>NW_028270179.1:23488300-24088300 GCF_037043375.1 Chiloscyllium plagiosum
AATAATTTTTATTAACTTAAAATGTCATGCCATGTATCAGTTGAAGGTTAGTTCGAATAGTCAATTGAGGTGTTTGTCTTCATTTTATGAAAACTCTATCGTCCTCTAATCTTTGAATTTCAGCTTAATTCCGCAAATCAGCAGTATAGGTTTACAGGAATCAATCACTATTCTCAGCCATTTTATAGTATTCTTTTAAACTTAAAAAACAGTTTGTGGTTAGTAAACATCTACTTATACCTTTTGCTTCAAATAATAATCGAAATTCAAATTTTAGGTCCTCACTCTGACAACTTCATTTGCCTAGTCACATTGTCAATTGACATAAAGAAGGCTTTGACATATTTCTCATCAAACTGTGAAAATATTTTTGATATTCGTATTCATCCCTCCATTCTCTGATCATCTCCCTCCCTTTAAGTTGACTTTCCTGACTAATTCACAACTTCTGAAGTTCTAATTCTCTCTCCTATTTTTTATCTCTCATTCTTCTCTCTCTCTCTTTGCTCAGCTGGGAACCTTCTAGCTCTCTCTCTCTGTCTTTCTCTTCTCTCTTTCTTCTCTCTCTTCCTTTATCTTTGAAATCCATTTGACTCAGTTGCAACTTGAACTTTTCTCAGGCTAATGCATTTGCCTGTTTCTCTGACACATCTATGTGCTTGACTAACTTCATTGCGTATTCTATTATCCTTTTGTGCCTGGTTAACCTCAATTCTAACCTGTTTTCTAATTCTTAAAGTATGGCCTTCATTGTTCTTTCTAAAAGTTGTTGTCAAATTTAAGAACCGTCTTCAAACCTCAGAATCCCTTCAGCAATCTTAGAATACATTTAGCTACCTTTTAATTTAACCAACCACAAGGATCCGAAATTAAACGAACATTTCACCTCCATTTTATTTAAATTTCTAGGACACTAATCGGCAGGTGTTTAAATCTGCTGAGATCTTTTCTTTCCCAAATCTGTTCAAATCTCATGTTGGATTTATCAACACCTTCTCTAGCCACGGACCCAAGCCCCCAAAGTGTTGCAACATGGTGATGAAAGATTCTGTTAATTAAACGAAACACCTCGCCTCGTAATCTGGTAATGTTTGAGTGACACAGAACTCCCAAGTTCCGCCATTTAAAGAAAATGTTATCAATTTATTCTTTAACTCTAAAAGTGAACAGGAAAAAAAGAACTACGCACAACTCTAATCATTCCCCCGAACTGCTTATTATTTGCTTCCATCTCTATAACAATATAGTGTTCCAATAAAACACTGATTAATATTACTCAATGACAAAACCATACAGAGACTGTGGTCTTCCCTGTCCTTCTCCCTTTGGCAAAAATGTCTCCCTCGGTCGTCTCCTGTCTTTTGCTTTTAATATGTTTCACATGGAAAGCTACCTTTGATAGTGAGTGTTTCAAATGGCAGTTGCTCTGTCTGACTTTCAAACTGCCTGCCTTTTTTATTCGCCCACACTGGATCGTCTCACTGTTTCGATGTTGGCAAAACAATAAATGCAAACTCAATTGGGTTTTAGTATCCTGGTGCATAATTTAATCTGATTGGTTAAATCCGTATTAATGTCAAAACAGCAACAAACTCAGGTGTTTATTTCACAGTCAAATGTTACACATTTTCAATTTTTCGGTACACGCTGGAACCGTTAGTTAACCGTAAGGCATGTGCTTGCAAGCTCTCAGTACAAAACGCCATTCACTCTCTTACAGGGACGGTCCAGCCTTCAACTTCATATTAATACTCAGTGACATGGCCTCCACAGCCTGCTGTGGCAAGGGATTCCATTGACTCAGTACTGTCTGGCTGAAGAAGTTTCTCCTTATCTCCGTTTCCATCAGCTCAAACGTCCTCCCTGATATCCCATGCTTCAATTCTTTCGACTCCTGCCCATTCGCAGATTTGAACCAGTTCACCATTTGTGGCATGCATTCAGCATCCAGGGACGTCATCTGTAAATATCCCACCATCACACTATCCACTGCCCTATCCTCTTTGAAATCTGCCCGACTCGTGCCACTTCAGGAGAGCATTTGATCTCTGCTTCTAATATCTATTCCAATGCTTCACTGTAATAACAATCTTTCAAACATTCCCACGAGAAATTTTTAACACATTATAATTTAATCAACAATTATTCGATTTTTGTTTATCCTTTTTATACACATGTCTCATGTGTCTTGGGTGAAGCACACTGGAAGCAATGTCCGCCCTTCTGCGCTTTCGCTACCTTTAATCGGCCCAATGAGGAGCACAGTGCAGTTCTGTCGTCCCATTCGACCTTGCGCAGACCACACTGGGAGCAGTGTGCACTCCACAGGTCCCAATTTAAAAGTGGACAGACCACACTGGGAGCACGGGGTAATCCACAGGTCCCTAGCTCCATTGGACAGATCGTACTGGGAGCACTGGGTAATCGACAGGTCCTAATCAACTTTGGACAGACCACACTGGGAGCACTGGATAATCCACAGGTCCCAATCTACCTTGGACAGACTACACTGGGAGCAATGGGTTTTCCACATGTCCAAATATACACTGAACAGACCATACAGGGAGCACAGGTGTCATCCTTAGGTCCCAGTCTACCTTGTGCAGACCATACTGGGACCAGTGTGCACTTCTCATGTCCCCGTCTACTTTGGGCAGACTATACTGGGAGCAGTGTGCACTCGTGAGATCCCAGTCTACCTTGGGCAGACTACATTGGGAGCAGTGTGCACTCGTGAGATCCCAGTCTAACTTGGGCTGACTACACTGGGAGCAGTGTGCACTCTGCAGGTCCCAGTCTACCTTCGGTAGACCATACTGGGAACAGTGTGCACTCTCAGGTCCAGTCTACATTGGACAGACTACGCTGGGAGCAGTGTGCACTCCTCAGCTCCCAATCTATCTTAGACAGACCACACTGGGGCAACTGTGTAATACTGAAGTCCCAATGTGCACTGACCAAACCACTGGGAGCACTGTGCAATCCTCACATGCCAATCTATATTGAGCAGATCACACTGGGAGAATTGTGTTATCCTCAGATCCCAATATACATTGGACCGACTACAATGGGAGCACTGGGTAATCCTCAGGTACAAATCCACATTGGACTGACTACACTGGGAGCACTGGGTAATCAATAGGAACAAATCTATATTGAGAAAACCACATTGGGAGCATTGTGTAATTCTGAGGTCCGAACCGACATTGAGCAGGTCACACTGGGAGCAGTGTGTAATCCTGAAGTCCTGCTCTACCTTGGACCAGTCACATCGGGAGCACTGGCGAGACATCAGGCCATAATCAACATCGGGCAGACCAACCTAGGATGACTGTGCACTCCTCACCTCCTACAATCTATTGAGTGGTTGTATTCCTCAGGAAGATGTTTTCCAACGTCGGATGTGAAACCAAATAATTTGCAATGTTGGTTTTATGACCATTGCTGCACCAAGTAAGGAGAGCCATAGCACAGGACATGCCAAACATCACCCAACCCTCAAATGACGTGGACCCTCTAAACCTCTGCGTTACTCTGATTTTGATGTTTGTCACTCAGACACTTACAAACCGGATGGATCCGCAGGCCCTTGACCCATTGATTTCAGTATAAGGTGAATAAAGCTTACTGTGTTAAATAGTACCTATCGACAGTCCCTACGTTCCGAATCAGATTTAGGTCTTTCTGCATGAATAGGAGAGGGGCAGCAGCAAAATTCTAAGGGCCCCTTTGAAATGCGGTAGCTCCAATAATCCTCAATGCAGAATCATACTTTACACCCGATGCATTGGCCTCGTCCATCACCATCCCTGGGGATGTTCTGTTTTAGTGCAAACTTCCCACTGAATACCGTCTCCCTCACACCCTCAACTGAGGAAGATCCACGTTTTCTGTGTCTACTGATTGCAGGACTCAGTGACTGCACTGTCCCTTTACGAGGTCAGAGATGTCGCCAGCCCTCTGCGTGTGTGTGTCCTTTTGGCTGTGTGGACGTGCATGTGTCTGTGTGTCACTACGTGTGTGTATGTGCATGCACGTGTCTGTGTGTGCGCGCATGTGTGTGCGTGTGTCTCTGCGTGTGTGTGTGTGTGTGTGTGCATGTGCTTGTGTTAGAGAGAGAAACATTATGAATGACAGAATATGAAAAACTTCTGTATACCAGTGAAAACAAGTCGGACCGAAGAGCTCAACAGAGAGTGAAAAAAGCCCTGTTTTTACTCCTTTGAACCCTGTTGTCCATGCAACTCATTACTGCCGGTGGAGGAATGAGTGCATAAACGATACTGAATCTTAGCATATCTCTTTATCTACAGGGACTTACAGCGATGAAGAAGTGGAGAACTTACAACACCCCCATATCCTGTGGTGACATTCAGGTAAATTGAGGTTAAATGTGTGTCTCATCGTGACAAACAATCTTTGCTCAGAAACACCTAAACGTAGGCCTCATGCAAGTCACCAATTACTTTGTAAAAAATTACAAAGTGTTTGTTTAATCATCCCGCCGCACTTCAGGGGTTTTATGTGCCTGTCGACACATCTGCCGATACTGCTCTTTGACCAAGTTCACATTTTTCTTGCTTTTTTTTCAAAAGGCTTGTGAAAGGAAGAGGGTGCAATTTGCCTGGTTGATGGTCTTTGCTAATGGCTCTCAGTTACTTCCCGAAGCAACCGTCATGGAGGATGGTTTTAGGTGTTTTCAAACACTTGTCCAATGAAAGGTGAGTGGCAAGTTCTTCAAGTTCATGGCTGTTTCTGCTTTAACTGAGGTTTTAGCTGCAGTGAAAATAATTTCAATGCTGATTCTCTCTCCGACAGCTCTCCTTTCAGGACTTGTGTTTGAATTTAACTTCTTGCCATTTGGGTATGCTATGGGAATGTTGCTGGAATTTGGAACTTTATCATTAACTGTGATAGATTAGGTTGTGATTTCCGATAGGTTAAAATTTCCTATATTCTGTTCTTTTCACTTTGGTGCTTCATTCGGTATTTTGTCAGAAAAATCTGTTTTGTTTAAAAATGTGTGGTTTCACCAGCTGCATCACTCCCTCTTTAAAAACCGCAATTTCCCTCCGACGTGGTTGATGACACCCTCCAACGCATCTCATGAACTTCCTGCAGCTCCGCCCTCAAACACCAACCATCCAATTGCACCAAGGAAACAACCCTCTGTCCTCCCCGCCCTACCCACCAACCTTTGTATCCATCGCATCATCGTCAACCATTTCTGCCACATACACACGGACCCCAACTCCAGATATGCATTTCCAGCCCCACTGCTACCCACTTTCCATGAAGTCTGTTCCCTGCGCGATTCCCTTGCCAATTCTACGCGCCAACCCACCGACCACTCCTGCCACGTTCACCAGCTACCGTAGGAAATGCAAAACCTGCGCCCACACCTCCCCCTCACCTCGTCCAAGGGCCCAAAGAAGCCTTTAGCATCGATCAAAATTCAACCTGCACGTCAATTATGTATCCATTTCTCCCGATGCAGTCTCCTCTACATTGGGAAGACAGGGCACCTACTCGCCGAAAGTTTCAGAGAACATATCCAGGACACTCGCATCAACAAACCCCAATGCCCGATAAAGGAAAGCAGCTAGATGCTGTTGTTTGAGTGGGTTGGACAAGGTCAGAAAAAGATATTAGTGCAACAGGTCTATTTGAAATCACAAGCTTTCTGAGCGCTGCCCCTTCGTTAGGTGAAGCACCGTCAGCTCGTGAATACGTGAACTCATCGAGTGAAGTACAATTGGCTTTATTCAAATAACAAAACAGCACACTCAACAAAGCGATGCTGCAGATTTGACTGCATAGCTGAGTGAAGGAATGAGAAAGGTTCAAGACTGACATTTCAATGTTTTTGGTGTTTTTTTTCAAGTGGCAAAATGATCCAAGTTGCAGATATCACGGCCAGTACGTCATGTTGCTCCATTATACCGTGGCTGAAGATGTGAAAGCATGTCGTTGACGAATCATCCGCTCTACCCCACAAATAAATAGCTGATAGGCCTCAACATAGATCAACAGAGACAGATCTGCAAGAGTTGATATTATTCATTCACAGACGCGGCTGTCACGGGCTGGAACCAATATTCATTGCCTGTCTTTTCCTATCCCTTCAGGAGGTCTGTGCTGAGCTGCCTTCTTGAACAGTTGTAGTCCGTATGGTGTCGGGACAATGCCATTCGTGACGCAGTTCCAAGACACTTCCTCCCGGCAGTGAATGATCACTGATGGATTTCCAAGTTGGAATTGTGAGTTACTTGGATGGGAACTTATGGGTAGAGACATTCACATGTATTCGCCATTGTTATCCTCTGAGATCGAAGTGGTCGTGTTTATCGAAGGTACTATGTGAGGATCATTGGTGAATTTCTTGCTGCGACTGAGCTTCGGTTGTGTTGGGAATGGATGCTTGTGAATGCGTTTCCCAAACATTTGATTGTTTTGTCCTGAATTCTGTCAAGCTTCTTGTGTGCTATTGGAGCTGAACTCATTCAGGCAAATGGGGAATATTCTATCATGCTTCTGACTTTGATGGGCAGTGAATTACTGGCTGTAGGATTTTCAATTTCTGGCCTGCTCTTGTAGCCCCTCTCTTCATATTGCGAGTCCAGTTTTTACATGCAGCTGCTGAGCGCAGAGTTGAGGGTAAAGTCAGATGACGGAGCATGCTTATGATCGTGCTCATACGTTCAAATGGATAGCTTCCTCTGGGTATCGGAGGAGATGTTTGAGAGAGATCATTGAGGAAGTATAGATGACCGTCCCCCTCAAAAGAAGGGATGTTACCATTTGCTATGTGGTGGTGGGGTGCATGGAGAGGTAAGGTTGTGAGTGAGAGGATCCGGTGGCAAGGGATACCATTTTGTGATAATAACGTGGCTATAAAATCCGTGTTTTATCGTGGTTTCTATTCAGAAATAGATTGAACCGGAGACGAAGAGCTCTCCGTGGTATTGTAAATCGTTTTTCAGAACTTTATTTTAATAAATAGCTCGAAAAATAAAAGTAGCCTGCATGGGTGTGGCCGGGTCTCACAGATTAGGATTTCTAGATTTTCTTTAGCTCTTATATTCAGCAGAAGCTACAAGAGGTTTGAAGAAGTGGAAGAGATCTTTCCCCCTTTCCCGTTTACACGCAGAAGCTGGTGTCTCTCTGCCTGATGGAGACATTGCATGTGAGGAAATCTGACTTCCAAATGTGCGTTTTTGCCAAGGGTTGTGGTATGGGATGTTACTATATCGGAACAGTTCATCAGTAATATTTGCTGTATCCAGTACTCTGTTAAATTTTCCATTGGATTAAAGTTATTCTCAACTCTTCATTCAATCGTTGTCTTTTTACTCGAGTGTTTGGATAAAATGTGTTTTGCTTAATGTTGAGTTATTTGACTAATAGAGTCGCATCTGGAACATGGCACCTTCCATTCGCCGCAAAATAAGGAAACCATCCTGTTTAGATTGCCATCTTAAACTACTTGGAGATGGTCTGGTATGGTTTTGACCATAACAATCCCTTTGGGAGAAGACAAGGTGTTACCCTACATTGGCCGGTGCTAGGTCAGAGAAAAATGCACTACTTCAAATCCATTGCCCACCATCATTCCTCCAATTACTGGACAGACCCGGACGCAGTGAAGCATTCTTTTCTGTAATGGAACCCGTTCTCACCACATCAGATCTAACCTCCTCAGCAACAAAAGTGAAATTTGTTTTCAAGTTTGTGATTACTTCCAACTGAAAGTTCTGAAGACGAAATTCCTGTTCTTCCTTAAAATAAAAATCGCCAGTATCTGTGGAAGTCAGGAAGATGCTCACAAACTGTGGAAGTTGCAGAAACCTTGCATTGAGAATCATGCAAACCGCAAGTGGAAGGCAGCATTGATCTCACAAGTACAATGTCTTCAATGTGGGAAATGACCCAACACCTGAGCTGCCAGAGGAAGTGGTGGAGGCGAGTACAATTCCATCATTTAAAAGGCATCTGGATGGGTACATGAATAGGAAGGGTTTGGAGGAATATGGGCCGGATGCTCCCAGGCGGGACAAGATTGAGCTGGGATATCTGGTCGGCATGTACGGGTTGGACAAAAAAGTCTATTTCCGTGCTGTACATCTCTTTGAATCCATGACTGTCTGATCTGGTTATTGTTCAATAGGCTACATGGAAATAAAGACATCTGGTGTGCTTGCCTTCATTGAAAGGGGCAAAGAATACTCGGAGAGTCAAGGTATGCTGCAACTTCTTAAAACTTTGGTTAGGCCACACTTGAAATATTGCGTACAGTTCTTTTCACATTACTATTGGAATACTTTAGCGATGGTACAGAAACGTTTTACGGGGTCTTTACCAAGCATAGGTAATTTTAGCTATGAAGGACGTTTTTTTATGTACTGGGTTGTTTCAATGGAATGCAGGAGGTTGAGAGACGACCTGATAGAGGTTTATGAAACTGTGAATAGCATAGATCGTGTGAAAGTTATGATGCTTGTTCCCAGGGTAGAGGCGTCATTTACTAGGGGACACAGATTCAGGGCGTAGGAGGGGGAATGGGGAGCTGAAGGGTTAGGTTAGGTAGTGGTGGTAGTTTTAAAAGAGATGTACGAGGCAAGTTTTCACACAAAAGGTGTTGATTGCCTGGAACATGCTGCCAGACGAGGTGGTGGAAGCAGATTCAATAACAACATTCAAGAAACAAATGGATGAATACATGATAAGGATGGGAAAGGGGGAATACGGATCATGTAAGTGATGACAGTTTTAGTATGGAAATGAGAAATGTGTCGGCACAGGCTTTGGGGGGGCGGGTTGGGGGTCGGTGGTGCCTATTGCTGTGCTGCATTGTTCTTTGTTGATGGAGAAAGGTGGCTAAAGAGACACAAGTATAAAAGAGGGCGAGACAAAACGGAGAGAGCGCGATGGAGCGATGGAGAGAAAGGAAGCTAGTGAGCAATGATTGAGAGGGAGGCAGGGAGGAAGAAGATATACAGATGACCAGAGGAATAGATGTATCGAGAGAGTGAGGACATGTGGAGACAAGAAGAACTATCGGTAGAGAGTGCACGAGGGAGAGAGTGTGAAGGATAAAGAAGGAGGAAGAAAGAATGAAAGAGATTGATGAAATGGGAGGGATATCGCAACAGGAGAGAGAGCGAGAGACAGAAAGAGAGAGGTTTCGAACGTGGGTGGGGAAATGGGTGGGAGGCGATTACGGGGAGAGAGTTGTGTCTTCAGAGGGGAAAGCAAGAGCAGGGCTGTTGGAATGCTGCCTCTCTTTCTGGCCCGAGAGTGGGCAGACACATTGGAAAGTGCCAAATAACCTGTGTGGGATGATTGGACTAACAAGTGGTAGCCTTAGAGTTTTAACACAGCAACAGGTTGATTCATTGCTGCAAACTTGGTTTAAAGTTACAGATTTCTGGATTGAGTAATTAAATTAGTGAATTTGGATTGATTAATTTGGAGAGATTCAGCACAACCTTGGAGAGATTCAGCACAACCTTGGGCTCCTGTCACAGCATACATCGCGGGCTCTGTTCAGCAGCTGAGGAGCTGCATCCAGAAGCCCAGTTCTGGCACAAAGTAATGTAGACACATTAACTGACATTCTGAGTCATACACCCGGTACCATACAGAATTCACCTTCATGTTGGCCATGTCAGATTAAAATTGTCCGCAATCACAAACTGTAAGATGTTTTTATTCTTGGAATGACATTTCAGTTTTGCTGGGAGTCCTGACTCTCCTTTCTTTTCTGGTCATTAAACTATTTCTCATGTTAAAAAGAAGATGTGACGCATATTCAGGAGAGATGCACCGTTTCGATTAGAATGTGTTGGAGAATCGCAAGTGTGACTCTGATCAGAGACTAATTAACACCGATTGTTCTATCGTGGAACCACAAGGTTTGTGAAATCGATTGAATGGACTTTCGAAATCCAGAACTTTGACATATTCAGTCTTACACTTTCCCACTTAAAACTCTCTCAGAACCATTCCCGGCATTTGCCCAGTCAGCATTGAAAGTCTTTTCAGCAAAACTGCTTTACCACAGCGTGAGCAAATTCGTTTCTGGAACATACTGCACATGGTCCTCAATTTGGTGTTGGACTGGGGTGTACAAAGTTAAAAATCACATAACACCACATTATAGTCTAACAGGTTTATCTTGAAGGACTACCTTTCGGAGTGCTGCCCGTTCATCAGGTAATTGAGGAGAGTAAGATTGTAAGACACAGAATTTATAGCAAAAGTTTACAGTGTGATGTAACTGAAATTATATATTGAAAAAGACATTGATTATTTGTTAAGTCTCTCACCTTTTAGAATGACCATGTTGGTTTCATTTCTATCAGATGTAAATCGCAAAACCTTTTTAAAACGTTACATTGTCAAGCACACTTTAACAATTGGTGTCATGTCAGACCAGATAAGGTATTGAAGGTTTTCAGTCCCTGTGAGGCTGTCTGTGCCACAATGATCAGACTGAATCTAATCTAAAAAAAACTGACTTGCAGTTTCTTACATGCATTCATGCAGTTTTTGAGTAAAGTAATATGTAATTCTGCAAGCACAAATTCAACACCACAAACTGATATGTGTATGTGTGCATGTGGGTCTGTATGGGGTGGGGTGGGACAGAGTGGTGTGGTTATGACTGTCTGTGAGAGTGTGCGTTCATGTGTGTGAGTGTGAGTGAAAAGGGTTTAAGTCTGTGAGACGGTGTGTGTGGATGTGTATGTGTATGAGAGTGTGTGTGTGTCTGTGTTTGGATTCAGGTTTGCTCGCTGAGCTGAAAGGTTCATTTCCAGACGTGTCTTTACCTTACTAGGTAGTATCTTCAGTGGACCTCAGGCGAAGCAATGATGAAAATTCCTGCTTTCTATTTATATGTTTGGGTTTCTTTGGGTTGGTGATGTCATTTCCTGTGATGATGTTATTTCCCGTGTCGAAGTAACTTCCTGTTCCTTTTTTCAGGGGAGGTAGATGGGGCCGAACTCGATGTGTTTGTTGATAGAGTTCAGGTTGGAATGCCATGCTTCTCGGAATTCTTGTGCATGTCTTTATTTGGTTTCTCGTAGGATGGATGTATTGTCCCAATCTCGCAAACATCCTCACATACGTATGAGGAAGGACACCACGTCGACTGGGATACCGACACACCGATATACACACAGAGACACACAGGCGCACGCGCACACATAGGCACACGCACACAGACAGACATACACGCAGACACACACATGCACATACAGACACATGCACACACACACAGACACACCCTTGCACACATACTCACAGATACATGCGCACACAAAGTCACACACAGATACACGCGCACGGACACAGACACACGCACACACAGACACATGCAAAGCACAGACCCTCACACATACGCACCCCACACACAGATACCCGCGTGCACACACACACATACACAGACAGGCACACGCACACACATAGACGCAAACAGACACAGACATACACACAGACATACACAGACACACGCGCGCACACAGGCACACGGACACACACAGACCCACACACACACAGACACATGCACACACACAGACACACATACAGACACACATTCACACACACGCTGACACATAACCAGAGAGAGACACACAGACACACACACTCTCACACACAGAGACATGCACACAGTCCCACACACACATATGTGCACACACAGATACAGAGACACAGGCACAAACACACACAAGCACACACAGACACACATATGCACACATACACACTGACACACACAGGCAGACAGACTGACACAGAAACAGGCACGCTCACTCACGCACACACAGACACACACACAGCCAAAAAAATCAAACACAGAGGCACATGTACACGCACTCACACACACGGACCCTCTCTCATACACTCACACACAGCCACACACAGAGACACAGACAGACACAGTCACGCATACACACACACGCACAGACCCTCTCTCATATACTCACACAACTACTCCCTCACACAATGTTTGACAGGCTGAAACCCTTTTTGCGTTCACACTCACATGCATACACAAACCCTCTAACAGACACTCATAACCACACCATTCCACCCCACCCCACACACACCCACATGCACACACACACATATACGTTTGTGGGGTGAATTTGTACTTGTCGAATTACATTTTAGTTTGCCAAAAAACGGCACGAATCCATTTACGTTTCTATAAATCCGTTTTTTTATAGATTAGAATCAATCTGACCATTGTGGCACAGACAGCATCACAGTGAGTTAACGCCTTCAATATATTGTCTGTGATGACATGACTCCAATTGTTAAAGTGCGCCTGAGAACGTCATTTCCAAAAAAATTTTGCGATTTACATATGAAAGAACGGAAAGCAACATGGTTACAAATCAGACAGCACCAGGTTATAATCCAACAGGTTTAATTGGAAGCACTGGCATTCGTAGCGTTCATCAGGTGGTTGTGAAGGAGCAGCGTTCTGAAAGCTAGTGCTTTCAATTAAACCTGTTGGACTATAACCTGGTGTTGACTGATTTGCAACTTTGTGCACCCCTGTCCAACACCAACATTTCCAAATCATGGATGCCAGCATGGTCATTCTAAAATATGAGAGACTTAACAAACAATCCAGGTATTCTTCAATGTATTATTTCAGTTACATCACACCTTAACTTCTGCTGTAAACTCTGTCTTAGAATCTTATTCTCCACAATCACCTGATGAAGGAGCAGAACTCTGAAAGCTAGTGCTTCCAATTAATCCTGTTGGACTGTAAACTGGTGTTTGTGTGAATCTTATCTTTAACTGTCAGCAAACACAACGAATGACAAAACAGAAACTAAAAGGAAACAAATCCTGGTAACTACATAAGACCCGAGAGTGCGAAAAAGAGAGAAATGAAATTCAGACTACACAGGTCTAAACTCTCGCTGCACTCGACATGGGGAAAGAGGGGTATATCCACAGTTAACGTCTGTTTGCAATTGCCAGAGTATTGTTCGCGCCCTTTATTCCGAATAAATTCCCTAAATGATCTTATTACAGATGAGAGTAACGTGACATTTCTTAGTAACGTGCTGCCTGGAGGAATTTTCTTGCCTCGGTCTATCTTCACTGACTGTCTTTGTGAACGCAACTGATGTGCTTCTGATCTGCGTGGCTCAGACCCGCTTTCATGACCTGAACAGGAAAGACATGGAACTCATTTTGCATGAGTGTAAGATCAACAAAAGGATGGATGATCTCACTGCAACACAGTCGGATCATTCTCTGCGCTACAGAATGCGACAGAAATTCCACAGATTTTACAGCATGTGTGGAGAGATATTAACGTTTTATGTACAGTCACCTTTCTTCAACGTACTTCTGATGAGGGAATTGGAACTCAATGAGACGAAAGCGGAAAGTCGGGTGCTGCGGTTTGAGGGGGGGTGGCGTGTGGGAGGAGGGCGGAGAAGTGACAGATAGTGTTCAATCCAGGCAAATGTGAGGTGATGCATTTTGGGAAGTCTAATTCTGGAGCGAATTTTACAATGAACGGAAGAGCCTTGGGAAAGTTTGATGAGCAGATAGATCTGGGAGTTCAGATTGAAGGTTGTTGTACAGGTGAATAGAGTGGCCAAGAAAGCATATGATACGCTTGTCTTCATCAGATGGCGTATTGACTATAAGAGCTGGCAGGTCATGTTAAAATTGTACACGACATTGGTTTGGGCCGCGTTTAGAATACTGTGTACAGTTCTGGTCGCCACATTACCAAAATGATGCTTTGGAGAGGGTGCAGAGAAGGTTTATGAGGATGTTGCCTGGCATGGAGGGTGCTAGCTATGCAGAGAGGTTGAGTTGGTTTAGTTTGTTTTCATGAGAAAAAAAGGATATTGAGCGGAACCTGACTGAGGTCTATAAAATCATGAAGGGTATAGATAGGGTGGATAGAGATAAACGTTTTCCCAGGATGAAGGATTCAATAACGAGAGGTCACGCTTTCAAGGTGAGAGTTGAAAAGTTTAAGGGGGATACACGCGGCAAGTACTTCACACAGAGGGTTGTGGGTGCCTGGAACACGTTGCCAGCAGAGGTGGTAGAGGCATGCACGGTAGATTCATTTAAGATGCGTTTGGACAGATGCAGGAGTAGGTGGGGAGGAGAGGGATACATATGCTTAGGAATTGGGCGACAGATTTAGACAGGAGACTTGGATCGGCTCAGGCTTGGAGCGCTGAATGCCCTGTTCCTGAGGTGTAATTTTTCTTTGTTCTTTGTTCTTTGAATTAAGGACCACTGTTGAAAAAAAAAAACCGTTGGTCTGTCATATCTTTTGTGCAAACGGACTTCATATTTTGTCTGGTCTACATCTGACTCGAGACCCACAGCAGGGTGATTCACTCTTAACTACTCTCCGACAATTTGGCTAACAAGTTCTCGACCAGACAGAAAATCAAATTTCCTTTAATGATTTCTTCTGAAAATTGTGTGTAATGGGATTGGCTGAATTGTTTCAAGGAAGACATTTGCAGATTTCAAATGCCTACTTTTAATCAATGTTTCTATATATCAGTCCGAACCTCTATTCGTTGTCCTTCGTTTCACATCACGTGAGAGATATTTAGTGGTGCAGTATTTCACAGTCTAAATGGAATTGTATCCTAAAGTTGGGCTAAATGTGCTGTTTCTCTGTATCTCTTTAAGAACTTTGTTTAGTTCAGTTGTACATCCATTATTATCCAGTGACGAAGGAGAGAAGAGAATTGATCACTTTTCACTGTTCCAAATCTTCCTACAAATTTCAGGAAGCATGTTAATATTCAACACCGTGTCAAATCCATCGTTGCAGATAACTCTACACAAAATCTTTAAAAGAAAATTCTGGGTCGCTCTCTGCCTGGATAGTGAAGTATTGAAGTAATGCAGTTTTCCCATTGAGAATTGGGGTTCTCGTGGCTCCTCGTCAACACTTAAATTTTATATTTTAGGCAAGTGTTCATTAAATAAACACTGACCTGATTTCTGATTTTCTTGCAGAAAGTAGTTTATGGTATTAGGATGGCTGGTTTCTGTGCGTTTGTTGGTCATACTCAGCCTCCAGGTCATTTTCATTGTCACCAATTATCTGTCTACTATGTTCCTGGCAGATAAAGACATGATGACCGAGGATCACATTGTAAAACTTTCAAAGCTGCATTTCATTTTTCAGTTATCAATTCAAGCGCCTCAGAGGAAGAAATCGACATTTGTTTTCTCACAGAATGGAAGAGAACACCACTGAAGAAACGTAATTGTCTTCAAAACACCATTTATTTATCTCTCTACCTATTCAACAGGAACTATTTAGTTATTTGAACACTAAATTACTGAAGATAATTAATATCAATTTTATTTTGTCTGAATTGTTTGTAATGTTTCTTTTGAGTTGTAGTTAACCGACATCAAATGGACATTTTGATACCGCGATGTAAAAAGACTCATTTAGTACAGTGTGATATCATTTATTTCACAACTTACACAGATTAAACGCAATAAATTACTCAACAATTCTGAACAAGAGTCACTTTTTTAAAATGGTAAGGCTATTTTTTCTCCTCCCTAATGTGCCAGACGTGTTGATTTTGTCAATTATTTTATATTTTCATAATGTTACTGAAGATGCCGATGCACAAATCACAATTTGCGAGAGATTGCTGTATGATTGAACACGATACTCCAATTGAA
The DNA here is from genome assembly GCF_037043375.1 of Chiloscyllium plagiosum. Classification (NCBI taxonomy): domain Eukaryota; kingdom Metazoa; phylum Chordata; class Chondrichthyes; order Orectolobiformes; family Hemiscylliidae; genus Chiloscyllium; species Chiloscyllium plagiosum. The sequence continues at coordinate 23,504,021 of NW_028270179.1, forward strand.
AGAAACATCCAAGACCGAATTAGCGACGTGGAACATCGATGGGCTGTGTGTGGATTGTTTCCTCTACAGAACTTTCGTGGTGTGAAAAAAACCCTGTCATATTTCCCTTTGGTACGCTCTCTCGCATAATGTCACCATATCGTGTAATATTCTGGTCTCGCGGCTGAGAGAATTGTCAAGACATGTGGATATACCATATTGTAGTTTATGATTAAATTGCATCATATAGACGTTGTCGAGTTTAGTGGCTGCAACAGAATCCTCTGTTTTTCATATGGATTATCAAAATCACAAACATCAGGTTATCTTAGGTTTTTGAATGCAGGACGTGCTGTCTTTACTGAACGAGGTCGTCTTTACTCAATGAGTAATTGGGAAAACAGAAAACAATATCCACAGCAAAGTTGCTCCGAAAAGGTCAATATATGTGAATGGAGAAATGAGTCGGGTTTCATTTTTACCAGAAACAAGGATGTTTTCAGTTGGAGAACGAGGTAAAAGTAAAACATTGTTGGCTAAACCATTTTACGACAGAATTCATTTAATGGACAGCTGTCGAGCATATCTCCAAATTAATACCCAGGGAGATTTTACCATATTTTTCAATTCTGTTCTGAATTTTCTCTGAGTCGCTGCATAAATACAAGGGTTTAGAAAGCAATTAAATACTTCAAGATACCTCCCACTTCACTGGCCATAAATTCTGGGTTCGTGAACGTGCCTCGATAATAAACGGTGCTTGTTATTTTGGTAAGACCTAAGCTCACGGCATTTGTCTGCCAGAGCAAGAGAAAACTAACTGATATTGAGAATAATAAAATGATGGAATTCCTGCGGTTCTCCATTTCTGAGTCAATCTGATTCCCAATCTAGGCGCTCCGGAGTTTCCTGGAGCTTGAGAATCTCCAATTTAGTTTGTCGTTCTTATCCAACCTCCTAAACTTCCCCTGTCCCTACATTCTCGAGGCCAAGTCGGTCTCAGTATTTCCAGAAAGCTGGGGTTATTACGAATCTCTGCGCTATATCGCCTTCTGGTGTGCATCAGGAACACTTGCATATGTCTTCATCAAACCTTTTGTGTTTTGTCCATGCCAATAAACTGACAACTCAGTTTTTGAGATACTGGGTGACTCACTGGCACAGATAGTTGCTCAGGGCCAAAAGTTTGCAATCAGCCATAATACGTAAGTAAATGTATTTTGATGTTTTGTTTTTTAATAGTCACAGCCTCCCAGTCTCAGTTATCACTTTGCCTTTTCATTGCAGCTTCCCAAACTAAATGCTTAGAATTAGCAGTTGTTCCAGCTGGCTTTACAATGCTTTCACAACCTGTGATTTTTCGATGATATCTCTGCTTTCTGAATCTGCACCACCCTTCGTGCAGGGCAGTCTGTTCCATGGAAGGGTTCACGAGTGCATTAAGTGAATTCATTGCAAGAGCTGCCCACACGAAATTGGATGCTAGCTCACAGCCTGTCTGGTCGGATAAGTTTCGAGGGAGAATCAAGTCGATGGTCATGGGATTGCATTCACAGAAACATGCTACTACTTTGAGAGGTTTCTGTTACTGTTGTCACTGTGGAAAGATGTATATTATCTCACACAGCAAACATCACCTACCTCATCTTTCGCTGAACTGGTTGATTGCACAATTCTTTCCCGATTGGTATGCAATATTTTCTCTCAATCATGTATTTTATTGCACAAGACAACAAGTTATGTTAATAAAATGTCCATCAAATACAAGAACGTAATGTTTGTGAACTAATCACACATCTTTAAGTATTATCAAGGCATTTCATACTTTCACTCATGTGAAACTATTAAAAAGAGCGTGGTGATTCTGTTTGTTTACCAGCCTTATGCGTCCAACAGCTGTTTCACAGCCGTTCTTCCAGTGCTGCCATGTTTGCATCTCTTCTGCATCTTCTTGTATGGTTCACCTCCATTATTCGCATGAAACAGTGGCTGTCTGCGAATTGTATGCGTTCATCTGTATAGTCATCAGTGAGTTATGGACTAGGCCAGACGCCCTCAAAACATTTCAAAAATGTAGCCTCGACCCTGTGGATTTTCTACGAGTGATGTCGCTGGCCCAACCGCTGAAGTTAAAATAAGAAAGAACTTATTTGCAAGATTATCAAAGGTACGATAAATAAAAGAGCACAAAATGCAGAATACCTTAAACAATCTGTAAAGGAAACAGATGATCGCAACTAAATGAAGCTGTTCCAAATACCTGAAACAATCCCCATAAACACGCATTTGCAAAACAAGGGAAAACATGAAAGACAGGTTTTACATGAGTGAAGTTTGGAGAGAGGGAGGATCAGCATCGGCCTGCCCCTATCGGTAAAAAACAAACAAACCACAGGACAGCTGAGCTTGGAGAACTGTCTGCTCCGCTTTCGTTGGGCAAATATGTTTTATTCAACTTGAATGCCTCTCGTCTGAGGAAGTATGTTAGCTGTAAACAAATTTGCCCTAAACCCTTTAAACAGAGATAACTTGGAACATGTGTAACAAGTCCCTCTGAGAAAAAAAAACAAGGACAACATAACTTGTCGATGGAGGAGCATAATCGAAAATATTTTACTGCAATGGATCCTAATGGACCAGGACACCTGTATGCCAATCAATCCTCTCCCTATCCCACAAACTATTTGACCGACTTGCAATCGTCGGCCTGCACCTGGAATACTTCCTGTTTGTTGCGATCTGTCCACATCACATTGGTCGCCTCAATTTCTCTGTTCCCACTTCTGCATTCCAGCCTAAGTCCCTCTGCACTGGCTGCACTCTCTGCTCCCAGATCCAACCCTGATTTTGTTTTTAAGAATGTCAAGAAGGATTGTGCTGCTGTTGTCTGGCCGACTGAACAAACATTACAGCTACTCAGCGCAAGCTTTTGGATAGTTTCTGCCTTCTCCACGGGGACCGTGACTCAACCATGGATGATCAGAACATAGTTTCCACAATGGTCACTAACTATGTTTCATCCTGTGATCTCCTGTCCACTGCCTCCACGCTCATAGTCTCCCAACCCTGCAAAAACGGTGTCGGCCTTCTTCCTAAAATACACAAACAGGTACTCTCCGGCACATCTACAGTTTCTGTCCAGTCTTGTCCCGTTAAACATGTCTGTTCCAAAATCGATTCAATGTTTGTCTCCTTTTTCGGTTCATTCTGACGTGCATCTGCAATTTCTCTGACGCTTTACTCCAGTTGCCAGTCTCCAGCCAGCTTCTCTTTACAACGGGACATGCAATGTATTTACTTGTCAAACCCCAGTCTTGTTCAGCCTGCTGTGGGAAGAATGTTATCAAACTGGAAATAGTACAGAAAAGAATTACAATCATGTTGCCAGGTCTCAAGTGTCTAAGTTATAGGAAGAGATATAAGGACAATCTCAGACTTTTTTTTTATTTCTTCAGAGTTTAGGGGATTGAGAGGGGATCTTATAGAAATGTATAATATCACAAAAGGCACGGACAGGGCAAATGCACCTGTGCTTTTTCCCAGCGTTGGGTAATCGAGGACTAGAGAGCATCAGTTTAAGTTTGAGTAGCAAACAATAAAATGGAACCTGAAGGGCAACTTGGTTGCACAAAGGGAGGTACGCATAGGAAGGAGCTACCAGCAGAGATGGTGCAGGTGGGTACAGTACCAACATTTAAAAGGCATTTGGAAAATTACTTGGATAGGACAGGTTTGGAGGGATTTTGGGTCAAGTGCAGATGAAAGGATTTGGCGTTGATGGACATTTTGTTCAGCAGGGACAAGTTTGCCATGAAGCGTCTGTCTCCATGCTGTTGGAATCTATGACTCTTTGAGAGGCAGTACCGTGACCTAATACCAATTCTTAAACACGATTTATTCAGAGGAACGTATAAGACTTATGCTACATTCACAGCAATAGTTGCAGTCCTAGTGAATCAGAGCAGCGGACAAAGGTGAAACTGTTTGATACGCCGAATCTCGTCCGTCGTTCAGCAATATCAGAACTGAGATCTGAGTTCCACTTCCCTGTCTGCAGCCCGTCATTATTGAGACTTTAAGAGAACAGAACTGGATCCATCTCAACTTTGAATGACCTAAAATTCACAGAGTTTCCACCACCCCATGTACAAGCAGTTCCCAAACTCGAACAACTTTCAAGGAGAAATGAATGCTCCTAAACGAATTCTTAATAAAATGACTACCTGGAGTCATCCAACAGAACTAAATTAGACTGTTTACATCAATGTTCGCAACACTGTTGAACTGAATACTTCAATGACCCCAAGAGTGTACTGAATGGTTCATAACCAGGATTTTTGAATCACCACTAAGACATGCAATTAGCCATAGTTAATGTGAACGTGGGTGTGTTAGATAGTCTCCACCACTTCCTTCAAAAATCCCTGTAGATACAGAGGGATACTATCACAGCCAGTAACGTATCATGCACTCATCCTGTTCCAACAGTGTTTGTCCATCTCACTGTGTCTCTGAGGGACTCGACGGAGGAAGTGGAGAACATTGCTTTTGCTGCGAATCGACCTTGTGCTTGTCCAGCCTATCGAGACATAGATTTTTATTTCTGGTTCGTGCATCTCTGTGAAATCTAACCGCAGGTGAGGGATGTACTGTTTTGCTATTTAATTTTGATTGATTTGCAGAACTTAATTCAGTCAGATTGCAGCTGAACGCACTCCACTCCGTTCGAAGTGGAAAGTTATTACCTCACTTTGGAGTCTTTACGATGAAGTGCTCAATGTAATTTTCGAAGTTATCCATTGTTAAATGGTATCGGCCAAGGAGCTGCAAGTTTTCTCATTCAAATGTTGAACAAGGAAAGGTTTTCAAATCTCACTTTGACTCGCCTTTTCAGATCTTTGCAGTCTCCACCAACCCCGCCACGCCCCCAAATAAAACAATTCCGGATACCCATTTCCCTCGATTTGTGATGAATTCCAAGAGATAACATTGCCCCCATTGTTGGGAGTGTCTTCAGCTGCCTGGGTTAAAATCTTCGGAATACCATCTGTGAACAGAGTCAATTCTTTTTTTCTTAGACAGACCTTATAATAATACTTCATGGACGTATCTTTTAATCACTCGTCAAGCTCTTTCCGTTTCTCCACATTAAGATCTCCTTTGTGTTCCCAAACTGCATCATGGAATATAGACGTTCAGAATCTGATTTCAGTTGCGTTATCCTGATGTTCACAATTTTTTGTTGCCAAGAAATGGTAGATCAAGCCCCTTTGGAGGAATGTGTTTGTGTATGAGGAAATTAACTCATAAGAAGGGGAATCGCTCTTCATTCATAAACCTGTGATGACCGGGGACCGGATTCGATGGATTCCGCTCAATTCAACCCTTCCAGACAGAGGGGAGAGGGCTCAAGGATGCTGCATGAGAGAAAGACGAATGTTTGTTAACCTTAACCATTCAGCTGTGTCCCAAAGCACACACAGCTCCAAATGTTTCCGAGTGGTTTTTCGTCCCTATTGTCGATGACCAGTCAAAGCTATGGCTCCTCAACAACAGCCATCGTTCACTTATTCAGCAGGGTCTGGACTCTGAGACAAGGTTCCCCTGTGTGTGCTGTTCATCCGGATTTGAAAGATCGTTTTCATTCACATCCATTAGCCCATGTGGCCGTGCATAATCTTTGTGTGTCCTAGCTAATCTCCCTGAATTTTATGACTTTCAAAATTGAATTCAAACCTTCACTTCGTTTTTGTTTTGCTATTGTATAGATGAACGATATACGAGGACAGTGTGCCATCACATGCCACTTGCAGAGTCTGGCTGTCAAGCTTCGACAAATGAGGCAACCTTCACTACAGACACTCAAGTTTAATCAACCCGAGTACATGTAGTGCTTTTGACAACTTTCCGTGTTTCTTTCCGATGATGTGCAACATGTAGGCACTGAACGGCATCAGTGGAAGAGATTACTCCACCATGAAGATATTGTTGATTGTGGGATTTTACAGTACATCCATCTGTTCTACTGTTCATAAAGTATAACAACTCACCAGTAATTCGTTGTTATCCCAAGAAACAGGGGGAATATTTCCCTTTCAACCTTCGTTTCCCTGGTCTCAGTTTTCTGCTTCTTCTGATCACCCCATTCATTCTTCATCATCTGTTTTGCCTCTCTTTCTCTCCGTGCCTATTGCTAACTCTGTCTCTATCTATGATTACAGCACTTTCATTAAACCTCTCTCCCAGTCTTCTCATACCTCCTTCCCCACCTTTCCTCTCTTAATTTTCATTGTATCTTTCGTTCTGTATTCTGTGCTCTCCTGCAGTTTTACAAGATGATTCATCAGTTCCTTTGTCCCATGGTTGATTGCCCATTGAGAAGATGAGAGTGAACTGCTTTTTTTTAAATCAATCAATTGATCTATAGTGCAGATACAGAGGAAATTCCAGGGTTTTGACCCAGTGACACTGAAGGGATGTTACAATATTTCCAAATCAGGGCAGTAAGTGGCTTGGAAGGGAACTGCCAGGTGGTAGTGTTCCCATGTATCTCCTGTCCGTATCCTTGTACATATTCGTCGGAAGAGGCTTTCGAAGCATATTAACAGAATTTCTGGACGGCACCTTTTTTGAGAATAATAGACAGAAAGCGGTGGATACATGTGAATGCGGACACAAAGCATCCCGTCTGTTTTACCTACATATCTGGTGCCAAAGAGGTATAGTTTCTTTCTTGCATACCAATTTCCCTTTACGTTTGTCTTGGATCAAGAGGCCCGGTTTCAATGAGACTTGTAGTTGTAGTGTCCATCAGGTAATCAATTGTATCTTGAATGGTGTGGCGGTTCTTGAGTTTTAATGTAGCTGCACCCATCCAGGCAATTGACGAGTATTCTGTCGCATTTCTGACTTGTGCATATTTGATGATGGCTCATGAAGAACTTATGCTCGACACGTCGATTCTCCTGGTCTTCGGATGCTGCGTGACTGGCTGTGCTTTTCCAGCACCACACTCTCGACTTTGATCTTCAGTATCTTCAGTTTTCACTTTCTCCCAGGTTTTGGAGGAGGTCAGGTAAGTCACACACTGCGGAGCTCTCAGCCACTGACGCGCCCTTCGAAGCATTGTACGCAGTTGGTGAATCCTGTTCAGTTTCTTGTCAATGGCAAATCCTTTGACGTTAGCTGTCAGGGCATTCAATGATGTCAATGCTATTGACCAATGTGTGGGGGGCGGGGCTAGTTAGATTCTATCCCAATAGCCATTTCCAGAATATTAATGATTAAGGATTTGAGATGATCATTAGCACCAAGGACTGATGGTTAGATTCTCTCAAAGGTAACCTCGAATTTGTTGATACAGAGAGAAGAATGTGATTGAATGCCAAGGAGCCAGCGTTAATTCCATATGAATGGTAATGGCCAACACATTGATAGTTGGGTGAGGGGGCGTTCAGTGATGGGAGCACCATATTATTTCAAAGGGCGGTGGTGGGTGAGTCTTTTACTGGAGATGGTCATTTCCTGGCGTTTCTGTGACACAGAAGGTCCTTGCCAGTTTTCAGCCAAAGTTTCAAATGTAAAGTCATTGCTGGTTTTCCAACATAGCCTCTGAAGTGAAACTCTCCTGTCGCCAGTCACCATCCTGTCTGTCACCCTTCAGTGAAATTGCAAAGGATGAGCAGGTGTTGAATAGCTAATAGCTTGCTGCTTATTTACGGAATCAATGCATAAGCTCTCGAGCATTATGTGTCCAATGTCATGAGTTTATTCCATCGCATATTGTGAAACGTTATGAGTACTTGTGGGGAGAGAAAGCAGACGTGCGCACGCATATGCTTTCAAAGACGAATACACACTCAGACACGCAGGTGCACGCACAGCAAAAGCATGAGAGGAAAATTGAGAAGTAGAGCGAGAGGATGGAGGGACGTAACTGGTTAAGTCAACGAAGGCAGTTGATAGAGAAAGAGAGATATTGAGGATTGGACGAGAGGAGAGTGGAGGAATTGCAAAAGAGGGGGATGCATATGCAGAAAAAACTGAATAAATGCTAAAAAACACATAATACCAGTGTTAATATCCAACATAATAGTTGGAAACATTAGCTTTCTGTGTAAGAGCATAAGACACAAAATTTACAGCAAATGTTTAAAGCGTGATATTACTGGAACGACATGTAGATTTACGTATTCGTGCGATTCAGACAACATTACGTCTCTCACACACGTCAGGCGAGAATCTTCTGAGGCATGGTACATTAGAGGTACCGAGCAGAGGCTATGGCAACAGATGAATGAGCACTGCACAAAAACCAACAAACACGAGTGTTCCCTCCTCGTCGGAAGAGCGAATGTAGGCCGTTCAGCCCATCGACTCTGTTCTGCCATTCAACTAGATTGAGGCAGATCTCATCATTCTCAATATAAATTTCCTGCCATTTTGAAATAATTCATCGATTGCCTACGTATTTGAAAATCTGTATATCTCACCGTTGAACATGCTGAATGATTCAACCTCGACAGCCCTCTGTGAGAAACAATTCCCTGTATTCACTACCCTATGATTGACGCAATTCCTTCTCAACTCTGTCTTAAATGAGCGATCCTGTATTCTGAGATGAGGACCTCTGGTTTGAAACAATCCCACAAGGGCAATCTTCCTCACATTAGTTACACTAGAATGTCCTTCAAGAGTGAATGATTCTTCAATAAGCTCAACTCTCATTCCTCTAAACTTCAATAAGTACACCCCCAACCTTCTAGAATTCTCCTCCTAAGACAATCCCTCTACAACTGGCAATGTATATGCTCTGCCACTGGCTTCAATTCCAGTCTATCTTTCCCCGGATGCCCATGACTTCACAAAATCCCTGTTATGCCGACTGGAATTTGTTTATCTTTAATGAAACGTCTTAAATTTCATACTCCATTGCCTTTGAAATTAAAGTCAGACACAGCCATGCATGTATCAAAAAACCTGTTGAAATGTTGCAAATCAATCTGCTCAGTGAATGTTATTGCGCAACATTAGAACAAGTAAACTTGAACCCTCCACTGCACTCCGACAGCTCACTATCACTGGGTTTTCATAAGTCAATCGTTCGTGTGAGAGGCCATGGATCATCTTCTTGGCGAGCAATATTTGAATTAAGAAATATTGCAAGCGTACAATTTTCCTCCCGACTTGGAAACATGATAGGAATCTTGCTATGTGCAACATTATTCCTTTCCAGGATTACAGAAACAGGAAGGGTTGAAATGTTGATGTGAATGAGCACACACGATCAACCCGAGCGGCAGCAATAGCACAGTGGCCACTGTCCAAACTGTGCTTCTCTTGGTTGCCCGCGAGACGTTTTGCAGTTCTCTGCAGGGAAGATTAACTCAGGTACTTACAGATTTTGACTTCCACAGACGCCAAGATTCCAAGCAGCAAAAGCAGTGTCGCCCACATCATCACTGTCATTGTGAGTGGAAGATTGACAAGACTGATACACAAATCCTCATTGCACTTGTGCTTTTCATCACTGACACATTGATGATCGGCTCCAGTTTGGTTGGCATTAAAAGGTAGATCATTAACCGAGACAGGCAATGACTGGAATGAACAATTAAAACTATCTTTTGAAAGTTTATATTATGTACCAAATGAAGTTACTGGCCTGAGGAATAAGTGAACTGATGAGGAACGAAATAAATTATTGCTATGAATTCACGAACATGGTTTGTCCATTTTGGTACCGAGCCTGCTCAGCCACTTGCAAAACCGTGTGTAATCTGTGGGTAATATCATATGCCTGCCTTGAGCCCGTATCCCGTGCCACCCTTGCTTAATAAAAACGTGTTTTTCTCAGATTAAATTTGCCAATTCGATTATGATCAGCCGGAAGTTGAGGACGAGAACTCGAACCCTACACTACTATTTGTGTATAGAAGAGCTTTCTGTTATCTTTCCTGAATGTCTGGCCAGAATTCTATACTATCATGTGGACATCGCTGACTGGTCCCCAAATTAATTGCCTGTTTATGTTTGACGTCTCGAGAAGGTGTTGGCGAGTTGCCTTCTTGAAAAGTTACAGTCCATTTGCTATAAGTTTACCAGCAATGCTCGAAAGGAGGGAATTCTCAGACGTTCTCCGAGCACATTTTTGACTTTTACTTTCATCTGTCGAAATAGTTTATCTTTATCTTGCCTGTCTTTTTCTATTGATGTCCCGAAGGTCTTGATTAGACCAAGCATTAAACTTTCAGATTCCAGAGATGAAATCCCGAATGTGTATCATCACTCCTTGGAAATTCATGCCTAATATTGAAGGTTTGTGCTTGTACCCAGGTAATGAACTCCTTCCAGGGCCCAGATCTCCTTTCTGCCGACGATAGCAGAATGAATGATTTCTCTCTTTGGGTATTCCCAGAGATTTGGAGTTCTGGTGCGATCCCTCATCTTCTGGAATGGGCTCTGTTAATGGGCACTGTACGCAGACCTAGAATAACAGATTCCCCGCAGTGTGGAAGCAGACCATTCGGTCAATCATGTCCACATCGACATCCTGAAGATCATCCCACGCAGACCAACCACCATGCCATGTTCCTGTAAACGTGCATTTCCGATGTGGAAATCAAAATAATATGAACATATTTGGACTGTGGAAGGCGGATCTCCTGGAAGAAACGCACGCAAATACTGGGAGATTGTTCCAAAATTCGGTCACAATGTGTGGAATCAAGACAATGTCCCTGGCACTGTGAGGTAGCAAAGCTTTCCAATGATCAACCATACCACCCAATTGCAGAGATCGATTGCAGAAATATTTGGGAAAATAACAAAACAGCCACATACGCAGAACAAAGGGGGAAATGGAAAGTATTAAATAATGTGTAGTTTGATGAGAGTTAGTCAACATGGCTTTGTGAGGGTCAGGTCATGCCACACAAGCTTTTTTTGTAATTATTTGTGAAATTGACAAAACATAATGTTTAGTGTCGTGCAGTGGAAGTTGTCTAAAGCTTTCATATCGTTACTGCAATGAGGTGATCGGAACTGAACACAATATTCCAAGTGCGGTCTACAGAGGACTTTACAGAGCTGCAGCATAACCTTGCGGCACTCAATATCAGTTGCCTGCGCTTGAATGCCCAACACACTTGTGAACCATCATTACAACTATATCAATTTGAGTGGCAACTTTGAGGGATCTACGCATGTGAATCCCAAGATCACTCCATTCTTCCACATTTTAGCCTTATATTCTGCATTAAAAATCGAAATTTCACAATGCATCGCACTATATTTTTTTCCTGGCTGAATTCAGTCTGCCACCTCTCAGCCCAAAACTGCATCCTGTCAATGACGCATTGCAACCTACAACAGCCATATACATGCCCACAACTCAACAACATTTGTGCCATCTGCAGACTTACTAACCCACTTTTCCAGTACCTCAAAAACTAATTTAGAAAAATCATAATGTGCAGTCATCTCATAACAGGCCCGTGCAGAACAGCACTGACTGTTCTTCAGACTTAATGATTTCCATTTACCACCACTTCTGTTTTCCAAGTGGCAGCCAATTCTTGATCAAAACAGACAAATTTCCCTGTATTGCACGTCTCGTTAGTTTTTGACCTAGCCTCCCATGTCCAAACGCCTAATATTATCAAAAACAATATTTCCTTAGCTCAGGCATAAGTGACACACACATTATCCGGAGAATGTGAGCCCAGTTGTAGCCACTCCATCCAAGGGAAGGAGAATGCCTCTCAATAGCTCCACTCTCACACTGCCTCCTCACGTCAAGCGATTCAAAGAGCAGAAATGGGAAATGAGGGATATGGACAGACAGTCGGAGAATGTAAATGACTGTAATGTGAATACACACAGACAAAGAGAAACAAATAGACACTCATATTGAAGTAGACATTGAAAAAATAGAATTCTCCATTGGAAAAAAAAGCGAATAATTCATGCACATCCTTTCACAAGCTCACGGCAGCTGAAGCATCATTCGAGCCAATAAAGTCCATTTGAAAGGTGAAGGTGAGGGTTGTCAGCTTCTGAGAATGTTTGGTATAGATGTTGATTCCGCAGTTAATACTGATCATTTCGCCAGCATTATAATATAAAAATACATAATTAACCTGTTTTTTTTCCGCTAATGGTTACAGGCCTATTGAGTTACTCAGTCATTCCCGGATTTGTTTTTGCATTTCCGTCATTCAGTGGTCTTTGTTTCGAGGTATCATGAATCATGCTTGGGACAAAAATTGATAATTTCTCACCGACACATTAAATTTCATGCTTTAGCACCGCTGTCATGTTGCAGCCATACAAAGCGCTGGTTAGACAACACATGGAACATTGTGTTCGTTTCTGGTCGCCTTGTTATAGGAATAATCTGGAAGCTTTAGAGAGGGTGCAGAGGAGATTTATCAGGATGTTGGGCATACTGAAGGGCATGTCGAATGAAGAAATGTCTCAGGAGCTCGGGCCATTCTCATTGATGTGTAAAAGACTGATAGGGGACCTGTTAGAGGTGTTTCAGATGATGAGGGCTATAGATAGAGTGGAAAGCCAGAAACGTTTTCTGAGGTGGAAATTGCTATCACGAGAAAGCATAATTTAAAGGTGATTGGAGGAAGGTTTAGGTAAGATGTCAGAGAATGGTTGATGCGTGAATGCACCAGCAACTGTGGTAGTAGAGACAGAAACATTGGCGGCATTAATCGATTCTTGGATCGGCACATAAATAATATTAAATAAATCATATGCAGACAAATTGATCTTAGAGTAGAATTTAATGTCGGCACAAAGTCGAGGTTCGAAAAGCCTGAACTCTGCTGCACTGTTCCATGCTCCATATATACCGTTAAAAGAAAGTAATGCAGGTTTGATAACTGAACAGTACCCATTACTGTCTTTGTTTTTTCTGAATGTTATGTTCCCTCCATCAGTCTCTCTCTCTCTCTCTCTTTCTCTCTCTCTCTCTCTCCCTTCATGAGTTAAAAGCAATCAGACTGGGTGAAGCATGTTTTACCTTTCTGCTGCTCTTGTTTAATAGTTGTCAACTCGATACACAAAAGATGCAGCCATCACTTTTTTTGACGTGTCATTATTATTGACAGAATAACTCTTGAAATGATAAAGAGAATGCTGATAGACTGACTTCAGCCCGGAGATGTGAGACACTCAGTGGAGAATGTGGAAGGCACCAGTCGTAGCACTCGATGTTCTGATGCTCATATGGTCAATTGCTTCAGCTGCACATTTAGAACTTCCCGAAATCGAAGGCTATTATATTTTTTCTCCCATTGCATCATTCGTAGGGAAACGAGAAGCATTTCAGTTCCACCCACCTCCTCTAAACTTACTAAGAGTCTGTAAACTCGGTAAATTTTCAGGTTTTCTCATTTTTCTTCTTCTCTCCCTTTGAACAGTCCTGTGCTGGCTTTCAGATTAGCGGCGTATGGCTCATCGGGCTGTTGCATGTTCCTCCTGTAGAATGTGGCAGGTGAGAGACACTTGACATGTCTCTGCCGATCACATCTGCGGGAAGTGCACCTAACTCCAGCTCCTCGAAAACCGAGTTAGGAAACTGGAGCACAAGCAGTATGAACTACGGGACATCCGGGAGACTGAGGGAGAAATTGAGAGGATGTACAGGGAGGTGGTCACTCCTCGGACACAGGATAAGGAAAGCTGGGTTACAGCCAAGGGGAGGAAAGCGAACCAACAGATAGATTAGGGATCCCCTGTGACCATTCCCCTCAGCAATAAGTATACCGTTTTGAATACTGCTGGTGGGGATGGCCTGCCAGGCAAAAGCAATAGTTGTCAGGTCTTTGTCACTGTGCTTGGCAATGTGGCTCACAAGGGAAGGGGGAAGAAGAGGAAAACGTGAGTGGTAGGGAACTCAATAGTTAGACTGATTGACAGGTAATGTTGTGGTCAGGAATGGGACTCTTAGAAGGTATTTTGCCTCCCCGTTGCCATGGTCTGGAATGTCGCCGATCAGATTCTGAAGGTGGAGGGTGAGCAGCCAGAAATCGTAGTACGTAGTGGCATCAATAATATAGCTAGGAAAGGGATTGAGGATCTGCAGCGTGACTACAGCGAGCTCGGTTGGAACCTGAAGAACAAGCCAAGTAGAGTAATGATCTCGGGTTTGTTACCGGTGCCAAAAGATAGTGAGTTGAGGGACAGTTAACGAATACAGCTTAACGCGTGGCTCCGAGGCTGGTGCAGGAGGGAGGGCTTCAGATACCTAGTCCATTGGGACACCATCTGGGGAATGGGGACCTGTACATGAAGGACGGTTTGCAACTGACCTGGAAGGGCACAAATGTGTGGGAGATTTGTTTGACAAGGGTTTCCGAATCACAGCTAGAGATCTCAGCTGGGGATAGTTGCAGATGGGGCAGTGACACAATGTCGTGAATCTATCAGGAAGTTTTCTCACGCGATGAAACGGAGGGACCAGTTAAAGAGTGTCTGCTTTAACGCAATGAGTGTCAGAAATAATAGAGACAGACTTAGAACATGAATCCGTACTTGGGGCTATTTTGTCCTGGCCATTACGTAGATGTAGGTTTCACAGGGGCAGGAATGGTTGTTTGCTGTTCCAGGGTTTAGAACTTTTAAAAAGAACAGAGAGGGTGGAAAAAGAGGTAGGGTTGGAGAATTGCTGATCAGAGAGTGCATCACAGATGTAGAAATGAAGGCTGTTGAGGAAGGTTTGTCTTCTGAGTCAGCTTGGGTGGACGTTAGGAACAGCAAGCGATCAACCACCTCGTTGGAGTTTTTCTAAAAAACCCCTAATAGCAGAAGAGAGATTGAATATCTCGTTGGCCGGCAGATTTTGGAAAAAAATGTAGATATGGCAGGGTGATTGTTATGGGTGATCCCAACTTTCCCAATATCGACTGGGACCTCCTTAGTACAGACAGATTGGATGGAGCCGTTTTAGTCAGCTGTGTTCAGGAGCGTTTCCTTACTTAGTATGCAGACAGACCGACGAGAGGAGAGGCCATTTTGGATTTCGTGCTCGGCAATGATCCAGGACAGGTGTCAGATCTCGCGATGTGAGAACACTTTGGTGACAGTGATCACAGCTGTCACACGTTTACCATAACCTTGGCGAGGGAAAGGAGTAGTCACCGAGGGATCAAATTGAATTGGGTAAAATGAAATTATGACTCGATCACGAAAGGAGTTGGGAAGTAAAGACTGGGAGTAATTGTTCCACAGAAAGGACACAGCAGACACGTGGAAACTTTTTAAGGAACAGTTGGTGCGAGTGATGCACGAACTTGTTCCTCTGAGATAGATAAAAAGGGGTAAGATTAAGGAACCTTGGATGACGAGAACAGAGGAACTTCTCATCAAAAGGAAGAAGGCAGCTTATGTAAGGTGGAGGAAATAAGGATTTAGCACACCTTTAGAGGATTGTAGGCTTGCTAGAAATGAGCTCAGAAATGGACAGATGAGAGCCAGGAGTGGGCACGAGGAAAGGCTTGGTAAGAAAGATTAGGAAGAACCCAAAGGCATTTTACTCATACTTGAGGAACAAGAGAATGATCAGGGAGAAGGTAGGGCCGTTCAGGGATAGCGTAGGGAATTTGTGTGTGGAGTCTGAGCAGATGGGGGAAGCCCTAAATGTTTTTTATTAACTTCGGTTTAAACTTAGGAAAGGGACCTTGTTGGAAATGTTAACTTTGAAGCGCTGTGATACAAGCTTGAACAGATCAAGGTTGATGATGTTGATGTGCTGGAAATCTTCTCAAACATTAAGATTGATAAGTTCCCAGATGTCAGACCAGATTTATCCTAGACTGCTCCACGAAGCGAGAAAAGACGTTGCTAAGCCGATGGTAAGAAAATAATCTTTGTCTCCTCAGTCTCAACGGGAGTCGTATCAGAGGATTGGAGCGAGGGGGTTATTGTTCGTTTATTCAAGAAGGAGAGTAGGGAAATCCCTGTCAATTACATACCAGTCAGTCTTACGTCTGTGGTCAGCAATATTCTGGAAAGAATTCTGAGGGCTAGGATTTATGACCATATGGAAAAGCAGAACGTGATTAAAGACAGTCAACATGGCATTGTGAGGAGCAGGTCATGCCTCACAACGTATTGAGTTATTTGAGGTGACAAGACTGGTCAATGAAGGTCGAGGGGTGCATGTGGTGTATATGGATTTCATCAAGGAAATTCATAGGTTCCCCATGGTAGGCTCATTCACCAATTCAGGATGTATGGGATCCAGAGAGATGTGGCTGTCTGAATTCAGAATTGGTCGGTTGACAGAATGCAGAGAATGGTTGTGGATGTAATGTATTGTGCCTGGAGGTCAGATTTGAGTGGGGTCCCGCAGGGCTCTGTTAAGGGGTTTGTGTTTATATAAATGACTTGGATGAGGAGAGTGAGGCGTGGGTTGGTAAATTTACCGATTCCACAAAGGTTAGAGGTGCCGTTGATATTATCGAAGG
The DNA here is from genome assembly GCF_037043375.1 of Chiloscyllium plagiosum. Taxonomy (NCBI): domain Eukaryota; kingdom Metazoa; phylum Chordata; class Chondrichthyes; order Orectolobiformes; family Hemiscylliidae; genus Chiloscyllium; species Chiloscyllium plagiosum. The sequence continues at coordinate 23,520,484 of NW_028270179.1, forward strand.
CTATTGCAGGCTGCAGAGGGATCTGCGTGTGCAAGTACATAGATCCCTCAAAGTTGCCACGCAATTGATACGGTTGTTTAGAAATCACATAGTGTTTTGCATTTCAATAGCAGGGGGATCGAGTTTAAGAGCCACGTGGATTTGCTACGGGTCTGCAATTCCCTGGCGTGACCGCACTTGTAGTATCGTGACCAGTTCTGGTCACCCTACTATAGGAAAGATACAGAGGCTTTGGAGAGGGTGCAAAGAAGGTTTACCAGGAATCTACCTGGACTGGAGGGCTTGCCTTATGAAGAGAGGTTAACTAAACTCGGATTTTTTCTCTGGACAGAAGGAGGAAAAGAGGTGACCTGATCAATGTATACAAGGTAATGAGAGGCATGGATCGAGTCAATAGCCAGAGAGTTTTCCCCAGGTCACGATTGACTGGCATGAAGTATGATTGTTCTAAGATATTAGGACAAAGGTATCGAGGGGATGTCAGCGAAGGTTCTTTGTGCAGAGAGTTGTGAATACATGGAATGTGTTGCCAACTGTGGTGGTGGAAGCAGAGTCATTAGGGACATTTAAGCGACTGCTGGACATGCACATGGATAGCAGTGAATTGATGTGTGCGTAGGTTGTGTTATTTTATTTTATATTAGGATTAATCCTCGGCAAAACATCGTGGGCCAAACGGCCTGTTCTGTGATGTACTTTTGTAGATCTCGATCCATTCCGACATCACAGAACACTGTATCAGCACTAAGTCAAATTTTAAATATATTTCTTTTGTTTTCATATCATTGACTTTCTCCAAATAAAACCAAAACTTTATTGTTCGATAAAAATTATTTTTGCAATTTATTCGTTCACAATCTTCCACTAATGTCCACTTTTGCCAGTCCTCCGCACACTGATCAATGCCTTTTCTTGACCTCATCCATCCCCTCTTCTCTGTGATCATCTGGGCCACCCCTTTACTTTGAGACCAGGCTTTTCAATCTCGTAACTGTTACCCCATGTATCAGAAATCGGAAGAATGAAACCAAAAGATAGTAAATTTCTTTTGTCCAGAATGTGAACATTTAGCTCTTGACCTAATACTGGTTCTAAGTTGATATTACCGGGGAGTTGAGAATAATTAGTTATATAAAATGTATCCTCCAAGGAATCCAATATAAACGAAGGAAGTGTTTCTGCAACCATAGAAAGCATCATTGAGTCTGGCGTTGGAAAATTGTGGAGAGTTTTGATCGCCTTACTTGAGAAGTTATATATAGTTATACGGGAGGCAATTCAGAGGGGGTTCAGTCAATTTATTCTCTAGTGAATATTTGTCTTATGAAGAAAGTTTAAGCTGGTAAGGCCTTGAATGTGCCAGCAGTTAGAAGACTGAGCGGAGGTCAAATCGAAGTCTGCAAGATGTACGTACGACTGAGAAAGTAGACATAGAACGGATAATTCATCAGATTGGGCAATGTAGAAGGATAAATACACGTTTTAGAATAAAGGGCACACATTCAAAGCAGATATAAGGGAGAATTTATTTTCCCAAAGTGTCGTCGATCTGTGGAACGCACTGATCGAGACTGCTGTGGATGTCGGGGTACTAAGTAAATATAAACAGGAGGTGCTTCAGTTTTTTACCCGAAAATGGGTTGAAGGGAGGGGACTTGAATGCTGAGTTGGGGTTGAGATAAGTTCAGCCACGATTGGATGAAATGATCTCAGGCTTGAGGAGTTGACTATCCTTCTCGTTTTCCTAGTTCAGCTTCTCTCACACATCATGTTTAACGCTGGCCTTGATTATTGTGATGAGACACCGGCATGTTCCCTCAACACCTCCATCCAGCGACACCATTCTATTGCTTCCACAATGCAGGAATCATTCAAGATCTTACCTGCACTGTCTCCAATAGGCTCGCCTGTGCCAAACAATAATCACAGATTTGATGATGTTCTTCTGTATTTGTATTCAAGCAATATTTGAACTTCAAAATCATTTGTATTTGAATTACTTGAAGGCAGGCTACATTCATCTTACCCTTCAGCACCATCAGACATCCAAATGTCCCATTTATCTGTTTTCCACAAATTGCAGCAGTTGGGACTCAGAATTAGATAAAACAAATCTGAGGGAAACTATTGATGGGAAGTTGTAACAGGGAATTTGGATGATTTGAAAGGCAATTAGGAGGAAAAATCAATTTGGATTGTTGAAGATCATGGTTTGAAGATGCTGTTTGAGTTAATGGACAATGCTCGTTGTCGACAAAGCAAACACGTTAACGTGGTATAAGTAAATTTCAAGAAGTCTTTATATAAAGTGCTGCACCGGGGAAAAAGAATGTCCGGTTTGCAAGGGTGGTATATAGGCATGGAGAGAAGAATGACTGGTCTAGCAAGAAATACAAAGGAGCTATGAGTAGGACGTGTTCAGCTTTGCAAGTCATGCTACAGAGGGTATGGGCTGGAACCTTAAATGTTTGCTGTTTTTACAAACATTTCACACAAAGGGATGCGAAGTACAATTTCCGAATTTGTGGACGGCAGACAGATAACCCGACAGAAGAAAAAGTAACAGCTCAAAAAGGCAGTTCTTAACATGACTTCAGAATTGGATTTATTTTTGATAAGTTGAGGAAACCCAATTTGGAAGGAGGATCAAGGCAGGAGAGTACTCGTGACTTCTGTGTCATGAGGATCCTCTAAGGAATTGAGGTACCTTCGGGCCTTTGTCAATGTGTTAATGGTATAATTAAGAAGGACCGTTTTCATTAGCATTCAAGGCATATATTATAAAAGCAGGAGGTTTTGCTTGATCTGGAGATAACTTCTGTTTGGGCACAGCTGAATATTACTCGTAGTTCTGGTCACTACACGAAAGGAAGGACATATTTGTACTGGAAGTGGAAAAGAGGAGCTGGCAAGCTCAATTGGGTCTCGAGTTTGCAGTGAAGCAGTTTCTCCACTCTCCGTCTTAATTCATTTTGTTCTCAAACTATGTTCCTTCGTTTTAGATAGCCTGATGTGAGGAAACATCAGCTCGACCATAAATGTGTCTTTCTTTTAGAGAGTTCATACAGATTGATAGAATCATACAGTTTGGAGAATGTTCCTGTATGAACATGGAAGTGAATACAAATGGAGGTAGTCGTGCTTCAGTTATGCCGTACATTGGAAATATTGCATCTGGAGCACCGAGCAGTCAGCAATTTCAGATGATTCGAAACTTGGCAGAAATGTAAACAATGGGGGGGGGGGGGGCGGCGCAGAGATCCAAAGGGACACTGGCAAATTGATGGATTGGCCGGTAGGGGGAAGACACTTTTCAATTCCGAGAAATGTGGAGTGATGTATTTCGTTTGAAGAACACTTACAGTCAAAATAATATTGGGAAGAAGTGGTACAGGTAGGAGAAATTAAAGGAGGGGGTGATTGCAGACGCAAAGGGACATTCCTGTATCTGCACGCAGGTAATAGACCTTGGCAGAAGACAGCGAGAGAACTGCAAAGAAAGAATAAATTAGGTGGGCTGTTCTCTCTGGAGAGAAGAACGCTGAGAGGAGATTTGACGGAGATTTTCAAAATCATGGCAAGCAGGCGGAACTGAGCAGAAAGGAAGAAGGCTTTACCATTTGTAGAAGAACAAGCATCAGAGGGGTGTACATTTAAAGTAGTGTCCAACTGATTCAATAATGAAATACTTAGCGTTTGGAATACATGGCCTGGAATTGTAGTCAAAGCAGGCTCAATTAAAGCTTTCAATACTGAACATAGATATTTGTTGGGATGGAAATGAGAGGCAGTGACCTGGGAAGAGAGTCAGGAAATTTGCATCAGTTGACAGAACAGGAGTGTACACAGCGGGTCGAACAGCATCAGTGTGCGCCCTAAATAATCTGGGCGACTCGTTACCTGATAATTCGACTTTCTCCGCCCTGCTTTCACAAAGAATAAAGAACAAAGAACAAAAAAAATTGCAGTCTAGGAACAGGGACTTCGGCCGTCCAACCCTGAACCGATCCAAATCCACCGAGCAGATCAGACATATAAAACAGTCCTTGCTTCCTTGCAGATTATGAAAACGATTGTAAAAATGCTGGTAGGATGTGCTCTTTCAATGTGTGCCCAGCACTTCAAGTGGAATCTGTCCAGAGGCTGTGCCCATCTGAACAACACCGTTGTAAGAATCGGCGATCTCAGGCACAATTCCTTCACGAGAACCATGGGGATGCTGACTTTGGTTGATTCTTGAGTTGACTGGAAGCTGTGTCAGGTCGTACTCCTAAACTTGTTCTTCACTGAGAATTATAAATTAAAACTCGTGAATTGTTAACCAGTCCTTGAACGTGTCCCATTTTAGCCACATGCACGATGAACGCTGGCAGAACATCTGGCAGTTGCAACGTGGAGAGAGCGAGAGAGAGAGAGAGAGAGAGAGAGAGAGAGAGAGAGAGAGAGAGAAGCAGAGTTAATATTTCGAATCTGGTCGGAATCACCCCCTCCTTTAATTTCTCCTATCTGTACCACTTCTTCCCAATATTATTTTGACTGTAAGTGTTCTTCAAACGAAATACATCACTCCACATTTCTCGGAATTGAAAAGTGTCTTCCCCCTACCGGCCAATCCATCAATTTGCCAGTGTCCCTTTGGATCTCTGCGCCGCCCCCCCCTCCCGCCCCCATTGTTTACATTTCTGCCAAGTTTCGAATCATCTGAAATTGCTGACTGCTCGGTGCTCCAGATGCAATATTTCCAATGTACGGCATAACTGAAGCACGACTACCTCCATTTGTATTCACTTCCATGTTCATACAGGAACATTCTCCAAACTGTATGATTCTATCAATCTGTATGACGTTTGGTATGCTTTTCTACACAGAGAAACCCAACTGTTCTGGCAGCAAATATGGACAGAGAGAAGAAGAAGATGGATAAATAGAAGAAGAAGAAGAGGACTGAGGGTGCATTGAGAGAGAGAGAGAGACAGAGAGAGGAAAAGAGAGAGAACGCAGAGGGAGAGGCATTGTTCAAGAGGTTAAGAAAAAGAAGGAAGCATATGTCATTTATAGACAGAAGAGTGTAAAGGAAGCAGGAGGATGCTTAAGAGGGAAATCGGGAGGGCAAAAAGGGGACATGAGATAACTTTGGCAAATTGAATTAAGGATTTTCCTAAAGGTTTTTACAAATATATTGAGGACAAAAGGGTATCTAGGGAGAGAATAGGCCGCCTCAAAGATCAGCAAGGTGGCCTCTGTGTGAAGCCACAGAAAATGGGGGTGATACTAAATGAGTATTTTGCATCAGTATTTACTGTGGAAAAGGATGTGGAAGCTATAGACTGCAGGGAAATAGATGGTGACATTTTTCAAAATGTCCATAGAACAGAGGAGGAAGTGCTGGATGTCTTGAAACGGTTAAAGGTGGATACATCCCCAGGGCCTGATCGGGTGTACACGAGAACTCTGTGGGAAGCTATAGAAGTGATTTCTGGGCCTCTTGCTGAGATATTTGTCTCATTGATAGTCACAGGTGAGGTGCCGGATGACTGGAATTTGGCAAACGTGGTGCCACTGCTTAAGAAGTGCGGTAAAGTCAAGCCAGGGAACTGTAGACTGGTGAGCATGACCTCAATGGTGTGCAAACTGTTGGAGGGAATCCTGAGGGACAGGATGTACATGTATTTGGAAAAGCAAGGACTGATTAGAGATATTCAACATGGCTTTGTGCGTGGGAAATGATGTCTCGCAATCTTGATTTTGTTCTTTGAAGAAGTAACAAAGAAGATTGATGAGGGTAAAGTATTAGATGTGATCTATATGGACTTCAGTAAGGCATTCGATAAAGCTCCCCATGGAAGACTAATTAGCAAGGTTCGATCTCATGAAATACAGGGAGAACTAGCCATTTGGATACAGTACTGGCTCAAAGGTGGAAGACAGAGGGTGGTGGGTTGATTTTCAGACTGGAGGCCTGTGACCAGTGGCGTGTCGCAAGGATCAGTGCTGGGTCCTCTACTTTTTGTCATTTATGTAAATGATTTGGATACGAGCATAAGAGGTACAGTTTGCAAGTTTGCAAGTGACACCAGAATTGGAGGTGTAGTGGACAGCGAAGAGGGTTATCTCAGATTACAACAGGATCTGGACCAATTGGGCCAATGGGCTGAGAAGTGGCAGGTGAAGATTAATTCAGATAAATGCGAGGTGCTGTATTTTGGGAAAGCAAATCTCAGCAGGACTTATACCCTTAATGGTAAGGTCCGAGGGAGTGTTCCTGAACAAATAGACCGTGGAGTGCAGATTCATAGCTCATTGAAAGTGGAGTCGCAGGTAGATAGGATAGTGAAGATGACGTTTGGTATGCTTTCCTTCATTGGTCAGAGTATTGAGTACATGAATTGGGAGGTCATGTTGCAGCTGTACAGGACATTGGTTAGGCCACTGTTGGAGTATTGCGTACAATTCTGGTATCCTTCCTATTGTGAAACTTGAAAGGGTTCAGAAAAGATTTCAAAGGATGTTGCCAGGGTTGGAGGATTTGAGCTATAGGGTAAGGCTGAAGAGGCTGGGGTTGTTTTCCCTGGGGAGTCGGAGTCTGAGGGGTGCCCTTATAGAGGTTTACAAAATTATGAAGGGCATGGATAGGTGAAATAGACAAAGTCTTTTCCCTGGGGTCGGGGAGTCGATAACTAGCGAGCAAAGTTTTATGGTGGGAGTGAAAAGATATAAAAGAGTCCTAAGGGACAACTTTTTCACGCAGAGTGTGGAACGTATATGGAATTAGCTGCCAGAGGATGTGATGGAGGCTGGTACAATTGCAACAGTTAAGAGGCATTTGGATGGCTATATGAATAGGAAGGGTTTGGTGGGATATGGGCCTGGTGCTGGCAGGTGGGACTAGATTGGGTTGGGATATCTGGTCGGCATGGACGTGTTGGACCGAAGGGTCCGTTTCCATGCTGTACATCTCTGTGACTCTATGGCTCTATTCGAGGGACAATCATAGAACACGATTTGGAGTCAACACATTGATTATTTGATGGCTTGGTTTACTCTAATTAAATAGTTTGACATTCAACCAGATTAATACTATCATGGGAGCGTTTGCTCAATATGAAAGCTGCATGCATTATACATTTGACTATTTTTCAGCAGTAAAATTCATTCAGTCTATAAGATCAGAGCCGATTTATCAAAATGAAGTAGTCCAAAACCTTACAGGTAGAGCGTATTTATTTCCGTTACTTGCAGCTGTTGGTGATTCTTGTAAGGCTATCACGCCAGTTTTTCCTATGTAAGGTAATATTGAACTATACTGTAGTGACTTGCATGAAATTTAACATAGTTGCCAGAATTGTTCCATTTCCAAGCAAATCCTTTCTCTCAGTGGCTGACCGGTAAAGTTATTTTTTGACTACGAAACTATGACTACAGATTCGTAAACACTCTGAACATTCTGCAATTCTAAAATATATGACTTGCACGAAATTATTTCCATTGATTAATACTGTGGCAAGTATTGTTTGAAAAAAAAAGTCCTTGAATTATTTGATAAATATCCTTGAGGTCGTTTAGGAATTTTCTGCAGGAACTACATTAATGAGATGATTAGATGTCTATGTAAGCCACTATGTGATTATCTTTTCTTGAATATCGTATTTATGTGTCTACTAATTGCGAAATCCTAACACACCTTTCAAATATTGGTGATCCATTGAACCCTTTCTCATTTAGCAAAGTTTTGATTGACTGCAATCTGAGTACACTCAACAACTAAGTTTAGATATTTTTTGTCATATCATCCCGAGCTGTGAGACAGAGGCAATAAGTTCATAAACATTAGGGCAAGTGATCACATTTTCTCATTTCTCTGGTAAAATTGTGATATGCATTAGTATCTTGGATAAGTATTCGCGCTGCATTATATCCATAGGTTGGTGCAATGTAATACTACAATATGAATGTTTGAATTATCTTCCAATCAGTTGAGAAGGCTGTTCTGTGTTCAGTCTGCGGTTATTTGTGCGTAGTATTCCCATGTTGATCTTGCCTCGTGTCGGTTTTGTGTATTGTAAACTGCGTGGCTTACTCTGTCCAGATACGTTTCACCCTACCATCTGCATGTTCTTGATAACTATGATCTGCTTGCACTGATCGCAAACGAATCTTTTCACTGCATCTAGTTATTCAGGACAATAAATCAAATCAAGTCGAATCAAATCATAGATTTTCCAAAAGAAAGCAGAATAATACTGTGGTAATAAGATGCAAAATGACGGTACACATTCAGGAATAAAAGAAATTTCAAATTCAAGTTACTAGCAATATAATGGAAACAACCGACAACACTTCCACCATCCTACGACCACACGCACTGTTCTCCTTTTGCAGTACCTTGGTTTAATTTCTCTGCAGATCAAATGTGAAAGCAACTGTGAACCAAACAAAACAGGGAAACGTCGATAGAAACAGGAAAATTCTGAATGTGTACCGACATATGTTGGCCAATAATGCAACTGGGGAGTGAATAATGTTAATTCTTTCCAGGTGGATAGTGAAAATGACAGGTAATAGATCTGTTGCTGGTATTGCCATCAAATAGGAAGTGACGAATTTGGAGAGTCTTCAGCCTTCGAGGTGCACGATCACAGTTTCAATTACAAGGGGCAAAGATTCGGGGTAAGGGGGGATGTTTAAGAGATGTGCCTGTTGGAATTTTTCCACACAGAGAGTGGTCGGAACCTAATCGCTCTGCCAGAACAGGTGGTGGAAGCACTTCTTGGTTGGCAATATATATGAGTCATGTGGATGTTGATATGACTGGGGATGGAGTAGAGGGATAGAGACCGAATAAGGGCTGAAGGTATGTTTTTATTTTATTGTTGCATTGTGATCAGCACAGGCTTGGACGACCAAAGGGCGTGTCACTGTGATGTATTTCACTTAAGTTCATTGGTTTTGTTGTTAACACATCAAAGAAGCAGAAACAACACATAAGTGAAAATGACTGTAGTAGATCCGTTATCACTGTATTTCCATCAATTATGAAAAGAATCATTCTCTGATCCTGTGGCAAACTGTTTTTTTAACAAGTATTTATTTTGGCAGGAAAATAAATAGCCTGGTTTTCAAAAGAGATGCACGAATGTTCTTATTAATCAATGTGAGTGCATTATCCCATTTTATTTTCTTCCACTTCAATGGGAAAACTGCAGATTACAATTAAAAATAGAAAAAAACAGAGGTCTTGGTAAATAAAGCTAAGGCTACGTCTCCTGAGGCAGATGGAATTCTGATACGGCCTAAAGATCGTCTTCTGTTAAATTTCATGTGGTTATGGTCACTAAAATATTCGCTGATGTAAATTGAGTTCATTTCCACTTACTCTAAATTCAACAGATGATTTGATGATTAATGATTATTTTACTGAGCGTGCCTTATTTATATTCCAGGGGAAAGTTATATGTTTCTTTATGGCATGTGAAATACTCAGGCACATAATATCATACTAAATGATTGTGGAAACTGAAACTTTCTGATCACCCTATGATTGAACATGGGTGACAATTAAGCTGAATGTTCGACTCTTACCACTCTTTGCGTGAAAAAAGAACACTTGCCACGCACATCTCCCTTAAATTGTCCTCCTCTTACCTTGAAGCTGTGCCCCCTTGTAATTGAAACTGATCCCAATTCGAGAAAACTGAAGCCTCACTAACACGTCAATTGTTGCTTGTTGGCAATGCCAGGAACAGATCTAATTATTGTCATTTACGAGGTCCTACTAAACATAAGTAACATTAATCATTCCCCAGTTGATTCTTGGACATCACTACTCTCCATGAATTCAGAATTGCCCTGTTTCTTATGGCCCTGCCCTGTTTTGTTTGATTGACAGTTGTTTTCCCATTTGATTGATTTACAGCCATTGCCAGTCTGAAATTAAAGTGAAGGTACTGCAATAACAGAACAGCGACTGCCGTTGTAGCATGCCACTTGTTCTGTCAGTTGTTTACGCTCAATTGCAAGTACCTCGTATATGAGCTTTCCTTTTATTTCTGAAAATGTGCTGGGGTTTTGTATTGCAACACCACACTGCTATTCCTCTTAATTCTGGACAGTCCACGATTTGATTTGACTTGATCTATTTCCCTGCATAACTAAATACAGTGAAAAGATTTGTTTGAGAACAGTGGCAGCAGATCACAGTCAGATGATGGGGTGAAAAAGAAATTGAATGGAGTAAGCCATGCAGTTTATGACACACAAAGCATTCACGAGGCAAGATCAACATTAAATAAAAAATGTCGTTAGAGACTCCATTCATAGATCTAATAACGAGAGTGAAGAAGCTGTACCTGAACTTGTTTTGTGTGTTCAACCTTCTGAATCTACGTTCTGACAGAAACGGTTGTCGCAGAGCATTGCAGAGTGGGTTGGGTGTTTGATGGTATTGGTAACAATTCCGTGGCAACAGGACTGTTTAAGTAGAGCCCATGAAAGGGAAATTGGCTTCTGTGATGGTGTCAGCTTTGTACACGAACTTCTGTCGATTCTTAAGGTTCTGCACAAAGCTTTTGCCATTCCAGGCTGTTGTGTCCTCGGGCAGTATGTTCGATATGGTGCGCCTGTAAACGTTGGAGAGGATCGTCATGGAAATCTCAAATTACTTGAGCTGCCTGAGAAAGATGCACCGCTTTTGCACCTTCTTGACAGTCTAATGTATGTAGGAAGTCTAGGACAGATAGTCGGTTGTCGTCACACCTGTGAACTTGAAGTTCTCACCTCTCTCAAATTCCACCCAGTTGATATAGATAAGGGTGTGTTATCCTTCTTTCTTTCGGAAGTCCATTATCATTTCTTTACTTTTGCCAACGTTGAGAGAGAGATTGTTATCACTCTGCCACGTAACAAAACCCTCTGTCTGTCTTCTCCATTCTGACTCTCATCGTTGTTTGATATCCTTCCGAGCACGGTGGTGTCAGCATAATGGAGATGGCGTTTGTTTGTTAACACCGTTGTGGATGTTTTCGATGCTGAAAGATTTAATAAATCAGATTATACAATAAATTCAGTCTATCAATATTTTTACCATTGGCTAGACGATTATCAAATTACAGTCAAAGGAGAATATTTTACTGTTGCAGGTTGTGGATATTGCGGCACATTGTGACCCAGCTGTTAGCACTGGTGCTTGTCAGCACCAGGAAACCATATTCAATTCCATTTGCTTGTGCAATTTGCACAGTCTCCCAGATGTTCTGCTGCCTTCCACAGTCGAAAAAATGCCCAGTTTTGATCATTTGGGAAATGCTTGTTCGGGGTGTGTCTGCGTGGGATAGCCTTCAGAGGTTCGTTCTGGACCTGATGGGCAGAAGGGTGTGCAGTAGTTGCCTAACACCGCATCGTTGGGGGGGGGGGGGATCCAATATTGAGTGTTTTGACGGAGGAGCTGCAGCTGTCTATTTTCACTGATTGACGCCGATGGAACCGCAGGATGCAGTTACAAAGGCTGGGGTCAGTTAACTATCTCAGAATTTTGCGATTAGTCTGGTTGTGATATTGGGGTTGAACGCGGAGTTGTCGACAGCTTTCAAGTTATGAAAAGAAAACATACCTCACACTTCCTTTGCAACACAGCAATATCGAAACATCCAATGTTCCAATTTTATGTCATAACAGTGGTATTTGCATCAGTCTCTTCCAACTTTCTCTGATTGTTTCTGCATTTCACCAGATGTCATTGGAGAGAGGACCGATTCGTCAGATAGGAGGGGTGCTGTGGGAGACTCAGTAGGAGAACTCTTTCGTGTATCATTCCTCATTTAAGGAGCCAATACAAAGTGTCTTCAACATTGAAAACTCCCAGAGCCAACCCTTTCCCGGCTGTGTCAAACTGTTTTGCCACTTCTGGTGTGTCGAAACTCCCATTGGGACAGGATACAGCCACTACTGGTGATAAACAGATGGATAACTGTCTCCTTCCGTTATGTTCCCTAATTATTTTCACTTTCTCTATTTCAGTTTCAGTTTCTCGATTTCATGATTATGCTCGTATTCGTAATTTCATCTATCTCCAACTTTCCCTCATTCGAACTTTCTCTCTTTCTTTCTCTCTCTCTCTCTCTCTTTCTCTCTCTCTCTCTCTCTGTGCCGTTTGTCACAGGACGTTTAATGTTTCTGATTTTAACCATTTATGGATTAATCAGTATTTCCCTCGAATACTTGTCTCAAGTCACCATCCTGTGTGACATTTCTGAGTAAACATGTAAGAGATGCGTTGTCCTTGAACATGAACAAGTAGCTCACTCACTGTCAATGGACGTCTGACTCGAAATCCATAGTGATTGATCCAATCACCCAACAATGGATTGCAAAGGTTCACAAAGGTGGCTCACCACAACATTACAACATCTGAGTAATCCCTTTCATTAGTACAAAATGAGGGGAGAACAGTGGTGGGACCTGGGGATCTCTATCTATATTTTCGGAAGGTGAATAGGTACAGTTGAAGCATTTGTTAAGAAGCACGAACATCTCTCTGACTAAACAGCTTTCTCCTCATTCCACTTCTCGGTGTCCAGCTGATAACCTTGCAATTATAATTCCACTTACTGACCGACCAACAAGTGGAAACAAAGTATTCTACTTTACCTTGTCAAAGTTGTTCATAATTTCGAACAAGTGAATAATTCACCTCATCTCTATTCCGAGGATAATCCAATTTCTCCTATATTTCCTTCCGTCTAAAATCTCACATCCTCGGTCGATGGTACACGCTGTTGCTACTCAGTATTTGCAGAGGAGGGAGTGGATGGTTGTTGATTTGTTGTCAATCACTTACACGTTTGGACACAGTGAGAAACTCACTGTCTTTGAAAGTGTGAAATGGAAACTCCTTGAAAATAGGTCCCCACCTATGATGGAACAGCCGTGACCCTGTTAGCAGACCTATTCCAGAAATTGCATTCAGTGATCGGCAGAGAGTGGTTATTGGGTTCCACATCAGAAAAGTGCGTTATTTTAAAGATAACTTCCTATTATTATCGTTCATTTGTATCTATCCCTTTCCCATGTAATTGGTGTGCAAAAGCTTCTTTTCAATAAATAGTAGCACCCTTCTGCCAGAATATTCTGCACACCACCAATTGTGCAATGGGCTGTGGATGGCAGCTATTGTGGCGAACCAGGGCTAAATTGGACAAGATGACCGCTTGGGCTTTTGCAGCTTACGCTAATGGCTGAAATGGTCTGACATTTACGAACAGCAGACGGTCACAGTTAAACTTGTTGTCTTCAGCTGGATATACTGATTATATTAAGTTTTCCTCGACAAACTCCAATACATGAATTCAGACAGCAAAGATTATACGCAGAAGGAAACATTAGGCAAGTTAATCAGCTGTCTGTAAATAGACAGTTCTCACTACTTCAGCATTCTCATAAGGGACATTTTTGTCAGGCCAAGTTTAGCCACTGCCTCATGTTTGATATATAGTTAAAAAAGCAGGAGGAAAAGTATATTGCTACAGTGTTCTGGATTATAAAGGTAAGTGTAGAATTAGAAATGCAAACAAGAAATTACTGTGAAAAGGTTAGTTGCATTCATAAAGGAAAAGTTTATCAGCGAAAAACAGGATCAATGTATTGTTAGAAAAGATAAAGTAATGAATGGTCCAAATACAAATTCTGCAAAAAAATAAAGAACATTGGCGCAGGAAGGGAACAGAAGAAGCCACGATTGGGGAAACATTGACAATTAAAATTTAAAATCAGATGAAGATATTTCGAACAAATTCTTACATCCAAAGAATTAAGGGAACATGACAAAGAGAAATTAGAAAGTCGAGAACGACATGTCGTTGTTGGTGAAATCTAAATAAGCTTATTTTAATAGTTTGGTAAAGTTGTAAAGTGCGTGAATTTCACTCTTTCAGTGAAATACGAATAGATGTTTTATTTATTAAGAAAAGGTAATTAGAAATAGAAAGTACTTAGAGTGGTAACAAATAAGATTAATCGAAAGAAGGAACTTTATTTTAAATTCCATTTACAGCTTGTGAGGATTCTGGGTTATCCAAGATGGAGGACGGGAAAAATTAAATGTAACAGCTGCTCCTATTTTGATGTGTTTTCGGTGCTGGAGGTGATTTTCTTGAATTCCATGAGCAGCAAGTACTGTTTTATATGCTGTTGCAATTGTTTGGGAACTTTGGAGAAAAACAAAGTCAAACAACGGCACTTTGAAAAGGGGGAAAGACAGACAAAGGCAGCGAACACGTGGTGTGTAAGGAGAGACGAAAGAAACCGACATTGCTGACTGACATAACAGTGAATCTGCGCAGTTACTTCCTTCGCTGTCTGAATTCATGTATTGGAGTGTGTCGAGGAAAACTTAACAAACAGCGAAATTGGCAACTGATCTTGGAGCACCTTGTTTGGGAGAGGTTACAGCATAGAAATAGATAAGTCTATTATTTCAAGTATAGCCTTACTGTAAATATATAATATTGAGAAGAGTGGGTTTTTCTTGATTATATGCTTTTATTGGATGTGTCTGTTGATTACATTTGAAAAATATAAGGCAAAAGTATTAAGTTGACCTAGTGCGAGAAAATAAGATGGTGCTATGCTGTGTGAATAGATTGGAAGTAGCAAAGTGGCCTTTAGTCAGGTGATATCCTGTTCTTGTCAGATGTGGGAGTTTCAGAAGAGTTTACAGTTTACTGAGGATTATAGCTGCAATAAATATCAATTAATGCGAATCCTGTCAGACAGAATGGATTGGTTGGAGCGACAGTTACAGGCAATGAGGAATTTATAAGAGCTTGAGGTGTGATGGATGGCAGTTAGAAGAAGGGAGAAAAGCCTTAGATGAGTTAACTCCAAGCAAGGGAGGAGGGATAGGCAGGTAGTCTTCTGTGGCTAATCCAATTTCAAACAAGTATGCTGTTTTGGAAAATATAGGAGGTGATGCACTTTCAGGGGAATTTAGCACGAAAACACAAGTTTCTGCTATCAAGGCAGGCGATAATGTAATGAGGGCTACGTCGGGTTCCAACTGATCGATCGTTTTAGGGGACACTCTAGTCAGAAGGACAGACAGACATATCTGCGTCCAACTGCGAAAAATCAGAAAAGTGTGTTGCCTCCCTGCTGTCAGGATCAAGGATGTGACAGACAGGATGCAAAATGCTCTCAAAGAGGAGAGGGACCAGCAGAAGGTCATTGCACACATCGGTTAGAACGACTTAGGAAGGGAAAAGAATGACATTCTGAAGGTAGAATTTAGAGAGTTAGGCAAGAATTTCAAAATGAGGTCCTAGAGGGGAGTAATCTCTGTATTCCTCCTGGTGGGATGAGCTAGTGGGGGTCGGAATAGTAGGATAGAGCAGATGAAGCGTGCCTAAGAAGCTGGTTTATGGAAGAAGGGTTCATATTTTTGGACCATTGGAATCTGTACAAGAAGAATGGATTGTGCCTGAATTGGAAGGGGTCTAATGTACTGGCAGGGAGATTTCCTAAAATGGCTCGGGAGAATTCAAGCTCGAAAGGGGTGGGGTGGGAACCAGGGAGAGATTGAGGAATGATAACAATCTGAGACTGGAACAATGGAGAAAAGCAGCAAGTCAATCAGCGAAGGCAGACATGAACAAAGCAGAGAACAAGGTAGTACTGATCAATTAAACATCATTTATTTCAATGCAAGGGGTCTAACAGGGAAGTCAATTGAACTCCGGGCATGGCTACGAACATGGACTGCGATATCACAGCAATTACAGAAACATGGTTCAGTGATGTACATGAATGGCAGCTGAATGTTGTAGGATACAAATGCTATAGTAGGATAGAAAGGGAGGCAAGAGAGGAGGGGGAGTGGCGTTTTTCATAAGGGATAGCATTGTAGCTGTACTTAGGGGGGATGTTCCCAGAAAGACAACCAGCGAAACCATTTGCATGGAACTGAGAAATAAGAAGGGAATGATCACCTTGTTGGGATTGTATTATAGGCTGCATACTAATCAGCGGGAAACTGAGAAACAAATGTGTAACAATATTTCAGTTATCTGCAAGATTAATAGGGTGGTTATTGTAGGGAATTTGAACTGTCCAAACATAGACTGGAATTGCCATCGTGTTCAGAGTTTAGATGGAGACAGGTGAATGACTGTGGAGTTTGCACATTCTCCCCCTATCTGTGTGGGTTTCCTCCGGGTTTTCCAGATTCATCCCACAGTCCAAAAATGTGCACGTTGGGTGAATTGTCCATGCTACATTACCCATAGTGTTAGGTGAGAGGGTAAATTTAGGGGAATGGGTCTGGGTGGGTTGCGCTTTTGCGGGTCGGTGTGTACTTGTTGGGCCGGAGGGCCTGTTTCCACACTGTAAGTAATCTAATCTAACAAAATGTTCTGAGGCAGTATGTGAATGCACCTACCAGAGAAAGTGCAGAACTTGACCTACTCTTGGGAAATAAGGCAGGGCAGGTGACTGAGTTGTCAGTGGGGGTACACTTTGGGATCAGCGACCATAGTTCTGTTGGTTTAAAACAGTAATAGAAAAGGATCAACCAGATCAAACAGTTGGAATTGTAATTTGGAGGAAGGCTAATTTTGTCGGCATTAAGCAAGAACTTAAAAAGCTGATTGGGTTGCAGGTACCGGGATGGCTGGAAAATGGGAAGTCTTCAGAAATGAGAAAACGGGAGTCCAAAAACAGTATATTCCTGTTAGGTTGAAAGAAAAGGTCTGTAGGTGTCGGGAATGCTGAGTGACTAGAGACATTGAGGGTTTAGTGAAGAAAAAGAAGGAAGCAGGCATCACGTACAGACAGTAGCGATCGAGTGAATCCATGAAAGAGTACAAAGGCAGCAGGAATACACTTGAGAGGGAAATCAGAATGGCAAAAAGGGGACATGAGATCGATTTGTCAAATAGAGTTTAGGAGAATCCAAAAGTTTTTTTATAAATACATTAATGAAGAAAGCGAAACTATGGAGCGAACTGGGCCACACAAAAATCAGCAAGGCAGCCTTAGTGTGGAGCTGAAGGATATTGGAAAGATAGTAAACGATTATTTGCATCCGTGTTTATTGTGGAGAAGGACATGGACGATACAGAATGTGGCCGAATAGATGGCGACATCCTGAAAAATGTCCATATTACAGTGGACGAAATGCTGGATATTTTGAAACGCATGAAGTTGAACAAATCCCCAGGACCTGATTAGGTGGACACCAGAGCTCTGTGGGAAGCTACGGAAGTGATTACTGTGCCCCTTGGTGAGATATTTGTATTATCGATGCGCACAGGTGAGGTGCCAGAAAAGTGGCAGTGAGCGAACGTGGCGCCATTTTTGAAAGGTGGTAAGGACAAGCCAGAGAACGACAAACCAGATAGGCTTACGTCGCTGGTGGGCAAATTGTTGGAGGGAACCCTGAGGGACAGGATTTACATATATTGGAAATGCAAGGACTTATTTGGGATAATCAACATTGCTTTGTCCTTGGTAAATCATATCTCACAAATATGATTGAGTTTTTTTGAAGACGTAATGAAAAGGATCGATGAGGGCAGAGCGGTGGACGCGATCTCTCTGGACTTAAATAAGGCATTCGACAAGGTTTCCCACAGGACACTGGTCAGCAAAGTTAAATCTCATAGAATGCAGGGAGAACTAGCCATTTAGTGCAGGACTGGCTGGAAGATAAAGAAAGATGGTGGTGGTGGAGAGTTGTTTTTTGAACTGGAGGCCTGTGATCAGTGGTGTGCCACAAGACCCGCCTGCTGGGTCCACTACATTTCGTCATTGAGGTAAATGATTTCGAAATTAAAACAGGAGCTATAGTTACTAAGATTGCAGATGACACCAAAAGTGGGAGTGCAGTGGATAGCGAAGAAGGTTACGTCAGATTGCAACGTGATCTTGATCAGATGGGCCAATGGAATGAGGAGTGGCAGATGGAGTTAACTTAGAGAAACGTGAGATGCTACATTTTGAGAAAGCAAATATTAGCAGGACTTCTACACTTAATGGCAAGTTCCTAGGGAGTGTTGCTGAACAAAGAGACCATGAAGTGCAGGTTCAGAGCTCTTTGATTGTAGAGTTGAAAGTAGGAGAGTGTAGATGACGTTTGGTATGCTTTCCTTTATGGGTCAGGGCACTGAGTATGGGAAGTGAGAGGTCATGTCGCTGCTGGACAGAATGTCGGATGGGCCATTTTTGGTATATTGCGTGCAATTCTGGTCTCCTTCCTATCTGAAGGATCTTGTGAAACTTGTAAGGGTTCAGAAAAGATTTATAAGTCGATTATAAATATATACAAGTGCTGGAGAGTTAGAGCTATAGGGGGAGGCTGAAAGATTGGGGCTGGTATCTCTGGAGAATCGAATGCTGAGGGATGTCCTCATAGAGCCTTATATAATCATGAGGGTCATGGATAGGATAAGCAGACAAATTAATTTCCCTGTGTTGGGAGAAGTCCGGAACTAGATGGCATCGTTCTAGGTTGAGAGGGTAAAGATATAAAACAGGCCGAAGGGGTAACATTTTTCACAGAGGGGGTGGTGCGTGTATGTAATGAGCTGATAGAGGAAGTGGCGGAGGCACGTATAATTGCAACATTTAAAAGGCATCTGGATGGGTATGTGAATAGGGATCTTGGCCAAGTGCTGGCAAACGGAATTAGGTTAGGTTGAGATATCTGGTCGGCATGGACTAGATGGTCCGAAGTGTCAATTTCCGTGCTGTACATCTCTATGACTATCAAAAATATATGGTCATATCTGAATCCTTCAAACATGATTTGAAACGCTTTCTTACAGGTAAATAAGGAGAAATAAGGATTTGATTGGAATGGCATCTCCAAAGTAAATATGTGTAAAATCTCCAAGCTCTTGTCAAGATTTACCCCACCATATACGGACAGATCATAGACATGCAGAAGAAAACAACTGGTGTATGAATTCATAAATTAACATGACATAAATAAAAATATCAACAAATCAAGTCATAGGAAACGTGTCACTTCCATTGATCTTTTGAATTGAGAGAACTTCTCATTCCATACGAGATGCATTCCATGATGTGGGACAAGATTGTTACTGATGATTTCTGTATCCGTGGACAAGATTTCCTTCTGATGAATATTTCACTCAATTCTCCCCTTTGTAAGAAATCAGATCGGACGTGTGCATGGGTTGTTCTCACATTGACGACTGTATTCAGTGTGTTTCATGTTAGACAGTTCACAGCGTACTATTACCCCCTACAAGATATTCAGGAAACGCAATTTCCTCGTTATGTCTTATCAGTCCCCTAATCTTGCAGAAAGGACTGTTCATACAGTAAAATTCATGAGTTGTCAAATGTAAAGAAACATTCCAAGACGTTCAGATAGATATGTTAATGTAAGTGTTGCTGCTGTAAGCAATGTTTTACCTCACTTGCAAAATCTAATGTATGATTCAGTGATCCACTGAAGGAAAAAATGGTACAAGATCACGATCAACATGTCTGTGGACAATTAGCACAATGTAAACTAGGATTATGGGTAAAAGTTTAAGATTTTCAAACAAGTATGTGTTTGTGAAAAATATCCTATGTCATTGTGTGCAGTCACGGTCATGTCATATTTTAATCAGCTACAGTCAATTCCTGAAAAGAAATAAGCAACATGTTCAAACTACTTGTCATCCACCACCTGTCAGAAGGATAATCATTTGGATACTGAAGTTTCCATGCCAAAAGTTGAACAGAAATTTACAACAAATGTAACACTTTTCAATTAGTACATAGCAAACAGCACAGAACAGGGTGAAGCTACAGAGACAAGTTGTGATAAAAATAGAAGGGCTAGATCTGGTCTTGTTACGTACCCAACAATCCATAATCTAATTGTGGAGATAACGTATTTCAGTGAACTATTGCACATATTATCAGAAAAAGGTTTCCATTCTTTAAAGGAAAAAAAGTAGGACTTTGCGATATTGAACAGACTCCATCGCAATCCCAAGAAGTGCAGCTCAGGTGAAATGGCCATGCAAAATTGTCAATAGTTTTCAGGGATGCATCGGTTTAGGTTCATTAATCAGAGGTAAATATAGGATAAGATTGCAGGGGAATGGGACTCGGTGCGATAGTCTTCGGAGGGCTGATGTGGACTGGTTGGGCCCAATGACCTGCTTCCACACAAAAAGAATTCTATGACTCTATGACTGTACGTAGCAGAGGTCGTAAACTGCAGTTGCGTTTGAGAGTGGTTGTTGTTTGATCTCAGCCTGAAGACACACAGAGAGAGGGGCTCTTCTCAATTCAACCGGAACTTTATATTAAAGTTTATTTGAAAAAAAACTTGATAACAATTGATTGAAATTAATATCCTTCCCAATTAGCCATTCTCAAATTTGTACAAAAGCTGGAAGAGTTCTTTGTGAGAAACGGCAATTTAATATATTGGTAAATAATGCAATGCAGCTGGAGAGTATTAAGGCTGTCAGAAGCTTTATAGGCCCCAAGCGCTGGTGGGGAGTTATCTGGCAGGTACAATTTCAATTTGGTTGCACCTGGGGCTGTTTCTAGAGATTTCCATTATTGACTGCATTTTTCTTGGTATGAATGTTCACATTAGGGGAATTTGTCTAACAATGGGTACCAATGTTGCAGCAACTACTGTAACGCGGATGGAAATAAAATGTTGTATTTCACTGGGGACCCCAGAGCATTATTGACTATACTGGCCCCCAATTAAGAGGAAAACCGCACCCCAATACAACAGCTTTGGGATAGTTTCTGGCCTCTCACATACGTGGTAATAGAATACCGAAGGAGTGAAGGAAAACGGGGCTAACGACTCCTCTTGACATTTCTGCCTACAACAGATGCTCCTTGGTTTTGGTTTTGAGCTTCTCGCGTGTTACTGAAGATGCACTCATCCAGGCAAATGAATACTTTGGATTAAGAGGCTAGACATCAGGCAGTCAGCTGGTGAATTAAGTGCTATAGAATGCATGAACCGCTTAACAACATGTGAAAACCAAAAGTTAATATTATTAATTCAGTATAACGTTGGATCAATGAAAACGCCTGGAGTTTCTGGACAGCATGGAAGTGCAACTGAGTGTCGTGGAGAAAGGACTGGATTCTCTCTTTGAAAATTATAGATCTGATTTACACAGGAGATGTGTCAATTCATAAAATCACGTGAGACCCAGTCCATTTTTATCGGCCTTTTATAGCTCATCTCCTTATCGAACCTATTTTATGAGAATAGTGAAGGGATATTTCAGCATATTTTTCAACTGATTTCTAAAAATAGACTGTGTCACAGCATAAATAAGAGTGTTAGTGCAGCAGCTCAAGACCTTCAGCATGGAAACTATTTTATTTAAAAGGATAGATATCCCAAATGATACATCACTGACTAAATGCAATCACTTCCACAGTGAATACATCAGTAAAGTTGACAAGAAAAATATAAAATTAGCCGAGAGCACAAATAGTTAAATGATAGATTTTCTTCGACACACCATTTCTGGATCTGTGTTACTCTCCCCACTTCTGTGGACCTGGAGTCTCCTGCGGGCTCAACTGGTTGTTAAAATGTGTCTGAGGTGAAAGTGTTCAGAGCAGAATCAAGACAAATGGAACGCATCGGGTCAGAATGTAATGTAGAAAATCGATTATTGTTCAGAACAATGTCTTGACAGTGGCAGCTTCCGTACCACAAAACCAGCGATCAGTCTGAAGAGTATACGTGCTTTTATACATGAAATACCAGCCAATGATCTTCAAGCAGCTCGGGGCAGTCAGCATTCACAAAACCAAATATGCTGACATGCTGCTACAGTGGTAGCATGGCCGAGCGGTCTAAGGCGCTGGATTTAAGTTCCAGTCTCTTCAGAGACGTGGGTTCGAATCCCACTGCTACCAGGTTGATTCTGCTGCACGGTATGATACCCTGCAGACATATGATGGGTTGAATGACTTGTTTTAGCAATCGGATTCTATGAGGCTCCGGAGTCACTTTAGAATAAAAACAATACTTTAAATACTCAGTGTGCATCTACAAATATTTGCCATACCCTTATGTAGATAATCCTCAGCTCTGGAAATACTAACATATTGGCTTCACAGTGCACTCACTCTGTAAAGACACAGAGAGCTCAGGAATGAGTTAAAGAGAGGTAAATTATATTTCCGCATACTTTGCTGAATTTTGTTGTGAAGTTTCTACGTTAATCACAACGTTCCCTGATGTCTATTTTTATGAAAATTGAGAGAAAGGGGTGCTGTTGAATAGACATTTTAGTGAAATAACGACACTGACTCTGAGCAACAGGCTCTTTAAATGGGAAATAGCGCCGAAAACATTTCGGGATTCAAAAGGAAATATCATATGTAGTGAAGATAAATGTGCTTAACAAATGGTTTAACTCACCTCAGCGCCTCTGGGAGAATTGACAGGTATAGATCCCAGTTTCCGTCACCTGACCCACATCAACAAACTAAGCGAACGCTAATTGATGGTCTATATCTCAGATCAACCAGCTTTCTATTGCACAGTTTAAATTTCACGAATCCTTGCAGTTGATTCTAAGATAACTTCAATGGGTGCATTTCCGAAGGGAACACCCCTCCAGATCAGATTCTCACAGACGAATTTAAAGTTCAACGAAAGCCTGGCAGCTAACTGACAATCTGGATCAATGCATGTATTGTCAACAGGAAGACCCTGACTTGTCAGATTCACATTGTCCAGTTTAAATGCATTAAGCTTGATATATAAATCTCAATCTGCATCCTTGGTTGCGTTCCCCACAGGCATGTACTGACAAATGAGGATCACAGCTCATAGTTTAAACGTAATCAAACTTGATACTTTCGTGTCATTTCGCATCAATAGTTTTATTTTCGACAGGCGCACCCAGACTAATCAGTGACCATGAACTAACTAATCCCTGATCGGCTGTCATGCAGAATAAACTTGATTTTCTCAACTCAGTTCATATTCGTGCGAAATGGCCTGATGAGTGCAAGGCAAAACATCTTCGAGAAAATCCGAATTTCCTTTCAACGAGAAGCCTGGTTAGACTGCATAGCAGGTTACTACACGGCAATTCCTGGAGCAACCAGGAGTTAATGGAGACTTAAGGAAAATCAGTGGAGGAAAGTCATGATAGTGACGATTCAGATTCTAATACCTCAGCTCGTGTTGAGAAGAACATGATCTGTATTAAGGCTGCATTGTGCCCAAAATCTATTATTTCCCCTGACTTTCACCAAAATCGGCTTCTTAGAATCATAAGATGTAGGAGCAGAATAAGATCACTCATTCTGTCTAGACTGTTCCACCGTTCAGTGAGATTGTGTTTGAATCCAATCTTCCACAAAATCACTTTCTTGCCCTATTCCAAAAACCCTCGATTCGGTTCCTGATTAAAAGTCTGTCTATCCCACCTTTGAATCCACTTGATGACTCAATCGCAGCAGCCCCCTGCAAGTGAAGAATTCTACAGAATCACGAGCTTATGAGAAAAACGATTTCTCCTTATCTCTGCCTGAAATGCATACCACCTTCTAGTAAGGCTATGCCCTACTGTACCAGCCTGTCCCACACACTCTCCACACGTAGCCTGTCATTTCAGCTAAGAATCTTGGAAACTTCATTAAAGGTGACACCCATTCTTCTATATTTGCACGTGTACAAAACCAAACTACCCAACCAATTCTATGTGGAAATATCCTCTTGTTGTTGAGTATCTTGTGGAACATTTCCCTATCGAATGTTGAGACTGATATTGATGATGTTTTCTTAAAGTTTGGGTGCAGGGAGAAAACAAGTATCAAATAGCAAACGAAGATGCAGAGGTGAAAGATTCAACATGTTATCATGGAGAGAGCTGTCCTGATCGGAAGCTTCCTCGCTGATATTGAATATGACACAATCTCTTCCAAAATTCAATCCTTGAGATGGAAAGGAAGAAATCGTAGATTTTTTGGTGTCCAATAAAATGGGAATGGAAATGGAGGGATGCAAATTTCAATATATATGTCAAGTACTTGATGAGCTGAATGGCAGACAACAGTCCCGTCGTATGAAGTGAGTCAGTGATCAATAGGAAAAGCGTGTATGAGAGAGAATCAGAAAAAAATGGCACAATGAATACAGACGGTGAGACACTGAGAAGAGAGATGGAAGAAAAGGCTATCGATTTGAAAATGGGAAATTAACAACAATTTGTGAAAAGAGCAGGACCTTGGTGTTGAGCGGAATTTATGACTATTGAGGGAGTAGAACGCAGTGATGAGAATTTTAAATTCGAGACCTCACCTGGATGCCACCTCATGATCGACGTGAACACAGGAGTCATATGGTGACAGGACTTGATATGTGCTAATGAGTGACTGACAACCATGGAATTTGATGGAAGCGTATATCTTTAGACTTTCCCTGGGAAACGTTTGGACAAGCAGAGTGTGGATTTCACAAAGTTAACAATGGGTTTTGACGTTGCAATGAGTTCAGGAGGATTGGAATTGGAGACAATGATGGAAATGGCTGGAGGCAAAGTTGATTGAAATCGTAGTCTTGACTTGTGCCAATAATGCGATTGTTTACAATTGCAGTTCAGGACGATGTTCTGTGGGTATTGAGCAGAGTGCATGCTGATGAGTGAAGAGAATGTACTGGGGTTTTCCAAAGATTTGAAAAAGGATTAGAGTGGGACACTGACACATAGCTTCAAATCGAACATCAAATAGTACGCACTTGCCACTGCAGAAATAGCAGACAACATTGGAGAGACCCTCGCAAATTATCGATATTTCTGATGGATCTGAGTGTGAGGTGAGAAGTGAAATTTGAACAGCTACCTGTGTCAAAAACGCGTAAAATGCACAGGGATTTGTTTCATTGACAAATGAGCTGGAAGATAATGGAAATCGATTACAAATATGGGGAATGCTATGGATGATTGAACATCGAATCTTGCTATCCTCTGCATAGTCAGTTAGTTGCTTGTTGATTTTGCTAATCAAGGGAGGTCAGATGCTTACCGACCAACACAGATAATATTGATAAAAATAAAAAGGAGAAAAGACCGTCTGCCTGGTTTTGGCAGGATTTGAGTGATTTTTGAAATCGTTGGGACTGGCTGATATGTTTTACTCTGTCTCGTTTATTGTCCACTTCAACAACTGTTGAACCTTCTGACAAAAGAAGAAGAAATTACTGGACGAAGTGGACTGAAAAAGTATGCAATCACCCGTGACGTACAAATCATAGATGCAGCTTTTATTTTACGAACAATCTATTGCACTAAGAAGTCATGGAATCCATCATCTGAACCTGATGAATCGAACTTGCAAATTACAATTATTTCATTTTCTTTGTATTTCTTCTCTCCACACTGGCTGTCTGAGCATGAGTGGATATCATGATCAAGTGATTTTGCGATTAATATGAATAATTAATAGTCATTAATTAGATTATCATGCTCTTTATCATTGTCTTACCAAAGGGAATGCATGAATAATAAATCGGAATTTTGAGATAACGTATAAAATTAGTGCCCAAGTCCAGTTATTCAAGACTCTTGTTTCGAACAGTTGGGAAATCTTGAGTGTCATTGAACATTTTAAATTCAATGTATTACTCAAAGTTTGTGCGAAGATTTGTAGCTCGGGTGCTCGTTGTTGTGGTTCTGTTCGCCGAGCTGGAAGTTTTTGTTGCAAACGTTTCGTCCCCTGGCTAGGCGACATCATCAGTGTTGGGAGCCTCCTGCGAAGCGCTTCTTTGATGTCTCCTCCGCTGTTTATAGTGGTCTGTCCCTGCCGCTTCCGGTTGTCAGTTTCAGCTGTCTGCTGTAGTGGTTGGTATATTGGGTCCAGGTCGATGTGTTTGTGGATGGAGTTTATGGATGAATGCCATGCCTCTAGGAATTCCCTGGCTGTTCTCTGTCTGGCTTGCCCTATGATAGTAGTGTTGTCCCAGTCGAATTCATGTTGCTTGTTGTCTGCGTGTGTGGCTGCTAAGAATAGCTGGTCGTGTCGTTTCGTGGCTAGTTGATGTTCATGTATGCGGATTGTTAGCTGTCTTACTGTTTGTCCTATATAGTGTTTTGTGCAGTCCTTGCATGGTATTTTGTACACTACATTCGTTTTGCTCATGTTGGGTATCGGGTCCTTCGTTCTGGTGAGTTGTTGTCTGAGCGTGGCTGTTGGTTTGTGTGCCGTTATGAGTCCTAGGGGTCGCAGTAGTCTGGCTGTCAGTTCCGAGATGCTCCTGATGTATGGTAGTGTGGCTAGTCATTTTGGTTGTGGTATGTCCTCGTTCTGTGGTCTTTCTCTTAGGCATCTGTTGATGAAGTTGCGCGGGTATCCGTTTTTGGCGATCCACTGTTCACTTCGATTGACAAAACCCTAGCCAGAGAAACAATAGCCAACCTACTGGACATACAGAACAGAAAACAGGACGCTGAACCTATCAACAAAGACGGCATACTTAAACTATTGGACTTGTGCCTCACAACACACTTCACATTCAACAACCAGATATACGAACAAATCAACGGAACACCCATGGAATCACCAATCTCGGGAGTCATAGCAGAGGCAGTTATGCAAAGGTTAGAACAAACAGTCCTACCACAAATTCGCCAAAATCGGATACCCGCGCAACTTCATCAACAGATGCCTAAGAGAAAGACCACAGAACGAGGACATACCACAACCAAAAGGACGAGCCACACTACCATACATCAGGAGCATCTCGGAACTGACAGCCAGACTACTGCGACCCCTGGGACTCATAACGGCACACAAACCAACAGCCACGCTCAGACAACAACTCACCAGAATGAAGGACCCGATACCCAACATGAGCAAAACGAATGTAGTGTACAAAATACCATGCAAGGACTGCACAAAACACTATATAGGACAAACAGGAAGACAGCTAACAATCCGCATACATGAACATCAACTAGCCACGAAACAGCACGAACAGCTATCCTTCGTAGCCAAACACGCAGACAACAAGCAACATGAATTCGACTGGGACAACACTACTATCATAGGGCAAGCCAGACAGAGAACAGCCAGGGAATTCCTAGAGGCATGGCATTCATCCACAAACTCCATCAACAAACACATCGACCTGGACCCAATATACCAACCACTACAGCGGACAGCTGAAACTGACAACCGGAAGCGGCAGGGACAGACCACTATAAACAGCGGAGGAAACATCAAAGAAGCGCTTCGCAGGAGGCTCCCAAGCACTGATGATGTCGCCTAGCCAGGGGACGAAACGTTTGCAACAAAAACTTCCAGCTCGGCGAAAAGCACCACATCAATGTATTACGAATTGAGGGACTGAGTTATAGAGTTGGTTTATTTTGCTATTTCTGTTTGAAGAAGGTGTGAGTCTGCACATTTGAAGAATAGTAATACGGAAATCTATGTAACTATATTTTACAGCTTTACATAAATATTTCGCAGGAACACTAACCTCGGCAGTAGAGTATAGGAAGGGACAAGTGCGTTCATGCGTAAAACTTGCATTCCAGATTCAAACCCTGATTGAGACACTTACCTGTGACCCAAACAATAGCCAGAATGGATAGTAAAAAATTTCCAGAATCCGAACAAATCATTAGATCCACGATACCAAATTCATCTATTTATCATTCTCATAAGTATATCTAACCTCAGAGGAAAACCATTTTCTCAATGTTAGAACGCTGGGACGTTTTGATCCCAACTCCTTATTCATTCCCGTTATAATCTCTGAGATTGCAATCAAACCTCACCCTCTGTTGTGAGCTGCAGGTTCCTATAAATTTTGAATCTGACACAACATTCTCCCTTAAACAATGAAAGGATACATTGGGTGGTAAATCCTCATTAAGAGAAACCGGGAATGAACCAGTGACACAATCAGATTTCTGAAGGCTTCAAAAAGGTGTTTACTTAGATGGAATTTCTACTCGCTGATTATTAAACAATAGTAAAACAAATTCTGCCCTAACCTCCAAATGATTTACAGAAATGATCTTGAGGAAGGTATAGGTAATCTGATGAGTCCGTTTGCAGATAAAAGTAAGGTTGGTGGAGCAGCCGTTAGTGAAGATATTTGGCAGACAATGCTGCAGAACGTAGACACATCGGAGATTTGGCAAATGGAATTCAAACCGAACAATTGCCAGATGATACATTTTGGAAGATCCAGTTCGAGAGTGAAATATACGTTAAATGGAAATGTCCTGCGGAAACTTGATGCATAGAGAGATCTGGGTGCTCAGGTCCAATGTATTCTGAAGGTGGCAACACAGTTTGATGGAGTGGCCAAAAAGGCATACGACATGTTTTCTTTCATTGGACGCGGTATTCAGTAGAAGAGTTGACAGGTCATGTACTGTTATATACGACTTTTGAGGGGCCACATATGCGTTACCCTGTACAGTTCTTATCGCCTCATTACTAAGAGGTTATGGCTGGATGGAGAGGTGTTTCGCCAGGACATTGCATGATATGGATGCAACCAGCAATGAAGGGCTGTTGAGTACATTACGATTACTTTCATTAAAAAGACGAAGGTTGAGGGGGTATGTGTTTGAGGCCTACACAATCAGGAGAGGTCCTGACATGATGGATTGCAAGAAGTCCTTTCCCAGAGTGGAGGACCCAATTATTAAGAGCGACGAGTTCAAAGTAAGAGAATAAATATTTCAGGGCAATACGTGTGGAAATTTATTTACTCAGAGGGTGGTGGGTACCAGGAAACTGTTGCCAGAGAATGTGGTAGAAGCAGGAACGATAGCACTATTTAAGATGGATCTAGACAGATGCATGAATGGCAAGGGAGCTGAGGGATACAGATCCTTCGAAATTAGGCGGCAGATTTTGCCAAATGATCTGATTCAGCGCAGGCATAGAGGGCCAAACGGCCTGATCCTGTGTTGTAGTTTCCTTTGCTATGTGTTCTTATTCGTGAAGATGTGGCCCAAGGGGAAGAAGCTGCAAGAAACATTCCTTAGCTAGAGGTCAAAAAGTGATTGCCCCATCGATATGTTTCATTAGATATTCGCAGCACATTCACTTTGATGGGTGTTTTACTGTTAACTGATGTATAATGAACATTTGTGACATTTCCACATACACCATCTTTAAAAGTGATGCCTGAGCATTACACATCAAGGCTGGATCCTATGGCAAAGCACAGTGCACGATATTCAGAGTTAGTGTCTCGACTCCTTTGGTGCCAGTATAACTGTTTTCAATCGAATCTCTTCACGTCAGAATGATGTCCACAAGTTTCTGAAGACATTGACTGTAATTATTTCCACTCGATCTTGGAGTATCCCCCATCTTCAACCTTTGCGTGTGTATGACGAGGACACTCTATGTTATCTGCACACGGACACTAGCAGAGACATAATATTATGCGAAATACATCGCGTCAGTTCTGTTCGGAATAAAGCAAATGAAAATAATGAGCTCATCTGATCAGTTCCCATTTTTCTCTCAGCAATCGACCCTCTTCAGCAAAGAAACAGGCAATGTCATAGGCCAAATGATCCATGCAATGTCGACACCAGTTTTTGATGTTCGGTGTGGTATTCACATGGAGCAATCAAATTCAGATCTGCTTTTAGACTTTTCCAGAAGTTGAAATGAATTGCATTGGAGAGGTGAGGCGAGAGGGAATGCCTCTGAAGGAAACTCCGCGTTTGTCTCAGAGTGACATCAGGCATAACATAGGACCATAGAATCCCTACTGAGTAGAAATTGGCGCTTTGGCCGACAAGATCAACATAGACCCGCCGAGGAATAACCCATGCAGATCCATTCCCCAGTCCTATCACCCTACATTTACTTCTGACAAATGGAGATAACCTACTGACATTGCCAGTCAATGGAAAACTAGGACAGACATTTCACTGATTGTAATTTGAAACAATAGGCTCACGCTTGTTGGAGGCCAATCATCTCTCACCATAACTGACATTGCACCAGAAATTTAAAAGCAAGGAAACCTCGAGACTCTCCGACCCCAGGGAAAAGATTTTGTCTATTTATCCTATCCATGCCCTTCATACTTTTGTAAATCTGTATAAGGTCAGCCCTCAGCCTCCGTCGCTCCAGGGAAAACAGCCGTACCCTGTTCAGCTTGTCCCTATTGCTCGAATTAGCCAACACTGGCAACATCCTTATAAATCTTTTCTGAACCATTTCAAGTTCGACAACATCCTTCCGAGCGGAAGGAGACCAGTCTGTTGTTACCCACCCTCTCTGCACCTGTCATTATTTTAGGGCTCAATCAAGTCCCCTCTCAAACTCATTCTTTGCAGTGAATATTGTCCTAACCGAAACAATCTCTCCTCAAAGCTGGAACTCTCCATAACAGGCAATATCCTGGTTAACTTTGTCTGCACCCTTTCAAAGCATCCACATCCTTTTCGAAATGTGGCGACCAGGACTGTACGCAGTATTCCAAATGTGGCCGAACCAAAGTCTTACACTGTTACATGACCGGCCAAATTTTATAAAATACCCCTTGCGATGAAGGAAAGTATTCCGTATGCCTTCTAAACGACTCGACTGGCCTCTGTTGCTACCTTCAGGGAACAATGGACCTGAAACCCAGGTCGCTGTGAACATCAATTTTACACAGCACTTTTCCATTTACTCTATTGTTCGCTCTTGAGTTCGATCTTCCAAAATGCATCACCTCATACTTGTCCAAATTGAACTCCATCTTCCATTTCTCTGCCCAACTCTCCAATGTATGTAAGCTATGCTCTATTTTCTGACAGTCCAGTTCACTGCCTGCTACTCCAACAATCTTACTTTCATCTGAAAACTCGTTCATTTGGCAAACTTGCATTCGTCTAAATAATTTATGTATATCACAAACAACAGTGGTCCGAGCACAGCTCCCTGTTGAAGACCACAAATTCCATTTTGAGAAGCTTCTTTCCACGACTACTCTCTGTCTCCTGTTTTCCAAACAGTTCTCTGTCCATCCATCGAGAACACCGTAGACCCCTGCGACTTCAACTTCATCATCGAACTACTATGGGGAACCTTAACAACCGCCTTACTAAATGCACATATATTGCATCCACATCCCTTGCTTCATCAATTAACTTTGTCAGCTCTTCAAAGGTTTCTATTAGGTTTCTAAGGCATAACCTTATTGCACAAAACCATGCTGCCTGTCACTAATAACTTCATCTTTTTCCAAATGGGCATATATTTGCCGAGAGGTGCAAAGGAGAAACGAAGGAATTCAGGTAAGGTGAGTCTGACCGTTTAAAAGACTTACCTCAGGCGTCGGGGCCTTCATTTGCCTAGAGGTGCGAGGGGGGAGCGAATGAATTCTAGGAAGTTTTAAAGACAGGATACATTGATATAGGAAGGTTTCTCACGCGATGAAAGTGTGTCTGCTTTAATGCAAGGAGTGTCCGAAAGAAGAGTAACGAATTTAGAGCCTGGGTCAGTTCTTGGTGCTAAGATGTTGTTGCTATTAAAGAGACTTAGGTTTCGCAGTGGCAGGAATGGTTGCTTGATGTACCAGGGTTTTGATCATTTAGAAATAACAGGGAGGGTGGCAAAAGAGGAGGCGGTGGGACATTGCTAATCAGAGAGTGCAACACAGATACGGTAATGTAGGCTGTTGAGTAAGATTTGCCTACTGAGTCAGTATAGATGGAAGTTAAGAACAGCAAGGGAACAGCCACCGCATTGGGGGCTTTCTCCAGTCCATCTCATAGCAGGAGAGAGATTGAAGATTTCGTAAGCAAGCAGATTCTGGAAAAATGCAAAAGCAACAGAGTTGTTGTTATGTGTGATTTTAACTTTCCCAATTTCGACTGGAATCTCCGAAGTGCAGATGGTTTAGATGGACCCGTTTTTGTCAGGTGAGTTTAGGAGGGTTTCCTTACTCAGTATGCAGACAGATCGTCGAGGGAAGAGGCCATTTTGGATTTGGTGGTCTGCAACGATGCAGAACGGGTGTCAGATCTCGGGGAGAGCGAGAATGTTGGTGAAAGTGATCACAACTGCCTTATATGTAGCATAGCCTTGGAAAGGGAAAGGAACGGTTACTGATAGAAGATGTTTAATTGGGGAAATAGAAATTATGATGCTTTCAAACAGGAGTTGGGAAGTACAACCTGGGAGCAATTGATCCACAGAAATGGCACAGCAGACATGTGGAGACTATTTAAGGAGCAGTTTGTTGCAAGAGATGCACAAATGTGTTCCTCTGAGACAGGTATGAAGGGGTAAGATTAAGGAACATTGGATGACCAGAACAGAGAAACATCTCGTCAAAAGGAAGAAGTCGGCTGACGGAAGGTGGAGGAAGCAAGGATCTAGCACAGCTTAAGAGGATTACAGCCTATCTAGAAAGGAGCTCAGAATTCGACAGTGGAGAGCCAGGAGGGATCCCTTCTTCTCCTCCTTTTCTCCAATGTAAAAAGTCCGAGCTCAGTCAACCTCTCCTTGTAAGATAAGCCCACCAGTCCAGGCAGCATCCTGGTAAACCTCCTCTGAACCCGCTCCAAAGCATCCACATCTTTCTTATAATAGGGCGACCAGAACTGGACGCAGTATTCCAAGTGCAGTCTAACCAAAGTTTTATAGAGATGCAACAAGGTCTCACGACTCTTAAACTCAATACCACTGTTAATGAAAGCCAAAACACCATATGCTTTCTTAACAAACCTGTCCACTTGGGTGGCCATTTTAAGGGATCTATGTACCTACACCCAAAGATCCCTCTGTTCCTCCACACTACCAAGAATCCTATCCTTAATCCTGTACTCAGCTTTCAAATTCGACCTTCCAAAATGCACAACCTCGCATTTATCCATGTTGAACTCCATCTGCCACCTCTCAGCCCATCTCTACATCGTGTCCATGTCCAGCTGCAGCCTACAACAGCCCTCTCCTGTCAACGACACCTCCAATCTTAGTGTCATCTGCAAACTTGCTGACCCATCCTTCAATCTCCTCATCCAAGTCATTAATAAAATTTACAAACAATAGAGGACCAAGGACAGAGCCCTATGGAACACCACTCACCGCAGACTTCCAGGCAGAATATTTTCCTTCTACTACCACTCGCTGTCTTCTGTTGGCCAGCCAATTCTGTATCCAGACAGCTATGTTCCCCTGAATCCCATTTCTCCTGACCTTCTGGATGAGCCTACCATGGGGAACCTTATCAAATGAATGCCTTGCTAAAGTCCATATACACCCCATCCACAGCTCGACCCTCATCAACTTTTCTAGTCACATCCTCAAAGAACTCGATAAGGTTGTGAGGCATGACCTCCCCCTCACAAAGCCGTGTTGACTGCATTTAAGCAAGCCATGCTCTTCCAGATGGTCATAAATCCTAACACCTTGCAGATGACAGATGTGAGACTGACTGGTCTGTAATTGCCGGGATTTGCCTCTTTCCTTTCTTGAAGAGAGAAATTACATTTGCCTCTCTCCAGTCCTCAGGTACGACTCCAGTGGAGAGCGAGGATGAAAAGATCTTCGGAAGTGGCGAAGCAATTGCATTTCTCGTTTCCCAAAGCAGCCAAGGACAAATCTGGTCCGGGCCTGGCCACTTGTCAATCTTAATGTTTGACAACATTTTCAGCACATCAGTTTCCTCTATCTCTATCCATTTCAGCATGCACACCTGCTCTTGAAAGGTTTCATTCACGACAAAGTTCGTTTCTTTCGTCAAGACAGAAGCAAAAAAACTCATTTAGGACTTCCCCTACCTCCTCAGACACCACACAGAAATTCCCTATGCTATCCCTGATCGGGCCTACTCTTTCTTTGACCATTCTCTTATTCCTCACATAAGTGTAAAATGCCTTTGTGTTCTCCCTAATCCGTTCTGCCAAGCCTTTCTCGTGCCCCCTCCTGGCTCTCCTCAGACCATTTTAAGCTCCTTCCTTGCCTGCCTGTAATCCTGTCGAGCTGAGCTTGACCCTAGCTTCTTCCACCTTACGTAAGCTACCTTTTTCCTTTTGACGAGAAGCTCCACCGCTCTCGTCATCCAAGGTTCCTTTATCTTACCACTTCTTGCCTGTCTCAGAGGGACATATTTATTCATCACTTGCAACAACTGTTCCTTAAATAGTCTGCACATGTCTATAGTGACTTTACCATGGAACAATTGCTCCCAATCCATGCTTCGTAACTCATGTCTAATCGCAGCATCGTTTCCTTTCCCCCAGTTAAATATCCTCCCATTGTGTCTAATCCTCTCCTTCTGCATAGCTATGTAGAATGTGAGGCAGTTGTGGTCACTATCACCAAAATGCTGTCCCACCACAAGATCTGAGACCTGCCCCGGCTCATTGCCGAGCACCAAGTCTAGAATGGCCTCTCCCCTCGTCGGCCTGTCAATGGACTGAGTTTGGAAACCCTCCTGAACACACCTTACAAAAACAGCTCCATTCAAATCTTCTGCTCGAAGGAGGTTCCAATTAATATTAGGAAAGTTAAAGTCACCCATTACAACAACCCTACTACGTCCACACTTTTCCAAAATCTGCCGAGCTCTGCTTTCTTCCATCTCCCTGCTACTATTGGGAGGCCTGTAGTGAACCCCTAAAGAGGTGACTGCTCCCTTGCTGTTCCTAATTTCCACCCATACTGACTCGGTCGGCAGATCATCTTCGACAATGGAAGCTTCTATAGCTGTGATACCCTCTCTGATTAGTAGTGCTGCACACCCTCCTCTTTTTCCCCCCTCCCCATTCTTTTTAAATGCTCTAAACCCTGGAACATCCAGCAACCATTCCTGCCCCTGAGAAACCCATGTCTCTGTTATGGCCACAACATCATATCACCAGGTACTGATCCATGCTCTAAGTTCGTCACTTTTCTCCGGATACTCCTTGCGTTAAAGCAAACACACTTTAACTGATACCTTGGTTCCTTGCCAGGAAAGTCTTTCCCACTAGCTGGTCTACCTCTTGCTACTGCCTCATCTGCATCAACTCTCATCTCCGATATACAGCTGAGGTTCCCACCCCCCTGCCATACTAGTTTAAACCCTCTCGAACTACTGATGCAAAACTTCCACCCAGGACATTTGTCCCCTTCCAGTTCAGATGCAACCCGTCCTTCTTGTTCAGGTCCCACTTTCCTCAGAAAGCATCTCAATTATCTACATATCTGAAGCCCTCCCTCCTACACCAGCTGCGCAG
This sequence comes from Chiloscyllium plagiosum, assembly GCF_037043375.1. Lineage (NCBI taxonomy): Eukaryota > Metazoa > Chordata > Chondrichthyes > Orectolobiformes > Hemiscylliidae > Chiloscyllium > Chiloscyllium plagiosum. The sequence goes on from NW_028270179.1 coordinate 23,555,700, forward strand.
CCACGTATTAAGCTGCGCCCTCTCCCTGTTCCTCGCCTCGCTATCTCGCGGCACCAGTAGTAAACTAGAGAACACTACTCTGTTCGTCCTGCTTTGCAGCTTCCATCCTAACTCCCTGAAATCACTTTTTATATCTACCATCCTTTTCCTGGCTATATCATTAGTGCCAATATGTAGCAAGATTTTTGGCTGTTTACACTTCCCTTTTAGAACCTGATACACCGGATTGGAGACGTCCTGGACCCTGGCACCAGGGAGGCAACATACCTTCCGGGAATCCCGATCCTGACAACAAAATCTCGTGTCCATTCCCCTAACTATCGAGTCCTCTACCACGAGTACTTTTCTATTCTGCCCCCTTCCCTTCTTTGCCACAGTTTCAGGCTCAGTGCCAGAGAACTGACTGCTATGGCTTTCCTCTGGTACGTTGTCCCCCCCCAGCAGTATCCAAAACGGTATACTTATTGCTGAGGGGAATGTCCACGGGGATCTCTGTACTGTCTAACTGTCCCCTTTCCTCCCCCGAACTGTAACCCATTTATACTTGTCCTGAGACTTAGGAGTGACCAACTCCCGGTAACTCCTCTCAATTACCCCCTCAGCCTCCCGAATGATCCGTAGTTCATCCAGATCCAGCTCCAATTCCCTAACACGGTTTTCAAGGAGCTTGAGTTGGGTGCACTTCCCACAGATGTATCCAGCCGAGACGTGTGCCATGTCTTCCATCTGCCACATTCTGCAGGAGGAGCAAGCAACTGCCCGAGCATCCATACCTGACTTATCTGAACACGCACTCAGTACTAAAGTAGAAAGCTTCGTTCAAGTTGCTATAAAATTAAGAACAAACTTTTATTCAATCGAGGAAGTTTAGAATAAACGTTACCTTATTAACTAGGTAAGAGGAGGAGGACGGGTGGGAGACTCTACAGTGGTCGAGTCTCGGGTTTAGCCGCTTTGCTGATATATATGGTCACTGCTTTGCTTCCCGGCTGCCCCTCTGGTCCTCGTCACTTCCCCCGTTGCTCCCGCTCCTTCTGTAAAAGGGAAAACACCGCTGTCCGCTACCAGTAAGTAAGTGTTTTAAAAAAAAAACTGCCTTACCTTAGCTGCGGTCATCCGGTTTCGTCTTTTCTCCGCTGCTGCTCGCATCAAAATGGCCGTTGGCGACGAAGGGTGAGTATTTATACTCATTGCTTTCCTTCCTGGCTGCCCGTCTGGTCCTCGTCACTTTCCCCGCTCCTTCTGTGAAAGGGAAAACATCCCTGTCCGCTACCAGTAAGTAATTCTTTTAAAAAACTACGTTACCAAAGCTGCATTCTTCCGGGTTCGTCTTATCTCCGTTGCTGCTCACACTCAAAATGCGTCGGTTTTTGCGTCAGTTTTCATCCAGGAAAGAGACCTCGTTGTAAGTGAAAACTTACAGGAGCTGGGATACAGTCTTGACTAGATTTAGATTGATGAAGCTGATCTGTTACACATTGTGGAAAACACGAAGATTAATAAGTCTCCAGGGCCAGACCAGATTTATCCTAGGCTGCTCTGAGAAGCAAGAAAGGAGGTTGCTAGCCGTTGGTAGTTGCCTCCTCACTCTTCACCGGAGTAGTACCGGAGGATTGGAAGGAGGCGAATGTTGTTCATCTTTTAAAGAAGGGTAATAGGGAAATCCCTGGCAATTACAGACCAGTCAGTCTCACGTCTGCCGTCAGCAAAGTTGTGGAAAGAATTCTGAAGGATAGGATTTATGACTATTTGGCAAAGCATAGAGTGATTAAAAACAGTCAGCATGGCTTTGTGAGGGGCGGGTCAAGCCTCCCAAATCTTATTTAGTTCTTTGAGGAGGTGTCAAGACAGGTCGACGACGGCTGAGATGTAGCTGTGGTGTAATTGGACTTCAGCAAGGCGTTTGAAAGGGTTCCCCACGGTAGGCTCATTCATTAAGTCAAGAATTATAGGATACAGGGAGATTTGCTATCTGGATTCAGAATTTGCTGGATGACAGAAGGCAGAGAGTGATTGTAAATGGAAAGCATTCTGCCTTGAGGTCAGTGTTGAGTGGGGTTCCGGAGTGCTCTATTCTTGGCCTCTGCTCTTTGTAGTTTTTATAAATGACTTGGATGAGGAGATTGAGAGGTCGTTTAGCAAATTTGCAGATGACACCAAGGTTGGAGATGTGGTCGATAGCATTAAGGGATACTGCAGGCTGCAGCGTGACATACATAGGATGCAGAGCTGGGTTGCGAAATAGCAGATGGAGTTCAACTTGGATAAATGCGAAGTGATGCAGTTTGGAAGGTCGAACTCTAATGCTGAATATAGGATTAAAGTCAGGATTCTTGGTAGTGTGGAGGAACAGAGGGATCTGGGTGTGCAAGTACAGGGATCCCTCAAAGTTGCCACCCAAGTGGATAGGGTTGTTAAGAAATCATATGGTGGTTTGGCTTTCATTAACAGTGGAATCGAGTTCAGGAGCCACGAGCATTAGCTGCAGCTCTACAAGTCCCTGGTGCAACCACACTTGGAATATTATGTATGGTTCTGTTCGTTCTACTATAAGAAAGATACAGAGGCTTTGGAGAGGGTGCAAAGAATGTTTACCAGGATGCTGCCCAGTCTGGAGGGCTTGCCTTATGAAGAAAGTTTGAATAAGCTTGGACTTGTTCTGTGGAGAGAAGGAGGAAGAGAGGAGACCTGATCGAGGTGTACAAAATAATGAGAGGAATAGATCGAGTCAGTAGCCAGAGACTTTTCCCCAAGGCAGGATTGACTGCTACGAGAAGTCATAGTTTGAAGGTATGAGGAGGAAGGTATAATGGAGACGTCAGAGGTAGATTCTTTATGCAGAGAGTTATGAATGCATGGAAAGCGTTGTCATCTGGGGTGGTGGAAGCAGAGTCATGGTGACATTTAAGCGACTGCCGGACATGCACACGGATAGCAGTGAGTTGAAGTGTGCATCGGTTAAGTTACTATATTTTACATTAGGATTAAATCTCTGCACAATATCGTGGAACAAAGGGCCTGTTCTGTGTTTCACTTTTCTATGTTCTATATATGCTATCCCTCAGTATCTTCTCAAGTAGCTTCCATACCCCGACGTCAGGCTCACAGACGTACAATTACATAGGAAATCCCTGCTACTCTTCTTAAACAATGGGGCAACACTCTGGGACCTCCGCCTTGTTCAAGGATGCTGCAAGGATATCTTTTAAACCCCAGCTATTTACTCGATTGCTTCCCTCAGAAACCGAGAATATATCCTGTCCAGACCTGGGGACGTGTCCACATTAATGCATTTTAGAATGCCCACCACTTACTCCCGCCTTAGGCCGACTTGGCTTAGAGTAATCAAAGAGCTATCCCTAACCTCACTCCAACAGTCAAATGCCATAAGACATTATAGAGTACAAGCGACAATGTTGAAGATACCAGAGACAGTGTTATTTCTCTGCTCCTATTCTGATTTTTCTTGTGATTCTTTCCAACCTTTGCAACAGGGCAGGATCACAAACCCAGAAGATTTTATAGCGTGGATGTTTGGGTGCAACTGTTTTGGAATTGCGCTATACGAAAGGAGTCTTAAATTTTTCTTTCTTCCCATCCCTTCATGTTGGTATTTTTATCTTTTTCTTCGATTGGATGTGTTAGTTTTTATTGCTTACCTTTAGTTGCACGGTGCAGAAGTTGTTCGTGAGGCCAAAATTGCTCACACTACCTCTAAACGTTGTGTGACGAGAGATTCATAAAGCCTGAGAAGTCCATTCCTTCTTTTATATTGTCGTCCTATCGAGATGAATGACAACATTGCATTTGCCTTCCAAATTGCCGACTCAACCTGAAAGTTTAACTTAAGAAATTCCTGGACTAGGACTCCAAGTCCGTTTGCACTCCAGATTTCTGAAAATTCTCCCCATTTAGAAAATATTCCATACATCTATTCTTCCTAGCAAAGTCATGATATTTATATTTCCCACATGGTAGTTAGTCTGTCATTTCTTAGCTAATTTCCTAAACTGTCTAACTCTTTCTGAAAACTCCCTACCTCATCAATACTACCCGTGCAACTATTTGTGTATCTTTATGGAAAGGTAGCCAGAAGTTAGTCAGTTTCCTTCGTCAAAATGATGAATATATAAAGTGAAAAGTTGTGGTTCAACACTGATTCTTGTGAAACACCATTAGTCCCTGGCTCCAATTCTGAGAAGGACCATTTTATGCTTATTCTCTGCTTTCTGCCGGCAAAAAACTTTTCTGTCCATGCTAGTGCCTTGTTTCGAAGACCAAGGGTCGTCATGTTGCCAAGCAGTCTCCTGTGTAGAACGTGTTCAAAGATCCGTCCGGCAGACCAGCTGGATAGCATTCTTCGGTCCTCTTGTTCTAACCTGCTCAGTACCTCCTCAAAAAATTCATACAGGTTTGTCTGGCGTTCCCTCCAAATTGATGAAACCATACAGACTTCGCCTTATTTTTCCATGCACTTTCCGATCCCGTCGCCACAATTAATGCTTTCTGTTTTGCTGTTGTACTGACCATGATTTTCCTACTCAGACATGTTTCCTTCATCCTCCGTTTGGTATTTGCTTCTTTTACCTCAGATGATTTTTTTTTGTTGTGTCTCCCGAATCATTGCCGAAAACTCCTGTCACTGCTATTTCACTCTCTTTCCTGCGAAGTCCTTTCCCAATTAATTGTCGTCAGTTCCTCTTTCATACTAGTGCCGTTGACTTTATTAACCATAATAGAGTTAAACCTGATTCAAAGTTCTCCATCTCAAACTGCAGATTAAATTAACCCAAATTATGATCACTGCCTCATAACATATTCTTCCTTTTGAGCTCCCTTTTTAAGTCTGCCTCGTCGGACAACACTAAATCCTGAATTGTCTCTTTCCCATTGGGCTCCACAACAAGCTGCTCCAAAAACAAAACACCTCGTAGACAGCCCACAAATTATATTTTCTTGTAATCCACAATCAACTTGCTTTTCCCAGTCCACCCGCATGTTAAAACCCCCCATGATCACTGTTACCTTCAATATCTTGCAAGCCTTTTCTATCACTTCGTGGGTCGTATGCGCCAAAACCAGACCGGGCTTTGGAGGCCTGCAAATAAATCCGATTATGTGCTTTTTCTTTTTACCTTTGCGGTTTCTCAACTCTACTCTCACAAATTCTATGTCATCTGATCCTACTTCATTTATTGTTATTGTTTAAAATTCACTTTTTGCAAGAACTCCAAACCCAAGCCCTTTGCCCACCTGCCTGCCTTTTCAATCTGACATATATCCTTGAATATTGACCTCCCAGTCCTAATCCTCTTGCAGACATATCGCCGTGATGCTCACCACTTCATATCTGCCCATCTTAATCTGCGTCACTCGTGCATTTATCTTATTTCTAACACTGTGCACCTTGACATGCAACACCTTCAGTCCTGTATTGACGGTATCCCTTCTCATTGTTCGATATTTATCCATAGTGGTTGACATTTGAATCCAAAACGTTTTGAAACACGCTGTCCACATCTGTGTGCTGAAGAATTGAACAACCACAGCTGAGTTCTTCCTTCTTCTCATTTTTTTCCACACATTTTAATGTAGAGTCCACACCCATAGATGCTAACCTGCAGCTTTGCTTCACAATGGTCGTTACTACTGCTTGGAGTTCCGTTGTTCTCTGCTCTCACACATCACAGTTTAAAGGCTTATAGACCACACTCCTTACACTTCTCGCTCGAACACTGGTCCCAACTCGGTTCAGGTGGAGACCAAGTCAATGATACATATCCCTCATGTTCCAGTACTAATGATGGTGACCCTTCAAATGGAAGTGCTCTCTCCTGCACCACACTTTTCACCATATGTTCACTTCCTTTATTCAGTTAATAATTACTTAGGGGCATTTACATCGGAAATAATGTTGCATGAAATTGATGCTTCGCATTTAAACAATTTGAAAACCTATATTTGATTATAACATGGAGATTCTATTTTCCGTCATACCATGCGTAAGAAGACCCAATAAAGTGGACATAGACCAAATGGAACAAACAGCTGCAATTAAATTAGAGCGAGGATAACGGTATTGAGGTTAACCAGGGAATCTACACACCTTTCACAAAGGCGATGAGGTTAAGAAACTGTGACTGTCATTGTAAATTCGGTTGAGATCAATTTGAGTTTTTTAAGGATCTTTGTTTCACCAATTAAGTTTCAATTTACCATTGGTGTATCTGAGGAATTAAACAGGAACAATAGATATAAGATGTTGTTATTGATCAGACTAAATGCCCTAAAATGCATTAAGACGATAGTCTAGATGCTAATTATTTCTCACTTTAAAAGTAACTTGCAACGTTCCTTTCCAGATGCAAATCGTTCACTCAAACTACTCAAATTTAAGCAAAGAACCGGTTATTTTTACTGCAGTTAAATAGAGACAAAATAGGAAATAAAGGAAAACATTTGTAATTCTATCGAAATGATGAACAAAAGAATACATGTACTGAATGTTACTAATTCGTGTTTGCCTATAGGAACACGTCATAAACACACCCTTGACAAAGACAAATACAATAAAACAGATTGTCTCACATGCAATTCTAACAGCAGCGAGATATTCCACATTTTAGCTGTAACAGACAGTAGAATAAGACTCTCCCCATACAAGTTCAAGACCTCATGAACTACAAATTGCTACAACTATAAATTCTGCTTCTGTGGGAGTTAATACCACCCATTCAAACTGATTGTATTGTTTTAACTTTAAAAGTAAAACAAGGCATTGCAAGCTGTTGACTCCGAGAGACTGTTCTCCACCTCTGTCTTAAAATTTCTTCATAGAAACAGGTAAAGATACAATTCCTAAATCCCTAGCATCATCACTCCTCCCCACTTAGAAAAAAATATGGAGACATGGCTTCATTTAAAAGAAAATCTTATGACATTCATAGACTATAATACATATATATTGCATTGACTCTGGTCATGCAAGCATTCACACCGACATTTCACTTTCCTCTATTTCCTCCAGCGAATAAAAATTTCCATCTTCCTACATCAAACATACAACAATGGATCAAAAACTACGTTCTCTCGCTCTGCCATGTGTACAATGTTTAAACTGAATGGCTGCAATAATAAACTCAATCTAAACAGTCTGCAATGCCACTTTATAGTTTTTTTTTTCAAAACTAAAACTTTAAGAGCTTATGTTCAGTGTATGCAGTGGTCCCAGATTGTCATCTTACAAATTCAAATGTCGCAAAGCCGACACCAAACTCAAAGTCTCCCTCACAATTGTTGATTATCTCTGTTGATGATTATTCAGTTTTCTTGAATAACATGCATTTGATATTTCAGGATTTTCGGTATGTTCTTGTAAGATTCCAGCACCGACACACACATCACTTGCATTGATAAACACCTTCAATGGCTTTGCACAATTACGTGCGGTCAACATTAACACAGGTTTCAGTCCTTGAAATGCCTTTTGATCTTCATCCGTTCACTGATATTGTGAAAACTTCTTCAACAAGTCAATCACTGAAGCAACCACACTACTAAAATTCGGTGTAAATTTCTGATAAAAAAGGATGCGTTTTGATCCAGGAATGAGATTATTTTCCTTGTGTCGTTGATGGAGGAAAGTCCGCTGTAACTTTTGCTTTCACAACCCTTTGTGGACATCTGTCCCTGACCAATTATATGGCCGAGTAATGTGTCTTGAGCATTTGCGAATTTACTTTTAGCCAGGTTTATCACCAAGCCTGCCTACCGATTTCGTTTAAAGAACTTCGAGAGATGCTTCAAATATTTCTTGCATGTATGATGAGAAATCAGCAGACCGTCATTAAATATGATACAACTGATTCATCCCAATATTACTTTACTGATTTGTCTTCATTAAAAAAAAAATCAGGACAACAGAAACCTCCTGACATCATGTGGTTGTCACAAAGTCACTGGACGACTGTAATGTTGTGGGTATATTGATTCATATCCCAGCATACCAGATCATGAAATTTTAATTCAATAGTATTAAGACAAACTGGCAATCAAACAAAAAATCCCACGAACATCAACACACATTGAGTTCACTAAGCCAACACAGAAAGCTAAACACACACATATACACACACTCCTACATGCACACACACTCCCACACTCACACATGCACCCTCTCACAACCCCACACGACACACACACATACACACTCACATATGGGGTGAATTTGTACTTGCAAAGTTACATTGTACTTTGCTCAAAATTGCAGGAATCCGTGTAATATTCTATTAATTTATTTTTTTAAGATTAGAATCAATCCAAATATTATGCAATACAAAGAAGCACACAGGGGACTAACACCTTCAACACATTATCTGGGCTGACAACAATTGTTAAAGTTCACCTGAGAACGTAATGCGGAAAACAAGTTACGATTTACACGTGAAAGAAGTGAAACTAAAATGGTCAGTATAACAGATGAGAAAGGTATTTTTCAATGTATAATTTCACTTACATCACACTGTAAACTTTTGCTATAAATTCTGTGTCTTAGATTTTTGTACTCTATTACCACCTAATGGAGGAACAGAGCTCCGAAAGCGCGTGCTTCCAATTAAACCCGTTGGACTATAACCTGGTGTTGTGTGATTATTAACTTTATACCTCCCAGTCCAACACTGGCATATCCAAATCAAAATTGTTAGCGACAGGCTCTTTGGCCCAACGTGTCTGTGTGGTTTACGATGCTATTCCAAACTAATCGGTACCACTGTATTCACTGCATGTTCTTGTATCTGTCTAAACGCCTCTTCAAACTTGCTATCGTACCTGACTCTATTAGCCCCACTGCCAGTGCTTTCCCGGCACCTACCATCGTCTGTGTGAAGAAATTGTCTCACAAGGGTTTTTAGATCTTGTCCCGTGTTACTTCAAACGTATACTACCTCTACGTGACATTTTCACACTGGGAAAAACACTTTGACTACCCACCCTATCCACTCCTCTCATAACTTTATACACTTACATTAGGTTGCTCTTCAGACTCAACTGCTTTAGTGCAAAAAATCCAAGTTTTCCAAGCTACTCTTATAGCTAATTCACTTCAATCTTTCAAAACCTCTTCCGCATCCTATACAGAATCTTCACATTGATGCTCTAGTGAGGCGACCAGAACTACACACAAAATCAATACGTGGCTGAACTAAGGGTTTATGCAAATATAACATGATTTCCCGTTGTTTACGTTAAACGCTTTGACCAAGGAAGGTAAGAATGTGATACGCCATTGACCCATCTTATCCAGTCATATTTCTAACATTCCAGAGCTGTGCACTTAGTAACCAAAATCCTCCTTTATATTAATGATTCTGAGGTATCTGCTTTTTACCAAATACTTTCCAATTGCGTTACAAATGCAGAAGTCCCATCGCTGACTCTTGCTGAGCTCTACGAGTCACAGACCTCCAATCAGAACAAATTAATCACCACAACTACCCTCTGTCTTCCATGAACAAACCTATTTTGCATCCAAATGAATAACTCACCGAAGTTCCCATGTTTCTTAATGTTCTGGACTATTCTACCATGGCAGACATTGTCACATGCTTTCGTAAAGTCACATGAGTAACATCCACTATCTTGGCTTCATCAATCAGCTTTGTCCCTTTCAGGAAACATTCAATCAAGTTTGAGACAAATACTCTACCACATAAAGACATTGCATCTCTACGAAGTCCATTATTTTCAAAATTAGAATTAATCCTGTCAATTAGAAAATTTTCCAAACATGTCCCTGTGATAAAAAGCTCAATGGCCAAGAATTTCCTGGATTTTCTCTGTTTCCCTTCTTGAACAAATGATAAACCTTGTCTGTTAATCAGAATTCTGGGGTTTCGCCTTCATCAAAAGCGTATGAAAATATACTTATAAACGTTCCAGCAATCTCTCCTCTTTTGCCCCCTCAACATCCGACGGTAGCTTCCATCAGTTCTAGGCGAACTATCTGCCTTATTGTTTTTGAAGAGACTCGATATCTCCCCTTTCATAATGTCGATATGCTCCAGGAAATCAACATTCCCAATCGCTAACCTTACCACCGCACACTTTGTTCTCGTTGTTAAATACCGAGACAATGTACACTGTAATGAAATAATTCAACTTTCTGGCTTTGCGCATGTATTCACTCATTTGGCCTTGAGTAGATCTGCCCTTTCCCTCGCTTCTCTTTTGTTCTTAACAAATGGAAACAACCTCTTGCATTTCTCCTTAATTTGAATGGCTAAGAACATTCCATTAACCATTTCAGATATCCTAATTTCCTTCCTGATTTTGGTCGACCCCTCAGGGGTCATGTTCCAGCTTGCTGCACCTTATGTAGGTTTTGTTTCATTTTTTAACACGAGTCTTTCAATATCTTTTGTCTCCCAGGACTCCGACGTCTGGCTGTCTTCTTCATTCATCATCAAATGAATCAAAACGGCCTTCAAAACATACGCCGTTTTCTCATGTCCACATACCTTCAATCAACTGCCCCAATGTAATTCCTCGGTTTTAATCTAATTCAGTTGTAGACAGCTTTCCCAAAATTTAGCACTTTTATCCGGGGATCAGTCTTATCATTGTCCATAATTTATATAAAACTTGCAGATTATGATCATTGCTATTGATATGTTTTCCTACTGAACATTTGATCAGTTGGCTCGATTCATTCTCCAATACCAGGTCGAGTGTGGCCTCTTCCTCAATTCGAAAACCGATATGCTGTTTCAAGAGCCAATAAATTCTCCATCAGTTTCCGCACCACAAATGGATACACAGTGACATTCTCCTTCATAAATAACATAACCATGCCACCCTTTTAAGTCGCTCTGTATCTTGCCTGAACTATCCAAATGCTGGACAGTTTAGTTGCCAGTCCTGCCCTGCTCTCGAAACAGTCACTGTAATGATCATCACATCGCCGAACCATGTATTAATTCAGATAGTAGCACATCTGCCTTACCAGTTATATTTCTTACATTAAACGTATTTACACTTCAGAATGCCAGTTGCTACCTGTTCAAAAACCTCGTCTTGCCCATTCTTAAGATAAGATGGAATTGACTCTTGAAGGCTGTCTAATCAATGAAGAATGGGCAAATACACGTTGATTTATAGATTAGTGGTGCTCGAAGAGCACAGCAGTTCAGGCAGCATCCGAGGACAGGCAAAATCCGAGGACAGGCAAAATCGACGTTTCGGGCAAAAGCCCGTTGATTTATCCCCATCTGAGGAACACAAAACATAAGTGATCGGTGTTGACATCAGGCCAATAGATTATATGCTCAACGTTGCTGGTGCTGCGGATATTTTAATGCAGGCTTGGAAATTCCACGCCCCATTCCCCCTGAACCGCAAAGTGGACTCTCATCTCGTCGCATCAAAAGTTTTGAGGGAGATATTTCATTGGGTTTAGCCACATTTGGGAGATTTATACAAACCTTAGATAAGCACTTGAATGATTTTGACATAGTGCAGGGGGACGAACTGAGAATAGTTCACAGGTCGGCGCAAAATCGAGGGCTGAAGTGTGTTCTGCACTGTATTGTTCTATGTTCCAAATATGAAGAACTGTATCATCACATTCTTTGGCAGGATCAGTTCGTCCCTCGAAGAAGCATATGATACAATCCTTATCGAACCATCCGTTTGTTCAGCTCAACCAGAAATGTGGCACGCAACATTCCACCAGCCGCTATAGTCGCTACCCAGACCTCCGCAAATGTTTTGACGAAACCTCGATAAAAGAGAGAACAAAGACTAGACGACACACCTTCTTTCAAATCATTTTGTTCAGAAGCAAGCGGCTAATTGTGAAAAATCAAGAGCAGAGCAGGATTAGTCGCAGTCAGAAACTGCAGTTCCAAAGAGGGCCATCTGATTTAATATGGATTAAGCTAAAGAATTGCAAACGCCCTTCCTCAGCTGTGGCAATGCAATATAAAACCTGAAATAATCAGATGGGGTAGAAGAGCAAATGAATCCGTTCATGTCTGAGCAATGCAAAACAATAATTAGGAATTGAGGACGAGAGGGTATCCGTTTAAGGTTAAAGGGTAAAGAAGAAAAGGGACCCTGAGGGGATTTTTTCACACAGATGTTGGTACGCCAATGGAATGAAATACGTGTGGATGTGGTTGATTTGGGTATTTAGCAACATTTAAAATGCATTTGGACAACTACATCGATAGGAAAGGTTTACAAGGACAATTGCAAGGAAATGGAGTAAGCACGGACGAACATTTTGCACAGCATGAAGCAGTTTGGGCCAGAGGACCTGTCTCCACGCTGTAGGTCTCCAAGACTCGATGACTGTAACAACACAGTAAAATCAAAGAGATGTGACGACTTCTATATCTACTGGGTACTTCACTTCACCAGCCGAGACAGAGACAAGGGAGGCGTTGCCAAAACTGTCCGTAACACCAGCTGGGCCGCAGCAACAGTTTTGTGTGCAGTTCTGAGATCCATCGCATTGGAATAGTGAGAGAGTGGGTGGCCTGAAGAGTCCGTATGATGGTTCCGTTTTTGATATTAATGATTGAAGAAAATGAGGATTAATGATGAACAAACACATTCGGGCGTGCTGAGGCTGGGGTGATGTATGTTGATGAGAGATGAGAATCACTGTTTGATATTTCAGTAGACAGAGATGCTATCAACCGATTCACACTTTGTCTGTAAATGGGATTTGAACCTGGTAACCTCCAGTGAGATAACAAGCTGAAAAAATGTGTATTTATTCAAGTTCATAAATTTATTTTGGATAAAGTCAGAACTTTGGATGCTTTGCTGTAAATTATCTGAATATCTTTGTAGGAGGTATGTGCAGAAATCTGGCTGGGATCGAAGGCTGTGACTTTATGTAGTTGATCCCAACGGCAGGTATTTTAGTGAAATGGCTTTTTGCTTCGAAACAGCTGTGAGTCCTGCCCTTGCAAGATCTCTAGGTAACTGCGCAGTCCCCTGCGCCACGACCAATGCAATCGTCCTGGCTGGTGAGAGCTTGTCCTTATTGATATCTCACTGCTATCAAGCTGTATGAACATGATGGACCGAAAGGCATAATCTGTTGTACTAATTCCATACTACGGCATTTAATTGTGTCACGAATCGAGGACCTGGTGGAGATTAGCGTGAGACTAAGCAGCAATCTTTCATAGAGAAATCGGTTACATTTTATGATTTGGAGATGCCAGTGTTGGACTGGGGTGTACAAAGTTAAAAATCACACAACACCAGGTTACAGTCCAACAGGTTTAATTGGAAGCACACGCTCCCTCATTAGGTGATAAGTAGCGTCGCTCCAAAAGCTAGTGTGCTTCCAATTAAACCTGTTGGACTATAACTTGGTGTTGTGTGATTTATAACTGGTGAAATTTTAGGCAGTGTACACCACTGTGTCTGTGTCTTTTCCAGGCCACTGTAAGCCCAATCGAGATAAGTCATTGGGAGCAGATTTCCCATCTGTCAGATATTTGCTTGTAATTTACTGTGGAATTTACTGGTCCTCAGTTGCCATCCTGTCTGGAAGCCTTCAATGTTGTTTGATATTCATGAATCTACCCATGACTGTGTCTAACAGCTCACTGCCGCTCTCGTGGGTAAATACTGCTGTGTAGCTCATCAATTTGTTTCATTCCATGGTGTGAGGGGTTTCAGTGTTGGAGGGAATGCACTTGGGAAAGCTATGATTTGCTGAGATTAATGCGTTGAAAGGACTGCCTTTCTTAAGCAACCATGGTGTGACTTACAGATTAGCGACATATCGTCACTGGTACCTCAATTACAGAACAATTCTCTATAGTCCAAACCTCAGTTTTGGTCAAAAACAAACAGCTAAATGATGTAATTCCAAATTCGAGCACTTGATGCATAGACGCCTATACCTTGGAATGGCAAGTGGATTTCTTAGTACTTCGCTGTTCTCAGGGTTTGTGCATCCACCACCCTTACAGGCAGTACGTTCCAGCTTCACACAACATGCTGGATGAAAAGGAGTTTCCTCGTGACACTGAACCTTCTGCTCCTTTGACTTAAATCTAACCCCTGATCATTGATCCCACTAACAAAGGGAAGCATTCCATCCTATCTACCGTATAATTTAACCTCACAATTTTACACATCACATCCATGTCCTCTTTAATTCTCCTCTGCTCTAAAGAAAACAACTCGATCTGCCCAATCTCTCTTCTTCACTGAAGATCTCTGGGGAAGGCAGTCTCCTCTGCTCCCTTTCGAGTGTAATCAAATAATTTCTCTGATGTTGGCTCAGGAACTGCACACAATACTTTAGTTCAATGTAAATAGAAAGGGGCTGTTGTGCTGCAGCGTTTGAGAACCGAACTCTCAGCTACTTAACCCCGGCCAAAGTCCCACCTGAACCAGAGCTGTATCAACATGCCTGTAAATAGGTCTGTTTGAAAATATGCGAACTTAGCAAAGGAATAGCTGGGCCACATTTGGGATCATCAAAGTAATCTGCGTCTGCGCCTGGAAGACATGGGTACTACCTGAACAATTACAAAGCATTGGTTTTCACAAAGTAAAAACGAAAGCGCAGCAAAATCCATCAGGATGCAGCGACTTCAAATTTTGGATAAAATTAGTGCAGACAACGGCGAGAAGCTATCGTTCCAGCATCAATAAAAGTACATAAATCTTCAGTTATGCATATGATGCATCTCTGAACAATAATAATCAAAAGAAAACAAAGAACTGAGAACGCTGAAAATTGCAAACAACAGCAATAATTGCTCGGAAAGTTCAGCAGGTCTGTCAGCATTTGGGAAGAGATATCAGAATTCGTTTTCAGGTGTTGCCAGATGGGTTGTTTTTTCCCACTGATTTCTGTTTTTGTTTGTTAACTTTCCCTACTTCCTGAGGCGGGTAAGAGAGCATAGACCAGCGCCGTGTCAGTAATTTGCAAACACTCTTGTATTGTGCGTCAGTTGCGAGAGAGCTGGTAAAGATAATAAGATTCCATGGGACTCAAAGCATGTTGAACACAAAATTGTCTGTGAGAGGGATGGCAGGGGGATGCATTCATTGTTGCAGATCTTGCTGAGCAGTGTACAAATTTAGGATTTGAATGGAACTAAAAAGTCAGAAGTCCACAGCTGAGATAAAATTTGGTAGGTGGTTAACAGTCAAGAGTACAGCAGTGGCACAATGTTTAGCACCACTGTTTCACAGCGCAAGAACCCAGTTTCTATTCCAGTAGTTGCGCGACTACCTATGTGGATATCACGCATTTTCCCCGTGTCTGCAAATGTTCCATTGGGTGGACTTGTTTCCTCCCACAGACCAAATATGGGGTATTTCGGGTGGCCTGCCGTGCCAAATACCCCGTAGTGTTCAGGGACGTGCAGGCTAGGTGGATTATCCGCGGCAAAAGCACGTTTACTGGTGTGGAGTGAGTCTGGATGGGATGTTCTTAATAAGGTCAGTACAAATTTGATTATTGGAATGGCCTTTTTTGCACAGTCGGAATTCGGTGAGGGTGGCTAGAAATTGCAGGCAGATATCACCGTGTTGATTAAGTGGCAAATATAAAACATCTGGGGAAAGAATGTGATAGGCTAGATTCATGACGAGCTCACAAGACAAATAATGATATCATATCGGTGGGACGCTGGGAAGTCTGGAAATAGCTGACAATTAAACAATGTATTCGCAAAAATGTCTCTCGCAAATTTGTTCATGACTATTTTATGATTCAACAGCCAGAATTTGAATCCTAACACAAACTCAAACATTTTAATATGCACGGGTCTCTGAAGATAACAGGTTATGTACATGAGGTGGATTTTTGAAGGCATATGGAATACTTCACTTTATTAAAGAAACAATTACTACATGAAATAGACAGAATTGTGGACAGTGAGGAAGGTTATCAGAAATTGCAGTAGGACGTTGATCAGGGGGAGAAATGGGAAATGGAGTTTAATACAGATTAGAGTGTGGTCGTTCATTTTGGAAGTCAAATCAAGGTGTGAGTTTC
Organism: Chiloscyllium plagiosum; assembly: GCF_037043375.1. NCBI lineage: Eukaryota > Metazoa > Chordata > Chondrichthyes > Orectolobiformes > Hemiscylliidae > Chiloscyllium > Chiloscyllium plagiosum. The sequence goes on from NW_028270179.1 coordinate 23,571,742, forward strand.
ATGGTAAATGGTCAGGCCTGAAGGAATTGGAATTCAGGAGCACAATTCCATGAAAGTGTAATCACAGCTGACCAGAACAGTGAAGAAGGCTTTTTGCACGCCGGCCTTCATCAGTCAGGGCATTGAGGATAGAAGTTGGGATGATATGTTGCAGTTGTGCAGGACGTTGGTAAGGCTGCACTTGGAGCATTGTGCTTAAATTTGCTCAACCTGCTATAGAAATGTTGCTTTGAAACCGGAGAGAGCTCGGAAGGTTTTTGCAAGGATGTTGCGCGGAGTCAACGCTCTAAGTTATACGGAGAGATAGGACAAGCCAGGACGTTTCCTTGAGAGTGTACTCGACTACAAGGGCCTCATAGGGTTGGAAGAGATAATGAGAGAAAGGTTACCTTTAATGCCTTCAGTCTTTTTGTCAGGGTTCATGAATCAAGGAGGGTCGGCATCAGTTAGAGTTTAGAGGGGAAAGTGTAAAAGGGAACCTGAGGTGCAAACTTTTGAAGAGAGGTTTGTACGCATATGGAATGAACAGTGATCCGACGTGGTAAAGGCGGGTACACAAGCAAGATTTAAAAGGAATTTGGACAAATATACTGGATTGTAAAGGTTTAGAAAGATATGGGCCAAGTGCAAAGGAATGGAGTTAGTCTGGATGAACATTTGGTAGGCATCCATCGATTTGGACCAAAGGACCTGTCTCTGTGCTGTAGGAAATATGAATCTGTCTCTCCAACAGACAGCAACTGTTCTTCATGCTGATGAAAATACTGCCCCCATTTTAAAGTGTGTTTCGTGCTGCCTAGGTATGAGGAGGAAATTTGGGAGACAAATCCGGATCTCCTGAATCAAAGAGAGGTCTCTTCCATTGCACCACATGAGTCCCCAGTAACTTGACTGTTACTGTTCCGTCATTACAAGAAAACAAGTGTGTGAGAATCAGCTGCAGACTAATGTCAACACAGAAAAGCAAGAGCAGGCGAAACGCCCGATGGATGGCATAATTGACAGAAATACTTACATTTTGGCGATGTGACGAGGAACAATCACTGACTATTTTGGACAGTCTACCTGTCCGCTAAATATTCGGCACTCACACGGACCTCACTGGCCCCAAGGCTCCATTCAGTCTGTCAGAGTTCAACAAATTTTGTATTGTCTCACAGTAAAGACTAGAAAAGATCCAGAATCTCTTTGTGAGCTTGTGTTTTCAATATACAGACAGCACACTGCTTCAATTTTCTACTGTCCGACTGTTGTGAAGCTGAATAGAGTACTTGTGGATTGGGAGGCAGGAAGTTAGAATTTGGTGTTTGCATAATGCTGGCAGGAAAACATTCCTTGTTTGCTTTCAAAGATGATGTGCCTTTTCTGTGCTTGCAGATTTTAAATGGATATCTGTGGGCTGTAGCCAGAGAGCGTGTAATGACACAGAGAACACCCGAATTGCAACATATGTATTAAAAAGGCCGTACAGTCAGCAGGACAATCAACAGTTTTTTTTTTTACCAAGGCGACAGGCTTTTCAAATTAGGCAATCAATTTGAACCAGGCACTTAGATTCCAAAATCCGGTACATTAATGCCTGCTAGTTTTGACAACATGGGATCAATCCTATTTTAAAAATTATTGCTATGTCATCATAAAAGGAAGGGCCCAGCGCCGGCTGCCATCTCCGAGATATAACAGTCAACTCCAGACAGAAAATGTCCAGAACTCACAAATCCTCCATAACTGAGAGGAAGCCCCATCTAAATACCAACCATAACACACACGGAACTATCTAATATTCCTGAACTTAGAGTCAACACTGAAAGCAAACAGTATTCTGGAAGTCTAAATTTTGGGAGAATAAGTTCCAACATCCTTGAAGAGATGGGACCTGTATTTATTGGAACAGCATGACAAAATCATCTTGCTTCATTCGGGATTATTTAGTAATCAGAAGGAATTTGTTCAGTTTGTTGATGGTTCAGATAAGTTGTTCACTGTTAGAATCAGACAAATGAATTGTTACTTTTTTTTAAAGTGAGTGTCAAGAATTTATTTTATTGAGCAGAAGAAGTTGATGAAACGCAGTTGTCACTACTTCCCACACTGTGTACGTTGACGTACTGTAGACGTTGCATGACAGTAGGAATACAGGCTGCACAATTCTAAAAATACAAATATCAGTTATACTACATAGTAGCCATTATATTTATGTCGATAGTATGCAAGAGCCATCTGCTGAGTGTCCAAATATCAGTCGACATGGTCGTCCTATTTCATACACTATTTCTACTTCCCTGTTATTGTCCCTGGCTTCCAGTACAATGGAGGTGGAGTCAGGTTTCTGAGCCCAGGGTCGTCTGCTACATCGGGTTTGCTTCTCGTGTCTTTACGTTTCTCTCCTCTTTTTGTCTTTTTATAATCTTCTCCTACATTTTCCTTGTCTTTGGGTGAAGAGCTCTGACACAGCGATAGCATCTGTGACGGAAAGTAAGCCCAGCAGCGTGGAATTGTGCAGACTCAGCAGCCCGGACTGGTGATGGTGGCTTCTGCAATGTAGGAACACTCTGAACGCAGATTCCTGGAGGCGGTGGCGGAGGCGTATTTGGCGGCCTCAAAAGAGGCTGCATGTCAGACGGATGCCCGAAATGGTGTCGCAGAAATATAGAGGATAACAGCAGGAGGAGGCTACTCATCCCTTTGAGCCTGCACTCAGATTAATTACGACCATGGATGATCGTCCAACTCAATAGCCTCATCCTGCTTTTACCCATTCACAACGGGTTTGTCATGCATAATGTCCCGTTCATAAATCCATGTTGACTCTGTTTGATCCAATCACTGCATTCGAAATTCTCCTGGCGGAGTTTGTGCCCGTCCTGAACCTGTCAGCACAGGTTGGGTCTACATTGGTAGAGCCCAGCGTGGACTCATAGTCGCAAAGGCTTCAGTGGAGGCAGGATTGCGTGGAATAGCTGGAATGTTCGTTCCAGTTGCGGTGGTAGGGAAGCACTCGTGCGTGGCCACAAGGAACTCATGATGGAGCAGTAAATTTGGACACTTTCTTTAGCCCAAAGTTGTGCAGGTCGGGTGAATTGACCATGGTATTTACTCAGAGAGTGGTAAGGGTATGGAATGCTTCACCTGCAACGGTAGTAGATTCGCCGACTTTAAGTACTTCTAAGTCGTCATTGGACAAGCATATGGACGTACATGGAATATTGTAGGTTAGATGGGCTTCAGATTGGTATGACAGGTCGGCGCAACATCGAGAGCCGAAGGGCCTGTACTGCGCTGTAATGTTCTATCTATGAATAAATTGCCCATAGTGTTCAGGCTTGTGCAGAGTAACTGCAATTATCCGCGAAATGTAGAGTCATGGGATAATAGGCCTGGGTTGGAAATTCTGAGAGTGTCGGTGTAGACTTGTTGGTCACAATCGCCTGTTACAACAGCGCAAGGGCTCTTCCACTCCTGTCAGTTTATTTCTTCATTTTTCTGCCTTTCTATTCGAAGTTTTCATTTATGTTAATTTGCTTCAAGATAGCACTCGAGAGTGGCGACCATATAAAATATTTTTCATGATATGTGGTCATGATATCTGCGTGACAATAAATAATACAATGAATAATTAAACAAATTTTAGACAGCATTTCCACATTTAAATCTTCCTGTTATTTTCAAAACAATTCCCACTTCCTCACGATCATTTCATTTCAGATGCTATTCGATTGCCAAGATCGTGCTGTTGCTTTAAACCATACGACCACTTCCACATGTTCCAAATATTTTGGAAAGAGTTCCTCATTCCGCATTTCTCTATTATTTTGGCGATAATCAAACTGCTACATGTTCCAAGTTATTTTGGACACGATTCGCACTTACACATATTCACTGTTACTTTCAACACAATTTGTATTTCCATGCGTCCCTGACTTTTCAGAAAACATTCCTGCTTTCATACGTCCCTGTTTGTAAACGACTATTGCCACTTCCACAAATTGTCTGTTAGTCTAAGCAGCACCCCACTATCACACGTTCTCTGCCATTTAATACAGCATTCCCAGTTCCTTATGTTGCTGTTATTTTTGACTGTGTTGGAGAGAGATTTTAAAGAGAATTCTTGTGTCTTGTGTTTAAAATTCGATCTTTATTCAGAGCTCCTTATCAACCCAATCTGAGAAAGGTCATTGAAATCACAATGCAATGCACTTTGCACACTCCCTAACGACTAGGAAAGGGATTTTTACACATATCGCATTAAGATGATTGTATGTAACATTGATATCAGTGCTTGACAATTCTCTTTCTACAGTTGTGTACCACAACAAGACATTTGCCAGCTGCACCGTACCTGCGTGGGTGATGTTTGTCACCTTATGCAGCTTTGATTGATCATTTTCGCGAAGAGATTCATTCACACTGCAGTACATAAAATACTGGAGATCTGAAATCAAAATTCTTCTGATGAAAACTCGCCAGAATTGACATATTAACTTTATCTCCCCGCAGATGTTGTGAGACTTGCTGAGTTTCATTAACAATTTCAATTGTTGCAAGTCCAGTTGTCTGCTTATTACATGCATGGAACTTGTATTGCAGTTCTCACCTCGATACAACAATCCCACATACATTTGCTAATCTTTTCTGAGCTCCACTCAAACTGATACTGTAATGGCAGAATCAACCAGGATGTTCAGTTCAGGCAATCTCGATGATGAGATTTTCTCACTTTTTCTTGTTCGTTCTTTTGAAGGAGAATGGTGAAGTTCTCATCAGGCCATTCCTTGCCCTCACTGAGTGGAGAGGACAATGATCTCCTACTATGTTGTACATTCCACCGGAAGCTGACACTGTTAAGGCTAGGCTATCTCCCAGGTAGATTGTTCAGAAGGCATATGGTGTGTTAGTGTGTATTAGTAGACGGATTCAGTTTCGTTTCGACGAGTTCACGCTTCATCTGTACAAGACACTGGTAAGGCCCTTATTGCAGCATTGTATACAGTTCTGTTCACCACATTACAGGAAGGACGTGAACATCTGGAAAGGTTTCAGAGCAGATTACGAGGATGCTGCGTGTTATGGAAGGATGGTCTGACATGGAAGGTCTGAGGGAACTGTGGTTGTTTTCCTGTGAATGATGAAGGTTAATAGGTGATTTGATCGAAACGTGTAAGATAATCAGAGGGTCAGATTGGGTGGGCATTGAGAGAGCTTTTTTCCTCCGATGGTGAAGGCTAACACGAGCTATCGGGGTAGTGTCTTTATTCAGAGCGTGGTAGGGGCGCAGAACGCCCTGCCTGCAGCAGTCGTAGATTTTTCGATGTTAAGGACATTCAAATGGGCATTGGACATATATATGGAAAATAATGAAATAGTGTAGGTTAGATGGGCATCAGAATAATATCTCAGGTAGGCGCAACATTGAGGGCCGAAGGGCCTTTAATGCGCTGGAGCGTTTTATGCTCTTTGTTCTGTGTATGGGATTTTCTTCTGTCAGGTGGTATGGACCTGGAATATTTCAGTATGTTGGGTGGTAACGCTGTTTAAAGACGTCTATTCAAGACTAAGCCATACTTTTTAAAATCAGTATGGGATTCAAGGGGTATGGGAATGAGGAAAGAAGGCATTACTCAGGAGTATTGGCAAAGACAGGTTTTCATTTACTGACGGAGCAGAATTGTTGCAATAAGTGGCCTAGTTTCATTCTGGGTCTTATGGTTTTAGTTCATAAGATATGCCTGTGCGGAGATGTGTGATCTGCTGCGTCGTGTTTGGATTGTTCAAAACACGAGTCTGAGTCCTACATTGCAGGACATTAACTCTGGAGGACAGATCAACCGGGAAACCAAGGTGCAAAGGGTCGGAACAAAAGGACCTATTGCCCTGTTGGTCGCCGGGCACTGTTCTTACTCTCGTCATGGTTCTGGTCCGAACACTGTAACATCTTCTCCCATTATTTCCCACCTAATCAGTCCTCCCGCATCCACCGTCTCAGAAGCGGCCATATTCAAGTGACACGAGCATCATTTCAGTTGTAAAATATACTTTTAAATTGCCGAAATGATGAGTGTGAACTTAAGGCATATGCTCTGGCTCATCTTTGCTTGAGATCACCGCAGCCTTTGGCAGAGACCGAGGCATTTTTCAGCCAAATGTGATTATGAGAGCAAAGGCTAGCAAGGTTGCATCTGCTGCCCTGGCCTTGTAATCACTGCTTGGAATGACGCAGTTGCAAATAATTGCTGACATTGCAATCACATAATTAATTTGACTGGAGACGTTAGTTTCTAAAAAATGCAGATACTTATGCATCATTTCAATTAAGCGAGGTGCATTACATTCGGCAGAGATGAACACGGATAGTGGTAATTTCTTCATTCATATGTACGGAAATTAACACGAGGTAAACTGAATATAGAATCCTCAATCAATTGTACTTCACTTGAGTCTATCCGCGTAGAAATCCATCATTGTCGAACTCACTTCCTGCTAAACGTTGCCCAGCATATATTTTCCACCGAATACCAAACCAATTCTCATCATCTCAAGTAAGTCATTCCATTTTCTGCATTCCCTGACTTATTCTGTTGTGGTTTCACGATCACTGCCGCATGCAACTAAGAATGCATCACTCACACAAGTTTCCATTGTTCCGTGTACAAACAATATTAAAGCTTAATGGTCTCTATTTCAATACCACACATAATTCTCAAACAACAGGATAATGTTAACGACTGCTCAATGCTTTCAAATTTACATTATCTTACTGATGTGGAATTACGCTTGTCCAGGACATGTGCACATGCTAAGTACAGCATCGTTCTTTCTTGGCAGCTTTTAAATTCACAAACCTGATTAATGTTTCATGAGTTGTCATTGGCTTTTACATATAAATCAATAAAACCTCGTTTATCATACTTCTTGAGAATTATGTTATGATTTCATCTGCATCACACCGCCAAATCCATTCACTTTAAATTAAATTAATTTTATACGTTATTCCCTGATTCCAGACTCACGGGTACTGTCCCAAGGCGATTATGAAACTGGAGAAGTTGCAGAGAAAATTTGCAAGAGTGCTGCCCAAATTTTTCGTGGCTAGTGTGGGGGGTGGGGAGGACGTGTTGTGGCCGTGATTGAGTTACATCGAGAGGCTGGATAGGCTGGGATATTGTTCACTAGTGCACAGGGTGTTAGTGAATAACAAAGGTCATTTCTGAGGAAAGAACTGTTCAAAACAAGAACGCATAATTTTAAAGCGAGAGAAGAAAGAATTAGAAGGGATCTGAAGGGCAAACGTTTCGTACAAACTGCGGTTCGTATGTCGAATATACTGCCAGAGGAAGTGCTAGAAGCAGGCACAGCTACAATTAAAAGGTAGAGGCACAAGTGCATAAAGAGAAAAGAGGAGGAGGGAGATGGAAATAATGCCGGCAAAAGGGGTTAGTTCAGTTGGGAAACTTGGTCGGCATGGACGCATTGGATGAGCGTTTCTGTTCTGTGCTGTAGTGCTCCATGGATAAGCTGACATCACATCAAAATATCTTGAGTATGAGGGAATGATTCGATACTCTGAGCAATTCCGACATTGCAGAACCTTTACTTAACTACTCACATACAATGGCGTCCTTCGTGGTTAACACTTTTGCCTCCCAGCACCAAAGACACGGGTTCAACTCTATCATTGCGTGATGGCCTGTATGGAATTTTCACATTCTTCCCGCGTTGTCATGGGATTCCTCCTGGCGCTACAGTTTCCTCGGCATTCTAAAAATATGCAGATTATTTGGATTATCTTTGCCAAATTGCGTCACAGCGTCCAAAGATGTGCAGGCTTGTGGTTTAGCCATGTGCAATGCACAGTTATTGATATAGGGTGGGTGTGGAGAGGAGACGGAGGTTGGAGAGAGTTGTGAGGAAGCGAGTACTCCATGTGGGGTTGCGAGGATGGAGAACCTCTGTTGCACACTCTTTGGAAGTTTGGTGTAGATACACTGGGCTGAATGACTTATTTCTGCATTGTAGGGAATCCATGATTACTGTGAGAAATCATAAATATTCTGACCTTCATATGATTGGAATCTTAATAATCTTCAGTTCTCTGAATTTAGAGAAATACTGAGGGCCACAGCATTTATCTGGCTTAGTTCTGCTTTAGCTGTGCACATTTCCAAATAAATACCAGTATGCACTGCCAGTTACGAATATCTACGCGAATCCAAATAAGAATCGGTTTCCTCTACCAGCTCTCTCTCTGTCAAAGCAACTCTAATGGCAATTGTGATGCTATCCCAGGGAAATTGGGGAAGCTCCAGCTGCTCCATTCGTTATGTGGTTGCCATGGTAATGGTGTATGTACTGACAATTTTCACGAATGTTATGCTGAACAGAGACAATAGTTATTAATTCACATTACCTTTTTTTTAACTGACCTCTTTGCCTAAAGGTTGCTACCACCTGGTTCACATTGAAATAGACTGTTCCTCGGATGATGCCTGACTTGTGGTTCTATTCCAGCGACAATCTCTCGACTCTGATCTCCAGCATGTGCAGTCCTCACTTTCTCCGAATGGACTTTTCAATCTGTGTCTCCATCACCTTCATTTTTGTTTGATGTGTTGCAAGACGCTGATATCTAAATATTGCACCCAAAAAGCTGCTGCAGTGCCTCTTGCAATATATTGTATTTTTCTTAGTTTAAGAAACATTCTCAGCTTCTTTTGATTTAAGCTCAATCTGATAAATAACAATGTTAGACTGGAGTGTTCTATAGGTGAAACTATTTTGCAACCTAGGATGGGATGCATTTAGAATGTTGGATAAAGCTTCAACGACATTCCTAAAATGAGCTTTAATTATGTTGTTGAACGTTTCCTTAGACACATTTTAGTGTGCTATTCTAGTTGGTAAGGAACTGACTGGTCAGAGCAAGGGTCAGAATGAAAATGACTCATAGATGGAAATCAGACTGAAGTTTCTGATTATACTCTGCACCATATTGTGCAGTTTTATGCTGTCATGTTTTTGTGTGTATTCTCTTTGCTTATAGTGTAAAGAAAACTTAAATGATGAATATGACTACATTTTTGAGATGGTTGCATAAATACTGGTGATTTTATTCTTATGTACTGTCACATTAATTGTGTTGCAACTCAAAGGATTCACTATGAACTTTGTAGTGGTGAGTAATTTAGGACAGGTAAATTTTCACAAACCAGCAATAAAATGACAAGATCAAGAGCCGACATCGTTCTACAAAATCAATAGAAAAGTTTGTTTCAGGGAAGAATGTGGCATACATAGAAATTAGAAATCATAATTGTGTACCTGCAGAATATTTCATGACAACGAATGAAGTCAAACTCTGACAGGAAGGGCGAGGTGATTCAACAACAATAAGAACAAAAAGATTTAAACATATAATCTCGAGATTTCCGCATTTCAGAAAACAAAAATGACATTTGCCAACAAATGATTTGGCAGCCCTTAACTTCCAAATTTCAGTGCAATTCAAATACAGCATTGTTGTTGTTGTTTCAGAGTTACACCACTCCGCTCACCGTGTTTGCAGTAGCTATCTGAATGGTCATTATGACACAGTATCAAACTTACCAACAACTGACAATCTCCCAGCACCATCCTACATCTCATCCGCTTTATCCTCGACCACAACTTCTTCACGTTTGACAAAAAGTACTTCATCCAGGCAAATGGAACATCTATGGGGACTAGATTTGCACCCCAGTATGCCAACATCTTCATGCACAGGTACGTACAAGACTTCTTCTCTACGCAGGACCTCCAACCAACATTATACAACAGGACCATTGACGACAATTTATTCCTCTGGACCTATGGTGAGGAGTCATTGACAAAACTACATAATGATATCCACAAGCTTCATCCCACCATCAAAGTCACCATGGACTACACTCTACTGTCTGTCTCATTCTTCGACACATGCATCTCCATCAAGTTTAGACACTTCAGCACCACACTCTAGCTCAAAGCCACAGAAAAATTCACAATGCTGCACTTCTCCAGCTTCCACCCAAAACTTATTAAAACAGCCATCCCCTGTGGGAAAGCACTGTGCATACACCGGATCTGTTCAGATGAGGAGTAACGTATGGGCATCTGGAAGTACTCAGGGATGCCCTCATAATAACGGGGTACGATGCTCAACTCATCGACCGCCAGTTCCGACGGGCCATAGCAAGGAACTGTAATGACCTCCTCAGGAGACAGACAGTGCAGCAACTGACAGGGTACTCTTCGCTGTCCAGTACTTCCCAGGAGCCGGGAAACTACGCCATGTTCTTCGTGACCCGCAACACATTATCAACGTGAATGAGCACCTCGCCAAGACCTTTCCCACAGCTCCACTGCTCGCCTTCAAAGAGCCGCTAAACCTCAAACAGATCACCGCCCGGCGTGCAGGAAAGCTTCATACAACGTTGTCAGAGTAGGCGCTGCAAGAGGTGTCAGAGTGTGGACATACATACCACCATTACACGTGGGGACACCTCCCACCATTTATGAGGCAGGTACTTTTGCGATTCAGCCAACGTTGTCTACCTCATATGTTGCTGGGAAGGATGCCCTGAGGCATGAAACATTGGTGAAACCGAGCAAAGGCTACGGCACTGTATGAATGGGCACCAAAAAACAATCAACAGACAGGAGTGTTCCCTCCCAGTTGGAGAACACTTCAGCGTTCCAGGACATTCAACCTCGGACCTTCTGGTGCCCATCATCCAAGGCGAACTTCGGGACAGGCAGCAGCAAAAAGTGGCAGAGCACAGGCTGTTAGCTAAGATCGGTACCCATAGGGAGGGAATAAACCGGGACCTAGGTTTCACATCACACTACAGGTGACCTCCATTGTACTATATACACAGAGACACACCTATGCACAGTCACGTACACAGACACTACACATAGTCCTACAGACACACACTCCCACACTCACACATTTCATCCTCTCACAGATTTGGACGACTTTACACTCACACACACATACATATTCACGCTCTCTCACAGACACTTACAAACAGACACCCTAGACACACGCACACAGGCACTCCTATGCACAGACATGTACACAGACACTGATACAGTTGTACAGACACACACACTCCCACATGCATCCACTCACAGACTTAAATACTTTACACTCACACACACATAGACACTCTCTCACACAGACATGCAAATCCCGCACCCGAGATACGCACACACTCCTACAGACACACACACTCCAACATTCACTCACACATGCACCCTCTCACAGACTTAGATTACTTTGCACTCACACACACATATATACGCACTCTATCACAGCCACTCACAGACACCCACTCCAGATACACACATAAACAAACACACACACAATACCAACATGCACACATACATATATACGTATGTGGGGTGAATTTGTACTTGCAGAGTAACATCGTACTTTGCTCAAAAACTGCATGAATCCATGTAAGAATCTATTGACTCACTTTTTAGATTAAAATCAGTTTAAACGTTTTGGTACAGACAGGGAACACAGGAGGCTAGCATCTTCAATATCTCAGCATCTTATCTGCGCTGACACCAATTGTTTCAGTTAATCTGAGAATGTGGCTTTTAAAAAAAGAAGTGAAACTATCATAGTCATTCTAACAGATGAGAGACTTAGGAAACAATCAAGGTAGTTTTCAATGTATAATTTCTGATACATCACACCGTAAACTTTTGCTATAAATTCTGTGTCTTTCAATTGTGTACTCCACAAACACCTGGTGAAGGCGTGGCGCTCCGAAAGCTAGTGCGTCCAATTAAACCTGTTGGACAATAACCCGGTGTTGTGTGACTTTTAACTTTGTACACCCTCGTCCAACACCAGCATCTCCAAATAATGGCTGACACAGCAATTAGCTATCTTTCGCCGGAAACTTGCCTCGTGTATAAGGGCCTAAATATATTCTTGAAGCAGCTTTGAATACTGAAGAAGGAAACTTAACCAGGGACAGATTCATTGCAAATCTACCCAAGGAATTAAATTATAAAACACGTGGTCAGTAAAGGAGCGTATGTTCAGTCTGTTGGAGCATTCGCAAACTGATTCAACGGTTGCATAATAATATTTGGGAATTGTTTTGCAGTGGGAATTGTGTGCATTGGGGGAGCATGTGATTCACTTCGTTTTTCCCGGAAAAGATAAAATGTTCTGACTGGAGAGGTTGGTGGAGAAATCCCCCCTCTTAGAACCAAGTTCTTGTGAGTTTAGGTGGAGGAGAAGTCAGCAATTGCAAATGGTGGTGGAAAAAATAAACAGGAGGGTGATGTTTAACTTTTTGCAGTTTAGGCCCTATTGTCAAGTGTGTGGGATCTCTGCAAGGCTGAAGTGCCAAGATGATTGTGTCTCTGAGTCATACAAGACAGGAATCTACAAATAGAGACATACTGGAACTCTGTTGTCGTTGAACTTGGAGTTCCCATGCTGATGTCCTGAGGAAGAAAGTCCAAAATCCGCCATTGTCAGGTGCAGCTCCCTGAACTGTTGCCCCGAGCATCCCTTCTCCACAAATACTGCAGGATCTGTTCAAACGTTCTAATATTTCTACATTATGCCATTCCCTAGTATACTCATTTTATTGTATTCTGTAAACCCTCTAAAAGTTTTTGTAATTGTGAACTGACTGGGCTAGCCCTCAGTTGTGATTGTGAATCAGATTGTCTCATATAATATCAGTCATGTTCTAAAAATCCGTCAGAAATGCAGTTACATCTTTGTAAAAACCTGGTGGACTAAATTTCCAACCGTTTAACGAGGTAAAAAGTCCTTTACTCTTTCTAGAAATTTCTGCTGCATCAATCTGATATTTTCAGCAATAGAATAGATTTATCCACACAAACTAAGCACAAACTGGCTTGTTTCCATAATACTGAAATCAAAAGTAAACTTGAACAACTCTGTCAGAGTCCTTAATTCCGGCCAATAAATGTCCTCGCAGTCCTTAACAATGAAGATTGCAAAGTAGTGAAGTGCATGCATGCACACATTAATTGACGACGTAAATCGGGCCCATTTGGCAAAGACAGGGACGGACCCAAGGTCTGGGGACACTTTGCTCAATGAAGCACAAGTCGTGATGTCGTTTAATAATGTTTTCCCTTCGATGTCTGAGCTTTCTTACAATCGAAAAGTAGAGATTCAGACATTAATTCATCGGATTTTTGTTGGCATTTTGGCAAACTGTCTTTTGTGTTGTTAGGTGCAGCAGATTGTGCGCATTTCTGTCAATCTCAGGTAGTGCAAGCGAATATAAAGTTCCTTCTGCATTATCCAGCGCCTGCTTCTCTACTTGACTAAGAATTCTCCCTGTCTCTCACTGTCAGATTCATTAATATCTTGGAGTGTGGGATTCTGTTTCTGTACATGCCCTGATTGCGGGATTCATTATGTCTCTGAATCTTACCGGCTGTCAGTGCTATGATATAGTTTATTTCAAAGTCTCTGGTATTGTACGCGAGGTTGAGATTCACTCAGCACTCAGGTCCCTGGTATGCTTTGCACGCCTGATGGATTACGTCCATTTATTTAATGTTCTTTGGGATGGAACTTGGAATTCTTTCTCCAATAGTTTAATACAAATAAAAGAAGTGAAGAAGCAGAATGTGGGTCTGTCAGTGACAGGATAATGAATAGTTGCCAACTAAAAGTAAACAAAAAGAAAGAAAATGGAAGCAGACGTTATAATTGGTTTACTCTGTCATGTCCCTGTCACTGTTTACAAGATACTCCATAACGGTCAGATTAAGCGTGAATTCTGCCCGATATCTCAACATTAACTCGAAATAGTGGTGACTCTCGGTTCAATATGATCTTCCTCCAGCAATTGGTCGGGAATTCAAGTGTATCAGTTCTTGCATTTACAGAAATTCTGATTCAAGCAAGTGTGAAAACGCTCACGGAGATGTCCCCTGGAATTTGAAGCGGCGTGCCCTTTCTCTCAGGCTATTGTTTTAGGTTGCGATCTCTGATTAAAACAGAAACTTGCCGTGTCTGTCGACAGTGGGCAATCGTTACGGCCATGACCAGTCTCCTCAACCTGACAGATTTCCAGATCAAAATTAAATTCCAATGTCGTGCTTTCATTGTTTAAAAGAAACCATTTCACTTGCCTGTCCGGTGGAGTGAATCTTCGATGACCACATTACAGACCCGGTTCCTAACCAATCTGGGAACGAGAAGCATTCTTTTCAATTCTGGCATAAAGGTCACATTTCGAATCGCCTACTTGGAAACGAAGGTGTGGTCCAGTCTCTTCAGGAATATAAGACGACCTGTGGGACTGAGGGGTTGCGGGCACACTTAAGTTCTCTCGGAATGAGTCTGGAAGGCTGGCAGGGAACCGGAACTCTGTGTTCAGAGATTTCACTTCAATTCCTGTCTGCAATTTATCATTTTACTCAGTCAAGCTTGTCGAATTGCAGAAACACTCTTGAGCTTCAATTTACTCCGATCTACATCACACGATATTACTTTGTCAGCGTGCGTATGGGGGCATGGGTCGGTCTGACTGTCTGTGTGGTATTTAAAGCAATGATATGCCTCCTTTTGGGGGTTTCTGGAACTACTTCACAGCCGGCGGCAGATTTCTTCGGAAAACATAGTCAGGAACGCATGTAGACAAACAAAAACATCACACAATTATGCACACACACACCACAAACACTGACGCACACAGAAAAACAAACATTCACACAATTGCACACACAGGCACGCACACACAGACACAGACCTGCACACACACACACAGACACAGACACGCACAGGCACACATACACACACGAGAAGTAAGGTGTAAGGTCGGAGACACCGCAGAAGGCAGCATGCCCATGAGCTGAAGTACTTACACTCCTTCTGTAATAAGTAAACAATTTGTCTTTGAGCATTCTTCTTAACACCATGCATTTATCCGGCGACAGTATGCAGGCATTTCTGTGTGACGCCTTTTTTTGAGAAGCTGAGATGAATTTCTTGCCATTTCTGCAAACTTGTAATGTTTTCTGATGAACTCTTGCGGATTTTAAGCGAGACATCAGCGAAAACTCCTGGGAGGGACACAATGGTAGAGGAGGGTCAGCATTGCCCATGTCCGTCTTAATCTGTTAATACTCCCTTCGATTACATTGCAAAGGACAGGCAGAAACTGCTTTATGTCAACAAAAGCTTTTTTCGGAAGAATGAAGGAATCGTGAAAACGGAGAAATTCCCAGTCTTTCCTGCATTCTTCTTATCGTGTAATGTCATGGGGCTCAGCAGAGAGCACCATTGTATCATTTCCAACACAACAGTGACAAACACAGAGGGGTGGGAGTGGGAGAGAGAGAGAGAGACTTGGACCAGCACGACAATGGATTAATCTCCAAAACAACAGTGATGTGCCTCAGGGATCAGTGCTGGGCCCATTTCTTTTTCTTGTCAATATCAATGATTTGGGTGAGAATATATTAGGATGACTAATAAGTCCGCTCATCACTCTCTTGTCAAGAGGAAGACAAAGACTTATGCTTCAATGAGATGTGAATGCTAAATTCGGGCACTTGTGATTTACAAATTAGTAAAGAAAGAACTAAAGAAAGAGGCAAAAAGAGCCAGGAGGAGACATGAGAAGTTGTTGGCGGATTTAATCAAGGAAAACCCGAACGCTTTCTCTCAGTATTCGAGGAATAAACGAAAGACGGGAATAAGACTTGGGCCAATCAAGAACAGTGGTGGGAAGTTCTGTGTGGAGTCCAAGGAGACAGGGGAAGCGCTAAATGAATATTTTCTGTCAGTATTCACACCAGACAAAGATAATGTTATCGAGGAGAATACTGAGACAGAGTCTACGAGACAGAATAAATTACGGTTCACAAGGAGGACATGTTAGCAATCCTAGCAAATGTAAATATTTTTAAGTCCGCTCGGCCGGATGGGATTTATCCGAGGAATCATTGGGAAGTCAGGAACGAGATTGGCTTCAATCTTTATGTCATCATTTTCCACAGGAATAATGCCAGAATATTGGAGACTAGAAAATGTTCTTCCCCTGCTGAAGGAGGGGAGTCGCGACAACGCTGGGAATGAGAGACCAGTTAACTTGACTTTGATTGTGGTTAATTTGTTGGAAAAGGTTATAAGAGAGAGGATCCAAAATGAATCAGCTGATTCGGGATAGTCAACACGGCTTTGCCTCGCAAACCTGATTGAATTCTTTGAGAATGTAACAACAGAGGTGGATGAGGGAAAAGCGGTCAATGTGGTGCATATAAATTGCAATAATCGTTTAACCAGGTGCCCCACCATAGGCTATTGTGCAAATACAGAGCTATGTGATTGGGAGTGATTTAGCAGTCTGGATCAGAAATTGGCTAGCTGAAAGAAGACAGAGAGTGGAGGTTGATGGGAATTGTTCATCCTGAAGTTCACTTATGAGCGGTATACCTCAAGGATCTGTTTTACGTCCGCTGCTGCTTGTCGTTTTATAAACGTTCTGCATGACGGCCAGGAAGGGTGGGTTGATAAATATGGTAATGACACTAACTTTGGAAGAGATGTGGAGAGTGCAAAAGGATGTTGTTGGTTTAAGATACTATCAGGTCTGCTGCCGAGTTGGTCTGAGAGTTGGCAAATGGAGTTTAATGTGGAAATGTGTCAGGTGTTCAACGTTAGAAGGAGCGACTGCAATGCAGAGTTCTCGGCTTAATTGTGAGATTCTTTGTAGTGTAGATGAGGAGAGAGATCATGGTGATCATGTACATAGATCCGGGAAAGTTGACACACATGCCGATGCAGTTGTTAAGCAGGCATATGGTTTGCTGCTTTTATTAGCAGAGGAATTGAGATTCGGAACCATGAGGTCATGCTGCAGTTGTACACGACCATTTTGCAGCCGCATGTGAATTATTGTGTACAGTTCTGGGCACCTCATTATAGGAAATATGTAGAAGCTTTCTAAAGAATTCAGAGGAGATGTCCAAGGATGTTGCCTGGTATGGAGCGAAGTTCTTACGAGGAAAGATTGAGGGACTTGAGGCTGTTTTCGTTGGTGCGAAGAATTGAGGTGGACTTGGTGGAGACTTACAAGATGATCAGAGGGTTGAATCAGGTGGATAGCGAGTGCCTTTTTTCTCGGGCAGTGTTGGCTAGCACGAGGGAGCATTGCTTTAAATTGAAGGTTGACAGATATAGGACAGATGTCCGAGTTAGTTTCTCAGATAATAGTAGAGGTGTGGAATGCATTGCATGCAACAGTATCAGGCTCGCCAGATTTAAGGGCATTTAAATTTTCGATGCGTTTTCATATGGACAAAAATGGAATGTTGGAGGTTAGATGTTCTTCAGATGAGATTCACAGGTCGGCACAACATTGACGGCCGAAAGGCCTGTACTGTTCTTTGTTCAACGTTTTGTGACACTAAAAAAAAATGTATGGTGGACGTTGAGGAAGATTGTCAGAAATGGAAGCAGCACTTTGATATCTTGGGAAGTGGGTCGAGAAATGGCAAATGAGGTTTAGTATCGATAGGTGTGTGGTCTTGCATTTTGGAAAGTCAAATCAAGGTCTGTGTTTCATGTTGAATCGTCGGGCCTTAAGGAGCGGATTGCTAAAGGGGGACATTGGATTTCAAGTGCACGGTTCTCTGAAAGTGGAGTCACAGGTAGCCAAGGCAGTGCAGCGGGCTTTTGGAACACTCGCCTTCTGCAGTCAGGGCATTGGTATTGAAATTGGGAAGTCATGTTTTACGGGACATTGGTGAGGACGCACTTGTAGTATTGCGTTCGGTTTTGGTCACTTTTATATAGGAAGAATGGTATTAATCTGGAAAGAGTGCAGCAAAATTTTACAAGGATGCTGCCAAGTCACAATGGTCTGTGTTATCGGGAGAGGTTGGACAAGCTGGCGTTATTTTTCATTCGAGCTTACGAGACTGAGTGGGTGTCTAATAGATCATGAGAGGCATGACTGGCGTGAATGCAAACAGTCCTTTTCTCTGGGTTTGAGAATAGAGGAAAGGAATATTCAAATTTGATGTTGGAAGGGAAAGAATAAAAACGAAGTGAAGTAAACCTTTCTTACACATGGGATTGTTTGCATATGGAATGAGCTGGCAGTGGACCTGGTTGAGGCGGGCACATTAACAACATTTAAAAGTCATTTGGACAAATACATGGATGGAAAACTATTAGGAGCATATTAGCCAGGTGTAAGGGAAATGTGGTGAGCGTGGATGGACATTTTGTTCAGCATGGACCAGTTTGGATCAAAGGGCCTGTCTGCATACTTTAGGACTCTATGACTCGATCATAGAAAACCCATTCCACAGAGATGCACAATAAAACAAAATAATCGATCCATACACGAATGCACTAACACACAGAGACAGAATCACAGACATAGATGCACCCAGAAACACAGACAAAGACACATGCATAAAACCATAAATGCACACCGAAGGATGAACACAGAGGCTGAAACACGCACACCAAAACGCAGTTCACAAACACAGAACAGGCGAATTTGCCTCACTGTGCAATGGTTCGGATCAAGTACTCTGATAAGAAGTGTTAAAAGCCTACCTAGAACACTCCCCTCCCAAGCGAGCCACTCTGAATTCAAGTCCCATTTTGGGCTTTAGATTTGTTTTTTTCCATTTGTTACGGGCAGGATATGATTTCACTCGACAGTGGGCTCAGTAGACGAATGTCTCCAGCGTGATCAGGTTCTGCAATGCAGAGAAGCAGGACAAACTCGGTTTGTTTTGTGAGAAGCAGAGAAGGTCGAGTGAGGGCAAGAGAGAGATACATGATTGGCATGTACAAGACGAGAAAACATCTAATTTCCTTATCCGCCCCTTTAATATCAAGAGGCCACCATTTTAAAGTGAAAGGCAGGGGTACAGAGGGGAGTTCAAAAAATGTTTTCACCCACAGGTTGGTGATTAGTCTCCAAATCCCTGCCTGGGTTGATAATTGAAGGGGGAAGCATCACTAATGGAAACTGTACTTATATGAGCCACTTGACACGACTGAAAATTCATGTCTCTCGGTTAAATGGGAAAGCGGGTCTGCTGCAAGTCGTATTTTGGTTTGGAAGGGCAATGTGCCAAAGGGTCTCTGCTGTAATATTATATATTCCTCTTTAACCCCCTCTAAATGCTATCGCTGCTTACAGCAACGATCACCATTGGAGCTCTTCCAGTTTCTTCATGGCACAGGGGAAATCCCGGGCAACGGCAGCAGCACTCGACTCCTGCCACGATTTTGTGTGTGTCCAGCATTCACTGATAAATACTCCCTTCAGGATTTTGTGGCAGTGTTAACGTTACCTCACCCAGAGGTCTAGGCTGACACTTTGTGTACAAAAATCAGATCAAATCTCAGGCAGGCACGAAGTTAGAGCAGAAGGAATAGGTGCAGAATCACGTCATTAGCCCACTGGGTATTCCCCACCACTCGATCGATTAAAGTCATATTTGAATTTTAAGCAATATGGAAATAATAGCGGCTCGAACCTGTTCACTGTGGGTCTTTTTAAAATAGAGTCCATCTGGCTCAGGTCAGGGAATGAAGTGTGCAGTGATCACGCAGTCTCGGCCTCACATGACTCCAGTACCACAGCAGGGATCGACATTCAACCGCCAAATATGAGCAATAGCCTGTTTTCTTGTTAAGTCGATTAATCTGTAATACCTTATGAATCTAAATATCCAAATATTTTGACTCTATCGACCCTTTTATACTACCTTCCATCCCCTTCCGACGGGCAGAAGACTTAAATGTTTTAATTCACGTGGCAACAGATTCAAGAACAACTTTTTACACTTCAATATCAGACCTCTGAGCAGACCTCTGAAATTCTCATCTTAATTTTCCTCTGCAGCTTCTCTGAAGCTGTAACATTGAAATCTGCACTCAGTTATGTTACTGTACTGTACTTTGGTGGTATGGCCTTCCTGCATGGCACAGAAAACAACACTTTTCACTGTATAACAATGCATGCATGGGACAATACAACTAAACCTAATCTAAATTTGTGCTGAGTGTATTGGATGATATTGTCAATGTTTAAATGATTTGCTGTTACTTCCTTTATAATAGAATCTAACAAGCTAACAATGACAGAAGTTAAGCTGACTATAGTTGTGTTAAATTTGTCTCCATATCTTCTCATATAATGATGCCTGTAGATTTTTTTCCAATTTTCTGGAAGAAATGGATGATAAGGAACATAAGACCATAAGACAAATAAGCAGAAATTCAGATAATCGATTCTGCTCTGCCATTCAATCATGGCTGGTAAGTTTCTCAAAACATTCTCTCGCCTTCTCCCAGTAAGACTTCATCCCATTAACCATGAAGAACCTATCAATCTCTTTCTTAAATATATTCAATGACCTGGAATTCGCAGGCTTCTGTTGCAGTAATTTCCATAGATTCACAATGCTATGGCTTAAGAAATGTTTTATTATCTCCGCGGTAAAGAGTCTTCACTTTACTCAAAGCCTTTGCATTCGGGCTCTGTTCTCTCCTGCAAATGAAAACATCTCCCAACATCCACTATATCTCGGCCGTTCAGTATTTTTTACGTTTCAATGAGATCACCCCCCTCCCATCCTTCCACAATATACAGACCTACAGTCCGAACACGTTCCCCACATGTTAATCCTTTCATTCCTGAGATTACTGTCGTGATCCTCCTCAACACATTCTTCCTTACATACGGGACGAAAATTGCTCACAATAGTCAAAATGAGGTCCAATCTGACTGGAGTCTTATAAAGCCTCAGAAGTGAATCCCTGCTTTTGTTCTTCTCACTCCCACCTCTCTTGCTGACAATCTTGACCGGGTCAATCCCTTATTGCTGACATACTAACGAGAGGAAACAGAATATTGTTCCATCCTCCTTTAACAGACATTAAATTATGTACCCAGTCAAAGCCGTCAACATGCTATGACACTTTTATTTCAGTTTCTGAAACTTTCACCTTATGTTGCCAGTATGTTATTTGATCTTGTCAAATATTTACCAGGTTCATGGAACAGATTGATTGTCGGTTGCCATTCTGTCTGCTTGGAACTAAGTTATTAAGCTTTTCACGAATGAATCACAGCGTTATTCGTTTCACGGAGAAACAGAGAAACTATGAGCAGGAATAAACCATTCAACCATTCGACACTGCTACACCATTCAATGTGACCTTGGCTGATAGTTCAAAACCATCTCTGTTACTGCTTTACCCCTGTACACTTTGATCAATTGAGCTCCAAGAACATTTCTAAATACATTCAAACAAAAAAAAATAATGTTTTCTCCTTGACTGCTTTCAGTGGCAGATAATTCCACAGTCTCCCCACTCACTTGGTCAGGAAGGTTTCTGTGCGTCAGTCCTAAATGGCCTATCTTGTTTGCCTTAGACTCAGACCCCACATGGTTCAGAAGTCCTCCAGTTATCGGGAAAATGCTTTTCTGCTTTCAATCAACATCGTCTTATTAGAATTAATTAGGTTCAGGACATTGAGAACCCTCAAGCCTCGTTCTGACATCCAAAGAGGTCATGACCTGATTTTCTGAGAAGACCCAAAATGACCGAGCCACAGTGAACATAACCAAAAGGATCACATCTTTCTTCATAGAACAGTCCCACCAACTCAGGAATCAGTTTGGTACACTTTTCATGAACTGACTCCATGAACATTCTTCCTCAGATGAGGTATTCAAAACAGGTGAAATAAAGAAGGTAACATTATGCTATATTATATTACCTTGTCTTACATTTTGTCATGTCATATTACATTATACGATTTTATATCATTATATTATATCAGGGCGAGTCTTGAGAACGTTTGGCAACTCAGGTTGACTTTCTGGATGTAGGATTGCTCGCTGAGCTGGAGGTTCTTTTCAGACGTTTCGTTACCATACTGGGTTTCATCTTCAATGAGCCTCCGAATCAAGAATCATTCAGAGGCTCACGAAAGATATTACCTAGTATGGTGACGAAAGCCTGAAAATGCACCTTGCAGCTCAGCGTGCAAACCCACATCGATATTGTATCATTATATTTTGCTATTATATTATAATATAAAATATTATGTCGGCTGCAAGAATCTTGACTTCACCTCAAATTCGTTCATTCATCAGCAGAATAGCTCAGTAGTTAGCATTACTGTCTGACAGCACCTGGACACAGACTTGATTTCACGAATGCACAAGTGGCTGTGTGGAGTTTTCGCATTCAACTCATGACTCTTTGCTTTCCTCTGATTTCTCTGGTTCCCTCCCACACTTTGAAGATGTGCAGCATCGTTGGACTAGCCATGGGGAATCCAAGTTTAAAGGGAGAGGATTAGGATATCGTCTAATCGGGATGTCCTTGAGAGGGTCGACATGGACTCGATGGCCCTACATTACATTATTTTTGTATACACTGTCGTTTACTCATCACCTATTGAACACAACAATTAGGTCACCCCTTGATCTTCTAAATTCAAGAGAATGCGGGCCTCCTGATAAAATAACCCATGAAGTGCATACATCATTCTTGTCGGCCACAATTTTCTTGCTCTAATGTCAATATCACCGTTCTGAGATCCAGTTCGCATATCTGCTCACAGTAGTCCAAATCGTGTGTTAGCAGAATGTTGTGAATTCGCAGCAGAACCTTTGTGCCCTCATGCTCCAGTCCCCGAGTTGAAGCCAGCATTGTTTCTTCTGCCTTGATTATTTTCTCCAAAATGCCCCAATCAATCCTGTTTACATTCATTCACTCCCTTGTAGAATCTGTGTTATCGATCTAAAAACCCTGGTGACAAAACGAGTGACATATCTTCTTGTAATAAGTAACACATCAGATTGATTTAGGGAACAAACAAAACATGCTAAGCTTCTCCAGACTTTCGACTTAAAACCATATGAGATGTAGATTCGAATGGCATCAAGACAGAAGGACAAATTTGAATTTTTTAAAATTGTGGAAGGAATAGTTGCTTCATAGTAATCTACTGAAGGTCATTGTGGAAAACTTCCTCAGACTCCCCGAGTACGCTTGAGGGACGGATATCTGTCAGCAATTGACTCCAGACCGGCAGCATTGTGTTTACTACCCGCTATACTATCTCCTCAAGTGACGCCCGTCTCCCAGCACTGCAATTACCACTGACGTTCCGTGTCTGTATACGCGACTGCACATCCACAACATTGTGGTTACCAATACTACTTTCTCCTTTTTGCATGTGGCTCCAGACACACAGCGGCACTGATGTTGTTTTTTTTTCTCTGGCGCATCAAAATGTTCGCGGGAACCTGACAGAAGTTTATAAAAACATGAAAGGAATTGGTATGTTGAATAGTTCATGACTTTCCCCCAGGTTATTGGAGTCCAAAACTATATGGCATGCTTTTCAGTGTGAGGGGATAGACATAAAATGGGCAATTCCTTTTTCACTCACAGTGTAGTGCAACCATGAAATGAACTGGCGGAGCAAGTGTTGGAGTTTGCTCCAATTACTACAAATAAAAGACATCTGAGTGAGATTTTAAATAAGAAAGGTTTGGAGGGATATGAACCAAATATTGGTGCATGTTATTCGATAAATTTAGGATATCTGGTCGTCATGGGTGACTAAAGGTTCTGTTTCTTTGTTGCATGTTTCAATGAACGATGACTGCAGGCCGACGTCAATATGGGTACTACTGATCTACTCTGTCTCAACATCTCCTTCCAGAACAACGGCACAATAATTTCCCCTGACCTGTTTTCACTCTGCATTTGACTCCAAACCAAAAGCACTGTGGTTATCAGTCAACTGCACAACCTATATGTGACTCCATATCCATAACACTCTGTATATCACTAATCTGCTCAATCACTAATCTGACTCCAGACCAACAGCATTGTCAATATACTGATCTTCCCTGTATCATCATGAGACTCCAAACCCACAGCACGGTGATTACCACTGAACTGCTCAGTACTGGTATCCAGACCCACGGCATCGTTATTATCACTATGTGCTTTGTATCTGTGTCTCTGAACCCACAGCACTGTGGGTGCCACTGGTCGACTCTGGCTCTGCATGTGACACCAGAAAGAGTGCATAGTTGTTATTTATGAAATGCTCTGTCTCTAAATGAGAGTCAAGTCACACTGCACTGTGGTTTCCAGTGACTTGCTCCTTCTCTACGTACAAGCCCCAAAACACAGCTCTTTGGTTACCACTCATCTGCACTGTACCTGCATTTGAATCAGATCCACAGCAATGTGGTCAGTACACACCGGCGCTGTCTGTACGGGTGACTTCAGACTCACAGTCCTGTAGTTATGATTGACCTGCTCTGTGACTACAGGGCCATAGCACTGAGTGCACTATTGACCAACTCTGTCCTAATAAGTAACATAGGGAAACAAAACTATGCTTAGAAATGATCGCCTCTGTCTCTGCACGTGACTCCAGACGCTTAACACGGTGATTACCACTCTCTTAAGTTGGTTCCATACGTGACTCCAGACCCACAGCCCTGTGGCTACCATTGACTTGGTCTCTCTCTACATTTGACAACAGACCCACAGCACTCTGGTTAACACTGACCTGCTGTGAATTTAAACGTGACTCCAGCCCATAGAACTGCAGTTACGACTCGTCTGATCTGTCTCTGCATGTAACTCTAGACCCACAGCTCTGTGGGTACCACAAAGGATTTATAAGGATATCGTCACGTTTGGAGGGTTTGCCGTTGAGTATTAGACTCAAGAGGCTGATTGTTCGTTTTCCCTAGAGCTGTTGGGTGACCTTATAAATTTTTAAAACATCATGATGGGCATGGATAGGGTGAAAACTGTTGTCTTTTCTCCACGATAGTGGAAACCAAAGGAATCAGCCTCTGTTTCAGGCTGAGAGGGGAACGATGTAAACGAGACCTGAGGGGCAACTTCCTTTCGCCAAGAGGATGGCACATGCATGAAATGAACTGGCAGAGGAAGTGCAAAATACTGCAACAATTATAATATTTAAAAGGGACCTGGTTGTGGATTTGAATAGGAAGCAATTAGAGTGATATGAGGAAAATGCTGCCAAATGGGGTTCGATAAATTTCGGATATCTTTTCGGCATGGCCGAGTTGGAGCAAATGTTTCGTTTTTTAACTGTGTCATTCTAAGACGCTCGACACACAGCACTGTGCGTACAAATGGCATACTCTGTCTCTACATCTGACTCCAGAACCATACCACCTTATTTTCCCCTGACTTGGTCGTCCTTACATGTGACTCCAGACCAACACGACTGAGTGGTAAACTGATCTGTTTTGTCTGTAAATTTGATTCTATCAGCTGCACTGTTGTTACCACTGATACAGGACACAGAACTGCACATCACACTAATGGGCCCATCAGCCCATAATGTTGTGCCAAACATGACATTAAGCGGAACTCATCCCTTATGTCTAAACTTGCTTCATATCCCTCAATTCCTTGCATATTCATGTGCTTATCTAAACGTCCCCTAAGTACCCGAATCGTTACTGCGTCCACCACTATAACTGCCTGTGCATTCCAAAATCCTATCACATCCTGTTTTACAAACCTGCCCATCCCGTCTCCTATGAACGTTCAAGTTTCTTATTTTATTGTAATCTCTCGCTCTCTGCAAATTTTTGGCACTGTGAACTGACTGGACTAGCTCTCAGTTCTGATTGTGAATTATATTGTCTCATGTAATATCAGCCACGTTCTAAGAAATCCGTCAGAAATGTTGTTACATCTCTGAGAAAACTTGGTGGACTAAATTTGCAACCGTGTAACAAGGGAAACAGTCCTTTACAGTTTCTTGAAATTTCTGCTGCTTGACTCTGATACTTTCAGCAATAGAATAGATATATCCACACAGACTAAGGTCAAACTGGCTTGTTTCTGTAATACTGAAATGAAATGTAAACTTGAACAATCCTGTCAGAGTCCTAAATTCCGGGGAATAAATGTCCTCGCAGTCCTTAACAATGCAGATAATACTGTACGAGAAAATGCATAATACTGTACGAGTTGTCAGGAAAATATTTTATACGATCCTTACTATTATTGGTATTCCTGGTAAGTGTTTATAAGGTTAGAAATTGTTTAATTTTATATATGCATGGGCTTTTGATAGGCACAGTTACTTCATATAGTATTTGCTGGTCATTCTATTACCGACAACATAATGTTGTTACTGGTAACAAAATTTAATTTTTATCAGTGTTACCTTTATTTGCTGAAAATGCCTATCCTGTTTATTTGACGCTCGCACCCAGGTGTGTGTGTGCCTATGTGAGAGAGAGAGGGAGAGACGTCTGTCCTGTGAAGCTCGAGATCGGAAAGGGGAACCTCCCTGACAGTAGGTATTGTTGGAGATTATCAATGTTAGGTTGTACTGTGTGCGATGTAAAATAGACAAACTCACGTCATATCAGTCGCCTGTTTATACTAAGAGACATTATAGGTTAGCTTTGCTCTTGTGTGGGTGAGTGCATTCAGTCATTTACTTTTCATCTCATTAGATGCAGTGATTTATTGACAGCACATTCTCATCTTGATTATTCTTCGTTCTGGTGCACAACTTTATCGAGAATCAGATATCACATGTCCTACTTTAGTAATGAATTGATACCAAGACGCAAAGATTAACACAGATGATTAATATTTTTAATACACGTCGTGGGAACATAACTAGATATTGATATTTTCTTGATTCGATGTTTCCATATGGTTCCACGACCGTCTCCATCGCTTTTCTCCAATTTCTTATTCTTCCCCCAATATCAAAAGGAACTCTCATCAATCAGGAGTAAATCGATCTATTTTCTCTGTTGGGTGATTTATGTTTTGTGGGTTTAGTGATGATTGCGGCATAAAGTTCAGAGTGTGGCACTTCCACAGATCCTCCACTGTTCGTATTCAAACCAGAGTATAGCTTAAAGGTCTCTACTTGAACACTGCACAGAATTTCCAAACTACAAAATAATGATAATGGCTGTTCAATATTCCCCAATTCATGTTACGTTCCTGTTATGGAATTGTGCTTGTCCAAGAGAAGCGAACCCATCAATGCATCATAATTGGTTTTCTGCTGCTTTGAAGATCACAAATCTTCCAGCCCAGTGAGTAAACTTGCATCCATCAGAAATCTGTCTCATGCTCCACTATGGGCGTGAAACAGTCTGGGGCTCATACTGTGAGAGTTCTGGCGAAATATGTTTCGATTACACGTATACTGTCGAACTCCTTTTTTCCCAACTGAAATCATTATGTATCTGTTTCCAGAAAATAGAGACAGGTCCAAGGTGGGTGGGCTCAGGTCATACCAGAAAATCTTGAGTGTCCGACGATGATGCAATCATCGGAACAGTTCTTACTTGACAGACCATTTCTCTTTTCCAGCTTCATCATTCAACTGTGTTCTCAGGGGTTAGTACAGCGCCACGGACACAGGTTTGATTCCAGCCTTGGGGTGACTGTCTGTGTGCAGTTTAGAAATGTCACATGGGTTTCCGTCTGGTGCTTCAATCTCCTCCCATGGTCCAGAGATGTGCAAGTTCGTAGGATCGACCATGATAACGAGCACCTTAGAATACCTACAGTGTGGAAACAGGCCGTTCGGCTCAACAAATCAAAACTGAACATTCACCCATCAGACCCATTCTGTATGCCATTATCCTATTTTTACCCCTGACTAATGCACCTCAGGCACACATACGTTATCACTATAGGCAATTGATCATGGCCAATTCACCCTCAACTGCACATCTTTGGACTGTGGGAGGAAACCGGAACACCCAGAGGAAACCCATACAGACACGGGGATAACGTGCAAAGTCAACGCAGACAGTCGGCCGAGGTTGGAATCAAACCCGGGTCTCTGGTGCTGTGCTAACCACAGAGAACAGACTTGAATAAGGAAGTTGGAAATGGAAAACGTTCTGCAAGGTAGGAACTGCTCAGATGATTGTATCATTGTCTGCACTTAAGATTGTCTGGTGTGACCTGACCCAGCGCTGTGAGACAGCAGTGCTCACTACTAAGCCTTAGTCTTCAGGGTCGTGCATGCTCGGTGAATTTGCCATGGGAATTGCGAGATTACCAGATTGGCATAGATTACCAGATTGGCATAGTTTATTGGGGATTGGTGCTCCAGATGGTATATTGTTCTGAAGGTCTGCTCAGCCTTGACGTGCCAAGCAGCTTCCATACTTATTCAATGATTCTTTGGACATAGGAATATTCAGACCTTCATATCAGTAGATTCGTTCAAATCACCAGTTCCACGTTATGAAATAAAAAGTAAATGCAGCCACAATTAATTGCCTTGGCTTAGTTATGGTTTAAACAATACAAAAGGGCGGATGTCCATGTTTCCAACCAAATCTCAGTGCTTATTATCTCCACACGAATATAAACAAAATTGAGCACCTTTCTGCCTCCTTTCTGTCACAGGAAGTCTCGTGGGAATTGTGATCCTATCCCAGGGCAAGTGTGGGATCTCCCACTACACCAGTCGTTACCTGGTGGCCATGGCAATGGCGGATCTACTGCCGATTATCATTGAGGTCATGCTTTTCCGAATCAGTTGGTACTGTTTCCCGTTTCCTCTCCTGACTCTCATTGCTGTGTGTAAGGTTAACTTCCTTCAGGTGCGATTAGCAATGGACTGTTCAGTTTGGTTCACTTCGCTTTTACTTTTGATCGATTTATTGCAATTTGTTGCGAGAGGCTTAAATCTAAATATTGCACCATGAAAACTGCAAAAGTCGTGCTTGCAACAGTCAGTATATTTTTTAGTTTAATAGACATTCCCATTTACTTTCGATTTAAGCCTAAACGAATAATAAACAATGTTCCTCTGTATTGTTCTAATAAACGAAGCTATTTCACAGATCCGAGATGGATTGTATTTAGAATGGTTGATAAGGTTTTAACGCCATTGTTACCATTTGGTTTACTTCTATTGCTCAATATTCTGACAGTAAGGCACATAGTAGTCGCGGGTCGAGTCCGTAAGGGACTGAAGGGTCATAGCAAGGGACAGAATGATCCAGAGATGGAGACCAGACGGAATTCTGTGATTTTACTCCTCATCATATCGAGCAGTTTCATACTGCTGTGGTTTCCGTATATTTTGTTCACTTTTAATGTTAATGAACTCCTTGATGACAATTCTGAATATACATTTAAGAAAGTTGGATATATGTTGCGAAATTTAACTTGCAGCACAACACATTAATTTATATTGTGACACAGTCCAAGTTCAGAGAACAGTTGAAAAGCATGGTGAAATATCCGGTTACATTAATTATGAAAATAACTTCAAAAAGAAACATCTCAGAGCTGCCGAAATGATGAGATGCGAATTGAAAGGGTGGTTGGCAGAACATCGGTTGGAAAGAAAACCGAGAAGCAAGACGTATTAAGGTGTCGTGACCAATCCACATGGCGTAACAGAGGAACTAATAAAGAAAAGTGGCACCAGGTCAAACAGAAACTTTCTGCAGGCCTGAAAGAAATGAGCAGGTATAACCCAAATCCGCAAAAGCAGCAAGGCAAATCCCATATGAACTTGTCTGGCTAATGGCAAAAAAGCAGGAAAAATCTAACATCCTAGAGCTAAGAGGACAAGACCTCGAGATAACACCCGTCCTGCAATCTCATTTGTAATGTGCGGACGAGGAAGAAAAACGATGGGTTAAGCTTGTGTGCTGCAGGATACTATTACTCACATGGCAATCAACAAAATAATTTTCTGTCAGACAAGGCTAAATGATTCAACAAAGAAAGGATCAATTGGACGTTGAACTTTATTCATCATATTATTGCCATTGATACAGGGAGAAAGTGAGGACTGCAGATGCTGGAGATCAGAGCTGAAAATGTGTTGCTGGAAATGCGCAGCAGGTCAGGCAGCATCCAAGGAGCAGGAGAAGCGACGTTTCGGGCATGAGCCCTTCTTCAGGAACCATTGATACAGGGAGACTAGATGCAATGGTTTCCATGGTGAGGAACTCATCGCCACTCTCCAAAATGTGCATCCATCATCTTGAACGCAGACGTCTGAAATATAATGAAATACTCGCAGATTTGCTCGGATTGGTCCAGCTTGAACGATACGTGAGATTCTCAACCAATGGAGCAGGAATTTAACTGGTGGAACTTTTTTTTATCAAATTACATTTTTGCATCAGAGCCAGGTTCTGCCCGGAGATACATAAGTTTAAGTAGTGTCGTTAGGCATTCAGCTCCTGATAAAGCAGTTATCCAAATATCACTGGATATCCTTCACTTGATCACGGTTCTCAGTATTGTCTTCACGTCATTTGAATACTGAGAGGGTGGGGGTTTGGGGGAAGCTAATCCATACAGTGATTCATTACAATCTTACATACATAGGGTTGAATAATGATATCTGGGAATTGGTTGACAGTGAGAATTGTGCACAATGGGGGAGGAAGTGGTTCACTTCGCATTTCTTCCAAATGGTAAAGTGTGCTGAGCGGAGGGTTAAGTGCAGGATTCCAATTCTCTCACATGAAACCGCCCCAAAGTTTCACATGATGGTGAGTTGCAGACGGAGGATGTTTCAGCAATTGCACAAATTGCTGGAAAAATGGTCAAAACGCGAAAACGGTATTGGAGTACTTTCGGCTTTTGTGCATTGGGTCTTGTCCGAGGGCGTGCAGGGTCTCTGCAATGTCTAAGCACTAACCGGACTGGGTGAGATAGGTGTACAGAACTGGAATCTAAAATGACAGTGAAGATAATATGAATGTATTTGTTTCTGAATGAAAGTAGCAACAAGTGTCCTTGTGGAAACGTCATTGAACTCAGAGATCCCATGCTGATGCTCTGAGGATGCATCTTCAAACAGGACAATTCCCAGATGCAGCTGTTTCCCTGATGATAACTTTTCCACGAATATAACACAGAATCTGCTTCGACACTCCATTATTTCGACATTTTCTCATTCTAAATGGTATTCTTCTTTTATGGCACACCAGAGCCGTATACAAGTTTTAGTATCTGTGAAACCTGCGGTCTAGCCATCAGCTTTCATTGCTATTTGTCATTGGATTATTTCAGATAACGTTAAGCCTGTTCTGGCAGAAATCTGACAGAAACCTTGTTTCATCGTCATTACAAGCTACACATAAAATTACCAACCATGGAACGAGTCTTGTATTGTTTCTCGAATCGTCTGTTGTTTCTCTCAGCAATTCTCATCAATAAACGGCAAAAGTATGCCAGAATCCATGCTCAAATTATACATCGTTCTGTTTCTATGTTACTGAGAGTAAATATAAATTTGACCAACTGTGTTACAGGCTTTAACTCTGGCCAATAATTGCCCTCACAATCTTGAACGATGATATTTACAGAGTAGAGAACGTTGCATGCAAATGAATTGTGATTATCTTAGACAGGTCATTTAGGGAATGATAAAGGTGGAGTCGAGTTCTAGGTACATGTCGTTCAATTAAATGCCTGTTTCAATATCGTTTGATGGTGGTTTCCTTCTTGATTGACCGGTTTTATACAAAATAAACAGTAATTCAGACAGTACTTCAATGATTGTTGATTGACGTTTGTGAAAACGTCCTGTGTTTGATACATCGTCTCAATCTCCGAGGATGTAAGAGAGTATTGAATTCCTTCTGCATTATCCAGTGCCTGGTAATGCATGTGACCAAGAACCTCTCAGTTTCTCCCCAACTCTCACTGTCAGATTCTTGAATCTCTGGAAATGTGGAACTTAGTGTCTAGTTATATATTGAAAGTGGGATTCATTCTGTCTCTTAATCTTGCTATCTGTCAGTCAGAATCACCAGTTTTGCACATGAAAGTGTGATCCACTCTGCACTCAAGCCTCCGTGAAATAATAATGTTCATTTATGAAACTCCGTCTCTCCCAGTTACTTATCACTCGGTAATACACAACTCAGATCACCAGGTCGACACACAGAGAGGTTTTCTAAAATGAACTTCTCTCGGGGCTCGAGCATTCCCGTGCGTTCGGGATCAGGGAGCAAATCGTCTCTCCACTCAGATCAGAGAGAAAGGGAGAGAAGTGGATTTTCTGCATATCCCTGGACAGGATCCGATCTCTGCCCCCTACAAACACACACACCTCAACTGAACCGACACCTCCTGCTCCAACGTTTCTAGAATAAGTACAGGGTTGTGAGACAATAATTGAGGGAACGCAACTCTGTCAGAGCGTTCTATCAGAGGGTCAGTGCTTCGGGAACGCTGCATTGTTGGAGGGTCAGTGCTGACGGAGTATCATACTGTGGGAGGGTTGGCACAGAGGGAGTGCCCACTGTCGGAGAGTCAGTGGTGAGGCAAAGCCACACTGTCGGAGGGTCAGTGCTGAGGGAGTGCCACATTATGAGAAGGTCAGTGATGTGGGAGTGTCATGCTGTCCTAGGGTCAGTGCTAAGGGAGTGCTGCATGTCATATGGATAGTGTTGATGAGCGTCGCAATGTCGGAGCGTCAGTGCTGAGGAGGTGGGCACTGTTGGAGTGTCTGTGCTGAGGGAGTGCCGCACAGTCAGTGTCAGTGCTGAGGGGGTAACCTACGGTCAGAATGTCAGTGCTGATGGAGAGCCGCATGTCAGAGAGATAGTGCTGAGGCAGTGGATACAGTTGGAGGGTCAGTACTGAGGGAGTGCCGCACTGTAGAAGGGTCATTGCTGAGGGTGTGCCGTAATTGTCAGAGTACCAGTGATGGGGGTGTGCCGCACTCTTGGAGGGTCAGTCCTGAAGCAGTGATGCACTGTTTGAGTATCAGTGCTGAGGGAGTGCCGCGCTGTCAGGGAATAGTGCTGACGGAGTGACGCACTGTCAGAGGGTCAGTGTTGAGGGAGTGCCGCATGTCAGGGTCATAGTACTGAGGGAGTGCTGCACTGTCAGTGAGTCAGTGCTGAGGGAATGCCACACTGCCGGAGTGTCAGTGCTGAGAGAGCGCAGCAGTGTCAAAGGGTCAGTGCTGAGGGAGTGCTGCACTGTTGGAGGGTCAGTGCTGAGGGAGTGCTGCACTGTTTGAGTGTCAGAACTGAGGGAATGCCACACTGTCGGAGTGTCAGTGCTGAGCGAGTGCCAGACCGTCGGACTGTAGGTGCTAAGGGAGCAGCGCATTGTAGAAGGGTCTGTGCTGGGGGAAGTGACAGTATTGGAGCGTCAGGGCTGAAGGAGTGGGAACTGTTGGAGTGTGAGTGCTGAGGAAGTGAGCACGATCAGAGGGTCAGTGTTTAAGGAGCTCCGGTCTTGCTGAAGTTCAGTGCTGTTTGAATGGGCACGTGAGAGGGTCAGTCCTGTTGGAATGGGTCATTGTTGGAGGGGGCAGTGCTGTAGGAATATTGCACTATTGTAGTGTCAGTGCTGAGGGAGTGCCAGACCGTCAGAGTGTAGGTGCTAATGGAGTACCGCACTGTCAGAGGGTCAGTGCTGAGGGACTGCTGCACTTCCAGAATGTCAGTTTTGAGGGTGTGTCGCAGTGTCGGAAGGTCTATGCTGAGGGAATGCTGCACTGTTGGATGGTCAGTGCTGAGAGAGTGCCACACTGACAGAGTGTCAGTGCTCAGGGAGCACCGCACTATCAGAGAGTCAGTATTGAGGGAATACTGCACCGTCAGAGAGCCAATGCTGAGGGGGTGCTGCACTGTTGAAGTGACACTGCTGAGGGTGTGGGCACAGTTGGAGGGTCAGTACTGAGGGAGTGCCGCACTGTCGGAGGGTCAGTTCTGAGGGAGTGCCACATTATGAGAGGGTCAGTGATGTGGGAGTGTCATTCTGCCCGAGGATCAGTGCTGAGGGAGTGCCGCATGTCAGAGTGATATTGCTGAGGGAGCGCCCCAATTTCGGAGGGTCAGTGCTGAGGGGGTGGGCAATGTTGGAATATCAGTTCTGAGGGAGTGCCGCACGGTCAGTATCAGTGCTGAGGGAGTGACTTACTGTCAGAGTGTCAGTGCTGATGAAGTGCCGCATGTCAGAGAGATAGTGCTGAGGGAGTGGGCACAGTTGGAGGGTCATTACTGAGGGAGTGCAGCGCTGTTGGAGGATCATTGCTGAGGGTGTGCCGTAGTGCTGCCGGAGTGCCTCACTGTTGGATGGTCAGTGCTGAGAGAGCGGGCAGTCTCGAGGGGTCAGTGCTGCCGAAGTGCCGCACTGTTGGCGGGTCTGTGCTGAAGGAGTGCCGCACTCTCATAGTATCAGTGATGAGGTGTGACGCACTTTTGATGGGTCAGTGCTGAGGGAGTGATGCACTGTTTGAGTGTCAGTGCAGCGGAAGTGCCACACTGTCACAGGGTAAGTGCTGAGGAGTGGCGCACGTCAGAGCGATAGTGCTGAGGGAGTGCTGCACTGTCAGAGGGTCAGTGCTGAGGGAATACCACACTGTCGGAGTGTCAGTGCTGAGGGAGCGCTGCAGTGTCAAGGATCAGTGCTGAGGGAGTGGACAAAATCAGATCGTCAGTGCTGAGGGTGTTAGCACTCGTGTAGGGTCAGTGATGAAGGAGCTCGAGACTTGCTGAATTTCATTACTGTTCGAATGGGCACTGACTGAGGGTCAGTCCTGTTGGAAGGGGTCACTGTTGGAGGGGGCGGTGCTTTGGCAATATCGTACTATTGGAGTGTCAATGCTGAGGGAAAGCCACAGCGTCGGAGTGCACGTGCTATGGGAGCACCACAAAGTCAGAGGGTCAAGGTGAGTGAGTGCCGCACTTTTGGAGGGTCAGTGCTGAGGGAATGCTGCACTGATGGAGTAATACTGCTGAAGGAGTCTGCAGAGCTGGAAGCTCAGTACAGAGGTAGTGCCGCATTGTTGGAGGGTTAGTGTTGAGGGAGTGGTGCACTGTCAGAGAGGCAGTATTGAGGGTGTGCCGGTATTGAGGGTATGTCTCGGAGGGTCAGTATTCCAGAATGCCGCAAAAATGTAGGGTTAGTGCTGAGGGAGTGCCGCACTGTCAGAGTATCATTGCTGAGTGCGTGCTGCACTGTTGGAGCATCAGTGCTGTGGGAGTGCTACACTGTATGACTGTCAGTGCTAAGGAAGTGTCACATATCAAATGTATAGTGCTGAGGGAGTACCGCACTGTCAGATGGTCAGTGCTGAGGGAGTACCACACTGTTGGAGGGTCGGTGCTGAGGGAGCGCTGCACTGTTTGAGTGTCAGAGCTGACGGAATGCCACACTGTCGGAGTGTCAGTGCTCAGCGAGTGCCAGACCGTCGGAGTGTAGGTGCTAAGGGAGCACCGCACTGTCAAAGTGTCAGGGCTGCCGGAGTGCCGCACTGTTGGAGGGTCGATGCTGAAAGGGTGCCGCACTGTCAGAGTATCAGTGATGAGGGTGTGCCACACTCTTAGAGGGTCAGTGCTGAGGGAGTGATGCACTGTTTGAGTGTCAGTGCTGAGGGAGTGCCGCACTGTCAGGGGGATAGTGCTGAGGGAGTTCCGCATTTCAGAGTGATAGTGCTGAGGGAGTAATGTACTGTCAGAGGGTCAGTGCTGAGGGAATGCCACACTGTCGGAGTGTCAGTGTTGACGGAGAGCTGCAGTGTCAAAGGCTCACTGCTGAGGGAGGGGCACTATTGGAGGCTTAATGCTGAGGGAGTGGGCAATGTCGGAGGGTGAGTGCTGAGGGCATGGGCACCATCAGATGCTCAGTGCTTAGGGAGTGGGCACTTGTGTAGGGTCAGTGCTAAAGGAGCTCCAGACTTGATGAAGTTCAGTGCTGTTGGAATGGGCACTGCCTGACGGTCAGTCCTGTTGGAAGGAGTCACTGTTGGAAGGGGTGGTGTTGCGGCAATGTCGCACTATTTGAGTGCCTATACTGAGGGAGAGCCACTACGCCGGATTGCACGTGCAATGGGAGCACCGCACTGTCAGAGGGTCAGAGCTGAGGGAGTGCCAAACTGTAGGAGTGTCAGTGTTGAGGGAGTGCTGTACTCTCAGAGGGTCAATGCTGAGGGAGTGCTCCTCTGTCGGAGGGTCAGTGCTGAGGGAGTGCTGCTCTGTCGGAGGGTCAGTGCTAAGGGAGAGGCGCACTATCATGCTATCAGTGCTGAGGGAGCACCGCACTGTTGGAGTGATGGTGCTGAGGGAGTGGGAACTGTTGGAAGGTCTCGGCTGATGGAGCAGACTCGGATGCTGCCAGACCATCGGAGTGTAGTGCTAATGGAGTGCCGCACTCTTAGTGAGTCAGTGCTGTGGGAGTGCTCCACTTTCAGAGAGTCAGTGTTGAGGATGTGCTGCAGTGTCGGACGGCCAGTGCTGATGGAGTGCTGCATTGTTGGAGGGTCAGTGCTGAGGGAGTGTTGCATTGTTGTAGTGACACTGCTGAGGGGGTGCCGCACAACTGGAAGGTCAGTACTGAGGTAGTGCCGCACTGTTTGAGTGTGAGTGCTGAGGCAGTGCCGCACTGTTGGATGTCAGTGCTGAGGGAGTGCTGCACTGTCGGAGGGTCAGTGCTGAGTGAGCGGCGCATTGTTGGAGGGTCAGCGCTAATGGAGCGGACATTGTCGGAGGGTCAGAGTTGAGGGAGTGCCGCACTGTTGGTGTCAAATTTTTGAGGGTCAGTGCTGCGGGAGCACCATACTATTGGAGTATCAGTGCTTAGGGAGCGGCGCACTGTTGGAGGTTCAGTGCTGTGGGTGTGCTGCATTGTTGACAAGAGTTGTGGTTTCGTCGTCAGAGATGGAACATAATGAGATTTCGATATAGCTCCACCAATGCAAATGCTGGCCTGAGGTTTGGGGTGGAAGACGTAGTTGAGAAATCTCTGAGGAGGAGGAGGTGAGCAGCAACCAGTTCAGCGGGGAGCTGCTTTAAGACTCAGCAATAATATCAGGCCAGTAATAAAGCAATGATTGAGTAAACCTGGGCATTCAATACATGGAGAACCACCAAACTCCAATGCCATCCCCCAGTTCCAGAACAATGGGCAGTCTGTAACCAGCTACTGGAAACCAGCCGAAATCGGGTGGAGAGGGTGTTGGTGTGTGGCGAATGCCTGACTTGGACTCTATCCCCAGGTCACTGAGTCAGAGAAGATATAGTGACGTCTCATTCCACACGATCCAAAAATATGTGCCATTTCTCCAGGCAAGCAGTCCCACACGCAAGGCAGAACTGCACCGAGTTATCCAGTCCCGTGGTTGGGCGCTGTGGGCAAGGACTGTGTACCTAACACACAGTGACCACATATCCTGGGGGAGGCTGCTTTGCCCTCGACCTTCTCCAGTGTTGCAGGAGCTGCACCCCCATCCCAGCTCGCAGTGCTCTTGGCCTGGTGGATGCTGACTTTGAGGAAATGTTTGATGTGTCGGCCATGCCTCAGGCCTAGAGAGGCCAGGGACAGGGGGTGGGAGTGGATCAAAACTGTAGTTCCGTCCTGGAGTGGGGGACGGTTGGACTCGGGACGATTCCTGAGTCAGACCGTGAGGCAGCGTGTGAAAGCAGGAAAAGGGGATGGCAGTGAAGACTGGTGAGTTAAGGGCAGCCTGACACAGAGACAGAGAGAGAGGGTAGATAAATGAAGAGAGAGCGAGAATGACAGACATAGAGAGAGAGAGAAAGAAAGAGGGAGAGAGAGAGGGTGCAGGTAGATAGGGAGGAAGAGAAAGAGATTGGGATAGCGAGGTTACATAGAGAAACAGTGAGACAGACAGACAGAGAGAAACAGAACTGTCGAGTGAGAGACAGAACGAGAAAGACATGGAGAGAGAGAAAGGCAGTGAGACATAGAGAGAAAGGCAGACGTATAGGTAGAGTGTGAGAGAGAATGAGATTTTGAGAGAGTGACAAAAATATAGAAAGACACAAAGATAGATAGCGTGTGAAAGAGAAAGTGAGATGTTTAAATAGATAGACAGATGTCGAGAGACAGAGAGAGAGCGAGCGGGAGAGCTAGAGAGAGAGAGATAGGTATGATCATGAAGACAGAGAGGAAGAAAGCCAGATATAGAGGGAGGAGCAAATTACTGCAGATAATAGAATTGATACTGGAAATAAGAGATGCTGGAGATCACAGCAAATCAGTAAGCATCCATGGAGAGAGCAAGCTTACATTTTAATTCTTTCTTGTGTCAAAGCTTCAGCTTGCTCTCTTTCTGTGAATACTGTCTGACCCATTGTAATCTCCAGCATTTGCTGGAGAGACAGAATGGTGTAGTTAAAAAAAAGAGATGTAGCTGGAAAGACAGAGAAAAATACTGCAGTCACTGAGAGATTATAAGAGAAAAAACGGACAATAGAGAGAGAGAGAGAAAGAGAGATTGAGAGAGAGAGAAAGGTGTAAATAGAGGGAGAGAAAGAGAAACTGGGAAAGAGACAGCAAGAGACAGTTTGAAAGGGATAGAGAGAATGACAGAGAGGGGAGTAGATGGAGAGGTGTTAATAGACAGATGAAGTCAGAGACAGTGAAAGAGGGAGCGAGTGTGTGAGAGAGATGCAGACAGAGAGAGACATGTAAAGAGAGAAAGTTTAACCTTGGTGGTGGAGTCACTATTGGAAGGAATTCAGAGGAACACATGTAATTTTCATTTGCAGATACATGGGTGAACCTAGAACAGTAAGTTTGATTTTATTAGAGGGGGGTCATGTCAGACCGACATCATTGCATTTTTTTCAAAGAGTTGACCAGGTGTTTCAACAAGGTAATGCTTTTGATGTTGTCTATTGGGCGTCAGCCAGGCTCTCGATAAGGTCCCATATGGGAGACTGATAGGAAAGTTACGAGCACAAAGATCCAAAGAAATTTGGAGAATTGAATTCACATTTGGCTGCGACGCAAGAAGCAGAGGGCATTGTTTGAGAGCTGTCTTTGTGCCTGGAAGTCTGCGTCCAATGGGATCCCATGATCCCTGCTGTTTGTGAGTGACATCAATGATTTCGACCTGAATGTAGGAGAGATGGTCAGTAAATTCACGAAGGACACAGTTGAGCAGAGGCAAATATTGAGACAGATCACCTTAGATTACGAGAGGGTAGAAACTGGCAGGAAAGATGGACTATCAGTGGCAAATGGAATTCAATCGAGATAAATGTGAACTGATGTTTTGGACTAGAGAAGTATTGACGATCGGGTGGACACCCTTAATGTACCAGGACAGGTGAATAACGTGGTTGAGAATACATGTGGTACATTAGTGTTTATTAGTGGAGGCATAGAGTTTAAGAGTACGGAGATGATGCTGCAACAGGATAAAACAGTTCAGGTCACAACTGGAGTATCGTGTGCAGTTCTGGAATCCACATTAAGGGAGGGATGCAATAACACTGGAGAGGAGATTTTCCAGGATGTTGCCGGACCTGGGGGGTTTCAGTTATGTGGAGAGGTTAAACAGTGTGAGGTGTTTTTTTCTTAGATCAGAGGAGCCTGAGGGATGAAGTGATTCAGACATACCAAATGATGGCTGAGACTACAGTTGGACAGAATACTCCAGACTCCCATTAGGATCATTCCTGAAATTAACATTCCGGGAGGGTGTAGAGTTAGTCCCTCAGTGAGACAGCACATGCTTCTTTCTTCCTCTACCTGGCCACAGGTACACACGCACACATATGAGGATACAAACTCCACAGACACAAACATCGACACATTCACACATATTGAAAACAAACGCACACGAACACTCACTGAAAGCAATTACGCACAAAGAGATAGACAGACGGACGGACAGACAGACACAGACACAGACACACACACACATACACACACACACACACACACACAGATGTGTCGTGTAGGGTGGGTTGCGCGTTATATTGGGGTTGCGGTGGTGTGGTTGTGTATGGTAGAGAGAGGGTGAAAGGGTGCAGTAAAAACTATGAACATAATGGCTGTCCATCGCACCCACCACCACCACTACCCCCGGCCGACCATTTCCAACTCCAAGGCCTGGGGACTACACAACTTCTCAGGAATTTTGCTATGCCAATCAATAAATATCACCCTCAATATTAACAAATTAAAGGCTTCATTGTCAGTCCAATGAATATTAACAACCAGAACTCTACATCAAATATGTTCAAGGGCAGTGACAATGAGTACCAATGTATATGATGAAGGACC
The DNA here is from genome assembly GCF_037043375.1 of Chiloscyllium plagiosum. Lineage (NCBI taxonomy): Eukaryota > Metazoa > Chordata > Chondrichthyes > Orectolobiformes > Hemiscylliidae > Chiloscyllium > Chiloscyllium plagiosum. The sequence continues at coordinate 23,611,862 of NW_028270179.1, forward strand.
AGCATGTGAAAATTAAACTGGTGAATATTGGTTAGTTTACCTCCACCCCAACCCCTTCCTCATTGGGCGTGCTGTCACATGGTAGGAACAGTTGTTCGACTGCAGCCAGCATCATTTACTCACAAGATCCCACACACAACATCAGGTCCGTAATGAAGCCTGGGCTTTTCCTGCTCAGTGGATGTTTGGGGATGGAGGCAAGGGTCAATTTCAATCCGCCGCTGGCCTCCACTGAGTTTCGTAACAATTGACGCCAATCTGTGCCCAGTGTCTGCAAAGTCCTCCAGACCTTACACCGCTTGGTCTGTGTAATCTCCTAAACCTAAGCCAAACCACTATCTCTGTATGCTCCGACAGCCCCCACTCCCATTCATGGCTGTAAGAAAATCATGTCCCTACACTCCTCTCCATCTCTCTACCTCTGAGGACATACCGAGATGGTTGGTCGGTGATTGGTGGATTGCATTGGTCGGTCAGCTCAGATGGTTAAAGCGTGGTGTTAATAACACCAAGGTCGTGGGTTCAATCCCTTCACTGACAAAGTGTAGTGCTGGTGTTGGCAAGGATGTAATAATTGCTGTGCCGTGTTTGGGCTGATGGTTGCTTGGGCGGCTTAGTGCTTAGCAATGCTGCCTCACAGCACCAGGGTCCCAGGTTTGATTCCACCTCAGGTGACAGTCTATATGGAGTTTGCACATTCTCCCCGTGTCTGTGCGGGTTTACCTCCCACAGTCACAAAGATGTGCAGGTCAGGTGAATTGGGCTTATTAATTTGCCCGGTGCATTAGTCAGAGGGAAATGGGTCTGGGTGGGTTACTCTTCGGAGGATTGGTGTGGACTTGATGCACCAAAGGGCCTGTTTCCACACGAAAGGAAATCTCATCTCTGTATTCCTCTGTTTCTGGCCTCCTTGATTCCTATCGTTCTTCCCTGGCAGTTGTGAGGGATGGGGCTGGAGAATATTCTGCCTGTGGGACTTGCTCCCCATCTCTTGTCTTGTTAACAACTTGACGTTCTGTTCCTGCTGCCTCGCTGTGGAAGGAATCTTCCTCTGCAGATGGCCCAGCTCGCTGAGGCTGAGAGGCGATGTTCACGGCTCCTGCAATTTGCCATCCCAAAAACCCGCCTCTTTCTCAAACTCCACTTCCTTGCTCAAGCCCTGATCAACATTAACTTCCCACTCTATTTGCAGAATACCTCCAGTCCGTGTACAAGCATAACCCTGACCTTCTCGTAGGCCAGTCATTTTAACACAGCATCCTAATCACAAGCCCATTTGTCTGTCCTCGGTACACTACCATACTCCAGTGGGTCACAGCGGAAGTTGAGGCGTAACATCTCAACTTCAAACTAGGCATATACACAGACTTCTGGACTAATGTTGAGCTCAGCACCTTCAAATTGTGAACTCATTCCTTCATTGCCTTTCAGCTTTTCTTTTTCCCTTCTCTATCAACCTCTCTCCCATCGTGCCCACACCAGTGAGACGGTCTACTCTTGCCAGTTTGGCAGATAGGCACACAGTTATTCCACCATTCACACAGTCTGATCATTTAATCTGAATTATCAACATCCTTTCTAAACCCCAGCAGTCCAACCACCCCCCAAGCAATGTTGCAAAAATGTTTCTCCCTCCACACGTCAACATCTGAACTCAAAACGTGAGCTTCCTCCCTCTCCATGCATACAGCCCTTGACTCGCTGTGGTCTCCAATATTTTACTGTTTTCAGTTTTCCATTGGACAGAACCAACTCCCCAAACTCCGCCCTCACTACTGTACCCCGCCCAGCATACTCCATCTCCACCCCAAACACTGTGATTCGCCCAGCACACCACAAACTCCACCCCAAACACTGTGCCCCGACCAGCATACACCAAAATCTACCCCAAACCCCACCCACAAGCACTATGCACCACCCAGCATACACCAAAATCCACCCCAAACTCCACACACAAACACGGTGCCCCGCCCCGCAAACGCCATAACTCCACCCACAAACACTGTGCCGCACCCAGCACACCACAAATACCACCCCCAAACACTGTTCCCCAGCACACCCCATAACTCCACCTCCAAACACTGTTCCCCCAGTATAACCCATTACTCCACTCCCAAACCCTGTTGCCCAACATACCCTACAGCTCCACCCCAAACACTGTGCCCCGCCCAGCATACCCCAATCTCCACCACCAATCCCCACCACAAACACAGTGTCCAGCCCAGAAAACCGGAAACTTCACCCTAAACAGTGTTTCCGCCCAGAACACCGCAAGCTCCACCCCAAACATTGTGTCCCAACCAGCACACCAGAAACACCAACGCCCAAACACTGTGCCCCGCCCAGCAAACCCCAATCCCCGCCCACAACACTGTTCCCCGCCCAGTTCATCCCAAACCCCACACCCAAACACTGTGCCCCGCCCAGCACACCCCATACTGCGCCCCCATATGCTGTGCCCCGCCCAGCACATCCCAAACTCTGTCCCAAACCCTGTGCCCCGTCCAGTACACCCCAAACCCTTTCCCACAGACTTTGCCCCACTCAGCGCACCCCAAACCGTATTGTACACACTTTTCTCTACCCAGCACAGCGCAAACTCTATACCAAAAACTGTGTCCCACTCAGCGCACCCCGAACACCACCCGCAAACACTGTGCACCGCCCGCTGCTCCCCACACACCTCTCCCAAACACTCTGCTCTGCCCAGCGCATCTAAGGTCCTACTCCAACCACAATTCTACATCGAGTGCACCCCAACTCCTGCTCCAACTACAATGCCATGCAAAGTGCACCCCATCTCCGCATCCACCACAGCAGCCAGCACCTAAATCCCACGCCCCCATTTTCACAAACTCCTCCCTCCATTATCCTATTTCTCCTCATTCCCTCCCCAGGGCCAGGCTTTTCCCTTTCCCCCTGTTTTGTTTTGTGTTTGTATGTGGGGCTTTTGTTGAAAGGTTGCAGGGAGGGAACAGATGTGATTCTCTCTCCTTTGCTGTGCTGGGTGTGGGAAGGGAAGTTTTGTCAGAAAGGCCTCGATGAAATTCTGTTTTTTTTCAGTATAACTAGACCTGATGCTTTTGAACCATGTTTAACATTAACCAATTCCTGTCACTAAGTGCTAGGCCGCGGGCTTCAAATCTTCGACAACTCTGAGGTCAAGACGCAGTCCAAGTTGGGATCCAGCCAGTGGTGAACGGTGATTGTGAGCTGCAGCTGCTGGTCGAGGTGGTGCTGGGTCCCATTCAGCTACTGCTGCTCACCCACGATATGGTAAAGGAGGGACTGTGCTGACACAGGTGGCTGATGGACTCCGAATCCTCCTTGTTATTACCAGGAGTGAGCGAGCAAGTACCTGGAGGTGAACATCCAGGAGCCATGGAGTGTAATCATGGAACCTTGGAATCTTGGGCTGGTGAGGCTGCACTCAGCTGTGGCGCAGTAGTGGCCCATGATACCAATTGGGCCTCTTCGAGGCCTCAGCCCAAAGCACAGCGAATTGGGAATGCAAACCTTAAATAGAGGCAGAACTTAGATTTCCTTCGACTGAGTGGCAAGATCAGTCCAGCACTCAGATCGGCTCACTCAGTCCTAGGACTGCTCGACAGCCTAGTCCTGTATTCCACTGCATTAAATCCACTACTGGTAGTGAAACTGGCTAATTGGCTCTCCCAGCTATAGGCCTGTGATGCATCTTGAGCCTACTTTTCACTGCATTGTGGAGATATTGGCTAAATGCCTAACACAGCGCGAGATCTGAGGCGCATGCTGGAACTGCACCATAGCCAGGGTGCGAATGGGATGTGGCTCAGTTTATCCACCACCACGAATGACATTGGCTGACATGGCACACGCCAAAACATGAGCCTTTATGTGCCTGCTCTATGTGTGCTGGTGTGGGTGGTGTGTAAGTTTATTCCATCCAACCGACACCAGGGGTGAAGTTGACCCACTCATGGTTAGGCCCAAGATTCTGTCTGCGCTCTCTATCCCTGATTTGTGTAGTTCAGCTAACCCTGGATCAACTGTAAATACTAGGCCGACGATGTGAATCTTCGGCCTAAACGTCCCATCGCTGTGAGACTCAATTCATCCGACATCATCGTGTGTGAGCTCAGTTTCGGAAAGGGTCCGAGAAGGGAGCCTGGGACACTCCTGCTCTGTGTGCACATGTATCTAGGTGTGAATGTGGTGGTCCTTAGTTTCACATCATTCTTAAAGGTCAACTACCCAAGATGATGCCTCGGTTTATGTTTCCCTACATTGTTGGTCTTGGTCTGTCCCGGAAGGAAAAGTCAGGAAAACTGGAAGATGAGGCATACTGGTCTGAGTCACCTGGCTTGCTTCAAAACAGAAGACCAGTATGTCAATTTCCAACCATTACTGGTTTTTTGTGATCTCTCAGGTTAGGAATGAGATTGGTATTCTCGGCAGTACTAGGCCAAGATGGAACCTGGTACTTTCCTGCTGTGGACCCTCATGCATGTGGGGGTTCTCAATTCCAGACTCCATGAAGCATCAACAAACACGAGCCTGAGATCGGGGTTGCATCTAAATCTCCCTATCTGCGTCTTCAAAAGTCCCACATTGGGTGAAATTGTTAAATTCAGTGCTTGGCTGGAAATGGAACCTGAGGCCTACACTTCCCTGTATGGGACTCGAACCATTCCACACCGGGTGAAATTGGTAAAATCAGTATTCGGCTTTAGATGGAGAAATGGCATGTCTCTGCAGGGCATTATAAAATGGGTGGAGGAGAAGGATCTTGTTCCCGGTGGAGAAATAATTCCAGGTGTAATATAAACACTCAAGAGCAGATTCAAAGAAGCAAGGTCAGTGCAAAATTAATTGCTTAAAACTCAGGAATAGGAAATGTGAAATCACAATGTTGGGTGTATACTGCAGGCCTCCCAATGATCAGCAGACGAGAGAGGAGAGAACATGTAGACAGATCCTGGAAAGATGTAAAAGCAGTGTTGTGGTGGGTGATTTTAACTTCCCCGACACGCTAGGAACTTTGATGGGCTGAATTTGTATGATTCTGGATTAGTGGTGGTGGAAGAGCACAGCAGTTCAGGCAGCATTTAAGGAGCTTCGAAATCGACGTTTCGGGCAAATGCCCTTCGGGCAAAAGAATTTGCAAGAAATGTTCTTGAAACAATAGGTAAACTGTCCAACCAAGGAAGGGACCTGAGTTTCGGAACTGAATCGGGCCAGGTAAGTGACGTTTCACTGTGGGAGAATTTTGGGAGAAGTGACCATAATAGCAACCCCTGTCATGTAGGCCGCGGTGGCAGAGTGGTTAAGGCGATGGACGGCTAATCCGTTGTGTTTTACGCACGTGATTTCGAATTCCATCCTCGCTGTTGTCTTAGTATTTGGATAGGCCAGGACTGATTTGGGATAATCGCCTTAACTTTGTGCATGGGAAAGCATGTATCACAAACTTGATTGAGTCTTTTTGAACAAATAACAAAGACGATTGATGAAGGCAGAGCAGCAGATGTGATCTATATGGACTTCAGGAAGGTGTTCGACAAGGTTCCCCATGGAAGACTGATTAGCAAGGGAAGATCTCGCAGAACACAGGGAAAACTAGCCATTTGGTTACAGAACTGGCTGAAAGGTAGAAGACAGAGGGTGGTAGTGGAGGGTTGTTTTTCAGACTGGAGGCCTGTGACCAGTGGAGTGCCACAAGGATTGGTGCTGGGTCCTCTATTTTTTGTCATTTACATAAATGATTTGGATGCGAGCATAAGAGGTAGAGTTAGTATGTTTGCAGATGATACCAAAATTGGAGATGTAGTGGACAGCGAAGAGGGTTACCTCAGATTACAACAGGATCTGGACCAGAGAGGCCAATGGGCTGAGAAGTGGCAGATGGAGTTTCATTCAGATAAATTCGAGGTGCTGTATTTTGGGAAAGTAAATCTTAAAAGAATTTTACAGTTAATGGTAAGGTCCTCGGGAGTGTTGCTGACAAAGAGACCTTGGAGCGCAGGTTTTTGAAAGTGGAGTCGTAGGTAGATAGGTAGTGAAAGAAGGCGTTTGGTATGCTTTAATTTATTGGTCAGAGTATTGAGTACAGGAGTTGGGAGGTCATGTTGCAGCTGTACAGAACATTGGTTAGGCCACTGTTGGAATATTGCACGCAATTCAGGTCTCCTTCCTTTCAGAAATATGTTCAGAAAAGATTTATAACAATGTTGCCAGGGTAGGAGGATTTAAGCGATAGGAAGAGGCTGGGACTGCTTTCCCTGGAGCGTCGGAGACTGAGGGGTGACCTCATTGAGGTTTACAAAATTATGAGGGACATGAATAGATTAAATAGGCAAAGTCTTTTCCCTGGGTTCAGTGAGTCCAGAATTAGAGGGCATAGGTTTAGGGTGAGAGAGGAAAAATATAAAAGAGACCTAAGGGGCAAATGTTTCACGGAGAGGGTGGTACTTGTATGGAATGAGTTGCCAGAGGAAGCGGTGGAGACTGATAGAATTGCAAAATTATAGAGCTATTTGTATTGGAATATGAATAGGAAGGGGTTGGAGGGATATGAACCGCGTACCGGCAGTTGGGACTAAATTGTGTTTGGATATCTGGTCAGCATGTACGGGTTGGACCGAAGTGTCTGTTTTCATGCTGTATATCATCATTACTCTATGACTCTAAGATATTCGCGCATAGTGATAACGGCTGTCCTCTTAATTTGGGGGAATGCAAACTGCAAAAATATTAGGCAGGAACTGGAAAAACTTTGCAAGCAGGTATTTGAGGGTAAATCTTCATCGGACATTTGGGATTATTTCAAACAGCAGTTGACAAGATTTCATGAGTGGCACATACCTGGGAGAATGATGGAGGTGTATGGCAATTTATATGAACCTCGGATGACCAGGGATGTTGAGACCTTAGTCAGAAAGAGAAACGAAGTATTTGGAAGGTCGAGGAGGATGAGAACTGATGAAGCCAATGAATATGTAAGGAAAGTGGGAAAGAACGTAAACAATGAATTAGAAGGACTGAAAGGGGTCATGAAACGTCGTTAGCAAATAGGATGACGAAGAATTCCAATGCTTTTAATACATGTACAAAAAGCAATAATGTAGCCAGCGAAAGAATTGGAAAACTCAAAGACTGTGGAGGGAATATATGGGTGTAACCAGAAAAGTTTGGTGAGATCCGAAAGGAATACTTTGTTTCAATATTCCGCAATCAGAACGAATTGATGGAGGATGATCTCAGGGAATGGATTTTCAAGTTTCTAAGACAAATTACTATTAAAAAGGATGAGGTGTCGTGTATCTTAAAAAGGATTCTATACCAAAATATTGATGAATGCAAGAGAACAAATCAGAGCATTGACAGATATTTTTGTGCACTCTTTGATCACAGATGAGGTCCCAGAGATTTGGAGAATAGCCAATCTCGTCCCATCATTTAAGAAGGGCAGTAGGGATAATGCTGGAAATGACAGACCTCTAAATCGCACACCAGTATCAGTGAAATTATTGGAAAAGATTCTCAGGGACCAGCTTTAGGAGCAAATTGACATATTCATGATTGCAAGGATTTGTACTGGTGAGGTTGTGCCTCGCTAACATGAGCTGAAGAATGTGTTGCTGGAAAAGCGCAGCCGGTCTGGCAGCATCAAAGCAGCGTGAGAATCGACGTTTCTGGCATAAGCCCTTCTTCAGGAATGAGGAGGGTGTGCCAAGCAGACTAAGATAAAAGTTAGGGAGGAGGGACTTGACGGAGGAGCGTTGGGAATGCGATAGGTGGAAGGATGTTAAGGTGAGGGTGATAGGCCGGAGAGGGAGTGGGGGCAGAGAGCTCGGAAAAAGATTGCAGGTGAAGAAGGCGGTGCTGAGCCCAAGGGTTGGGACTGAGAAAAGATGGGGAAGGGAAAATGAGGAAGCTGGAGAAATCTGCATTCATCCCTTGAAGTTGGAGGGTTTCTAGGCGGAAGATGAGGCGCTCTTCCTCCAGGCGTCGTGTTGCCATGGACTGGCGATGGAGGAGGTCAAGGACCAGCATGCCATTGGCGGAGTGGGAGGGGGAGTTAAAGTGTTCAGCCACGAGACTGTTGGGTTGGTAGGTGCGTGTGTCCCAGAGGTGTTCTCTGAAACGTTCTGCAAGTAGGCGACCTGTCTGCCCAATGTAGAGGAGGCCACATCGGGTGCAGCGGATGCAGTAAATGATGTGTGTGGAGGTGCATGTGAATTTGTGACAGATATGGAAGGATCCCTTGAGGCCTTGGAGGGAAGTGAGGGGGGTGTTGTGGGCTCACGTTTTGCATTTCTAGCGGTTGCAGGGGAAAGTGCCGGGAGTGGACGTTGGGTTGCTGGGGGGTGTGGTCCTGACGAGGGAGTCAAGGAGAGAGTGGTCTTTCTGGAACGCTGATAAGGGAGGTGAGGGAAATATATCCTTGGTCGTGGCGTCTGTTTGGAGGTGGCGGAAATGATGAAGGATGATACGATGTATCTGGAGATTGGTGGGGTGGTAGGTGAGGAACAGTGTGGTTCTGTCCTGGTGGCAATTGGAGGGGCGAGATGCAAGGGCGGAGGAGCGGGAAGTGGAGGATATGCGGTGGAGAGTATCGTCAAACACGTCTGAGGGGAAATTGCGGTCTTTGAAGAAGGAGGCCATCTGGGTTGTTCGGGCCTGGAATTGGTCCTCCTGGGTGCAGATGCGGTAAAGGTTAAGTAATTGGGAATATGGGATGGCGTTGTTACAGGTTCAGAGTGGGAGGAGATATAATCTAGGTCACTGTGGGAGTCGGTCGGTTTATAGTAAACGTCCGTGTTGAGTCGGTCGTCCGAGATAGAAATGGAGTGGTCTAGGAAGGGGAGGGAGGAGTCTGAGATGGTCAAGGTAAATTTGAGGTCGGAATGGATGGTGCAAGTAACGTGGATGAACTGTTCAACCTTCTCATGTGAGCATAAGGTAGCGCCAATGCAGTCATCCATGTAGTGGAGGAAAAGGCGGGGATGGTGTCAGTGTAGCTGCAGAAGATGGACTGTTCCACATATCAGACGAAGAGGCAGGCATAGTTGGGGCCCATGCGGATTCCCATGGCTACTCCGTTGGTTTGAAGGAAGTGGGAGGATTGGAAAGAGAATTTGTTCAGAGTGAGGACTACTTCAGTCAGTCGAAGGAGGGTGTCAGTGGAAGGGTACTGATTAGTTTGACGGAAAGGAAAAAGCAGCGGGATTTGAGGCCTTCGTGATGGGGGATGGAAGTGTATAGGGACTGTATGTCCATGGTGAAGATAAGGCGCTGGCGGCCGGGGAAGCGAAAATCATGGAGGAGGTGGAGGGCGTGTGTGGTGTCCCGAAAGCAGGTGGAGAGTTCTTGGACGAAGGGGGACAGGACCGTGTCGAGGTATGCAGTGATGAGTTCGGTGGGGCAAGAGCAGGCTGAGACAATGGGTCGGCCGGGGCAGTCAGGTTCGTGGATTTTGGACAGGATGTAGAAAAGGGCGGTGTGGGACTATGAGGTTGGAGGTCGTGGATGGGAGATCCCCTGGAGTGATGAGGTTATGGATGGTCTGGGAGATTATGGTTTGGTGGTGGAAGGTGGGGTCATGGTCAAGGGGCCAGTAGGAGGAGGTGTCCGCGAGCTGGCGTTTTGCCTCAGCAATGTAAACATCGGTGTGCCAATCTACCACTGCGCTGCCCTTGTCTGCCGGTTTTATTTAGATTAGATTAGATTACTCACAGTGTGGAAACAGACCCTACGGCCCAACAAGTCCACACCGCCCCGCTGAAGCGAAACCCACCCATACCCCTACATTTACCCCTTACCAAACACTACGGACAATTTAGCATGGCCAATTCACCTGACCATCTTTGGACTGTGGGAGGAAACCGGAGCACCCGGAGGAAACTCACGCAGACACGGGGAGAACGTGCAAACTCCACACAGTTAGTCGCCTGAGACGGGAATTGAACCCGGGTCTCTGGCGCTGTGAAGCAGCAGTTCTAACCACTTTGCCACCGTGCCGCCCACCAACGGTGGCACGGTGGCACGGTGGTTTGATAGTGAGGTTGAGGTTGGAGCGGAGGGCTGCATATTGAGAGTGTGAGAGGTTGGAATGGGTGAGAGGGGTGGACAAGTTGAAAACAGCCTTCGATGAAAATTGCACAATTCACAGCCGAGAGAGAACATTCACATCTTTCATGTTTGGATGAGGCTTCCACTGATTGTTAAACCAGGAGAAGAAATATGAACAGTTTATGCATGGATAAACCCTGGAAATGTGGGCACTGTGGGAAGGGATTCTATTAATCATCTGCTCTTGAGATTCATGAGCGCAGATACACGGGGGAGAGGCCATTCACCTGTTTTGTGTGTGAGAAAGGATTCGGCGCTATCTCCAATCTACTGACACACCAGAAATCTCGCACTGTGCTGAGACCATGCACCTCTGACCGTGGGAAGAGACTCACTGATACATCCACACCGTTGGCGCGCAAGCAAGAGATTATTCCCCTGCTCTGATTGTGGGATGGAATTCACCAGTTCAGCTAACGTGCTGAGACACAAGCGAGTTGACACTGAGGAGAGGCCGTTGTGCTGCTCTGAGTGTGGGAAAGGATTTGATCAGCCATCTGGCTTGGTTATTCACCACCGGATGCACACTGGCGAGAGGCTGTTCACCTGTTCTCAGTGTGGGAAAGGGTTCGCTCAGTCATCGAGCTTGGTTATTCACCAACGGCTTCACACTGGCTAGAGGCCTTTTCCCTGCCTCACTGTGGGAAGAGATTCTCGGATGTGTACACCATACGACGACATGAACGGATTGACATCGGGGAGAGGCCGTTCATCTGCTCTCAATGTGGGAAGGGATTCACTCAATTATCCAGCCTGCAGAGACATCAGCGTGTTGGCACCAGTAAGAGGCCACTCACCTGCTCTCAGAGTGGGAAGGAATTCATTCAATTATCCCATCTGAAGACGCACCAGCAAGTTCACACGGGGAGAGGCCGTTCACCTGCTCTCTGTGCGGAAATACGTTATCTCGATTATCCAACCTGCAGACAAACCAGCGGATCCACACCAAGGAGAGGCCGTTCACCTGCTTTCAGTGCGTGAAGGGATACACTCAATTATCCCATCTGGAGAGACACCAGCGACTTCACACCACAGAGGGGCCGTTTACCTGCTCTCGGTGAGGGAAGGGTAACACTCAATTATCCAACCTGCAGAGACACCAGCGGTTTCACACCGGCGAGAGGCCACTCACCTACTCTCAGTGCGGGAAGTGATACACTCGAGTATCCAGCCTGCAGGAACACCAGCGAGATCACCAGTGACTGCAGGAGTGTGTTCTGTTTTTGGTGCTGCTGCTCATCATGTTCAGAACTGACTTTTGTTGATCCTGCCAGTGGGTGAAGTGGGAAGCCAGAGGGTTTCTTTCTGCTGGACTGGCCACCCTCACCTTTGCTTCCAGTGAAGCAGTGAATGAAGAAAGGTTTGGAAGGTAGAAGTTGTTTAGTCTGAAATGGGAACCTCAATTATCCGGCATTCCATTATCCGAATATGGGACTATCCGGTAAGATTGCATGGTCGCAATGCTTGACTAAACTGTTCTCCGGCATTCAATGAACTGAACAAAATTCTCCTCACCCGTGTCTTCAAATAATCGAGCTTCCTCTGCATTTCATTTTCTCCAATAGCATGCTACGTTTGCATGGAGATGGTCACGTTCGTCGGTTGTTTTGTTTAATTTACATGGGCGCTTCTCACAGAAGGCGGTTGGGAATTTGTAAAGATGGAATCGCTCATTTGGAATCGCTGAGGATAAATGAACCCGGAAGGCTTGCTGAGCTAGGAGCTGGAGGATGTAATCTCCAGTAAGTCTGTCGATGAAAGGCACTGGGTCTTGTGGTGGCAGAAAGATGTCAGACATTGGCGATATGAATGAGGAGCAGGAAAGCCATTCAGCCGTTCAAGATGCCTGACAACGTAAAAAAATTGTGACCAATCAGATTGTCATCTCCACTCCTATCTAAACCCTCAAAGCTTTCCCCACAATGGGGTCAAAAGATGATGCCAAAGCTGTAACACTGTCAGTAGCACTGGTATATTCTCATTGTCAAACAGACGAACTTTCAAAGCAAACTGCTGGAGATCAAGGAGTAAGTCAGTGTTGGGAAAAGTGGCAGGTGTTTCCCATAAGACCATAAGACATAGGAGCGGAAGTAAGGCCATTCGACCCTTCGAGTCCACTCCACCAGGGAATGTTGCACCAAAGACAGAATCTTCTGAGACACCCATTCTTTCTCATGTATTTACCACGAATGAAAATAGACGCAATCATTTCCAAAACACTTATATGTTCAGGAACGTCACTCAGGATGTCCAAGAAAGCCAAGAAAGAGTTTTATTCTGAGATGCCAGCTCAGCTGAAACCTTGATTAGAAAAACATTTTCCAAAATCTTCATTGCATTAATCCAGGAATTGTGAGTAATCCCAGATGGCCTTCATCTTCAAAGATTGCAATTTCCCCTCCCACGTCGTTGACGATGTCCTCCAATGCATCTTATCCACGTCCTGCACCTTCGCCCTCTATACCCATCCCTCTCAACGCAACAAGGACAGAATACCTCTCCCCTCGCACGGTCCTCGCCTTTCACCCCAGCAACTTGCATTTAGACCGTGTCGTCCTCCACCACTTCTGCCACTGATAAACGGACCCCACTGCCAGAGATATATTTCTCTCCCCACCACTATTAGCATTCCGGAGAGACCATTCCGTCCGCGACTCCCTGGTCAGTTCCACACCCAACTCCCCCCCCCCCCCCACTCATTCCTGACACCTGCACCTACCACCGCAGGATGTGCAGCACCTACACCCACACCTTCCCCTCCCCCTCGCCATCTCCTTCCAAGGTCCACAAGGATCCTTTCACATCCGACAGAAATTTACCTGGACCCAAAGCAATGTCACCTACTGTATGCTTTGCACCCAATGTGATCTCGTTTAAATCAGGGAGACAGGACGCCAACTTACCGATCGTTTAAGAGAACATTTCTGGCACATCTGCACAAACCAACCCTGTCAGCCCGTCGCTGAATACGTCAACTCCCCTTCCTACACAGCCAACGACATGCAGGTCCTGGGTAACCTCCATTGCAAAACCTTCCCGCCCACACTTAGAGACAGAATGCATCATATTGCGCCAAGGGACCCTGCAATTAAATGGGATCAATGTAGATTTCACCAGTTTGCTCAGTTTCCCCACTCTTCCTTCCCTACCTACCCACCCCCGTTGTCCCTGTCGCAAGCCGCCAACTCGCCACCACCTTCTTGACCTGTCCGTCGCCTCTCTCATCTTTCTGTTCCACCCTCCTCTCCCACCTTCATCTCTCCAGGGTGAAGATATAAATTGGGGTGGCGGGAGGTGTGGGACTAGTGAGAAGGTAGCAAAGAGTAGAATCGGTGAATGTGCTTGGGGATGGAGGCGATAGGTCAGAGGGAAGGGTGGGGGAAGGTAGCAAAGAGTACAATAGGTGAATGGGAGTGGGTATGGAGTGATAGGTCAGAGCGGAGAGTGGGGGAAGGTAGTAAAGAGTACAATAGTGAGTGGGGGTGGGGGTGGGGGTGGACGTGATAAGTCAGAGAGGAGGGTGAGGGAAGGTAGAAAAGATTTTAAACCTCAGCCTGATGTGGAAGACTTAAAGTGGTAGAACATATGAACACAGAAAAGTATAGCACCGAACGGGCCCTTTGGCCCACGATGTTGTGCCGAGGATCAATCCGAATGTAAAATAAAATAACCTGTGCACTCCTCAATTCACTTCAATTTAAGCAGTCACTTAAATGTCCCTAATGGCACTGCTTCCACCACCACCACTGGCAAAGTATTCTATGTGCTCACAGCTTTCTGAGTAAAGAACCAACCTTTGATGTCCCATCGATATATTTCTCCTAATATCTTAAAACTATGACCCCTCGTGCCAGTTAACCCTGCCCTGGGGAAGAGTCGGGAAAGAAAATAAATTCTAAAATTGAGAAAACTGTTGACGTTTTTGAGAGGTTAATGGTTTTTGTTCTGAATTGGAATTAGGAACAATAACAAAAAATCGAGAAAGCAAACTTGCCCCTTTATTGTAAAAGCGCATGGGAATAACAATAATGAACCAGTTGCAGGTCTTTTGACAGGGAGCTGTGACAACACAGACGCTGGGACATTTTCTTACAGAGCGCACTCGAAATCATAAGAATGAGAAACTGGGGAGGAATCGGTGTAAATTCCAGTGAGCTATGACATACGTTTGGGTTGATCCCTTCAGAAAGTGAATGGCCCTTTAGGAGTTCACGAGATAAACATCTTGGGCAGTTAAAGTGAAATTCAATTCAAACCGTCAAAGAGATATTAGGATTGTGTTAAATAAGGGTGATTTGTTTCGCTTCCCATTTGCACAATTAAGTTTTTTTTAACAAAGTGACCTGTGGTGCAATGCAAGTTGGGATCTCTGGTCGGCATGGACGGGTTGGACCGAAGGGTCTGCTACCATGCTGCAAACTCTATGACTCTATGTTGATTGTTCTGACAAAGATGGCAGGATTTGTGTTCCCTCGGGCCAAAGGAGGCCAGGATTATTCAGTGAGAATCTTCATATACAGTGAGGCAGCAGAAGCTGGTCAGGTTCAGAAAGTGATGACCGGATAAACGACCTGATGAAGGAACAGCACTGGGAAAACGAGTGCTTCCCAATAACCCTGTTGGACTATAACCGGGTGTGGTGGGGTTTTCAACGTTGACCAGATGGAACACATTCAAATGACGAAGCCCACACTGGGATGAATTTGTTTTTGGTTGACACAGGCAGTGTACCCGAAGAAAGTTTTTTGAACATATTTGAATGGGAGTGTCACTGGCAAGGCCAGCAGGAGGTGCCCATCTCTATCTGTCCCTGCAGAATGAATGTCAGCTTACTACGTAAATTGCTATTCTTTCAAATGAATCTGACGAATGCATGCATTGGGAGGGTAGGTGGTGTGAGCTAGTGGAAGAGAAAACAGCAGCACAGTAGTTGAATCCAGACTGCATCGCCTGTCCCTCCCTTCCCTTCTCACCTGACATACACTCACACACTGGCCCCAGATCTGAAATTCATACAGAGGTTGCTCACTCCCTTCTGGATGATGGGCACAGGAGGTAATCTCAGCTCCTGACGCTCAGTCACAGAGTCATAGAGTCCTACAGCACGGAGATAGGCCCTTTGTCCCAAACTGATACATGATGATCAAAATAGCTGTCCTCGTTAACTCAATTTCCCAATACTTGGCCCATACCTTCTGATCTTTCCTATCCATGTCTAAATGCCTTTTATATCGTGTACATGTACCCGTCTCAACCACTTCCACTGGCAGCTCATTCCATTCGAATACCACTCTCTGTGTAAAAAAGTTGACCCTCGGGCTCCCTTTTATTCTTTCCCTCTAACCTTAAACTGATGCCCTCCAATTCTCGATTCCCAACACTCAGAAAAAACATTGAATGCATTCTCCCTATGCCTCTCATAATCTTATATATATATATAAGGTCTCCCCTCAAAAAATTCTAACTTGTTCAATCTCTCCCAATAACACGGACCAATGAGGAAAGGCAGCATCCTTGTAAATTTCGCCTGCAATCTTTCGAGTTTATTAGCCTCCGTCCTATAACAAGGTCACCAGAACAGAACACAATCCGTCAAATACAGCCTCACAAATATCCTGAATAACTGCATCATAACTTCAAAACTGAATGCCCTGACTGATGAAAGACAGTGTGCCAAAAGCCTGCTTCACAGACCTGTCTACCGGTGACTTCACTTTAAGTGAACTGTGAAACAGAACTCCAAGGTCACTCTGTTCCACTACACTCCTTAAGGCACTACCAGTCACCATGAATTTCCTACCTTGATTTGACTTCCCAAAATGCAACTGCTCACATTTATCTATATTAAAATCCATTTGCCAATTCTTGGCCCGGTTCCCCAACTTATCAAGGTCCTGCTGAAATTTCTGTACACCTTCCTCTCTGTCCATGAAACGGGCTTTTTCAGCATCATCAGGAAACATACTAATCATGCCTTGTACATTCTCAGCCAAATCATCGATATAGTAAACACACAGTAACGGGCCTAGCACCAACACTTTAGGCACTCCACTGGTCACCGGTCTCCAGTTCGCCAAGCATGCTTCCCACCATCAATCGAATTGAAAGTCAAATTCCCCAGATCACCATGGATTCCATCCAATCTGACCTTCCAGAGCAGCCTCCCATTTTGAGCCTGATCAAAGGCCTAACTGAATTCCATGTTGACTTTGTATATCTCTCTGCCCTTGTCAGCACTTAACAAAGCTGTGAGGCCTCATCTCCCACTCAGAACGCCATGTTGTATACTTTTAATCAAACCCTGTCTTTCCAAATGCATGCATATCTTATCCCTCAGAATCTTCTCAAGTAACTGCCCAACCAAAGATGTTAATCTAACCGGCTTATCTTTCCATCCCTTCTTAAATATGGGCACAATATTGGCTATCCTCCTGTCTTCTGCCTGTGGCTAAAGATGGTGGAAATCTGTCACCCAGAGTCCCCTCAATTTCTTCTCTGGACCTTTGCAGTATTCCTGGAAATAACTGGTAAGGACCAGTATATTTATACACCTTCGTACATTCTAAAACATCCAACACCACATACCTGTGATATGGACTGTCCCCAAGATATCACCACGAACTTCCCCACTTTCCCAAGATTTCATGTCTTTCTCCACAGTAAACACAGAGGAGAAATATTCATTGAGAATCTCACCCACTCTCCTGCGGTTCTGCACATACTTGCCCACTTTGGTCCTTGAGGGGCCCTATTCTGTCTCCAGCTATTATTTTGCCTTGATCATACTGAAAGTATCTCTTTGGATCACCCTAATACTCTCAGTCAAGGCTATCTCATTCTCCCTTTTCGCCCTCCTGATTTCCTTCTGAAGTAAGCTCCTGTATCCTCTTCTGCCGAGGAACCCTCCAACCACAAGGAATGAATGCAGATTTCTCCAGCTTCCTCATTTCCCCTCCCCCACCTTATCTCAGTCCCAACCCTCTGACTCAGCACCGCCTTCTTGACCTGCAATCTTCTTCCCGACGCCTCCGCCCCCACCTCCTCTTTGGCTTATCACACTCACCTTAATCTCCTTCCACCTATCGCATTCCGAACGTTCCTCCCCCAAGGCCGTCCTACCGACCTTTTACTTTGCGTGCTTGGCACACCCTCCTCATTCCTGAAGAATGGCTTATGCCCGAAACGTCGATTCTTCTGCTCCTTTGATGCTGCCTTACCTGCTGCGCTTTTCCAGCAACACATTTTTTAACTCCTGTATTCCCTGTATCCCTCCAGGGATTTCTTTGATCCCAGCTGTCTGTACCTGTACCTGAGCCAAACCTTCTTTTTATCTGCACAAAGTCTCAGCATCTCTTATTATCCAAGGTTCCCTATTCCTGTCATCCAAACCCACACAGGAACAGATCGAGCTTGAATTCCAGTTATCTCAATTCTAAAGACGTCCAACTTGCTAAATGTCCTTTTACCTGCAAACAACCTGTTCAAATCAAGCCCTGCAAGCTCGTGTCTAATTCTCTGTCCCAATTTAGAACTTGAGTCTGTGGACCAGTTTAGTCCCTCTCCATAACTATTTTAAAATTAATGATTACTGACCACAAAGTGCTCCCCCACTGTCACCTCATTCACACGCCCTGCTTTATTTCGCAAGAGTTAATCGAGTTTTGCCCCTTCTGTAGAAGGATCCTATATATACTGTTTGAGGAATCCTTCCTGAACGTACTTAACAAATTCCAAACTATCCAAGCCCTTCATGCTCAGGCAATCCATATCTATGTTGGGGAAATTAAAATCCCCTCCAATGACAACCTTATTGCTCCTTCAAGTCTCCCCAGTCTCCCTGCATATTCGTTCTTCTGATTGACTATTTGGGCGGCTTAGAGTATGACGTCACCATCCCCTGCTTGGTGCTTCGCTCCATCCACAAAGCCTCAGTGGAAGATGCTTCAGTTATTCCATCTTGACTACTGCTTGAATACTCGCCCTCATCAAAAATGCACCCCCTTCCATCACCTCATCCATGCCAGCAGCACCTGTACCGTGTGTGAGAAACAAAGCTCACAACAAAATAGATTTCAGTCCGAGTCAAATTCTGAAGCAGCGAATTTCATTGAAACGTTCTTGCAAGGACGGTTGCTAATAAGTAGGCACCCTAATCCAGAAATTAGTCAACAAGTTATGCAGTTTCATTCTCGATACTTCACCGTTTACCTCATTGGCTTTGAAACCTATCAATATTCCTTATTGCGATCTGCCCCTACCTAGCTGCACTCCACCCTTGTTTACTTCTCCCCCTACTCCAAGCCAGGCGATCATCACCCTTATTTATTCTGTCCCTTATTTCTAAGTGCTTGGCTCGCTTTAATGCTGGCATGAAGGAAATGTGCTGAGCTTGGCATATCTTGATGTTCTTTTTCACCTGATCTGTTTGTCTGTAATATCTTCCATTGTTTGCAGACACATTTCATTCCTGTATGCACATTTTAACTAATGAAAAGTAACTATGTATTTCTTCAACATAGTTTTCATTCCTGTGTTAGTTTATTTTATTTAATAAGCAATTATTAGTTTGGCTGAAACAATTATAGACTGATGTTAATAAGCAATTATGGTTGCAGAAGTAACACTGGTTTACCGTAACCCACAATTTCCCCTTTTTCTTTAATTATCATTTGTTATCTTATGCATTTTTTTCTTATATGTCGCTTCCAAATTGAACACCATCATCTCCGAAATTTCATTTATTTTGGAAATCTTCCCGCGGTCACTTATTCCCTCAATTGTTTAACAGGTAGAGCCCTTTCACCCGATTGCGCATTTGCGTGTCTCAAGCTATTTCAATCAACCTTTGGATTAACCCCCGTGCGCAAAGCATGATGCAGCATCCTATTGCGATTAGAACTACCACCACTACGATCAAGGAGGTAAGGACTGAAACCACCACACCCGTCCACTTTCCAAGTCACAATTCTAACCACCCGGTGAATGATGTGCTGACTCCTGAATGTTTAGCTCGTTCTTCCGCTTGTGTTGTTAGACCTTGCAGGGCTCGAGTAGTAGACCCATCTGGGGCAGGGTTATTTGGAATAAAGATATAACAGCTCCCTCCTAACATTACACACACTCCCGCTTTTTTCTGCTCGGGTCATACCTATGGCCATTCTATTATCCCATGCCATTCTGCTAGTTGCATCAAGTTGTTTGGCTATACCTTTAATTGCGTCTCTAGTGTAATTGATGAAGCTTTGCTGATTGTAGAAAATAAAGTTTATCCAGTCCACATTTTTGCTGACAGTTACCCATAAGAACAGTGCTGATTCAACTCCTGCCGTGATGTAGTTACGAGCCTTGAACTCATCAGGTACCCCTCTTGGGACTCACAAACGAAATACCCAATCGTGATCTCTTTCTTCATCCCCCTTCCTTTACGATCTCTTTCTTTTTAAATGCCAGGGTGAACGGAATTGCCAATTGTACAATTGCACACATGCCCCTCCAATCTATAGGTAGGCTGGGTCTCAATATTTTCACTCCACAGTACCACCACAGATCCGCTCGCGGAATCCTTAATGCGGAGTATTTCCCTCCCTTTTCAGTCACGGACTGAATTTCGGTACATGCTTTCAGTTCCCCCAAACATCTGGACGATTTGTTCCTCGCCTGTTTACACACAATGTGGGATTTCCGATGGTGGTGGGGCGGGGGGTGTTGGCTTATTTAAGCCTTTCTTCTTTAAAAAAGGGAACTTTCATAGAAGGGGAACACAATATTTGTTACTCCTTGCCGTCTCACCCTGATAGAGGGATATCGTGCATGTCATACCTCTCATTTCTCGCTTCCAGCCGAGCAGAAAGGGGACTACTTGGGGCATTGGTCTCCCAGAGGCGCATGCACACCAATTGCTTTTATGCAAACTTTTCACAGTGTGCATTACCCATTCAAACCAGGCATTAGTATCCCAGCTGTTTCTACTTCAATTGTCTGCTCTAAGTTCTTTACCTCCACAATTTTTATCACCTAAAAGTCAGAGTAAGTGACTCTTCTATTCCTTTCTTCTAATCGGGTTCTGTCTTTCACCTGTATTTTCAAACAAAATTCCAGGACATTCTTCCGTCTGCTTTCATCTCTATTCCAAATATTTGGTTTAATTGAGCCTGATAGGTTTCTCCCCCTAAAACTGCTTCATACCATGAGGTTTTCTTTGTTGGTAAATATATTGGGTTACACTTTTTATCTGTACAGGCCAGAGTTGGCCGGAAAGGGCCTTGGTGTACTGTAACGCGTCGATTAATCAAGAGATCAACTCTGAGGGCTTCCTGCCTCCGCCATTCTTTACTCAAAAATCTCCCTTACACTTCTCTCTCCGGGACATTTCTTCCCTTTAGTCTTATCCCATGCCCCCCACTTCGGGACCTTTTTCATAGAAACTAAGATGCATCTCTGAGTTTCTGCATTGCATAAGATTTCTTACACCTCCACAATGCACCAGACTGTAGGTTTCTGCTTCTATAACTTGTGGATTTGTACTTTCGGGAACTGTTGTCACTAAGTAAGACGACGACACAATAGCCTGATAGAATCCTATGATGAGAAAAGCTAATATAGTGTACCTAAACGTTCTTCCCATTCTACAGTGGTACTGAATCACCGAGACACTTAACATACAATACTACAGAAACTATCAGGCGCTCGCATCTCTACTGCATAATCAGTTATTTAAAGTCTTTTTAGCTGAAGTTTAAGTGTTTCTTTTGTCGATTCGGATGTTCAGACTTCTCTCTCAACTGGAGATTCCATTGGCCCTTTAATCAAAGTTTAGTGAGTCCAGACTATCTCTGCCATTCTTATCGGGGTTTCAGTGGTTAAGAGTGCTTGGTACAACCCCTCCCATTCTGGTTGCAATTTGGTCTCAGTCCATGATTCGACCAGGACCCAATTCCCCGGTTGGATCGGATGGACAGTTAATTTAAGGGATGTAGTCTGTGCCAATAAACTCTGTTTCCTGAGAAAGGGTAAAGAGGAGAACAAGCCCAGTATATAATTCTTTAAGAACAAATCTTTAGTCTCCTGAATGGGCAGTTCCACTTTCTTTACTAGATAGGGCAGGCCAAACAATATCTCATAAGGGGACATCCCCATATCTTTCCTTGGGGTCGTTCGCACTCGCAAAAGGGCGATATGTAAACACTTAGTCCAAGGGAGTCTGGTTTCTGCTATTAATTTAGATAATTGCTTATAGAGTATCTGGTTCATTCTCTCAACCTTTCCTGATGAAGGTGGGTGCCAAGGGATGTGGTACTCCCAGGAGGTTCCTCACCCCTTCCCCCCTCCCTGGAATACCCGAAGTAAAATGAGTTCCATGACCTGAATCTATGCATTCCACTATCCCGCACCTGGGGATTATGTGTTCAAATATTATCTTGGACACCACACTTGTGGTGGCAGTGACTAAAAGTACGCCTCCACCCCACTAGATAGGTGATAAACCATTACCAGCATATACCTCAGTCTTCCCAATCGGGGTAATTCGGTAAATTCTATCTTAATGCTCTGAAATGGTCTTAGCCCAGATTCTCTCCCTCCTGGGACTTGTTTCCTTAATACCTTCTTGTTTATATATATATATATATATATATATATATATATGTTATGCATCCCTCACAGATCTGTTTGGTTATTGTGTATATCTCTTTGCATCCATATTTCCTTAAGACTAAATCACACATTTTTTGCACTCCCCAAAGACTCCCCTCATCTAAGACAGCCATAATTTCTCGCATAGTGATTTTATTTAACATTTCCCTCCCATCGGGTAACATCCAACTCCCATCCGCTGTCTTTGCAGCTTCAAAATCTTTTAGTTCCTTTTCATCCTTTGCAATAAACGACGGGGCACCATGAAGATGTAGAATTGCACGTATTAAGGAGTACATCACTGCTCGCTGTGAATTCAGGGCTGCTTCTTTAGGTGCCTCATCGGCCAGTTTATTTCCCCTGACTTCCAGTTCATTCCCCTTCTGATGTCCGTTTATATGAACTACCGCTACTTCTCTCGGGTGTAAGAGAGACTCCAGCACTTGGTTATCAATTCCTCATTCGTTAGTTCTTTTCCTCTTCTATTTGTTCGTCCTCTTTCTTGCCAAACTTTTCCGAAGGTGTGTACCACTCCAAATGCATATTTGGAGTCTGTGTACACCTTTGCTTCCTTGTCTTCTAAGGCTCTGAGATCTCTTTCTAGTGCATAGAGTTCACAAGTTTGGGCTGACCAGCCGATAGGCAGTCTTTCAGCCTCGATAACGCTTTCGTCTATCTCGTCAACTGCAGCATTTCCAATGTGCCTTTTCCCCTCAATCACCTGGTGGGACCCATCGATAAACAAGCGAGCTGCAAAGATACGTCCCTTAAGTCCATTCAATAATATCAAGGCAGTTGTGTTCTGGATTGCCAAGGACCACCCCCTCTCCCTGCCACAGAAATGCAGCTGGATTCAAGCAACTGTCTGTGACTGACACAAGGTCATTCTGTTCTGTTAAGATTGCCTCATATTTAAATATCCTAGAGTCTGTGAGCCATCTTCCTGCTTTCAGAGTTTGTATGGTCCGTACCTGACGTGGGGTGGTGAATATTAAGGATCTCCCAAAAGTAAGTTTCCGACTCTCCTATACCAATAAGGTTGCTGCTGCCACTGCCTGCACACACTCCGTCTCCTGCTTGAGACTGGGTCTAATAATTTAGACAAGTAGGCAACCGGTTGCTTTTTCCCCCTCCCCCCCCCACCCCCCCCGCCCCCAATCGCTGGGTTAGTACCCTCGAGCCACACTACTGCCTACCATAACAAAAAATGGAAGTGCTTGTCTCGGGAAGGTAATGCAAGAACAGGGGTATAGATTAGATTCCTCTTTAGTTCTTCAACAAATTCCCTCCCTTCTTCTGTCCAAATCAATAATTTAGGTTCTTCCTCTAATAGTTGCAAGTACAATTTCTTTGTTTTCTTTGCATATGAGTCTATCCGAAATCTACAGTACCCCGCTAATCCCAGGAATTTTCGTAATTCTCCTTTGGTTTTAGCCAGCTGCATTTCCACAATTCCCTCAATTCTTTCTGGACTTATTTTTCGTTTTCTTTCACTGAATAGGTGTCCCAAATATCCGACTTTCTTCTCTGCATATTGCAATTTAATCTAGGAGAACCTCAATCCTTGTTGTCCTAGAAAGTTTACTAATTCGTTTGTGGCTTCTATTGTTTTATCCCTTTTCTCGCCTGTTACGAGAAGACCATCTACCTATTGTAACAGAGTAGTTCCTTTGCGGCTATTGAATTTCTCCAAGACTTGTTCCAACACCTGACCAAAGAGATTCTGGGATTCAGTAAGTCCCTGCGGGCGTACCGTCCGTCTGTACTGCTGTTTTTACTCTGTTTTTGGATCTTCCCTCTCGAAGGCAAACAGAGTCCTACACCCCTCCGCAGTGGACATGCCCAGATTGCATCATTCAGATCCACAACACTGAACTATTTATGGCCATGGGGAATCTTACTCAGTAGTGTAGAGGGATGAGGGACCACATGGTGGCGGGCTTTTACTATTTGGTTCATTGCCCTTCGGTCTTTTGTACCAGGCGATAACTATCATCCGATTTCTTTACTGGCAGGATAGGGGTATTGTAAGGGGACATGCAGGGCTCTAGTAATCAATCCTTAATTATTTCCTCAATTACTGGCTACAGTTCTTAGCGTCACTCTATTGAAATCGGATATTGTCTTTTGCAAACCACGTCTCCCTCTCTCTTTAAACTGATCTCCAAAGGAGGTAGATGTAATCCCCCGCGATTCCCTTACCTTGCCCACACTCTGGGTTCTATTTCCTTCTCTGCTTCCTCGGTCAGGACGGCCATTTGTATCACTAATCTCTGGTCCCTTACTCCAATCTCCAGCGTAGGAATATGATTAAATCCCTCCACAATAAGTTACTTCCGATATCAAAAATATATAACATTTCACTTTCGACTATATCTTTCCCACTTTCGATTATTTTACGTTCAAAAACTGGAACTGTAAATCCCTCCTCTTTTACACGAGAAAGAGTTAATAGTCTTTTCGAGATTTAAACTCCCTCGGGCTTAAAAATTATGTATGACCGTGCTGCCCCCGTATCGATTAGGAAAACTACGTCCTCTTTTTAAGGTACCACCTACAAATTTATCAAGTGTGTCTGGTGGGTCCCCAGGGGTAAGGAGCCCCTGACTCCCCTATTCTTCATCAAGGTTCATAAACGGTACTGCCTTTGCTTCCTTTTTCAGATCTGGACACTCTCTCTGAAAGTGACCTGTCTTTCCACAGTAATAACATCCCGCCTGTGGGGATTTCCACGTCGAACCTTGTTCCTGTCCACCAGACCACTTAACATCTCCTCCCCGATCTCTTCTCCTCCCGTTATTTTCAACATGCTGCCCGCCACCATTCCGATTTCCTTCTGCTTTTAGTTTTGTCTTTCTCTTTATTACCTAATCAACCGTGGCTATCATTATTTTTTGCCTTTAGTTTCTGTTTCTCATGTTACGTTGCCGGATCAATTGCTGAGCCGATTTAACCAATTGAACAGCTTTAGGGCCTCGTAATGGCCATTCTTCATCAACCGATGTTTTGCTCAGATCTTGATTTTTTAAAAGAAATATTGCAATATTTCTTCCTCCCTGTCACCTCAAATACCGATACATCAATTTATACTTGTCTAACGTTAAAGCCTGTTCCTAACTATACATTTTGGAATCTTACTTGTAAATGTATATTTATATAATATAAATTCATTTATTCAGTATTTAATATTTAAAATATAAAATGCATACAGTTCCCAACTTCGAAATCCACTATAATTACCGGTTTTAGTTCCTTAATTTAAATCCAAAATTAGTTTTCTTAAGTAGTCCTGACAGTCATTGCTCACTTATAATACTATAGGTCGTGAAATAACTGGAGCTGCCTTAAAAGTATTTGTCTGCTCAAGTTTAAAAAAATATATAATGCAAGAATAATGGCCGAATCCAAGGACACAGGAATTAACCATAGGATTTTTTTTATTTATTAGAATCAAATGTTGAACTGAGACTTCAACTGTCCTCCATAAATCGCTTTTATGTCAGGATAAAAGAGATTAGTTACAAGCTGATAGTAAGGCATTCATGGCCTGTAAAAAGAACAGGAGTTAAAATTTTATTTCATAATCATTGTAAAATCCTTAACCTTAAAAGAAATCATGTTAAATTTCCACAATTGAAATCAGATTCGAAACAGTCCCGAATCTCAAGCTCCAGGGAACAAAGCACAAACATTCAATCACCAACACACAAATGTGCATTCAAACCGATTCACAAAGGGTTAAACTTTCTCTTAGCTGTCCAGCTGTTTTCTCACTCTCTCTCTATCACACACACACACCATATCTCACAGACACTCTCTGAACTTCCCACAACAACTCCACTAGAGGCTTCTCCCTCCAGCCCTCTATTTTTTAAAAATCTTTTTCGGATGTCTGGCCATGATTTAGTTGCGAAGTTTACCCTCAGTAGTCCTTCAGCTAATAGCCCTTCCGACACGAAGCATAATCTGATTCCTCCTGACTGTAAGGCTGATATCCATTGATATATAAATTCAACTATTTACAAGCATAGTCTTAGTCCGACCCGTACTTTTTGCCAGAAAACGGCGGGATGAATAATGGATTCCTTAGTCCATACAAATATTTAATCATCTTTTTACTATCGTTTCCCCTTGTACAAGTATTATTTTTCCATTTCCACAACATCCTGCCCAATGGACTTTCTTGAGGTATGTTTTCAGGGACCCAGCCTCCATTTCGATTTCCTTTTTTTCTTCCCGGGGATTTTTACCTTACCCTCGGCATAGCCCATATTGAGTTCCTTCGTTAGTCCCTTAGTCACTACAAGAGCTCAATCCCAGCCACCAAGGCAGTACTTAAAAGTCAGTTTTCCTTCCTTGGTCCATGCATGGTGTTGCCTGGCTCGATGTCTCCCTGTACCTACTTGCAACCTTTCGCCTGCTTCAGATAGATTCTCATCGGATCTTGATCAGTCAACCAGAAGGAGGAACCCACCACCGAGGAACATGGGATCATACTAAAAGGAATCGGACACGTCTTACTAGCCGTTGACGGTGTCTATCCCGCTGGTTATGATGGACACCCTGGACGAGCGCCCTAATTGTGAGAAACAGAGCTCACAATATAATAAATATCAGCCCAAGACAAATTCTGAAACAGCGAATTTTATTGAGACCTTCTTGCAAGAGGGTGTCTTGCAAATAGGCATCCCGATCCCTAAATTACTTCACAATTTATACAGTTTAATTGAGTCCATCGAGGTACTTCCCCGTTTCCCTCACTGGCTTCAAACCTATCAATATTACTTATTGTGTTCTGCCCCAACCTAGTTGCGCTCTGCCCTTGTTTACTTCCTCCCCTACTCCAAGTCGGACGACCCTCACTCTTATTTATCCTGTAACTATCTTGGCTCGTTTCAGTGCCTATGAGGGCAACGTGCCGAGTCTGAAACTTTATTGCTGGAACAGCACAGCAGGTCAGGCAGCATCCAGGGAACAGGAGATTCGACGTTTCGGGCACAGGCCCTTCTTCAGGAATGTTTCCTGAAGAAGGGCCTGTGCCCGAAACGTCGAATCTCCTGTTCCCTGGATGCTGCCTGACCTGCTGTGCTGTTCCAGCAATAAAGTTTCAACTTTGATCTCCAGCATCTGCAGACCTCACTTTCTCCTCAACGTGCCGAGTCTGGCATAACTCAATGTTCTTTGCATCTCAGCTGTTTCTCTGCAACATCTTTCATTGTTTGCAGGCACTTTTCATTCTTGTATGCACATTTCAGTTGATGAAAAGCAATTATGTATTTCCTTCACATAGTTTCCATTCTTGGCTGAAACAATTATACACGGTGTTAGTTCATTTACCTTGCATAATCAATTATTTATTCAGCTCTTGGCTGAAACAATTATTCACTGGTGTTAGTGCATTTACCTTGCAGAAGCAATTATGGTTGCAGAAGTAACACTGTTTTACCTATATCCCACAGCATGTCTAACCATAGGGAGGCTCCTACCCTTTCCTTCATTATTGAACTATTACACCTTCAGTCCCAGCACACTCCTCGCCTGTCATTGGCCAATCCCCATTCCTTTTCCTCATTTAACAGTTCCACATTTGCCCGTACATTCCACCATCGCTCATTGGCCATCATGCTGTCCTTACAAGTTTCCGAAAAGCGGGAATCCCATTGTTCAAATAGTCTTGCGTTTCCAATCGTCCATTCCAGTCAGTCAGATCCGTCTTCGCCCAATTCAGGCAATTTCTGGAAAATCCATCCCCAACAAGGGAGTTTGCAACAGGAGCTGAGTCTGCTCTCACCCCGCCCCCATCATCCACAAGGGAGTGTGCAACAGTAGCTGTGTCTGCCTTCCCCCCTCCCCCATTATCCACAAGGGAGTGAGTAACAGGAGCTGGGTCTGCCCTCTCCCCTCCCCCATCATCCATAAGGGATGAGCAACGGGAGCTGGGTGTGCCCGAACCTCTCCCCATCATCGACAAGAGAGTGACCAAAAGGAGCTGAGACTGCGCTCTTCCCTCCCCCATCATCCATAAGGGAGTGTGCAAAAGGATCTCGGACTGCCCTCTCCTCTCCCCCAACCATCCACAAGGGAGTGTGCAACAGGATCTGGGGCTGCCCTCTCCCACCCATCATCCACAAGGGAGCGAGAAGCAGGAGCTGGGTCTCGCCTCCCCCCTCCAACATTTTCCACAAGGGAGTGAGCAACAGGAGCTGGATCTTCCCTCTCCCCTCAGCCATTATCCATAAGGGAGAAGCAACAGGAGCTGAGTCTTCCCTAACCCCTCCGCCATCATCCACAAGTGAGTGAGCAACAGGAGCTGGGAATGACCTCTCCCCTCCCCCATCATCCACAAGGGAGTGAGCAACAGGATCTGGGACAGCCCTCTCCCCTACCCCAATCATCCAAAAGGGAGTGAGCAACAGGAGCTGGGTCGACCCTCTCCCCTCCCCCAATTATCCATAAGGGAGTGTGCAACAGGTTCCCGGGCTGCCCTCTCCAACCCATCATCCACTAGGGTGTGAGCAGCAGGAGCTGGGTCTGCCCTGTCCTCTCCCCAATCATCCACAAGGGAGTGTGCAACAGGTTCTGGGGCTGACCTCTCCCAGCCATCATACACAAGGGAGTGAGGAATCTCTGTGTGGGTTTCAAGTCTGGGGCATGTGTGTGATTGTGTGTCAGCGGAGAGAGGAAAGGAGGGAAGGGCCTGTTAGTGGTAGTCCACACTCAGCTATTGTGCTGCTTTCTCTCTCAACAGTTAGCCACCTCCCAAGCTCCTCCCGCTCATCATGCATTCATCGGGACCCTTTGCAAGAATACCAATTTAAGGAGTACACCCACGTTTATTCTGCAGGAGAAGCAGGTTCTAATGGTCGCAAGGCAGACACAGAGATGCAGAGTCTGCAGCACTTCAAGGACCTGACTGTCACATCATTACTTTTCAGGGATAAAGTTAAAAATCCTACTGCACCAGGTTATAGTCCATAATTTTTATTTGCAAGTATTAGCTTTCAGAGTGCTGCCACTTCAGGTAACGAGTGCAGCGGGGTCCTAAGACACTGAATTTATCGTAGACTATCACAGTGGTATGCAATTGAAATGATATATTAAATGAACCTAGATTGCTATTACGTCTTTCACCTTTTAGAATGTATTGCAGGTTTCGCTTCATTAATATGTAAATCCCAGAACTTCTTTTAAGTCACATCCTAGAGATAACCTAAGGTTTTATAAAACAAAATGACATTTCAGCTCAGACAATGTATTAAAGGTTTGAGGTTAGAGTCTGTCTGTATCCCAAACTTGAGTCAGACTGGTTCAATTTCCAGAGTAGGGATTTATAAACTGTGATAGGAATTGACTGCCTGCAGGTTGTGTGCTTGCAGAGCAAAAATAGAATGTATCTGCAAATGCAAATTCACCACATAGACATATATGTACATGTGCATATGTGGAAGGGTGCGTGTGAGTGTACGTGAGAGAGAGTTGGTTTGTGTGTGTGTGTGTGCATGCTCGGTAGAATGTGCACATGAGTGTGATGAACCTGTTCGACTATAACCTGGTGTTGTGTGAATTTTCATTTTGCCCACCCCAGGACAACACCGGCTCCTCCACGTCATTTTCAGGGATAATTAGAGATGGGCATCCAATTCTGGCATCGCATGTCATACTCCCATTCAAACATTTTCCAAAATCTTTAGACATGCTCCCTGTGTCAAACAAAAACAAATGCATCACAATGTGCCCGATGTCATTTGAATATGTGCTTTATCTGGTGATCACTTCCAGAGCCTGTCTGCATTCTGCTGTCTCACTGTGCGTGGAGATTCTCGCTGATTAACCCTGCTCACCTTTTGTCCCCAGGGAACAAGAATCCTGCAATCTTTGTCTGGACAGTCAATGTTTAAAGATATTTTCAAATATTCATAAGTAATGCTCAGGTGTCACCGTGGCTAGCACTGCTGCCTCACAGCGCCATGGACCTGTGTTCGATTCTCGCCTTGGGCTACTGTGTGGAGTTTGCACATTTTCCCTATGACTGCGTGGGTTCCTTCTTGGTGCTCCCGTTTCCTCCCACAATCCAAAGATGTGAGGTTAGTTGAATTGGCCATGATAAATTACCCCGTGTTCAGGGATGTGTAGGGTAGATATATCAGGGGTAAGTATAGGGTACGGGAATGGGTCTGGGTGGGTTACTCTTCAGCGGGTCGGTGTGGACTTGGTTGGACCGAAGGGCCTGTAAAAAGTCTATTCTAACTGAAAGATGCAGAGCACCACAGGTCACACTGTTTAACAAAAATGAACTTTATTATGTGAATGAAACGTTAAACGCAGAAACGTTCAAACATAAAACAATGTTTGCATCAACAATCTCTGCAAGATTGTTGTTTTACTTTTGAAGTTGTTTTACTTTTACAGCCCAATATGTTTATCTCATGAAGTCTTGAAGGTTCATTCACTTTCTAAAGAGATCAACACAAATGTCTTCCTTTGCCCACTGGAATTTATGTCCATTTCTTCCCAGTTTCTCATTCTGATACCGGAGATTTCCAGAGCTCCCTCTCTCTCTACAAATGTTCCACTGCCTGTGTTGTCAGAGCTCTTTGGATAAAAGCAGTTTGTCTGTCAAAAGACCTGGAACTCTTTCATGGTTGGTTGCAATCTTCATTCGTGACATTGCTCCAATGCATTTTTATATTTAAGGGGCTGCATTGATTTTTTTCCCTGACCCCCATTCAGAATAAACACTATTTAACTCTCAGTCAACAGCTTCCTCAAATTGTTTTTTCAGTTTCCTTTTCAACGCTTTGATTCCTCCACATCATGCTGAGGTTTAATTTGCTCTTTTCTGAACTGGTAATTGATTGTTTTATCCTGTATTAATTTAGTAGTGGCGACTCTGATGTTATGAATGCACAGTTGCCAATGCCTTTTTCTAATCTAATGAAAATTTTTACTTTGAGCTTTTGTCGATAGTTTTTCCAGCTTCTGCACTGTCCAATACTGCAATTTCTCGAATTTCAAATAAGTTCCATGCTGAGCTGGAGTCCAAATGTATAGGACTTTTCACTCACAGGCATAACTTCAGAACTATGACTCTCCATCCAAGGTTGCGAAAAAAGTAAAGTGCCCGCAAAATCATTTCCCTCTGTTGAATTCACATGATTAATAAGTAACGTGCAAACAAAAACAACAATAAGAGACTCTACTCCCAAAATAAAATGCCAATTCACTCTGAACAACGGACAATAAGACATGGGTGCAAAAGTAGACCATTCAGCCTACCAAGTGTGGTCAGCTATTCAATCAGGTCACCACCATTGATCTGATAACCCTCAAATCCAATGACTTGCCTTTTCCCTAAAACCGTTGATTGCCTTCCTGATTAAAATCCGTCCAAATCAGCTTTCAGTACACTTAATACGCCAGCCTCAATAGTTTTCAGTGATAACAAGAAATTAATCCTCATCTCGTTCTGAAATAATTGACCAAATATTATGAGATTACGCATAGTGGTCCTCGACTGGGGGCCTGTGACCAGTGGAGTGCTACAAAAATCGGTACTGGGTGCACTACTTTTCGTAATTTATATAAATAATTTAGATGTGAGCATAAGGTGTATAGTTACTATGGACAAAGGACGAGTAAGCAGAATTAATACACTTAATTGTAATCTCCTAGGGAGTGTTGCTGAACAAGGAGAACTTGGAGTGTAGATTCATAGCACCTTGAAGGTGGAGTCGCAGGTAGATAGGATAGTGAAGAAGGCGTTTGGTATGCTTTCCTTTATTGGTCAGAGTATTGAGTACAGGAGTTGGGAGGTCATGTTGCGGCTGTCCAGGACATTGGTTAGGCCACTGTTGGAATATTGAATGCAATCTGGTATCTTTTCTATCGAAAAGATATTTTGAAGCCTGAAAGGGTTCAGAAAAGATTTACAAAAATGTTACCAGGATTGGAGGATTTCAGCTATAGGGAGAGGCTGAACAGGCTGGGGCTGTTCTCCCTGAAGCGTCTGAGGCTGAGGGGTGATCTTACAGAGGTTAACAAAATTAAGAGGGGCATGCATAAGATAAATAGACAAGGTCTTTTCCCTGGAGTGGGGGAGTCCAGAACTAGAGGGTATAGGTTTAGGGTGAGGGGGGAAGAGACCTAAGGGGCAAACTTTTCACGCATGGGATGGTACGCGTATATAATGAGCTGCCAGAGGAAGTGGTGAAGTCTAGTACAATTGCAATATTTAAGAGGCATTACGATGGGTATATGAACAGGAATATTTCCTGTGATGAAGTAACTTCCTGTTCCTTTTCTCAGTGGGTGGTAGTTGGTTTCTAACTCAAATTATTTGTTGGTAGAGTTTGTTGATAGAATGCTCCAGTAAATTGCTCTCTTGTCTCACTCAATACTCTGGGACAGATCCCATCAGAACCTGGAGTCTTGTCCATCTTAGTATGTTTAAAACGCACAACACCTCTTCATTTTTAGCAGTAACTTGGTTTAGAAACTTGCCATTCCCTTCCCTGAGATCATCCTCCACCAATTCCTTATCTTTGCTGGATACTGACATAAAGTCTACGTTTAGGGCTTCACCTACCTCTTCTGACTCTACACATAGATCCGCTCCTATGTCCTTGAGTGGGACAACATTTTCCCGGTTGCATTCTTGTTTTTTTTATATATATATGTGTGAAAAGCTTTGGGATTCTCCTTAATCCTGTTTGCTAATGACCTTTCGTGACCCCTTTTAGCCCTTCTAATTCCTTGTATAAGTTAATTCCTACTTTCCTTCTTTACTTCAAGGGTTTTGTCATTTTCCATCTTCCTAAACCTTTGGAAGTTAGAAATCACACAACACCAGGTTATAGTCCAACAGGTTTATTTGTAAGCACTAGCTTTCTCTGCACTGCTCCTTCATCAGCTGGTTGTGGAGTTTAAGATCATAGAATACAGAACTTATCGCAAAAGTGTACAGTGTGATGTAACTGAAATTATATGTTGAAAAAAATGCCTGGATTGCTTGTTAAGTCTCTCATCTTTTAGAATGGGCATGTTGGATTCATTCCTTTCATATGTAAATTCCAGTAATTTCTTGAAGTTGCATTCTCAAATGAACTTTAACCCTTGGTGCCGTGTCGCCCCAGATAATGTATTGAACGTCCGAGATGCCCTGAGGCTGTCAATGCCCCAGTGTTCAGACTGATTATAATCTAAAAAATGATTATGCAGAATCGTACATAGATATAAGAATTTTCGAGCAATATGAAATGTAATTATGCAAGTACAAATTCACCCCACATACTGATATGTAGGTGTGTGCACGCACGTGCATGTGGACTTAGTTGGGGGGTGGGGCTGAATGTCCGTGAGACATAGCGTATCTGTGTATGTGTGAGTGTGAGTGTAAAGGGGTATAAGTCTGTGAGAGGGTGCTTGTGTGAGTGTGGGTGTGCGTGTGAGCTTACAAAAATAATCTTGCATATGAGAAAGGATTTGCGGAGTGTATTGGTCTGTAGAATTGTGTGTAAATGTGTCTGGAGATGTGTGTGTGTGGTGTAGTGGGGTCACCTGTAGTGTGAACCCAAGCTCCTGGTTGAGGCCATCCCCATGGGTACTGAACTTGGCTATCAGCCTCTGTTTGGCCACGTTTCGCTGTTGCCTGTCCTGAAGTTTGCCTTGGAGAATGGTCACCCAAAGTTCTGAGGTCGAATGTCTTGGATTGCTGAAGTGTTCTCCGACTGGGAGGGAACACTCCTGTCTGTTGTTTGTGGTGCGGTGCCCATTCACCGTTGCCGTAGCCTATGCTTGCTCTCACCAATATACCATACCTCAGGGAATCCTTGCCTGCAGTGTACGAGATAGACTATATTGGCCGAATCAAATGACTACCTGCCACGTACTCCGCGGATGGCCTCCACCGGGACCTTAGCTTCATGTGACCCGACAGGTTACACACACACACACACACATAGACACAAACAGACACACACACTTGTGGGGTGAATTTGTACTTGCAGAATTACATTTTATTTTGCTCAAAAACGGCTTAAGCCCATGTAAGATTATGTAGATCCATTTTTTGTATTAGTATCAGTCTGAACACTGGGGCACAGACAGCCTCACACAGCGCACCTCACACCTCCAATGCATTATCTGGGCCAACGTGGCACTGAGGGTTAAAGTTCCCAAGAGAATGTAACTTTTAGAAAGTTCTGGAATTTGCATATGAAAGAACCGAAACCATCATGTCATTCTAAAAAAATAAGAGACTTAACAAACAATTCAGATCATTTCCAATATATAATTTCATTTATATCACACTGTAAACATTTGCTCTCAATTCTGTGTCTTACAATCTTATACTCCACAACCACCTGATGAAGTAGCAGCGCGCAGAAAGCTAGAGTTCCAATTAAACCTGTTGGACTATAACCTGGTGTTGTGTGATTTTTAACATTGTACACAACAGTCCAATACTGGCACCTCCAAATTAAACCTTAGGAAGGCTTTATTTTCCGTTCTGACCAAGGTCTTAACATCCCTGGTCATCTGAGGTTTACATATCTTGCGATTCGCATCCCTCATTCTCCCAGGAATGTGCCACTCCGGAACTCTTATCAACTGCTGTTTGAAAAACTCCCACATCTCCGATGTCGATTTACCCTCAAACAGCCGCCTCCGATCAATAATGTCCAGTTCCTGCCTTGTTGTAGTGCCCCTTCCTCTAATTTAAGGCCTTCACCTGAGGGCTGCTAATCCACGAGCATTTTACAGTATTATGGTCACTACACCCTAAATGCCCCACCTCTGCCCCAACCCCCCATCCCCCCCCCCCCCCCCCCCCACAATATGGCAAGTTGGATTAGTGGTGGGGTGGCACGGTGATTCAACGGTTAGCACTGCTGTCTCATGGCGCTAGGGACCCAGGTTCGATTCCTGACGGGGCCGGGCTCATTTCCCAAAACCAGGTTCCATATAATCCCTTCCCTGGTTGGACTGTTTACATATCTTGTCAAGAAAAACTCTTGAATGATCCTTACAAATTCTGCCCCGAACACATAGTGAGTCCAAATCAGTATACAGGAAATGAAAATTACCCAAACCAGCAACCCTGCTAATGTTACGTCTTTCCAAGATCTGTCCCCTGCTTCCTGTTGTGTGGCCTGTAGTATACCATTGTGGTTTCACCTTCCCTATTCCTGAGTTTTAAGCGATTATTCTCTGCCCTTGATCATTTATATTATTCCTCGAATTGTTGTTTGGCCAGGAACTAAATCCTCCTCCCATCTGGCGATGCACAGCAAAGACACGGTATTTCTCCATCCACGGACGAGCATTGCTTTTCCCAATTTCACCCAGTGTGGGATGTTCGAGCCCCATGTGGGGTAATGTGGACCTCAGCCTCCATCTTGCACCTAGTTCTGAATGTAACAATTCCATCCAATGTGGCACGGTGGATAAGTGGTGGGGTGGCACAATGGTCAGCGGTTAGCACTGCTGCCTCATGGCGCCAGGGACCCATGTTCGATTCCAGCCTCAGGTGACTGTCTGTGTGGCGTTTGCATGTTCTCTCTGTGTCTGTGTGTGTTTCCTCCGGGTGCTCCGGTTTCCTCCCCAGTTCAAAGATGTGCAGATTAGATGAACTGACCATGCTAATTTACCCACAGTGTTCAGGGATGAACGCGTCAGGTGCAATAGTCAGGTTAAATAAAGAGTAAGAGGTTTGGGGAATGGGTCTGGGTGGGATACTCTTCAGAGGATCATTGTGGATTTGTTGGATTGAAGGGCCTGTTTCCACGCTACAGGGATTCTATGATTTAATGTGGGACTTTTGGAGCCCCATGCTGAGAAATGTAAGCCTCAGTCTCCATTGCCAGTATAGCACTGAATTTACTAATTCCACCCAATGTGGGACTTCTGGAGACCCAGACTGGGTAATTAAGGTGCAGGCTCAGTCTCAGGCCAGTGCTTGCTGATCCTTCACCAGATCTGGGATTGAGAGGCCCCACATGCACGATGTGCATAGCTTCCATTTTGGCTTAATACTTACGAGATTACCAAGCTCATTCTTAACCAGAGAGAGTAAAAACCAGTAATCCTTGGAAGCAAATGTACGAGTCCTCTGTTTTGAAGTAGACCAGGTGACCCAGATCAATATACCTCATCTGCCAGTTTTCCGGACTTTTCCTTCTCGAACTGACCAAAACCCACAACGTAAGCAAACGTTAACTTAGGCTTCATCGTGTGCCTAGTGCTAGTTGATCTGATGGAATAATGTGGAACCAAGGTTCCTCGCCCTCCCAGCCAGATACAGATGCACACAGAGTAGGAGAGTCCCAGGCTCCATTCTTGGGCACATTCCTAAACTGATCTCACACTCGATGATGTGGGATGAATCGAGAAGCACAGTGTGGGGAAAATTAGAACTAGGATCCAGATCCTGAACCAAATGTTTACTGTTGAACGAAGGCTAGTTGAAACCCACAGAACAGGGCGATGCAGCCCAGGTTGAATCTTGGCCGAGGAATGGGTTAGCCAATTCCACTCCCGGTATCAGATCAGTGGTTATCTCCACCACCCATATACGCAGAGCTAAAGCTGTATATTGGGCCTCGTCAGCCAATGTGATTCATGGTGGTGGATTAAATGAGCCATATCCCACTCCCACCCTGGCCATGATGAAGGTCCAGGTTGCATCTCAGGCCTAATGCTGAGTTAGTCAATTAGCCAATACCTCCACAATGCCAGACAATATCGGCTCAGGTTGCCTCAAGTGCCTAGAGCTGGGTTCGCCCATTTCACATCCAGTTATGGATTTAATGTGGGCAAATATAGGACCAGGTGATATAATGGGCCTCGTGCTGACTGAGCCAATCCAAGTGCAGGACTGATTGAGTATCTCAGTGCAGGGAAATTAATGCTCAGTCTTAATTTTGGACTTGCTTCACCAATCAGCTGGCTCTATGACTGAGGCCTCGACACGGCGTAACTGGCATTATGGGCCACGACTGTGAAACTGGTGAGTGCAGCCTCCCCACCCCTGAGACCCATCATCCTTCCCTCCGAGCGAGTGGATCAGCAGGAGTCGCGGACGGCCCTTCAGGGTCCCCAGATGCCCACCTCCAGCTACCTACACGCCCAGTCCTGACAACCATTTGGATGGTTGGGAGTCCGCTCACCGCCTGTGTCAGCATCATGCCTCCTGATATCTCCTGGCTGCCCACCTGTATCGTATCCTGGGTGGGTGGGGGAGCCGAACAAGGCCCAGCCACACCTCCATCATCAGCTGCAGTGAACCATCACAGGCCTCCAGAGCCCGGATGCCAACTTGGGCTGCATCGTGACCTCACTGCACTTGGCCTCCAGCAAGCTGCTAAGCGCCTGGCAGCCCCATGAACATTCCATCCTATCCTCAGGCATGAAACACTGGGAGACCATGTCAACGACTACTGAGTCATCACACATTGGATGGGCTGAGGTGTCAAGGATCTGGAGAGACTAAAGCCTGAAGCCTAGCTCCTAGTCATCAACTGGAATGATCACAAGGGTGAAATGTGGCAAAAAGGCCTGGGCCTAGCTCTTAGTTATTAATAAGAAGAATTTGCAATCGTGAAAATCCTTGGACGTCGCACTTAGGACCAGTTGGCAGAATTGGCAAGGGAGTCTTAAACTAGTGATTTGAGATGTCCCAGGGAATCCCTTGTGGACTCAGACTTGAGTCCCTAGGAACGTCCCAGAGATCATTCTCTTTTTCACTCTGGAATAAATCCCTCTTGCAGACAGTTTAGTTTAATTTTAGACATCCCCATTATTTAACAGTAGCATCGCTGTTACAACACAACAGTGACACCTATAAGCTAAACTTATTAGGTTCCAATAACCGAGGCGAGTAGGGTACCAGCTCTTCAAGTGCCCCAGCAGGCTACTCTGCTGTACTGATACACAGTGGCTTCCTTTATACAGAATTTACAAAATCACTGCATGTTTTTAGACAGACAAGAGAGAAGTACAGAGTTCATAATGAAGGAAAGTTAATTGACAGTTCTGTGTGTGCTTGACTAAGCACTCCTACAGGACCTAAGCCATCCATCAGGTGAGACAAACATACCCAGCCGAGTAAGGCGCCTGCTAGTGCGATAAATTCCTGTCGTAAAGAGGTACCACTCTGAGCTAATTGGAGAGTTCATAAGGTAACCTTGCACAGCTCCCAGGTCAGGTACAATTGTTTTACAAAATAGCTTCTTAGCAAGGTGGGCAAACTTTAGATCACAAAGTGGCTTTCGTACAGATTTGTGCCTGAATCTCTTCAATGTTAGGCATGGATGTTTTTTGAAAGCTAGGAACACACTCCTGCTTTTCCAGGACTGAATCGCTGAAGAGAGAACTCAGAAGAGCCAGGAGGAGACATGAGAAATTGTTGGCGGACAGGATCAGGGTAAACCCGAAGGCTTTCTCGAGGCATTTAAAGAATAAATGACGAAAGTACGACTATGGCCAATCAACGAGAGTAGTGGGAAGTTGTGTGTGCAGTCAGAGGACTATAGGGGAAGCACTAAATGAATAGTTTTCGACAGTATTCACTCTAGAAAACGACAATGTTGTGGAGGAGAATACTGAGATACAGGCTATTAGACTAGGTCGGATTGAGGTTCACAAGGAAGAGGTATTAGAAATCCTGCAGAGTGTGAAAATAGAGAAGTCCCCTGGGGTGGATGGGATTTATCCTAGGATCCTCTGGGAAGCCAGGGAGGAGTTTATCGAGCTTTTGGCATTTATCTTTAAATCGTCATTGTCTACAGGAATAGTGCCAGAAGAGTGGAGGATAGCAAATGTGGTTCCCCTGTTCAAGAAGGGGAGGAGACACAACCCTGGTAATGGTCGACCAGTGAGCCTTATTTCAGTTGTTGGTAAAGTGTTGTAAAAGGTACAAGAGATAGGATTCATAATCATCAATAAAAGAATAATTTGATTAGGGGTAGGTCGTGCCTCACAAACCTTATTGAGTTATTTGAGAAGGTGACCAAACAGATAGATGAGATTAAACCGGTTGATGTGGTGTATATGGATTTCAGCAAGGCGTTCGATAAGATTCCGCACAGTCGGCTATTGTACAAAATGCGGAGAAATGGGATTGTCGAAGATATAGCATTTTGGATCAGTAATTAGCTTGCTGAAAGAAGGCAGAGGGTGGTGGTTGATGGGAAATATTCATCATGGAGTCCAGTTACGAGTGGTGTACCGCAAACGTCGGTGTTGAGTCCACTGCTGTTCGTCATTTTTAGAAACGACCTGGATGAGAGCGTAGAAGGATGGCTTAGAAAAATTACAGACGACACTAAGATCGGTGGAGTTGTGGACAGTGACGAAGGATGATGTAGGTTACAGAGAGACATAGATAAGCTGCAGAGCAGGGCTGAAAGGTGGCAGATGGAGTTTAATGTGGACAAATGTGAGGCAATTCACTTTGGTCTGAGTAACCGGAATGCGAAGTTCTGGGCTAATGATAAGGTTCTTGGTAGTGTAGATGAGCAGAGCGATCTCGGTGTCCAGGTACACAGATCCTTGAAAGTTGCCACCCAAGTTGACAGGGTTGTTAAGAAGGCATACAGTGTTTTAGCTTTTATTAATAGAGGGATCGAGTTCCGGAACCATGAGGTTATGCTACAGCTGTACAAAACCCTGGTGCGGCCGCACTTGGAGTATTGTGTACAGTACTGGTCACCGCATTATAAGAAGGATGTGGAAGCTTTGGAAAGGGTGCAGAGGAGATTTACTGGGAAGTTGCCTGTTATGGAGGGAAGCTCTTACGAGGAAAGGCTGTGGGACTTGAGACTGTTTTCGTTGGAGAGAAGAAGGTTGAGACGTGACTTAATAGAGACATATAAGGTAATAAGAGGGTTAGATAGGGAGAACAGGGAGAGTCTTTTTCCAAGTATGGTGACTGCGAGCACGATGGGCCAAGCTTTGAATTGAGGGGTGATAGATATAGAACAAATGTCAGAGGTAGTTTCTTTACTCAGAGAGTAGTAAGGGTATAGAATGCTTTGCCTGCAATGGTAGTAGATTCACCAACTTTAAGTACACTGAAGTCGTCTTTGGACAAGCATATGGACATACATGGAATAATGTAGGTTAGATGGGCTTCAGATTGGTATGACAGGTCGGCGCAACAACGAGGGCCGAAGGGCCTGTATTGCACTGTAATTTTCTATGTGCTATGTTCTATACCAACATTCTCCCCAGGGTCCTTCCTTTAAATACGGACACACTTCCGAAACGCACCTGTAAATTGTAAGTATGGACATGTTTCACGAGACCCCGCCCCCGTAAATACTAGCACTTTCCCAGCCACACCCCTGTAAATACTGATACATACAACGGCATCACCCGGTAAGTACTAACACGCTGACCAGGAAACTGCAGTTAATACCGACACAGTACCTGGTAACGTCACCCCCGTAAGTACCGACACATTCATCGTGACACCCCTGTAAGTACTGGCACACTCCTCGGGAACACCCCTGTAAATATTGACACACTCCCCGTGCCCCCTGCTGTAAATACTGGCATACTCCCTGGACCCCACCCTATAAATACAGACCCTCTCTCCCAGGAACACCCTGTAAATGCTGATACACTGCCTGGGGCATCCCTTGTGAAACCTTACTCATCCCCAAGGCACCCCTGTAAACACCGTCACACTGCACAGGAGCTCCGCTATAAGTACTGACGCACTCTTCACACCGCTCCTGTAAATATAGACGCACTTCTGGGACACGACTGTAAATACTGACACACACCCCGAAATGCACCTGTAAACAATGACACACTCTCCTGCACATTCCTTTAAATGCGGACACAGACTCCTAGCCCCCAATTTAAGTTCTGCCACTTTCAGCGAGACACACCTATAAATACTGATGCATACCGCAGAACCTCCTGCAAGTACTGACATATTGGCTGGGACACACATCCCAGCACCACCCTGTAAAGAAAGACATACTCCCCGGGACATCCCGGTAAATGTTGACAATCTCCGCGGGACCACATTTGTGAATACCGACATTCTACCTGGGATCACCCTGTAAGTACTGACTCACTCACCAGGACGCCCTGTGAATACTGACACACTGCCTTCAGGGATCCTGTAATTACTGACAAAATGCCCAACACTCCCCTGTAAAAACTGACACATTTCCCTGGACCCGCCCATTAATACCAACACACTCCCTGGGACTAATCTTTAAATACAGACACTCTCCCTGGCACTCATCCCTGGAATAAGTTCACACTCCCTTGGTACAGTCTCCCAACACCGATACAGTCCTTGTGATCCTTCCTGTAATTACTGACACATTCCCTTGGATTCACCTGCAAATACTTAACACTCCACGGGAGCCCCATGAAAACACTGGCATGCTCCTTGGCATCCCCACTGAAAAAAACTGGCACAATCCACAAGACCACCCAGTAAATACTGATGCTTTCCACAGGGACACTGTAAATGCTTATACTCTCCATGTGTCTTTCCCTATAAATACCGACTCCCTCTCCGGTAACCCACTGGAAATACTGACACACAGCCCAGAACCCCAGTAAATACTTTTCCCGGCATACCTCTGCTAATGCTGTCACACTGCTCAAGAACTCCACTAAAAATAGTCGCATATCCCCCGGTTCCCCTAATAACTCCCGAACTCTGCATGGGAATTCGCCTCTGAATACTAACACACACTGCGAGACTCCTCCATCCTCCCGTAAATACAGAAATAACCC
Source organism: Chiloscyllium plagiosum (assembly GCF_037043375.1). Taxonomy (NCBI): domain Eukaryota; kingdom Metazoa; phylum Chordata; class Chondrichthyes; order Orectolobiformes; family Hemiscylliidae; genus Chiloscyllium; species Chiloscyllium plagiosum. The sequence continues at coordinate 23,653,370 of NW_028270179.1, forward strand.
CGGGGTACGTTCCTGTAAATGCTGACACATGCCGCGGTGCACCCCTGTAAATACTGTCACACTGCCCTGGAACCCCTCTATAACTACTGACACACTTCCCCAACACAACCCCGTAAATAATGACACTGTCTCCGGGAACGCACATGTCTATAGCGTCACATCCCCCGGACACCACCCTGTAAATACTGAGGTACTCCACAGAACACCCCGTACGCACTGATACACTCCACGGGACTCCCCCGTATATAACGAATTTCACCCCAGTAGCCCCCTGTAAACACTGACATCATGAGACACACCCGTAAATGCTGACTCGCTCCACGGGTGCCCCGTAAACACCGACACACACTCCGGGTCCCCTCTGTAAATACCGACACTTCCCCCACCAAAGCCCTCTAAGTACTGATACATACTCTGACATTATACTATAAATACTTCCCGAGAACCCTCCTGCTAATAACGACACAGTCCCCGAGACCTGCACAGCCCCTGTAAATACTGGCAGCCTCATCAGGAAACCCCTGTAAATATTAACACACTGAACATGATCACCCTGTAAATACCGACATTTCCCACCGGAACTCCCCTGTAATGATCGACATATACCTCGGCACCCCCCTGAAAATACCGACAAACTCACTGGGACCACCTTGTAAAGTCTGGCACACTCCATGGCACCCTCTTTAAAAATAGACTCTCTCCCCAGGGCCCCATTGAAAATGCTTTTGCATCCTTCGGGGACCCCGGTAAATGCTGGCACATTCCTCAGCACACCCCTGCAAATTATGGCACACTGCCCAGCGACTCCCCTGAAAACACTGGCACACTCCCTGGTGCACCCACGTAAATACTGTCACACTGCACTGGAATCCTCTGTAAAGATTGACACATTTCCTGGAAACACCACCATAAACAATAACTCGCTCCCCGGGAACGGCCCTGTAAAAAGCGACACAGGCCCCTGCATGCCCCCCTGTAAATACTGACCTATTCCCTGGCACTCCCCCTAAATACTGAAACATTCCACGGGACTCTACGTGTAAATACCGACACTCATCCTGTGGCGCACCTGTAAATACTGACATGCTCCAACGGCGTCCCTGTAAATACCAACATTTTCCCAGGTACATCCCTGTAAACACTGATACATGCACCAGCATCACCCGACTCACCGGGAAACCCCCAAGTTAATACCGAAACAGTCTCTGGGAAACGTACCCCCGCAAATACTGAAACACTTCTCACGACCACCTCCCCCCTTCCCACTGTAAACACTGGCATACTCCTCAGTAACATTCCTGTGAATACTGACACAGTCAACAGGACACCCTCGTAAATGCCGACACTTTCACCCGGACACCCCTGTAAATACTGACACATACCATACTAATACCCTGTAAGTGCCGGCCCACGCCCTGGGGACCCCTGCTGTAAATACTGACACACTCCCCGGCAGCCCTGTTGTAAATATTGATCGACTCTACGGGACCCACCTTATAAATGCAGCCTCTGTCCAGGGAACACCCCGTAAATTCTGACAAACTCCCCAGGGGCACCGTGTAAAACCTGACACACTCCCTGAACCGCCACTTTAAATAGCCTCACGCTGAATGCGAATCGACCCTATGAACAATGACACATTCCTCAAAACACACCTGAAAATACTGGCCCACTCCCCAGCATACCCCTGTAAATACTGACACACACTCCGAAACGCACCTGTACACACTGACATACTACTCTGCACATCCCTTTAAACGATGACACACATCCCGGGATCCCAATTTAAATTCCATCACTTTCCGTAGGACACCACTGTAAGTACTAACACATTTCGCGGAACCACACTGTAAGTACTGACATACTGCCTGGGACATCTCTGTAAATATTGATGCATATTTCGGCACAGTTCTGTCAATCTGTCTATTTCTCTACCATCTGTCTATCTATACATCTACCTATTTGTCGATCCGTCTGTCTGTCTGTCTGTCTGTCTATCTATCTATCTATCTATCTATCTCACTGTTTGTTGATCTGTCCATCTATCTGTCTGTCTGTCTATCTATCTGTCTATGTATCTACCTGTCCGTCAGTCTATGATTCTGTCTGTCTGTCTGTCTGTCTATTTATCTATCTATCTATCTATCTATCTATCTATCTATCTATCTATCTATCTATCTATCTATCTATCTATCTATCTATCTATCTATCTATCTATCTATCTATCTATCTATCTATCTATCTATCTATCTATCTATCTATCTATCTATCTATCTATCTATCTATCTATCTATCTATCTATCTATCTATCTATCTATCTATCTATCTATCTATCTATCTATCTACCTTACTATCTATACATCTATCTTACTATCTATCTATCTATCTATCTATCTATCTATCTATCTATCTATCTATCTATCTATCTATCTATCTATCTATCTATCTATCTATCTATCTATCTATCTATCTATCTATCTATCTATCTATCTATCTATCTATCTATCTATCTATCTATCTATCTATCTATCTATCTATCTATCTATCTATCTATCTATCTATCTATCTATCTATCCATCTATCTATCTATCTATCTATCTATCTATCTATCTATCTATCTATCTATCTATCTATCTATCTATCTATCTATCTATCTATCTATCTATCTATCTATCTATCTATCTATCTATCTATCTATCTATCTATCCATCTATCTATCTATCTATCTATCTATCTATCTATCTATCTATCTATCTATCTATCTATCTATCTATCTATCTATCTATCTATCTATCTATCTATCTATCTATCTATCTATCTATCTATCTATCTATCTATCTATCTACCTGGAAACCATTGTGTTAATACCGACACAGTCCCCAAAAACACCATCCGGAAGTGCAGCAGTCTCCTCAAGAAAATCTGACACACTCAACATGATCATCCCGTAAATACCGACACTTTCCACCAGGACACCATTGTACATACTGCCATTTACCCAGGTAACCCTCTGCAAATACCGACACACTCCCTCTGAACACCGCTTGTATTCCTGACGCACTACGTGTCACCCCCTATAAAAATGGACTCTCTCCCCCAGGAGCCCTGTAAATGCTGACACGTTCTTCGGCACACCCTTGTAAATGTTGTCACATAGCCCTGTTACTTCCCCCTCCCCATAAAGACTGACACACTTCCCGAAGCCCCCACCCATAAATAATGACACATTCCCGTGGAACGCCCCTGCAAGTAGCCACACACTACCCTGCACGCCCCCACCTTAAATACTGGCCTACGACGTGGAACTCCCACAAAATACTGAAACACTCCGTGGGACCCAACTGCAAATATGAATACACTACACGACACCCTTAAACACTGACACACTGCCCAGGACCACCTGTAAATACCGGCTAATTCCCTGCCACATTCCGATAGATACTAACACATACCCCTTTAACACACTGCAAATACTGACCCACTCCCTGGGACCACCCCTGTAAATACCGACACTCTCCCGGGAACCCCGCTGTAAAGATTAGATTCCCCTACAGTGTGGAATCAGACCCTTCTGCCCAAAAGGTCGGCACGAACCAGCCAGACCCATTTCCCTCTGGCTAATGCGCCTAACACAACAGGCAGTTTAGCATGACCAATCCAGCAATCCTACACCTGTTTGGATTTTGGGAGGGAAATGGAGCACCCGGGGGAAACCCACGCAGACACGGAGAGAATGTACAAACTCCACAGAGACAGTCAGGCAAGGCTGCATTCGAACCCGCGTTCTGGCCCTGTGAGGCGGCAGTGCAATTCACTGAGCCACCTTGTCGCCCCAAATATTGCCATATTTCCCAAAAAACCCTATAAATTCGACACTCTTCTCTGAACACTCTGCAAATACTGACACACCCATCGAGAAGCCACCAGTAAGTCCTGACAAACTTCCTGTGGTGCTCCTGTGAATACTGACACACTCCCCAGGATCCCCCTGTGAATAACAATGCATTACCTGGGACACCCCCTGTAAATACAGACGATCTCCCTGTGACCCCACCTGTAAATACTGACACACGCCTCAGGAACACCCTTGTAAATGCCGACACAATCCACTGGGACACCCCTGTAAATACAAATATATACCCCAGTAACCCTTGCATATGCCGACACACTCGCCGGGAACGCACACCCCCGAAAATACTGACACACTCGTCAGGACACCCCTATAAATACTGATACTCTGGAACCTCCTGAAAATACGAACACACAGCACAAGTGCCCACTGTGAATACTGACACACTCCCCAGCATCATCCTGTATACTGGCACACTCGGTGGGCGTCCCTGTAAATAATTATACATTCTACGGAAGCGCCCTGTAAATACTGAAATACTCCCCAGGACACCCCACAGGACCACCCTGTAAATGGTGACACACATCCCGCATGCCCCCTTGAAATGCCAACGCACTCACTGGCGCCAAGTCGTGGAGATACTAACACACTCCACGGGACCCCCCCACCTCCCCCCCCCCAATAATTACCTATACTCACCAAGGGAAATACCTGTCAATACAGACATACTCTCTGGTGTCCCCCTGCAAATAACAGCACACTACTCGGGATGCTGTGTGTAATTACTGGCACTCTCCCTGGGATGTCCGTGTTAATATAAAAACACTGCACAGGGAACCCTACTGCAAATAAGAACATTCTCACTGGAATCCCCTGTAAATACTAACACAGTCCCTTGCTTGTGTCCTGTAAATACTGACACACTCCCCAGGACACCACCTTTAAATACTGACACGCTTCGCACGACTCCCACGTAAATACTGACATGCTCCACTTGATGCCCCTTAAATATCGACAGACTCCCCAGGTCTCCTTGATAATACCGACACACTCCCCGTGACCCCTTCTGTAAATATTGACACAATACACGTGACCCCTCCTGAAAATATTGACAGACTCTGCACCACACCCCAGTAAATACTGAAACACACCCCAGGACCACCCTGAAAATACTGACACGCTCCCTGGGATCCCCTTGTAAATGTTGACACAATCCCGGGGACCCCACTGCAAATGCCGACACATTCTCCTGAACACCCTGTAAATAACAACACAATCCCCAGGTCCCACACTAAATAACAACACACTCCCTGGGAGCCCTCTAAATACTGACACACTCCCCGGGACCATATTTGAATACTGGCACACGCCCTGGGAACCCCCTGCAAATACTGACACATTCCCGAGAACCTTCTTGTAAATAACAACACACTCCCCAGGGCACTCTATATATATCGACACGCTCCCCAGGACCCCCCTGTTAACACTGACACACTCTCCAGAACCCCCACGTAAATAACAACACACTCCCCAGGACCCACTTGAAATACTGGCACACTCCCCGGGACCCCACTATAAATACAAACACACTGCATGGTACGGCCCTGTAAATGCTGACTCATTCCCAGGAATTACATTCCTGAAGAAGGGCCTGTACCCGAAACGTCGAATCTCCTGTTCCCTGGATGCTGCCTGACCTGCTGTGCTGTTCCAGCAATAAAGTTTCAACTCATTCCCAGGGACCCCTTGTAAATACCAACACTCTCCCCAGGACACCCTGCATATATCAACACTCTTCATCGGGACCTCCCTTAAAATATTGACACACTCCCTGGTATCCTCCTGTTAATAATGACACACTCTCCGGGATGCTCGCTGTAAATGCAGACACTCTCCCTGGGAAACTCCTGTAAATACCGACACACTCCACAAGACTCCCCTGGAAAGATTAGATTAGATTCTCCACAGTGGGGAAATAGGCCTTTCAGCCCAACAAGTACACACCGCTCCTCCAAAGAGAAACCCACCCAAACCCCTTCCCCTACCTGATATTCACCCCTGACTAACGCACCTTACACTGTGGGTAATTCAGCATGGCCAATTCACCCGACCCGCACATCTTTGAATTGTAGGAGGAAACCGGAGCACCCGGAGGACACTCACGCAGACACAGGGAGATTGTGCAAACTCACACAGACAGGTGGGAATCAAAAAAAGGACCCTGATGTTGTGAGGCAGCAGTGCTAACTACTGAGCCACCGTGCCGCCCAATACTGACACACACTGGGACTCCCTCTAAATACTGACTTGCTCCCCAGACACTCCTGTCAATACAGTCACATTGCGCGGGAACTCCACTGTAAATACTTCACACTTCCCAGGACCCCCCTGTAAATGCTGAATCCACCCCTGAAAATTCCCTGTGAATCGTGACCACCATGGAAATACCAACAATCTCTCTGGGAACACACTGAAAATACCGGCGCTCTCCCCGGACCACCCACATAAATACCTATGGTGTCCCCTGACCCCACTGTAAATACTTACATTCCCCACAGGATCCCCCTATAAATACCGACACTCTCCTCGGAGACCCCCTGTAAGTAATAATACACTGGCTGCCAATCCCTTGCCAATGCCGAAACACTTCCGGAGACACCCACCACCGCCCCCCCCCCACCTACCCCATAACAACTGACACACTCGCGAGAAGACATACTCCCTGGGAGCAATTGCAAATGCTTAAACTCTTCTCAGGAACCCCCTGCAAATACCAGTACAAACCCGGGACAAACCCCGTACATGCTATTATGCTCCCGAGACCATCTGTAAACACTGACACTCTCCAGGGCTCCCCTGTGAATAACAACACAGTCCCCGGGCCACCGCTTGAAATACTGAAACACCCAAGACACCGTTGTAACTACCAATACACTCACCAGGACACCCTGTATTCACAGACACACTCGTCGGAACACCCCTGCAGATATTGACACACTTTCAAGAACCCCTCTGTCAGTATTGATAGACTCCCCAGGAATGTCCGGCAAAAACTGAAATACTCCTGTCCCACTCTGTATCATCCTCTCTCTCGAAGATCCCTCTCTCTCTTTCTCTCTCTTCCTCCCCCTCCCTCTTTCAGTCTTTACCCCGCCCACTTTCTGTCTCTCTAACCCACTCGTACACACTCTCTCGGCGACCTCCCACTCCCTCTCGACACCCTCCCAATCTCTCCCTATCCTCTCTCTCTGTACCCGACTCTCTTTACTCCTCCCTCTCTCGCTGCACACACCTCCCACTCTCCCCATCTCTCTTGCTGTACCCGTCCCACTCTCTCTGCCCTCTTGCCACTCTATTTCTCCACCCACTCCCACTCTGCCTCTCTCTACACCCTCCCTCTGTGTCTCTTCCCACTCCCACTCTCTCACTATCTCCCCACTCTAACTCTCTGTCTGTATACTCCCCTCTCTCTCTCCACTTTCGCCCTCTCTCTACACGCTCCCGCCTCACTCTTCCCCACCAATCTCTCTCCCAGCCCCGTCCTACTCTCAATCGCTGTACCCCCGCCCACTGTCTCTTTGCCACCTCCTACTCTCACTCTCTAAAACCTCCCTCTCTCTATCCCCTCCCCCACTCTCTATCCTCTCTCTCTATACCCCCGACTCTCTCTCCTCTGAAACATTTCCCATTCTCACCCTCTCTCTTTCTCTACCCCGTCCCATTCTCTCTACCCCCCTCCATTTCTCTCTCTACCGTTCTCACAATCTGAATCTCTCTACCCCCTCCCAGTCTCTCCACCACTTCCCAATATCTCTCTCTCCACTTTCCTACTCTCTCTAAATCTCTCTTAAGTTCTCCCTCCGGCCCTCCAACTCTACATCTGTAACCTTTTCCAGCTCTATCCCCTCCCTCCCCCTCTCTCTACATCCCTCTCTTTCTATCTGCCTCCCTCCCACACTCTCTCTCCTCCCTCCTCACACTTTGTCTTTATCTACGCCCTCCCAGTCTCTCTACTACTCGAACTCTCTCTCTTTCTCTCTCTATCGCACTCTTTCTATGTCTCCTTTACTCACTTTGTCCGTCATTTTCTCAATCTACCCTGCTCCCATTCTCTCTGTCTACACCCTCTCTCTACCCCCTTCTCTCCCTCTCTCTTTACCCCTTCCCACTGTCTCTCTCTACACCTCCAACTCTCTCGACCCCTCCATCTCTCTTTCTCTCTTTCTCTCTCTAACCCGCTCCCTCTCTCTCTTTCCCTACTCTCTGTCTCCCTCTCTCCCTTTCCATCTGACAGAATCTCGCTTCATCCCTCTCGATGTCACACACACTCTCTTGCTGGTCCTTCCCTCTCCCTCTGCCCCAGAGATGGGGAGGGTTGGAGTGGCTGTGACGGTGTTGGGGGGTGGTAGCGAGGTTAGAGGGATATGGCGGTTTGGAGGAGGGAGAAAATGGGGAAAGATGCAAAGGCGGGAGGTAGATAGAGATAGCAGGAGAGTGAGAGAGAAAAGGAGGGACAGAGAGAAGAGTTGAGGCAGGTGGAGCGACGGGGTGAGAAACAGAGAGGGTTGGGGGCAAGAGAGACTAAAAGGAGAGGGGCAGAGGAAGAGAGAGATTGAGGAGAAAGAGAGAAATGAGGAGAAAGATGGGGAGAGGAAATGGGGAGAGGGGGTGAGGAGGAGGAGTGAGAGTGAGGGTTTGAAGTGAGAGAGAAAGAGAAGGCTGCGATTGAGTGGGGTGGAGGGAACGCGGGCGAGAGATGAACTTTGCCGAAGGCCAGGTCGGAATTGGGGCAACCGAGAGGTGAAAGCAAGGACAGAGTGAATTACACTGAACACCTGAGCTCATGTTTCAGTTCTCTCCGCTTCCCTGAGGACCAGGACTTAGAGCTGAGTCTATCTCTCTCCAGCACAGCTTCCTCAACGCAAAGACAAACAAGCACATCATTCGCTCTGGTTTCGTCACTTTTTAATGAACATTTTTATTGTTTACAAACTGAAGTGATTGATACAGTCAGTGCGATGTGCCTTTTCTCACTGGCCACTGAGTTGTGAGAAACATTGAAATGAGTCCCCATGTCTCTGTAACCCGCCCCCCACGCCCCCTGTGGGATAAGGATGGAGAAACCAACATTACCCACAGTCGCTTACCATAAGGCCAGGCTGCCCCATCACTGAACTGAAATGAGAAAATCCCGGATGGTTTGATTAATGAGTGAATTTACTTGATTGGTTAAATTGGGGGAAGGGATATTTCAGCACATTCTTCAGCTGCTGTCTGAACTTTGTCTGGGTCACGGCATAAATTGCGGTGTTTGTGCAGCAACTGAGGAGCTGCAGCATGAAGCCCAATTCCTGAACGAAAGGATGGAGTAGCACAGGAGTATCCACAATCCAATATATTCGGTCCCAGATAGAATACATCATTAACGTTGACCATAACAGGATGAAATTGGCCGAGATCACAAAGAGTAAAATGATGGACATCTTTCGGTTTTTCATTTCAGTGTCAGATTGAGCGTCCCCATTGGTGTGAGCCCGGAGTCTCCTGCGGGCTCTGCTGGTGAATAAAATGTGTCTGACAGTAAACACATTGAGCAGCAGAATCAGGAGAAATGGGAGAGCGGGGGTTAGAATTTGGTGGAAGAACTCATTTATGATCCAGAAACGGGAGGAATAAGCGCCGTCTATTGCAACACAAAACCAGGGGTTATTTCCCAGCCGATACCGAGTGGTGAGCAAAAAATACCAGAAAATGTTCTTTGAGCAGCTCAGCACGGTCACTGCTCCCAGAATCACAGCCGCCGTTTTATGACGGCAATATTTACTTTTCAGCTTTTGACAACAAATGGCTACAAACCGATCAAAGGTGAAAGTGACGGTGAACCAGACAGAACAGTCAGTGGCTGCATAAAGCAGGACGGCGTGGACATTACACACAGGGATGTAGTACAGGAAATAAAACTTTGTCCGATAAGCAATGGGAAGGTGTCTCAATATCAGGTCGAGGATAATAACCAGTAGATCCGCCGCTGCCATAGACCCCAAGTAACGTCTGACACATGGAGACAGTCCACAATCTTTATATAGCAAGACATAGATCGTCACTATGTTAACTGTGAGGAAGGAAAAGAAATATATTATCCAGTTGACAGGAGGCAAAGTCACCAGTTTGATTGAAGAGACAGTGAGATTTTTCAAATGTGTCACTGCATTCAGTGATTAACTAAAATAATTGGAGCTGAAATAACAAATGGGAAGGTCTGTATTATGGACAAAAATGTGTCATAGAACACATGAAACCATCTCTCCCCAAACACACAGAGGCACATCCATAAGAACAGGTGGTTTCCAGAACATTCCGACACACGAGATCACACCAGAGCAGGCCCAAGTCATTGGTTCGAGATCCTAATACAAAGGTTAAAAACGGTGCTGTCCTCAAGGATTCTCTCTCAGTTCCTTGAAGACAAACGCAGGATGGAAATTTCTGTCTTTCAGTCGAAACTGTATTTGATCCAAGTGAAAAAATGGAAGTGCAATGAAAACGTATTCACATCTTTAACTGTCTGAGATGACTTTGGAACAGAGTCTCCTTCTCTCTGGAACGGGATCTCTTCCCTCTGGATCTTATCTTTTGTTCCAATCAGTGACGTTTGGCCGTTCACAAATGATGTCAGAGATGGAATAGTCCAGAGAATGTCGGTTATAGAATGTACGGGGAGAAAGTGAGGACTGCAGATGCTGGAGACCAGAGTAGAAAAGTGTGGTGTTGGAAACGTGCAACAGGCCAGGCAGCATCCGAGGAGCAGGAGAATCGACATTTCGGGCATAAGCCCTTCTTTAGACTTATGCCCGAAACGTCGATTCTACTGCTCGTCGGATGCTGCCTGGCCTGCTGCGCTTTTCCAGTACCACACTTTTCTCCTATAGAATGTACGGTACAGAACGATCTGGGGATGTGTATTATAGAATGTTGGGTACAGTATGTTTCAAGAGCATTTCAGTTATGGATGGTCCGGAAGAGAGAATGTTCTGGGTCATGTAAGTTATGGAATGTTGGATACAGAATGTTCCTGGGATTATCGGTTCTAGACTGTGGGGTACAGAATGTTCCAGAAATGTCATTTATAAATGTTGGGTAAAAAAAATTGCGTGAAATCTTCAGTGGCTATACCGACACGATTCCTCACCTTTTCCTCTGCTGCATCAATGACTAAATCGGTGCCACCTCATGATCCCAAGAGGAGGATGAACAGTTCTTCAACTTCGTAAACACATTCCACCCTGACCTTAAGGTCACTTGGATCATCTCACTCACCTCACTCCCCTTCATGGACCTCTCCATCTTCATCTCTGGTGACTGACTAACCACGGACATCTACTGCAAGCCCACCGAATCCCAGAGCTACCTGTACTACATCTCCTTCTATACTGTCTCCTGTAAAAACGCCATTCCTTATTCCCAATTCCTCTGCCTCCTCCACACATGCTCCCAGGTTGACTAATTCCACGTTATATAATCTCAAATTGACTCATTCATCCTTGACCACAAATACCTTTCCCACGTGGTCGACGATGCCATCCAGCGCATCTCCTCCATTTCCCACACCTCCCCACTTGAACACCGCCGCTCCCAACGAAATAAGGTCAGAAACCCGCAATCTACACCTTCCAGCTCACCAACCAAGCAGATACTTCGCCTCATACTCAGCCACTTCTGCCACCTACAAACCTCACTGCCAGAGATATATTTTCTCCGTGCAGCTATCAGTGTTCCCTAGACAACATTCCCTCCACGGCTCTCTTGTCAGATCCATGCCAATACACCAGTACACACCCCATTCCCGACACCTGCCCCTGCCAACGCAGGAAGTGCAAATCCTGCGCCATCACCTCTCCCCTCACCTCTTTCCAAGGCCACAACGGATCATTCCACATCGGACAGAAATTTACCTGAAATGCACTGCGTAAGTTGCACCAAAAGTGGTTTCCTGTACATCCGGGCGACAGGATACCATCTTCTGGATCCTTCCAGAGAAAATCTCTGGGACACCCGCACTAAATAACTCCATCGCCCCGTGGCTGAACACTTTAAGTTTCCCTCCCACTCCATCAATGACATTGAAGTTCTGGGCCTCCTCCAATCACCAACCCCGAACCACCCGACGCCTGGAGGAAGAACTGCCTTGGGACCCTGAAAGCACATGCGTTCAATGTGGATTTCAACAGATTCCTCATTTCACCTCTCCTCGATTTATCCTAGATCCAACCCGACAAATCAGCACCGCCTTCCAAACTTGTCGATCTCCTTTGCCATCAATCTGCTCCATCCTCCTCTCCGACCTATCACCAAATCTTCCACATTTATCGTCTGTCGTATTCACAGCTACCTTCTCCTCAACGCCACTCCCTCCCATTTAGACACTAACACCACGACCCGCAAGCACTAATCCTGATTCAGAGTTTATGCCAGAAACATCAATTCTGCTGCTCCTCGGGTGCTGCCTGACCTGCTTTGCTGTTCCATCGTCATACTCACAGAATGAGACCTGATGGATAATATTTCATGAAGCCTCATTACCACCCCGGGTATACCTTGTCACACAGTCACCGTGGAATACATTTAGGAAAGGAGTTACCCTGGAATTACACAACATTGATTTTAGAATCCGGGAAATCTCATGGTAACAGGTCAAAGTTGGTCAAGAAAATCGCCTGATGATGTACATCTACTTCCCTCCTCACCACGCCTCGTTGATAACTCAGTTCCCCATGACGTAGACAACAATCGGATGAAGCACTGAGGCAGAAAAGGACACAGAGCGTACTCTGAGTGTGGGACTAAAAGGTCCACCATCAAGAGTGTCTCTGCAGGTCCACCAAAGACTGAGCAAGGCGAGCCGAGAAATATAGAGTAGCCCGACTTTGTGAAGTGATGCGGGAATCAAAAATAAGGAATCATTCTCACAAACTACTTGTCACAAATGGATGTGTCCCGAACGGTATCTGTAGAATCGGGAAGCACACAGTCCTGAGCGCGGGGACGTCTCAGTCTCATATTGAAGATGCCGTCCACTGTATTATGTGGCACTACCTCCTATGAAGTAGAACATACCTCGAATATATTGAAAAAATGTAATGTGGGCATCCATGAGGCACTGTGGGCTGTCGACAGCTGCATCATCAACGGCCTTCCGTCCATGATAAAGTCAGAAATGGGCTGTTCACTGATGGTTCCAAAATATTCAGCACCATTCACAACTATACCTATACTGAAGCAAGCTATTCAGCACATCAAGAATATTAAGCAGGAATAGAATAAGGCCATTCAGCTATTCGAGGCAGTTTCCCAGCAACGTGAGCAGGTCTTTTAATCTCTCATGACTGTTAGACAGGAAATGGAAGGTAACATTCATCCATTTAAAACAGCCACAAACAAATACATAGTGGACTGATTAGTAAGGGAGGTGCAGAGTTAAATTTGGTTTAAATCAGTCTTTATCAGGTAACACAAATTAACAACTGCAGTGACACATTGATCCGTGCTGGGGCCTCACCTATTTGCAAACGATATCATGGTTTCAATAAATGCAAGAAACGTGCTCGAACTAAATTTGAAATGACACTAAGCGAGACAGGAACTGAAGTTATCAAGAGGAGGTAGAGAATCTCTAATTGGATAAGCAATGGACAACAATTTGACAGCTGGAAAATAACGTGGGTAACCATGAATCTGTGAATGTTTCAGGCAGAATGAAACGTTGTATACTACATAAACAGGGAGAGATTACAGGAGTCAATGATACAGTGTGTATCAGAAGGTTCAGTCTGACACTTTCAGACATCTGAAGTGTTGCTTCATCTCCATGATGGTCTGCTCACCGATGTTCCAGGGGCCCCATTGCTCTTAGTACACACGTGGTAGTTTGATGTGTGTGGTTGACGACTGTGACTCAACTTTATTTCCTCTTGGAAAATAAGACAGGGTATGTGATTGATCTGTTACACTCATATCATTTTGGAACGAGTGATTGTCATTCCCTTGGTTTGACAATAGTTCCGGAAAAGGCTAGACCTTGTCCACAAATTAACTTTATAATTATGGGCAATTTTGATGGCATTAGGCAGGAAAATACAAAAGATAATCACAGAAAAACTGTTTGAGTTTGAAGGACGTCTGGAATTGGGTATCTTTCAAAAGCGAGATAATTAAAATCCAGGAACAACGTGTTCCTGTTAGTGTGAAAAGGAATGCTCGCAGGAGTAGGGAATAGCACATGACAGGAGATATTGTGCTTTGGTCAATGAAAAAGAAGGAGACATATGTCTGTTGTAGGAAGCGAGGATCAAAGGAATCCCTTGAGCGTCCAGGGTGTTAGAGTACATTTACGGCGGAAATCAGAAGGGCAAACAGAGAACATGTGATCACTTTGGCTGATAAGGTTAAAGGGAATGGAAAAAAAAATCCTGCAAGTATATTAAGCGCAAAAGACAAACTAAGGAGGGAATAGGGATGCTTAAAAATCAAACTGCAATCTATGTGTGTTTCCACAGGAGATGAATTAGTTTTATTACGTTTATTGTCACATGTACTCACATGAGAACCGTGAAGAGTTTACAAGTCACGACATGCGACAAAATCTTACATAAAGAGGTAAACCCCTCCAGCTACAGAATCTTCGTGAAAAGTGGAAAAATAAAAACACCAGAGTTAAAATGTAAAACATTGCAGCCCTTCATTTAACAGTGGAAATATAGAAAGACAGTGACCAGTTCAACAACACAGTCCATAAGCGCTTGGCCATGCTGGGTACTCACTCCTCATAAGGACTGAAACTCCCAGACTCCTCTGCCTTACAGCCTGCTCCTGTTCTATGAGTGAGATCATACACAAACATATCCCGCATCAATATTTACTGTGGAGAAAAAGATGGAAGTGAGGCAACTCAGGGAAATAAATCCATGCAGTGATGTTTTGAAACGAGACCAAATTACAGAAGAGAAAGTGGTGAAGTTTTTCAAATGCATAACCGTCGATTAATACCCAGAACCTGTTCAAGCATATCCCAGGTCATTGTGGGAAGCTGGGGAAGACATTGTGGAGCCCCTAGCGGAGATATTCGTATTATCCTCAGAGTTGTGATGAAGGGTCCCTGGACCCGAAATATTATCTCTGTATTCTCTGCACAGATGTTGCCAGACCAGTTGAAATTTAGCAGATATTTTTTGTCTTGTTTCCGATGAAGCATTTGCAGTTAGTTCAGATTTTATTTGTATCATTGAGAACCACGGGTAACATGATGAATGGCTCAAAGATAGATAATTCTGGAATATTAATTTGAAAACGGTAGTAAGGAAAAGGCAGGGAATTACAGCGCGGTGAGTTTGATGTCAGGGGTGCGTAATTATTTGGAACAGATTCTCAGAAGCAGGATTTACATGCAATTATAACGGCAAGTACTAATTTTGGAGTTATCACGGCTTTGTGTATGATAAAATGTGTCTCGCAAACTTGTTTGAAACTTTTCAAGACGTGACCAAGAACATCGATAAAGGGAAAGCAGCATACGTTGTCAACGTGGACGTTAGTGAGGCCAAGAAGGTTCTGCATAGTAGGCTGGTTAATAAGGTTAGATCACAGGGGATCAGGGAAAGCTAGCCAATTCGATTCAAAAGTTAGCTTGACAGCAGGCGATAGAGTGTGGTTGGAGAGATTTGTGGTCCTAACTGATGACCTGTGACCAGCGGTGTGCCACAGGACCAGGCATCTTCTGTTTGTTATCTTTATAAATGATTTGGATGAGAATATAGGTACCATGGATAGTACGTTTGTAGACAAAACCAAAAATTGTGTTATAGTGGAAGGTGAGAGGGTCATTTCAAATGACAATGAGATCTTGATCAACTGGATCAATGGCCCATTTAATGGCAGATGGAGCTTCATGCAGATAAATGAGGGCAGAATTTAATAGTTAATTGTAGGGCTGTAGGGAGTGTTGTCGAGCAGAGACACCTGGGGTGGAGTAAGAAAGTTGCTTGAAAGTGGACCAGCAGGTAGATAGGGCTGTGAATAAGGGGTTAGAAATTCTTACCTTCATCGTTCAGAGCATTGAGTATAGGAATTGGGACATCATGTTATTGCTGTACAAGAGAATAAAAAATCTACTTTGGGAGTATTGAGTACAGTTCATGTTACCCTTCTATCGGAAGGATGTTATGAACTGGAAAGAGTATAAAATATTTAAAATGATGCCACGGAGTCTGGAAGTTTTGAGACATAAGGATAGGCTGGGATTTTGCTCCATTTGCGTAGGAGGTTGAGGGATGACGTAATAGACGTTTATAAAATCACGAGGGGCAAGGATAGGATGAATATGCAAGGTCTTTTCCCCAAGGTGGCGGTTTCCAAAACCAGAGAGTATAGGTTTAAGGTGAGACAGAAGACATTTAAAAGGGAAGTAAGGGGCAGTTGTTTCTCACAGAGGGTTCTGTTTATATGTAGCGAACGGTTAGTGGTCGTGGTGAGTACAATTGCAGCATTTCAAAGACGATTGGATTTGTGCATGAATAGGAAAGTTTTGGAGAGGCATGTGCGAAAAGCAGCAATGTAGAACAAGTTCAGCTGAGGAAACCCGGTGAGGATGGGCGATTTGGCCGAACGATCTGTTTGCATATTGCATGCCTCTGAGAGTTTAAGACTCTATAACACCTCTTTCATCACTAATTCTTCACTGCCCCCAATTTGCTTCCAGGTCAAATATCCTCTGTAAATGCTTTCAACAATTTAACTCTCTGAACTTTCTTTAACAGAGTATTTCTGATATGGATGTGATGCTGTAGACACAGCAGGGAAGAAGTAGAATTGTATTGAACCACAATCTATAACTTTTCTGCAAGGGATAATCTCTCAGTCTACCACGACCATCAAGCCAATCTGTGGTTCAGTGCCGAGTGTGGGTGAGCATGCCTGGGTCAGAACTATGTGTATCCACAACGGATGGCAACTCGTTAAAGCTACGACACTTGGCAGGTTACATTCCAAAAAATATCAATTTGATTCGCTGCACTTGACATGGAAAAACAGCAGAAAACAGCAAATACGACAAATACAATGGGCCATGACACCATTCCAGCAATAGGACTGAAGACTTGTGATGCACAGCAAGCCGTGTCCCTGGGGAAGTTGTTTCATTCCAGCTCCAACGCTGACATCTCCTTGACAATGTAGAAAACTACTCAGCTATGTCCAGTCCCATAAGAGGAGAATAATTACAATCTGACCATTTACCATACCCTCAGAACTATCACGACTGTCAAATTGGTGGAACGTGTTTTTGAACGAGCTGCCAAGCAACAAAGAAATAACCTGCTCATTGTGGTTTCCGATAGGTCGCCATGTGGAGATGGTGCTGTTGTGTGCATGCCACTGATTACTAATCCAGACCTGGCTAATGCTCTGGCAGCTGGTGGAATTTAAAAACAATTAATAAAAGATCTAGATAAAAAGTCTGGTGTCAGTAATAGTGACCCTGAAGCCAACGTCGTTCATAAAAAGTAAATTTGTTTCCCCAAAGTACTGTCAGGAATCAACTCTCTAGTGCTTTCCTGCCCTAGCCTAGAAGTGACTCCAGACTCACAGACATGTGATAAAATCTTCAATGGTCTCCGAAACGGCCATGCAAGACCCTTAATTGTATCAAACAGCTCCGAGGACTGAAAGGATAAAACCGAAAAGAACACACGTCACTTGCCTCTGTTTTGGAAAAGGAAATGGGAAACACATTCTTGTCGACTCTGCAGAGACCTCCTTCCTACTGTTTGAGAACTTGTGACAATGTTGACAGAGCTTTCCCACAGACTGTACAGAAACATCAGGAAAGGTGTAGGCCATTCAACACATTGGGTCTTCCCCATTCTCGTCCATGGCCGAACATCTCCTGAATATACTTTTCATCCACAATGTACATATCCCTTAATCTGACTGAATTTGGGAAAAAAATAGGAACTGTAGTGGGCCGTTGTGTCCGTTGAAGTTTCTATCCAATGCAATACAATGATGGCTGACCCATTATTTTCACACCGATATCCTGCTCTCTCTCTCGCCTTATGTGGGCGGGAATTACCGAGGTAAACCAGTCACTGAGTGCAGACATTTATTGTCATCTCAATGCAGAGCGGCCTGCCTGTACTTGATACTGTAACCCATTGTTTTTGACTTCCCAGTCAGGGGAATTATCATTCCTGCTTCCAATCCCTCTCGTCCTGACAGACATACATATATATATATATATATTTCACTGAGATCTCCACTCATTTGCCTAAACCCCATGTCCCAAACTCTGCTCCCACAACAAGCTTGCCCTCCTAGAGATCAGACAGGTCATTCCTTGCTGCACTCACTCAACGTCGGGTTTTTCCTTCATAAACTAAGGAGAGGAAAACTGCATACTATACTGCACAATGTTCGACATGGGGGCTCACCCAGGCCCTGTACAGCTACTTACTCCTGGACTCAAGTCCCGTTACGATGAGGGTCAACAGACCAGTTATGTTCCAAACTACTTTCTGTTCCTGCAATATTGCTTTCAGTGACTGGTGTGCATGGAGATCCAGATCGTTTTCAGTGTTACCGCTACTCACTTGGTGCGTGTATGTTCACTGGTCAGCATGACAATGCTATTCCCACTATTGACATCTGGTTTCAGAACTCATTGCCATGAATGGACCTTAGCGACTACACAGAAGGAAACAAAAAAGGAGCACCAGTCCCTTTATAGATCAACGTTTTACAGCCAATCCATTTCCAAATGGTAGGCTGCCATACTCTATTTACGCCGAAGTGCACAATGTCACATCTACCACCATTGATCTCCATCTGCCACATATTTGCTGGTGGAATGAAGCCTTTTTTAAGCCATTCTCAATGGTGTCTTGCACCTCTGAGACAGCAGACCCGTGTTCTCTCTGGAGGCCCGAAGCTAGTGAGGAACGTCGAACTGTTTCAGAATTAAGGTATTCAGGCTGCTGACAGGATTGTGAACAGTATAACGTTGAGTGTAGGGTCACATAGTAACTGCACATTAATGTGCTCAGAGTTCAGAACTCCGCCAATTGACATGAGGTCTCTGCACAAGCACGTAAACTGTCGGGACTCGAGCATCCTGGGAAAATATGGAATTTCTTACCTTATCAATGGCTGCTTCAGACATAATGAGTATGCGTTCATAAGCATCAAGTTTAAACTTCTTATTCTCGCACAGAACGACATATTAAACACATAATTAATGCATTCTGTCTTCATGGCAACATCATGCCAGGGTTAGATGTTGTGAAGCTCCTTTTCTCTGTCTTGGTTCATGTCGATAATTATTTATCAAGCAGACTCAGTCTGTATGCAATATTACTGTCTCAATAGAACACTGCCAACAAGTCAGATATAGTTACACTGATAATTTAAATATTTTGCATGGAGGACCACACATAATTTACAATTATAATGACTTACTAGCACGTATGAATTCTGTTCTTGACTTATAACCAAGGATATCCAGGTCCTTTTCCACAACAGCACTTCCTGACCTCTCACCATTTTATAGACATAAATGCGAATGATTACATTTGTTGTTTACATATTAATCATTTTTATATCTTGCGAACAGCTATTGCCCAAACACTGGTCCTTCTGATAACCCACAAGCCTTCTGTCCAGAGAAAAACACTACTCTCTTCATTCTGTCCATTATCCAATTTTTAATTCATATGTTATATTTTCCACCACTGCATGCCTTAGAAAAATAATCAGTAATTCTTTCACCAGCTCTATTGTCACCTCTTCAATACACTGGCATGCAGTAATCAGATGCAGCAAATTACCGAGCTTCAATTCAATTCTATTTTGAAAAACTTGCTCTTCATTAATTCTAACGTTCTGAAGTTCCTCATTTTCACCAGTCCCCAGTCCCCTAGTGTTTCTGGAAGTTAGCTTATGAACCTTCCTCGGGGGATATAGAATTATTTCTCTCAGTAGGCAGATGGCTTCTGTCAACTCGAGAATACTTCCAAGGACTGATTTCGGAGATGATGGATATGTCACCCATTGCTGCCTGGAAAGTTTCAGAATCATTCCATTTCACTTCATGGTGAGTGTCAGCACAGTCTTGTCCCTGGTGTGAGACTGGAGGTTTTACTGAAGAACGGGACACAGCTCTGTGACAACCTCATTTTTGAAAGAAGTTGGTTTCACACTTTGCACCTGGAATTGAAAAATGTTCATGGAAATCTTTGGGGGAAAGTGCAGTGGCCTGGTCCTTCCTGTGTAAGAACTTCCCTTCTGTAAAGTCTCAGGTCCATTTGTTTACCATGGACCCAGGTACACTGGAAATTCAGTATCCAGAGTGGTGTGACCAGACCAACCACTTTGCAAACGACAGTGCAATGATATATATTTGAATGCTCTAACAGTCAATGTATAACCAGGATAGTTAGGCATGCGCGTTTTCCGGTTCAAATAAAACGTGCACCCTTTATTTTTGTATCATATAATGTTGATAGGTGTTTATACTTTGGTTCCATAAAGGTAGAATCAACTTAATTATTTTCAATTCTTGTTCAGTTGAATGATCATAATTCATATCTAACTTTTTCCCAATTCACGACATGGCAAACACCTGATTACTGTACGGGTCAGTAAATTCGTCGCTTGCAAACATGACCTACATGAGAAATGGATTCCAGAAAGCCTAAGTTCAAACACAATTCATGTCTTGGTTCATGTTGATAATTATTTATGAACCAGCTGACTGTGATACTGAGTGATGTACTGGTCTGCTCCTGAATCTGTCCAGAGAGTTTCCAAATTGCATCAGGGTAGTCATTCAAACATTCCTTCACAACAAATCATTTGGAGTTCACCTTGGGAAGGGGTAAACTTGCCAACAGACTATATCACCAGTCTCAATGTCTGATCAAATGCTGTTCAAGTTAGATACCAATGTCTGACCAGCAAACATGTCTTCCAAATTCCTCTTCAGTCAGAGTTTGGCCCAGCGAGCAGATGTGTGGACAGGAAGTTCGGAATAACACCGCAGAAGTTATTTTATGGTGTTAACATCCGGCTGCCCCTCCCCCCGACCCCAGACGCTATTCATCAGCACCCTGGGCTAGACACTGACTGAAGACATTAACAAACTGACAGTCTTCTGCAGCACATTGAGTCACATAGTGAATCCTCTAAAACCATATGCAATGAAGTCATGATTCGGAGCTTCCGGTGTTGGACTGGGGTGTACAAAGTTAAAAATCACACAACACCAGGTTATAGTCCAACAGGTTTAATTGGAAGCACACTAGCTTTCGGAGCGACGCTCCTTCTTCAGACAATCACCTGATGAAGGAGCGTCGCTCCAAAAGCTAGTGTGCTTCCAATTAAACCTGTTGGACTATAACCTGGTGTGTGATTTTTAACCATATGCAATGAATGTCGCCTTGACATTCACCAGTGTCAAATCAAAATTACACATCTCTGTGGATGTCCAGATATTAATACATGGATCAACCAACAGAATGTATATGAAGAAAATAGGAGCAAACATCAAGCTAAGAATCACTTTAACAGCGGAACTTAGTGGATTTTGTCTGGTATAGGTAAACACGCAGGTATTTGCCTGGCACTGAGTTAAATGTAATAATGTGCTGCATAACTGGAAGAATCGGCCTAACACTCCTCGCCAGCTTCCTGACCTCACACACCTCACTCCCACACATGTTCATCAAGTGATAAGAATCCACAAACGGGGAGACACTTGAAACATAGAACAGTTAAGCAAAGTGCAGACCCTTCAGTCTTGATGTTGTGCCGGCCTTTTGTCCTACCCTAAATTCAGACTACCCTACACATTTTTCATTGCACTACCTTCCATGTGCCTATCCAGCAATCGCTTAAATGTCCCTAATGTATCTGACTCGACTGGACTGTCAGCAGTACAATCACCGCACCCACCAACTCTTAAAGAAACAAATCCGATATCTCCCCTAAAAATTCCTCTAAGCACCTTAAAGTTATGCCCACTCTTGATAGACATGTATGCCCTGGAAAAAAGTCTTGGCTATCCACTCTATCTATGACTCTCAACATCTCATACACGCTATCAAGTCACGTCTCATCCTTCTTTTCTCCAATGTGAAAAGCACGAGCTCCCTCAACGTTTCTTCATAAGACATTCCCTACAGTCCAGGCAGTATCCTGTTAACTATCCTCTGCACGATCTCTAAAACTTCTACATTTTTCGTATAATGAGGCGTCAGAACTGAACACAATATTCCAAGTGAGATGTAACCAAGGTTCGAAAGAGCTGCAGCATAACATCGCGGCTTTCAAACACGATCCCCCTGCTAATTAAAACCAAAACAACATAGGACTTCTTAATACCTTATCAACTTGGGTGGCAACTCTGAGTGATCTATGGACATGGACCACAAGATGCCTACGTTCCTCCACACCTCAAAGAATCCGGCTTTTATCCCCGTATTCTGCATTCAAATTCGACCATTCAAAACAAATCGCTTCAAACTTTTCCTGGTTGAACCCCAACTCCCACTTATCAATCCAGTTCTGCATCCGGTAAATGTCCCATTACAACCTGCAATAGCCCTCGGCACTATCCAAAACACCACCAACCTTCGTTTCATCGACAAACTTACTACCCACACTCCCAGTTCCTCATCCAAGTTATTTCTCAAATTTACAAGGAGTAGAGGTCCCAAAACTGATGCCTGTGGAACACCACTGGTCACTGACCTTCAGGCTGAATACTTTCCATCTACTACATCCCCTGTCTTCTATGGGCCAGCCAATTCTGAATCCAGACAGCCAGATTTCCCTGTATCCCATGCCGCCTTACTTTCTGAATGAGCCTACCACGGAAACCTTATCAAACGTCTTGCTAAAATCCATGTACACCACATTCACTGCTCTGCCATCAATAATGTGTTTTTTCACATCCTCAAAAAATTCAACAAGTTTTGGAGGCATGACCTGCCCCTCACAAAGCCATGCTGACTATGACTAATCAAACTGTGGTTTTGAAAGTAATTATAAATACTGACTCTCAGAATTCACTCCAATAATTTGCCGACGACTGACGTAGGACCAACACGTCTGTTATTCCCATGATTATCCATATTCCTTTTTTTTCTGAACAGGGAAATGGCAGTTACCCATCTCCACACATCTGGCACTGTTAGAACATAGAACATAGAAGAATACAGCGCAGTACAGGCCCTTGGGCCCTCGATGTTGCGCCGATCCAAGCCCACCTAAACTACACTAACCCACTATCCTCCATATACCTATCCAATGCCCTCTTAAATGCCCATAAAGAGGGAGAGTCCACCACTGTTACTGGCAGGGCATTCCATGAACTAACGACTCGCTGAGTGAAGAACCTACCCCTAACATCTGTCCTATATCTACCCCCCCTTAATTTAAAGCTATGCCCCCTTGTAATACCCGACTCATTACGCGGGAAAAGGTTCATACTGTCGACCCTATCTAACCCCCTAATCATCTTGTACACCTCAATCAAGTCACCCCTAAACCTTCTTTTCTCTAGTGAAAACAGCCCCAAGTGCCTCAGTCTTTCCTCATACGATTTTCCTTCCATACCAGGCAACATCCTGGTAAACCTCCTCTGCACCCGTTCCAATGCCTCCACATCCTTCCTATAGTATGGCGACCAAAACTGCACACAATATTCCAGATGCGGCCGTACCAGAGTCTTATACAACTGCATCATGACCTCAGGACTCCGGAACTCAATTCCTCTACCAATAAAAGCCAGTACGCCATATGCCTTCCTCACCGCACTATTTACCTGGGTGGCAACTTTCAGAGATCTGTGTACATGGACACCAAGATCCCTCTGCTCATCCACACTACCAAGTATCCGACCATTAGCCCAGTACCCCATCTTTTTGTTATTCTTCCCAAAGTGAATCACCTCGCACTTAGCTACATTGAATTCCATCTGCCACCTTTCTGCCCAGCTCTGCAGCTTCTCTATATCCTGCTGTAACCTGCCACATGCTTCCTCACTGTCAACAACTCCTCCGACTTTCGTATCATCCGCAAACTTGCTCACCCAACCTTCTAACCCCTCTTCCAGGTCATTTATAAAAATGACAAACAGCAATGGTCCCAAAACAGATCCTTGCGGAACACCGCTAGTGACGGCACTCCATGAAGAAACTTTGCCATCAACTACTACCCTCTGTCTTCTTCCATCCAGCCAATTCCTAATCCAAACCTCCAACTCACCCTCAATGCCATATCTCCGTATTTTCTGCAGTAGCCTACCATGGGGAACCTTATCAAACGCCTTACTAAAATCCATATATACCACATCTACCGCTTTCCCCTCATCAACCTCCTTCATCACCTTTTCAAAGAATTCAATAAGGTTTGTGAGGCACGACCTGCCCTTCACAAAACCATGCTGACTATCCTTGATCACATTATTCCTATCCAGATGTGCATAAATCCTATCCCTTACAATTCTCTCTAAGACTTTGCCCACAACAGAAGTGAGACTCACCGGCCTATAGTTATTAGGGCTATCCCTACTCCCCTTTTTGAACAAGGGAACCACATTTGCTATCCTCCAGTCTTCTGGGACTACTCCTGTAGACAAAGAGGACATAAAAATCAAGGCCAATGGCTCTGCAATCTCCTCCCTTGCTTCCCAGAGAATCCTAGGATAAATGCCATCAGGCCCAGGGGACTTATCTATTTTCACCTTTTCCAGGATTTCCAACACCTCTTCTCTACATACCTCAAAGCCATCCATTCTACTTATTTGTGCCTCAGTATTCTCATCGACAACAATGCCCTGTTCCTGAGTGAATACTGAAGAAAAGTATTCATTCAGTGTCTCCCCAATCTCTTCCGCCTCCACACGCAACTTCCCCCTACTATCCTTGACTGGACCTATTCCTACCCTAGTCATTCTTTTATTCCTAACATACCTATAGAAAGCCTTAGGGTTTTCCCTAATCCTATCTACTAAGGACCTTTCATGTCCCCTCCTTGCTGCTTTTAGCTCTCTCTTCAGGTCCTTCCTGGCTACCCTATAACTCTCAATCGCCCCAATTGAACCTTCACGTCTCATCTTGAGGTAGGCCGCCCTCTTCCATTTAACAAGGGATTCCAATTCCTTATTAAACCACGGCTCCCTCGCACGACCCTTTCCTTCCTGCCTGACAGGTACATAATTATCAAGGACACTCAATAGTTGCCCCTTGAACAAGTTCCACATATCATTTACACTCTTGCCTTGGAGTCTACTTTTCCAAGCCACACATCCTAAGTCATGCCTCACCGCATCATAATTTCCCTTACCCCAGCTATAATTCTTGCCCTGTAGTACACACTTATCCCTCTCCATCACGAGTGTAAAAATCACCGAATTATGGTCACTATCCCCAAAGTGCTCACCTACCTCTAATTCTAACACCTGGCCTGGTTCCTTACCCAGAACCAAATCCAGTATGGCCTCACCTCTTGTTGGCCTGTCTACATATTGTGTCAGGAAACTCTCCTGCACACATTGAACAAACACTGACCCATCTAACAAACTTGAGCTATAGCTTTCCCAATCAATATCAGGAAAGTTAAAGTCCCCCATAACAACCACCCTATTACTGTCACTCATCTCCTGAATCACCTTCCCAATCCTTTGTTGCAAAGATAATTGAGAAAGGCGCAGCAATCTCTTTCCTCGCTTCCTGTAGTAATCTCTAGAAATCTGCACTGTGCCCGAAATTGACCGGGGGATTTATCTATCGTTATGTTTGTACTTCACCTCCACTTGTCTACTCCATAAGCTCTGTTCAAGCAACTGATAAACTGCTTTCCATTTCACTGCTATTTCCAGTGCTGCCTTTCTTGAACAAGTATCGTTCCCAATCCCATTGAATCATGAAATGGAAAATAATGGGAAGACACGAATGCCTTTATGATGAAGGCTTATGCCTAAGACGCTAAGAATTGTTCTCCTTGGATGCTGCCTGACCTCTCGTGCTTTTCCAGAGTCATAGTTTTCGACTCGGACTCTCCAGAAAATGCAGACTGCACTTTGTCCATTGCTGAGAGGTGAGTCGAAGAGTGTGGTGCTGGAAGAGCACTGCTGGTTTGGCAGCATCTGAAGAACAGAGGAATCGATGTTTCAAGCACAAGCTCTTCAACAGGAATTAGGCTTGAGGCCCAAGGGGGCTGCGAGATAAGTACGAGGGTTGTGGGGTTGGGCAGAAGATAGCTAGAAATGCGAAAAATAGATGACAGTGGGGTGAAGGTGATCAGTTATCGAGAAGAGTAGAGCTTATATGTGAGAAGAAAGAGAGACAGGGTGGGCAGTTCATCGATAGGGCATTGCTGAGTTAGCGGGTTGGATTTCGGACACTATGAGAAAGCTGATGAAATCCACAATGATTACATATGGTTGGAGAGCTTTAAGGTGGAAGATGAGGCGTTCTTCCACCAGGTGTCAGGTGGTTAGGGTTTGGTGGTGGAGAAGGCTCGGCACATGTGTGTCTTTGGCGGAGTGGGAGGGGCTTCAAAGTGTTTGACCACAGGGTGGTGGGGTTATTTCATACGTGTGCTCCCGAGATGTTCACTGGAAAATTCCACGTTTTGCTGTCCTGTCTCCTGAATGTAGTGGTCACCACATCGAGAGAGACGGGCAAAGTAGATTACATGTGCAAAACTATAGGTGAATCTCTGTCAGATGTGTGACGGACCCTTTGGAGCCGTGGGCAGAACTGTGGGGGACGGGAAACACGTCTTGCGGTTGAAGGGGGAGGTGCTGGGAGTGGAGGGTGTGTTGATGGGGAGGGTGACTCGGAATTGACAAGGGGGTCAGGGAGGGAACGCAGATACGTGTGGGCAGGGAGATATATCCCTGATGGTATGGTCTGTTCGTAAGTGGCGGAAATGGTGGAGGATGACGCGCTGCATCCGCAGGTTGATTGGATAGAAGAGGACGACGGGGTGGGGGCTGGATGTTCCATTCTTGTTACGAGTGGAGATGTGTGAAGTGGAGGAGATGCGCTGAAGGGCACCGTCGCCCATGTGGATCAGTTTAGGATCAATCCAAGAGATATCTTACGTATATTAGAGCAAGAAAATAGCAAGAGAGAGAATGGAACCCCTTAAGAACCAAATTGGACATGTCTGTGTGGATACATAGGAGATGGGAGAGGGCCTCAACGAATGTTTCTCCTCTATGTTTACCATGGAGAAAGACAGGAAGAGTTGAAAATTTGGCGAATTTCGTTGTGATATCTTTGAGACATTCCATATCACAGTAGAAAAGGTGTTGGACTTTCTACAATGTATGAAGATGGATAAATCTCACGGTCCTTACTAGATAAAGACAAGAACAGTGCAAGAGACGAGAGAAGAATTTGCTGGGTCCCTGGCTGATAATTCAGATCGTCATTAACCACAGGAGCCATCGTGGAAGACGAGGGGATAGCAAATGTTGTGCCCTGATTCAAGAAGGTTTGGGAAAAAAAGCTGAAAATATAGACGACGAAGCTTATTATCTATGGTAGGTAAGTTAATTGAGAAGATTCTCAAGAATAGGATATACATGCATTTGCTGAAAAATGTATTGCTGGAAAAGCGCAGCAAGTCCGGCAGCATCCAAGGAGGAGAAAAATCGACATTTCGGGCTTATGCCCGAAACGTTTATTCTCCTACTCCTCGGATGCTGCCTGACCAGCTGCGCTTTTCCAGCTCTGATCTCCAGTATCTGCAGTCCTCACTTTCTCGAATACATGCATTTGTAATGAAAGCTGAAAGTCTTTATTATTAAATTTACTTTGATGAATTGAGCTGGAAGCTTGACGAGGGTTGGGCGGTAGTACATCGAACATAGAAAAATACAGCTTCGCACAGGCCCTTCGGTCCTCAATGTCGCGGCGACCTGTGAACAGTTCTCACTGCGCGGTGGCACAGTGGTTAGCACTGCTGCCTCACAGCACCAGAGACTCGGGTTCAATCCCCGCCTCAGGTGACTGAATGTGTGGAATTTGCACGTTCTGCGTGGGTTTCTTTCGGGTGCTCTGGTTTTCTCCCACAGTCCAAAGATGTGCAGGTCAGGTGAATTGGCCATGCTAAATTGCCCGTAGTGTTAAGTCAGGGGTAAATGTAGGGGTATGGGTGGGTGGCGCTTTGGCGGGGTGGTGTGGACTGGTTGGGCCGAAGGGTCTGTTTTCACACTGTAAGTAATCTAATCTAATCTAATCTAAAAACCATCCAAGTGTTTATCCAAGGATTGTTTAAATCTCCCTAATGTGGCTGAGTTAACTGCATTAGCAGGTAGGGTTTCCACTCCCTTACCACTCTCTAAGTAAAGGACATACCTCTGTTATCTGTCTTAAATCTATCACGCCTCAATTTGCAGTGATGACCCCTCGAACAAGCTGACGTCATCAACCTTGGCAAAAAGACTTTCACAGTATACCCTATCTAAACCTCTGCTCATCTTGCATATCTCTAATAAATCCCCTGCTCGCCTTCTTCTTTCCAATGAGAACAAACCCAAGTCCCTCAGCTGTTCCTCATAAGAACTTCCATCCAGACCAGGCAACATCCTGTTAAATCTTCTCTGCACCTTTTCGATGCTTTCCATATCCTTCCTGAAATTTGGCAACGAGAACTGTACACAGTATTCCAAGTGCGGCCGCACTAGCGTTTTCAATATTTCCGGCATGATATTGCGGCTCCAGAACTCAATACATCCACCAATGAAAGCGAACACACCATATGCCTTCTCAATAGCACTAACAACCTGGGTGGCAACTTTCAGGGATCTATATACATGGACTCCAAGATCCCTCTGCACATCCATACTACCAAGAATCTTTCCATTGACCCAGTATTCTGCGTTCCTGTTCTTCTTCCCAACGAGAATCACTTCACACTTAGCTGCATTGCACTCCATTTGCCACCTCTCAGCCCAAATCTGCAGTTTACGGAAGTCCCCCTGCAATCTGTAACATTCTTCCGAATTGTCTCCTACTCCAAGGACTTTATTGTCAGCTGCAAATTTACTGATCCATCCACCTATGCCTGCGTCCAAGTCATTTATAAAAATGACAAGCGGCAGCGGTCTCAAAACAGAACCTTGTGGCACAATATTAGTTACCGGACTCCAGGTTGAATATGTTCTATCAATCACCACTCGCTGCCTTCTTTCAGAAAGCCAGTTTCTAATCCAAACTGCTAAATCACCCTCAGTCTCATGCCTCTACGTTTTGTCCAAAAGCCTACCATGTGGAATCTTATCAAAGGCTTGACTGAAGTTCATGCATGCCACGTCAATAGCCTACCCTCATCTACACGCTGGGTCACCTACACAAAAAACTCATTGAGGTTTGTGAGACACCGCCTGCCCTTGACGAAACCATGTTGAATATTTGAAATCAAATTGTTGCTTGCAAGATGATTAGAAATCCTATCTCTTATGATCATTTACAAAACCTTTCCGTCAAAAGAATTATGGCTCTCTGGTCTATAATTACCTGGGTTATCTCTACTGCCCTTCTTGAACAAGGACATAACATTTGTCCCCCAGTTCTCTGGTACGAAACCAGTAGAAAATGACGACTCAAGTATCAAAGTCAAAGGCTCTGCAATCTCCTCCCTAGCTTCCCAGAGAATCCTCGAATACATCCAATCCGGCCCAGGGGACTTATCTACTTTCACTCCTTCTAATATTTATACCATCTCTTTGTAACTAACCTCGATCCTTTCTAGTCTAATATCTCTGTCTCATTCTTCCCCTCTACAATATTCTCCGTTTCCTGAATGAACACCGATGAGAAATGTTCGTTTAGCACCTGTCCGATCTCAACAGGGCCCACATTCAACTTCCCACTTCTGTCTTTGACTGGCCCTATTCCTACCCGAATCGTCCTTTTATTCCTCACATACCTATAGAAAGCATTAGGATTCTCCTCTATTCTATTTGCCAAAGACTGCTCGTGTCCTCTCTTTGTTCTTAACTCTCTCTTTAAATCCTTCTTTGGTGAACTGTAACTCTGCACCGCCACATCTGAACCATCTTGACTCATCAACACATAAGCATCATTCTTCTGCTTTAGAAGAGATGCAATTTCTGCAGGAAACAACGGTTCCCTTACCTTGTCACTGTCTCCCTGCCTGACAGGGAAATACCTATCAAGGATACGCAATATCAGTTCCTTAAACCAGCTGCACATTGCCATTGTCTGCATCCCCTGAATTTTGATACCCAATTCTATGCATACTAAGTCTGGCCTAATTGCATTATAATTACCCTTGGCCCATCGATGACACTTACCTGTGTTATGTACCTATTCCTTTCCATCGCTAAACTAAACGTAACTGAATTATGGTCACTATCTCCAATGTGCTGACCTACAACTAAGTCAAACACCTGGCCTGGTTCATTACCAAGCACCAGATCCAGTGTGGCCTCCGCTCTTTCCGCCCTTCGACATACTGTGTCGGGAAACCCTGCTGTTCACGTTGGACAAAACACTGATCCATCCGACGTACAAGAATTGTAGAATCTCCAGTCAATGATGGGCAAGTTAAAGTGCCCCATACTGCCCAACCTATTCCTTTCATTCCTACCCAGAATCATGTTGCCAAACCTCTCCTCCACATCCCCGGAACTCTGCGGAGGCCTATAAGAAACTCCAAGCAGTGTGACCTCGCCTCTCCTCTTTCTAACCTCAGGCCACACTACCTCAGTACACGAGACCTCGTCATAAGTTCTGTCAGCCACCAGTATACCATTCTTTACAAAAACGTCCACACCTACCCCTGTTTTGCTGCCTTGCCTATTCTTCATGAAAGATCTAAACCCTGGAACCTGCAGCATTCATTCCGCACCCTGCCCTATACATGTCTCCTAAGTAGCCACAACAACGAATTGCCAGGTACCTATTAATGCTGCAAGCTTTGGGATACTTCTGGCATTGAAGTAGACACACTTCAAATCAGCTTGCCGTCTGCACCCACATTCCTGTGTCCGTGAAATCCTGTCCCTGTTCTCCGTACTCTCACCCTCCTGTGCACTGGAACTACACTTCAGGTTCCCATTGCTCTGCTGAACTAGCCGTCGGAACGTGAGATGCAGGAGAAGCACAGCAAGTCAGGCAGCATCCGAAGAGCAGAAGAATCGACATCTAGGGCGTAAGCCCTTAATCTGGAATGTCCGAAATTTCGATTCTCCTGCTTCTCGGATGCTGCCTGACCTGCTGTACCATTCCAGCGTCAAAAGTTTCTCCTCTGATCTCCAGCATCTGCAGTCCTAACTTTATCTCGGGGCTGGTGATTTATTCCATATGGATTTCAGGTATATCAGATCAGGATGAGGCTGTTCAACCTCTGGAGCCTGATATACAGTTGCAGGAGCAGGCCACTCAGCCTCTTTACCAAAGTCGGCCATGCAGCACCAGCCTTCACGTGCAAAGAATAATCCTCCGCCATTTTCTCCAACTCCAACACGACACCACCACTAAACACATCTTACCTTCCCTCCCCCGTCTGCATTCCACAGAAATCATTCCCTCCGAGACAACCTAGTTCCCTCCTCCATCACACCTAAAACCTCTCCTTCCCATGCAACCGCAGAAGTGCAACACTTGCCACTTTACCTCTTTCATGCTCACCATCCAAGGCCCCAAGCACTTATTTCAGATTAAGCAGCGTTTCACTTCGACCTCTGTCAATTTGGTCCATTGCATTCGTTGCTCCCAATGTGGTCTCCTCTTCATCGAACAGACAAAACGCTGAATGGGGGATCGCTTTTCTGAGCACATTCATTCGGTACGCATTCCGGTCCCGGACCTTCCCGTGGTTTGCCACTTCGACACACAATCCTACTCCTATGCCCGCATGTCAGTCCTTGGCCTCCGGCAATGTTCCAGTGCAGCTCAGCGCAAACTGGAAGAATAACATCTCATATTCCGACTAGGTACGTTACAGCCTGTCAGTCTCAACATTGAAATCAACAAATTCAGATGATTATCCTATTTCGACTCCTCTGTTTTCATTCTGCTCAGTAATTTTATTTCATTTATTTTATTTATTTTTAATTTTTTTCACAATTCTGTACCTCTTATTTCTTGATTGTCTCTCTTTCTCTCGCTCCCCAATCTCATCACCTTTTTCCTCTCCTCTTCCCCCTTTGCGACCATTCTCCCTTGTTTTCCATTTTGCCTCTGCTTCACCCATCCCCCCCAACCCCCACATATTTTGTCACAGAGCACTGGCTTCAGCCTTGGTCATTCACAGCTCCTAACCTCCCTGTACTCTCTCTATGCACTGTCATTATCACCTCTTTATTGCTACTTTTGCTTCTGGAGCCATGACTCACCTTCTCTCAGCCGAGAACAAATACGTCCCTATTTCTCCCTTTGTTTTAGTTCTGACAAAGGGTCAGTTACACTCGAAACGTCAGCTCTTTTCTCTCCTTAGAAATACTGCAGACCTGCTGAGATTTTCCAGCATTTTCTCTTTTGGTTTCAGATTCCAGCATCCGCAGTAATTTGCTTTTATCCAGCACCAGTATCTTGTCACACAGCAACAGTATGAGTCCATTCAGCCGTTTCATGTCAGTAACACAGAAACTGGATGAGAACACAAAATGACTGGAGTATGGGTATACTGGAATAACAGGAAGCTATTTAACCCCTCAATCCTCACTTCCATTCAGTGAGGTCGGGGCTGATCTTCTGTCGGCCGCAATTTCTCTTCCATGCCCAATTTTATGTCGCCTCTGAAATGTCAAAATGCGTTGGCACAGCCCATGAACATTTCAGTGATGTATCTCCCCAACCTCTCTGGGATGGAGACGCACCTACTGTCACTACGCTCTGAGAGAAGGAAACCCTCCCCACACATAACCTTTGGCCTGAACAAAATATATGAACACTGCGTAAGAGTGGGAATTCCTGATATCACGGCAGGATTGGAATGAGAAAAATTCAACTTAACAGAAATCATTTGTAAACTCACCACTGTTTGGGTCATTCAGAGTATAATGTGACTGGAGGATGTCATCCTTTTAGACTCTGGATATCACTATGGACATTCCTCAGGGTAGCTTCCTCGGCACAACATCTTCAGCTGCTTCATTAATGTCCTTCCCTCCTTCATACAGTCTGAACTGAGAATTTTCAGTGAAGATCAAACAGTGATCAGAAAAAATTGTAACCCCGTCAGGTGCTAAAGAATCAAAACCTGGACAACTTTCAGGCTTGTCCTGTGAACGTGTCGGTAACATGCATGTAATAATACTGCTCGACACTGCACATTTCCACAATGAAAAAAAGAACAGGAGCTCATTGAGTTTCTCAAACTTGTTTCACAGGAGTATTAGAAATCCATTAAGCTCATCAAAACTATTAGATAAGAAAAGGAACAGCCCATTCACTCCGTTTTGACTATTATTCAAGAAGATATTAAAATAAAACACTGCAAATGTTGGAATCGAAATTAGACACCCAGGAGGCTGGAAATACACAACAAGTCGGACAGTATCAGGACGTGGAGAAGTCAACGCCTTGGTATCACCTTTCTTCAGGACTGAGGGGTAGGTGTAAGGACGCTAAGGAAAAAAAAGGCAGGGCGAGTGAGGAGGAGGCAAGATGGTGAGGTGGGGATAGTTGAAAACATATAGAGGGTACCACCCGGTTAGTCGATGTGGAGAATGATAGGTTGGTAGCTGGAAGAAGGGTTGGTCAGCAGAATGTAAGGGAGGGGAGGGGCTGGGAAGGGAGTTGCGGGTTGGAAGAGATGTCATTTGAAGTTGTAAATGTCAATGTTGCCTGGCACGCTGTGTTCTTCCAGCCCCTACCTGTCCATTGTTACTCACGAGAATTAGCAGTCAAGTCATTTCTCTGCACTTCTTCCATATCCTTTCATTTCTAAGTATTTGTCCAAATTTGAAAAGATGCATCACGGGAAAACACGTTATATTTCTCATAATCAATGTTTTGTTTTGATATTCTTGTGTTGGTTTTAACCCTCAAGTTTGATTGCAATCACCTGTTATTCTTTTTATCGATAAAGGTTATTTCCTTCACACTCTCCTCATGGTCTTATTACCGCAGGGATTAATCTCGTGAAACTCCTTTATATTGTCTCACTGTGGCATGGAGACCTTTCCTTATGAATGACGGACAAACTGTACACAGTTCCCCAAGTACTTTTTGAACAGCACTCGAGTACTACATAAAGACGCCTTCACTGTTTCAGTTTAAACAATTTGCAATGATGGACTGCACACGATTCCCTGTGCTGATTATTTGTTGTCAGATATGAAATCTGTTAATAACTCATGACGAAGGACATTTTCGCGAAACGCTCATCTGATCCTCAAACCTCTAATAAATGCAAAATTAAGAAGGATGGTGTTTTTTGCCAAAATATTTATTTGCCTTTCAAACAGCTGTGCTTCAAACGCAGCCATGTCAACTGCAACATCCACTATCGACAATGGAGCTGCTTGGAGATGCTGGGGAAGCGATGGCCTCGCACTTTTCCATCTGGATTATTAATCCAGCGAACCAGGTCATGGTGCGGAGATCAGATTCGAATCCCACCACGGCAATTGGTGGTATTTTAATTCAATTTTTAAAGTAACAGGAATTAAGTATCAAAGCATACTATAAAACCATTCTCAAATGTCCGAGAATCCTACCTGACACTCTAATGTCCTTCAGGAAGGAAAGGAAATCTGCCGTCTTCACCTGGTCGGACTTACATGTGAGTCCAGACCCAGTGCTATGTGCTTGACTCTCCAGTGGCGTTTGAAATGGCCAAAACAACCACTCAGTTGTATGACTCACTACAAAGTCTCAAAGAAATGAAACTGGACGGACCTAAGCACTGACTCCTTCCAGTCCACGGACGGCGGTGGGTCAGGAAGGCAGCTCATCGACACCTTCTCGAGGACAATGGGGAAAGGGAATTAAATGCTGGCCCAGCATTCTTTTAATGACTGAAAGGCGGTTATTACACTAACTCACTTGAGATCGGGAATTTGATGTCCCCCCTGCATGTTCATGACATTCATCAATATGGGAACAAAAGAAAAATAAATTAGATTAATCCGTTTTCTCGTTCCATTTCAGCTGATCTTCAACAACAGCTTTGTTTGTTTTTTTTCATCTATTTCTCTTTCTCTATCAGTTCAACTCACTCCTTCTCCTCATCGCAGCAGACATCCCTGTCACCAACATTAAACAAACCACTTCACAGCTGTGTTCAGTTCTGATATATGGTCAGTGGACTGCAAATGCCAATTGTGTTTTGCTCTCGACCCGAGGTTTCCATATATGCTCAGTTTCTCTGGCACTTTCATGATCTTTTTGTTTCTGACAGCTAACATAATTCCTTGTTTGTTTAAAATTTAATTTTGATATTGCATGGGATGTTTGCAACGATGAAAACGGCAGCATTTGTTGACCTCACTGATTGCCCCTTACTGTGAGGCCATTCCTTATGGCAGTAAAGTGCCAAACACATGGTTGTCAGTCAGAATTCACTCTTAATCCAAACCAGTTTATAATGTTAGATTTCAAGGACATCAGTGAAATAGAAAAGCTTATGAACAAAATGCTGATCGAGTTACGATTGCATTAGTAAAGTTCGCTTTTATTTCCAGTCTGTGTCATGTGAATCTATGCTCTGGAATAATCTCTGGTAGGATTTAATACAGTGTTTTTCGTGTAATAACTTTACGAAGTGTTTCAAATGGCTGTGAATTACATGTCCAGCGGTGTTACGACTCTGACACAATGACCCCATCATGAAGTTATTTTAGACTCAAGAACAAGAGTGTGATCGAAACATTTGTAAGTGAAAGATACTCAGAATAGAGCTGGAACCGTAATGTCTGAATTTTACCAAGGCATAGATCATGGTTTATTTCGCAACAGCACTGGCACAGAGATGAAAACTGTGGATATTATGGATCCGATAGTGGATAGGTTTATTAATGGAGAGAATACTGAGATATAAAACAATTCAGGGCGAAAATTGATCTCGAGATTGTGAACAGTCTTGTTTTCAGATGTTTCCGAGTTGAGGGGGGAGGTCTTAAGTATGTGGGAAATGAATGGAGGTCGTAATTAAAACTGAGCACAACAGTTTTCGTCTTTGCCAAGTATAGATAATGGAAATAACAATGAAGTTCACCCCAGTTTATCGGGATTAATAAATGGAAAGTAATGGAGAGACTTACCTGGTACACCAACAATGGCGAGGATGAGATAGTAACCCGCCTGAATAATCAGCAGCACACCGTATATTCGCCATGATAATGTTGAACTTGAAAAGGATAAATAGTAAAGGCCCTCGGATAGACTCCTGTTCATTGTTCTAACATTGCAGTCTATTGTTTCCAGAATCTGATTCGTTATTGTATCTTTCCAGTCTAAAGTTATTAGATTTTGAATTTTCCTCTCCCTATCTCTGCAACTGCTGAACGCTGTTAGAGTCTGAGGTGATGCATCTGTTGCTACAATGAGATAACACTTCGAAAGAAGCACCTTACTAATAGAAGAGGTAAACCCTCCAGTGACACAATTAGTATCCATGGAGACAGATGCCAAAGGCAGTCACTATACAAACAGTTCCTGTTAACTTCTTTCAATATGTTATTTTCAGTTCACAATAAAAGCTGGAGTGGAATGGATGTTGACAATTTTGGCAATTGGTCTAATCCCCCATCACGAATTGCTCGAGTGAGGTTCTTTCTGAGGAAGAATGATGGATGATTCCTTTTAGAAGGCTGGATGATTCTGCTCTGTTGTCCATGTACAATGCTGTAACAACGGAACCCCCACAAGCTCCATAAAAAAGAAACACAATCAAGAGATTGTTACTGTGCTAATCTCCCCTCCTCCAAACAATCTATTGCCAAACAATAGATTATCATGGGGCATATTTGCCCTGACCATACACAGGAACTGTGGATTTGTCTGGACATTGATCTTATTGCACTTATAAGGTAATTTTGTATCTTCAACACCCAAAGTGCTTCAGAAATTTTAATGTAAAGTCACAAACATCTGAAAACAGCTTATTGGATTACTGCAATAAGACTTAAACTTTGTGACTTCAGTCCAAAGACAAATGTGACATGTATAATAACCTTGTTCTTTAAAACCCATGTTTAATGAGTCAGGGAGATTGCTTATATCTGGACAGCATATTGAAATTTAAAAACAGACGCAGGTAACAAATCTGTGCGATTACAGGGAGTTGCAGCAGAGTAACAGGAAGTGCACAATTCATTCCGTCTGGTGCAGACATGATAAGCTGCGTGACCACCATCTTCACTTTAATTATCCTGATAAATAGTTTAAAAACTTTCAAAGCCTGAGAAGACAGGCTTATTCAAAATGGACAGTCAATGTCATCATCAACAGTCTATTCCTGTTGTGTCGTTAAGTGTTGCTGCCTCTTTAGTGTCTTTTAAATCAAAATAAAGTTTTTGAGGTTCGCACATTTAAGACGATATTAACAAGATTTTTTTTTTGGAATACAATGAAGATACAGGTTCCAGTGCAATACCAGTGACACCGGCACAAGTAATGGCAACAGGACCGGAGCATATGGTCCGAATATAACCAGGTTCAACATCTAGAACCATCAAAAACAGCAAAATACTGGAGATAATGTAAATCTGACAAACAAGCACAAAATGGTGCAGAAACGCAACAGATAAGCAGGATCTCCAGAGAGAAACAGAGCTAATATACCGACTCTGATATGAACCTGTTCTGAACAAGTCATATTGAATTTAAAAAAGTTAATTCTTCAAAGTTTGGGTGAAGATTTGTAGCTCGGATGCTCGTTGTTGTGGTTCTGTTCGCCGAGCTGGAAATTTTTGTTGCAAACGTTTCGTCCCCTGTCTAGGTGACAACCTCAGTGCTTGGGAGCCTCCTGTGAAGCGCTTCTGTGGTGTTTCCTCTGGCATTTCTCGTGGCCTGTCCCTGCCGCTTCCGTTTGGCAGTTTCAGCTGTCCGCTGTAGTGGCCAGACAATGGAACGAGGACATGCCGCAACCCAAAGGACTAGCCAACTACCACACATCAGGAGCATTTCAGAACTGACAGCCAGACTACTGCGACCACTAGGACTTACGACAGCACACAAACCAACAGCCACCCTCAGACAACAACTCACCAGAACGAAGGACCCCATACCCAGCATGAGCAAAACTAATGTAGTGTACAGAATCCCTTGCAGGAATGCACAAAACACTACATAGGACAAACAGGAAGACAGCTAACGATCCGCATCCATGAACATCAACTAGCCACGAAACGCCACGACACGCAGACACGCACGCAGACGACAAGCAACATGAATTCGACTGGGACAACACTACCATTATAGTGCAAGCCAAACAAAGAACAGCCAGGGAATTCCTAGAAGCATGGCACTCATCCACAAACTCCATCAACAAACACATCGACCTGGACCCAATATACCGGCCACTACAGCGGACAGCTGAAACTGACAACCAGAAGCGGCAGAGACAGGCCACTATAAATGCTGGAGGAAACACCACAGAAGCGCTTCACAGGAGGCTCCCAAGCACTGAGGATGTCACCTAGACAGGGGACGAAACGTTTGCAACAAAATTTTCCAGCTCGGCGAACAGAACCACAACAAAGTTAATTCTCCTTCGATGGGACCAGAACTGCTTGGTTTCTTTCCAGCACTTTCAAATAGCTTAATGGCAAGACACAGAGAGTAATGGTGTTGGGTTGCTTTTCGGTATGCAGGCTTGTGACCCACAAAGTTCCACAGATGGTAGTTCTGGGTTCTCATTGTATGTCATCTATATAAATGATTTGGATGATAATGTAAAAGCATGGTAAGTGCGTTTGCAGATAACACCAATATTGGTGGTGCAGTGCAGGAAGTTTTCTAAGATTACAAAAGGATCTTGATCAAATGGATCAATGGGTTTACAAATGGCAGAGAGAGTTCAATCTGGATAAATGCGAGGTGCACGCAATAGGTGTGTTTGCCGCTCTCTGAAGCATCAGTAACAAGATGGTCGTGATCCCCATCTCTTGGGTTTAACACAAAGATGTCCTCCATGAAATTTCAGAGGCCCTACTCTCTCCCTCGTTCCCCTCTTGATGTTAATGTAGTTGTGGAAACTCTCTGGATTATTGTCATTCTTATCTGCTAATGCTATCTGATATCATCTTTTGGCATTCCTGATTTCACTCTTTAGAGTCACCCACACTCTTGACAATAGTTAACAGTTTCAATTGAACCAAGTTGCCTCTGTCTAAATTAAGATTCTCCTTTATACTTGATTAGTACCTCAATAATTTTATTTATCCATCGTTCCTGAATCTTACCAGGCAAAAGAGACGACTGCAGATGCTGGAAACCAGAGTTTAGATTACAGTGGTGATGGAAAAGCATGGCAGGTCAGGCAGCATGCGAGCAGCAGGAAAGCCGATGTTTCCGGCCAACGCCCTTCATCATGAATGGAGGCAGGGAACCTCAATAGTGGAGAGAATAACGAGGGGGGTGGGGCCAGGAAGAAGGTAGCAAAGAGAACAATGGGTGAATGGGGGTGGGGATTGAGGTGATAGATCAGAGGAGAGGGTGGAGAAATTTAGCAAAGAGTACAATGGGAGGATGTAGGTGGGGATAAAGTTTATAGGTCAGAAGGGTGGGTGGAGCGGCTAGGTGGAAGTGAAAACAGCACGGAGGACAGGCTATGAGGACAGTGCTGAGCTGAAAGTTTGAAACTGGGGCAGAGGAAATGAGGAAACTGGTGCTTCCACATTGATGCCTTGGGGTTGAAGTGTTCCGAGGCGGAAGATGAGACGTTCTTCCTCCAGGCTTCGGGTGGAGAGGGAGCGGCGGTGGAGGAGGCCCTGGACTTGAATGTTCTCGATAGAGTGGCAAGGGGAGTTGAAATGTAGGGCCACAGATGATTTGTGCGGTTGTCCCGTAGATGTTCCCGAAAACTCTCTGCGATGAAGCGCCCAGTTTCCTCAATGAAGAGGAGACTGCATCTGGAGCAACAGATACAATAAATTCAAAGTTTGTGAGAAGATTTGTATCTCGGGTGCTCGTTGCTGTGGTTCTGTTCGCCGAGCTGGAAGTTTTTGTTGTAAACGAAGACAGCTAACGATCCGCATCCACGAACATCAACTAGCCACGAAACGACACGACCAGCTATCCCTCGTAGCCACACACGCAGATGAAAAGCAACATGAATTCGACTGGGACAACACTACCATTATAGGGCAAGCCAAACAAAGAACAGCCAGGGAATTCCAAGAAGCATGGCACTCATCCACAAACTCCATCAACAAACACATCGACCTGTACCCAATATACCGGCCACTACAGCGGACAGCTGAAACTGACAACCGGAAGCGGGCAGGGACAGGCCACTATAAATGCCGGAGGAAACACCACAGAAGCGCTTCACAGGAGGCTCCCAAGCACTGAGGATGTCACCTAGACAGGAGACGAAACGTTTGCAACAAAAACTTCCAGCTCGGCGAACAGAACCACAGCAACAATAAATGACATTGGTGGATGCGCAGGCATTGAGGAAGCAAATGTGGCTTGTGGTAGCAAGTCTGTTTCAGTACATAGTTGAAGAGCTTCAGGGCAGGGCAGATGACCTGGGGGTTATTGTGAGAGAGAGACTCACTGGCATTCTTGTGGACAGGGGAGGAGATAAATGGAGTGTGGCGCAGGGACTCCATCCGCACATCCATTCACCTATCGCCCTGCCTTACCATCAAATTTGTTCCTTTTCTCGGAGGAACATTAACATAATGATAAAGAAAGAAGTTCTTGAACACTTTTATCAAATGCTTCATCATCCATACCATTAGCATGTTGTTAGTCCCAGTCAACGCTGAGGAAATTAAATTTCTCCATTAGTACAACCTCATTATGTTTGCATATATCTGAGATCTCCCTCCATATTTGTTTTTCAATTTCTTTCTTACTGTTGCGAGCATACAGTACAATCCCATCAAAGTGATCTTTAGTTTCTCATTTTTAATTTCTGCCGGTATATTTCTCAGAAATGAATATAGTACAAACCGAGCAAAGTGATCTTTACTTCTGTATTTTTAATTTCTACCCTGATTTTTTTTTTAATGGACAGGTTTTCCACAATAGCTTGCCTAGTTTTAGCAATAATTTATTCCTTAATCAAAAACTCCATCCCCAACCCATGAATCTTTTTCTATCCTTCCCATAACAACCAGCACCTGGAACATTGGATTGCCACTCGTGAACATCTCTCAGACAAATCTCTGTGATTGCTATGGTGTCCCAATGTCATGTCCTTAAACAAGCCCTGAGTTCATCAGCCTTCCCTGTAAAACCCCTTTCATTGAAATCAATGTAGTTTAGGTCTCCAGAATTACTCTATACTCTGATTCTCTCGTCTTTCCTTTCTAATTGACGCACTCACCTTACATTCAGAATCTTCTCCACCAATCCTATCATTTATACTGCCACTTAGAATACCTGCACTTGCCTTCGCAACCAATATAAAGTCTCCCTACATAGAGTGAGCAAATCTTCCTGCTCAGATATTGGTCGCTTTCCAGTTTAGATTCGAGCCATCGTTTTTGAACCGGCCTTTTCTATTCCAAATGACATCCCAATTTCCCAAAACCCTAAATCCTTGAACAACACATCAGCTTTTCAGCCGTTGATTTTTCTCAATAACCTTTTGTTCCATCCCGCGGTTGAGTTTTGCATTGGGAGCAAATCAGAAATAAAGGACTTCACGAGTAATTTTTTTTAGTCATATACCTCACCTCTTAGATTCACTGCTTTAATCTTTTCCCTTTAATTTATCACCTTCACTTTTCCCTGAACATGTCATTCCTACCAATTTTTAAAAAAAAATTGGCTTTACGATCTCACCTTCAGCAATAAGCTTGAAACGTTCAGACACGTTCTTGAACCTCGCACCGGGAAACCAACAATCTATTCTATATTTATGTTCACTGCCCCAGAATGTCCTATTGATACCCCTGACAGAAGACTCCCCCGTAGCAACGTTTCTACTAAACCTTGCCAAACGCTGCTGAACAGAAGAATCGTTCCAAGTGTCAAAGAAATGATGCGGTTTCCATTTTCCTCAGAGGGACTACCACCTTCAACAGTTGCAAAGACAAAATATCTGTTTGATAGAGGAGTAGCCACCGAAGACATTTCAACGACCTTTTTAACTTTTCTGACAATCTCCCATCTGTCTGATTGTTTTTGCTGCTTAACAACTTTCTAAATACTTCTGCCATCTTTTCTGTACCTTATATGTGGCTTTAATATGTTACTATTACTAATATTACGTCATGTTGAAATGGGACGTATAATCATTAAATTAAACCAACCATTTAGCTAATTAACTAAATAAAAAAAAATCCTTTTCAATAAAATCTTGAAGAAAAATGTCTCCTACAGAGCTGAGTATGTGTATCCGTAATGAAAGCACAACTTCTTATTTGACAAAAGAAACTTCGGTTTTTCGAAACAAAGAAAGCTTTGCAGTTTAATTTTAAAAATGAACCTTTTAAAACACGTATAGACTTTTCTAATTTCATTTTAGACCACCCTTAGAAAGTTCGTTAAAAAAGTCATTTGGAAAAGAAAATCTCGGTTTTGTTTGCTTCTTTTTATTTTCTTGTGGTTGTTGCTGAATGTTAATAAAACAAAACATGTGCAATTATCTTATATTAATAAGCTATAATGACTATATTACGTTTAGAAAAACATAGAACAAATCTTTAACTATGTCTGCAATCCCTGCAGCCGTATGTTCTAATAATTTGTTTCCAATTCAAGGTAAACTTGATGATATGAATTGATCTCCGACACTATGTCAATCATGCAGAATTCAATTGAGCCTTTATTCTTATGACTCTCGCTCTTTTAAACAACCTTATGGGTTTGTTTCCATCCTGCTCACGAAAAATTCCTTCAGCTCTGACTATTGCCGGGAATGTTATAAATATCATTATCCAGATCCACATAAAACAAAAAAATTGCAGTGCAAGTCACCTGTACCTAGTTCAGTGTAAATTTCATGCAAACCTTACGAATAAAACATATAGAGGGGCATAGTATAAAAGGATAATTCAGCTTCATGTCCAAAGTAAAATTGTGGCTCCCTCATAAAAAGGCCTCAACTGCATCACGCTGTCAGTTCATCACAATAGGAAAAACAAGAAACTACGATTCTCAATTATTCTTCTATATATAACATCTAAAGAACAGGTAGAAATCCAAGGCTTATTTGTGAGCTTCATAAATGATAATGAAATGAACGTGAGGGATGGAGTTTGCAGGAATGGTAAGCAATGTTGTGGATGACAGAAAGAATAGTTAGGAAGTTCACAGTGTGGTGGAAAGTGTCAGGCTACATGAGAAAATAAAGAGATTTTTCAGGTGGCCACGTTAATGTCTGATGAAACTCAGCACTGATTACATATCAGGTAATGCTTTTCTTAATAAATACGACAAGAGAGTACTCAAACTTTAAAAAGAGGAATTGTTTTGAAGCAGAGGAGGTAGGGAGGAGCTCCTGATCAAGGTGTTTGAGAGCATGAGGGGTGTGGATAAGGTGAACACAGTGCAGCTCGTCCCCTTTTCAAGCTTCTATTCTCCTGCAGCAAGACATTTTGCAATTAAATCCTCTCACAATAAAAGTTATCATTCCCCTGGCTTTCCAAAGAGCTTGCTGCACCTGTAAGTTATATGTCAGCCCCTGATAGACGAGGACACCTTATGTTTAATGTACATCTCTAGTTTCCAAGATTTTACGATTTAAGAAATATACTGCACACCAATCTCTCCAACAAATTGGATAACTTCATGTTTTCGCATCCTATGTCATTTATACTGACCTTGGCCATGCGGAGCCCTGTTCAATCTTCAATAATGTTTACATCTTCCACATCGCACACATTCCCACACAAGAATGACCTATTAAATCCTTCAGTCTGTTGACTGTCTTTTCGTGAATAATTGATCCACCGGAATACATTCACCATGAGAGAATCCGACAATCAAATACTTTCTGATGCAATGTGCTTCTCTCACTCTCTATGCTTGTAGTTTAGGTCAGGGAGTTGTGATAATGATTACTGAAGTATATCCCCACCGAGAGATTTGACATCTCACCTGGTTCATTGTCAAGCACCAAATCCAGTCTGGCCGGCCTCTAGTCGGCCTATCTACATATCGAATCAGGAATCCTACCTGGACATACCTGACAAAAAAAACTGCTCTATTTAAAGTACTTGAACTAAGGAGATTCCAACCAATATTAGGGATGTTGAAGTAATCCGTGACAACAACTCTGTTGCTTCAGCATTTTTCCAAAATCTGCCTCCCTCTGTGTCGTTTTTGCAATGGGGAAGTGTGCATGTGTGTGTGGTGGGGGGGTGGGGGGCGGGGGATTCGTCTTTTGAAAACTCCCAATAAAGTTACTGCTCCTTTCCTGTCTCTGACTTCAACCCAAACTGACTCTGTGGAAAAACCCTTCTCTGTTTCTGCAGCTGTGATACTATCCCGGATTATAAATGCCACTCCCACAACGCTTTTATTTAACTCCCTATTTCTTTTGAATCATCTGATCCCCGGAACATCCAACAAATATTCCTGCCCCTGTGATATCCAAGTCTCCGTAATAGCCAAAATATCATAGCTCCAAGTACTAATCCATGCTCTGAGTTCGTCATCCTTATTCTAGATACTTCTTGGCATTAAAATAAACACG
Organism: Chiloscyllium plagiosum; assembly: GCF_037043375.1. Taxonomy (NCBI): domain Eukaryota; kingdom Metazoa; phylum Chordata; class Chondrichthyes; order Orectolobiformes; family Hemiscylliidae; genus Chiloscyllium; species Chiloscyllium plagiosum. Next base: position 23,698,077 of record NW_028270179.1, read on the forward strand.
CTTTAACCCATCACACTGAATTCAACTTAGCCCGATCAACCATCTATCCTTCCTCACAGGCTCTACACGCTTTCTCTGCCTGTTCACAAGCAACCACTACGTCCGGTTCGCATCCTCCTGCCAAACAAGTTTAAAACCCCTTGAAGAGCATGATCCAACGTCCCACCCAGGATCTTGGTACCTCTCTAATTCAGGTGCAACCAATCTACATTGTACAGTTCCTGCATTCCTCAGAATATATCCCAATGATTCACATATCTGAAGCCCTCCGCCGAACACCAGCCCTGCAGTCGCGTGTTCAGCAGCACTCGCTCTCTTTTCCCAGCCTCACTCGCCCGTGACACCGTTGACAATGATGAGATTGCTACTCCGCTCATCCTGCCTTTTAGCTTCGAGAATAACTCCCTATATTGACTTTCAGGTCCTCATTCCTTTTCCTAGCTATCTCATTGTTGACAATCTGTGCGAGGACATCTGCCTGCTCTCCCTCCCACTTAAGAATCTTGATGACTCCATTCAAAACATACCTGACCCTGGCAACCAGGAGGCAACGTACTGCCGGAAGTCCTTTTCGCGACCAGAGAATTTCCTGTTTGTTCCTCTTACCATTGAATCTCCTGTCACCATCGCTATGCTATTTTACCCTTTCCCTTCTGATCCACAGAGACCTGGTCACTGTGTTTTTCCCCTGCTAATTACAACCCCCCCCCCCCACCATCACCACCACCGAACATATTAGTTCACTTTCCCTCCCAATCCTGTATCCACTTCCGCTCCTGTTCAGCCTTCGCTCCACTGATTCGCGAGGGAAGTATTTTATATTCTAATCTAACTTCCCGCCTGCCCTGGCTCACGCTCTCCCCACTCCCACAGATGAAATACGTCTGTTGACTCAACAGGTCAGTATTTTATATTCTAATATACCTTCCCAGTTTCCCCCTGGTTCACGATCTCCCCACTCCACTGGTGAAGTGTGGGCTGCTGATTCGCCAGATCAGTATTTTATATACTAATGTACTTTCCTGGTTGCTCCAGAAAGACACTCTCTGCTCTCCCGCTTGTGAAATGGGGGCTGCTGATTCACCAGGTCAGTATTTTGAGACCGTAAGAAACAGGCTGGAGGACGTTTCAGCAACAGAAAAGACTGTAGGTGCCAGTAGAGAATGCAAAGATAGTGAGTAATGCAGGTGCTGGAGGAGACGACTTGAAGTGGAGTGATACAAATGCTGGAGTAGGTTACTGAGATAGGGAAGGAAATACTGTGGAGGTGATGATTGAGGTACTGTGGAGTGTCAGTACTGGAGAAGGATACAGAAATAGGAAGGTGTATAGTTGTTGTGGTTCTCGTTGCCGAGCTGGGAATTTGTGTTGCCGACGTTTCGTCCCCTGTCTAGGTGACATCCTCAGTGCTTGGGAGCCTCCTGTGAAGCGCTTCCGTAATGTTTCCTCCGGCATTTATAGTGGTTTGTCTCTGCCGCTTCCAGTTGTCAGTTCCAGCTGTCTGCTGCAGTGGCCAGTATATTGTGTCTAGGTCGATGTGCTTATTGATTGAATCTGTGGATAAGTGCCATGCCTCTAGGAATTCCCTGGTCGTTCTCTGTTTGACTTGTCCTATAATAGTAGTGTTGTCTCAGTCGAACTCATGTTGCTTGTAATCTGAGCGTATGGCTACTAAGGATAGCTGGTCATGTCGTTTCGTTGCTAGTTGGTGTTCATGGATGCGGTTCGTTTGCTGTCTTCCTGTTGTCCTCTGTGGTGTTGTGTGCAGTCCTTGCATGGGATTTTGTACACTACATTGGTTTTGCTCATGTTGGGTATCGGGTCCTTCGTCCTGGTGAGTTGTTGTCTGAGAGTGGCTGTTGGTTTGTGTGCTATTCTGATTCCTAGTGGTCGCAGTAGCCTGGCTGTCAGTTCAGAAATGTTTGTGATATATGGTAATGTGGCTAATCCTTTGGGTTGTGGCATGTCCTCCTTCCGTTGTCATTCCCTTAGGCATCTGTTGATGAAACTGCAAGGGGATCAGTTTTTGGCAAATACATTGCATAGGTGTTCTTCTTCCTCTTTTTGCAGTTCTGGCGGACTGCAGTCTGTTGTGGCCCTTTTGAACAGTGTCTTGATGCAACTTCTTTTGTGTGTGTTGGGGTGGTTGCTTTCGGAGTTTCGGACTTGGTCTGTGTGTGTGGCTTTCCTGTATACCTTTGTGGTGAATTCTCCGTTCGCTGTTCTCTGTACCATCACGTCTAGGAATGGGAGTTGGTTGTCCTTGTCTCCTTCTCCAGTGAATCGGATTCCTTTGAGTGTGGCGCTGATGATCTGGTGTGTGTTCTCTATTTCTGTGTTATTAATGATTACAAAGGTATCATCGGCATATCTGACCAAGAGTTTGGGTTGAATATGCGGTAAGACTGTTTGTTCTAACCTTTGCATTTCTGCTTCTGCTATTATTACGGAGATGGGTGAGCCCATGGGTGTGCCGTTGATTTGTTCATACATTTGGCTGTTGAATGTGAAGTGTGTTGTGAGGCACAGGTCCAGTATTTTGAGTATGCCGTCTTTGTTGATAGGTTCCCGGTCTTGTTGTCTGTTCTGTATGTCCAGCAGGTTGGCTATTGTTTCTCTGGCTAGAGCATTGTTGATAGAGGTGAACAGTGCCGTTACATCAAATGAGACCATGGTTTCTTCCTTGTCTATGTCTGTATTTCTGATGATGTCCAAGAATTCCTGTGTTGACTGTATAGAGTGACTGGATAGGGATAGGGATTGTGTGTTGGTGCTGAAGCGTTTTACAGTGACACGGAGTTGGTGTCGGGTCTGGAGATTGTTAAAAGATTATGGTGGATTTAGGTGCTGGGGAATGTTTCAGGAACAGAGATGGAGTCAGGGGCTGGAGGATATACAAAATGTAATAGAAGCTGGAGGAGTTTTCTGGGAGTGGGACGGGGCGCGAAGGAGGTTGCAACAGAATTTTAGAGCTGCATAGATGCTGGAGGAAGTTACAGAAATAAGGATGAGTGAAATCTATAGAAGGCAATCATGGTTTTATAGTCTGGGGGATGTTAGAGAAATAGGAAAGCAAGGGAGAAGATGTTACAGAGATAGAGAGACACGTGCATGTTCCAACAGTCTACTCATTTTTATCTTAATTCTTTCACAGGGTATGGGGAGGGGGGCAACAGCTCAGGTTAAAGATATAGGAACTTGTGTAGTTGCTGGAAGTGGATCGACTGATGGTGAGTACATGGGCTGGAGTTAATTCAAGAGACATTGATGGGTACGGGAACTGGAGGTGGTTTGAGAGATAGGGAGTGGTGTGCAGGATGGTGGTGGGCAGAGAGATTGGGTGGGGTGTAGGGGCGGGACAATATTACAGGGATAGGGAGAAGTGTAGGTGCTGGAAGATGTCACAGAGAACACTTGGGGTGTAGGTGCCAGAACATGTAGCATTGAAGGGGAGGGGTGATGTTGCTGGAGAATGTTCCATTGATAGGGAGTGGGTGTAGGTGCTGGGGAATGTTACAGGGAAGGGAGTGAATGTTGGTGCCGGAGAATGTTTCAGGGTTTGGGGTGGGTGTTGGTGCTGGAGAATGTTCCAGTGATAGGGAGAGGTGTAGGGCTTGGAGAATGGTATGAGGGATCGAGAGGATTGCAGGTCCCGGAGAATGTCATATGGTTAGGGAGGGTCTTAGTGCTGGAGATTGTTAGAAGGTAGTGAGGGGTGTAGGTGGTGGAGAATGTTATAGGGATATAGAATGGTACAGGTGATGTAGACTGCTACAGGGATGGGAGAGGTCTAGGTGCTAGAGAATGTTACATTGACAGCAAGTGCATGCAGGTGCTGGAGAATGTTACAGGATAGGGAGTATGTGTTTGTCCTGAAGCATTTTACTGCGACAACGAGTTGGTGTCGGGTCAAGGGATTGCTACAGAGATAGGGTGGGGTTTAGGTGCTGGAGAATGTAACAGGGACAGAGATAGAGTCAGGGGCTGGAGGATATAGAAAGTGGAATAGATGCTGGAGGAGTTCATTGGGAGAGGGACCGGATGCGGAAAGAGGTGATAACAGCAGTTTGGGGCTGAGTAGATGTTGCAGGAAATTACAGAAATAAAGATGCGCAAAATCAGCAGGAGATAATCGTGGTTTTCTAGTCTGGGGATTGTTACAGAAATAGGAAATCAAACCTGAAGATTACTCCATATTACAGAGATAGCGAGGCATGTGCATACTCGAATAGGCTACTGATGTTTTCTTAATTCTTTCCCACGTTTTGGGGAAGGTTGCAGTAGCTCAGGTTAGAGATAGGGAGGGCTGTAGTACTTGGGAAGAGGTTAGCGAGATGGGGACTTGTGTAAGGGTTGGAAGTGGTTCGACTGATTTGGGGTACACGGGCTGCAGTTATTCTGATAGATAGGGAAGTGTTTGGGAGTTGGAGGTAGTTCGACAAATAGTGAGTGGCGTGGGGTCTGGAGTTGGGTAGAGGGATAGGGAGGGGTGTAGTGGTTGGAGTTTTTAGGGAGATGGGGAGAGCTGTAGGGTTTGGAGGAGGTTAGAAAGATTGGTAGGGACGAAGAGTTTGGAGGAGGTGATAGAAAAAGTGGTGTACGGGTGCTAAAGGAGGTTAGAGTGATATGTAATGGTGTTGGTTTGGAAGTGATTAGTGAGATAGGTAAGTGTGTAGGGGCGGGATGTGGTTCAAGATAGGAAGGCGTTTGGAAGCTGGAGGTATTTAGAGAGATAGGTATGGAGTTGGTTTTCGATAAAGAGGGGTGTGGGAGCTGCAGGAGGTTTTTGAAACAGGCAGGGGTATGGGGGATGGAGGTGGCTCGAGAGTTTGGGAGGGAGGCAGTGTTTGGAAGAGGTTCGAGAAATGGAAATCGCTTTGGGTGCTGCAGGAGATTAGAGAGACAGGGAGGCTTGTGGGGCTGGATGTGGTCAGAAAGATAGGGATGGTTGTAGGGGCTGGAGGTGGTTAGGGAGATAGGGTGCGGTCTAGGGCTTGGAGGAGGTTTAGAGATTGGGAGGAGTGTTGGATTTGGAGTAGGTTCGAGAAATCAAGAGGTATGTATGTGCCGGAGGTGGTTAGAAAATAGGAAGTCGTTAAGATTCTGCAGGAAATTATAATTACACAGCAGTGAAGGAGCTGGAGAAGCCTAGAGAGACGAGGAAAGGTGAAGCGTTTAGGAGGGGGTTAGAGAGATATGTAGGGTACAGATATTGGAGGAATGCACAGTGATAAATAGGGTTGTTGTAGCTGCTAAAGATTGTGTAGAAGCTGAAGGCTACTGCGAAAGTTCGATAGAGATGATTGTAGCAGATGAAGTTGATGACAGGGAAATATACAGAGATACAGATGGACAGCTGAAACACAGATTTTCGCATTGACTTGATAGATAACACGTTGTTTAACTCTGTAGAATAGACAAGGCACGGGGAGGAACTGGAACTGAATGACTGAGACCTTGCGGGGTCCAATCACAAATGCTGTTGAGTCAGTGTGATACAGCAAAAGACAAGCCCTTCAGTTGACAGTAACAAAGTAAAAAGCCCTGTGGACCCAGCAAAGTCCTACTTCCTAACATTCGGACTCGTGCCAGAATTGGGAGAGCTGCCCGACAGACTGCTCACGCAACAACGGAACATAATGAAGCCTCATTGTGTCAGATCAAACATTGACACAGAAACCTCCTGCTGACTCCCTTCCCTCAGCCTCATGGTGTCAAATTAAACACTGACACGGATACATCCTGCTAATCCATCCCCCTCAGCCTAATTGTATCAGATCATACGTTGACACAGAAAGATCCTGCTGACTCCTCTGCCTCGGCCTCATTGTGTCAGATTAAACACTGACAGAGACACCTCCTGCTGACTCCCCTCTCAGTCTGATGGCGTCAGATCAAACACAGACATGGAAGCAACTAACTGACTCCCCTCCCTCATCTACATGGCGTCTGATTTAACACTGTCACAGAGATCTCCTGCTGGCTCCCCTCTTTAAGCTGGTGGATCATTGTTACCCCACCACCCACAACAAAAACACACTTTAAATAATGTTTGGTGGAAGAATTGAGAGGTTGATCAAATTAGAGGATGCATACTGGGTGTTCCATTTCAAAACCACCACAAAGAGCATTGCTCAATGAAGAACATAGAATGGCCTGCCTGGACCAACAGCAGGTCCACATCACTATGAGGTGAAGTTCGTAACCTGGACCACTTACTTGCCAAATAGTTTCAGCTGCAAGTGATCGAGAGATTTAACAAATTAGACATAATATCTGCAATCACGTCATATGCAGTCAGTGTGAATAGTGGTGAACAACCAAACAACTCTGTGGAGGAGGAGGATCCACAAATATCACCTTCCTTAATGATGGAGGAACCCAGCACAACAATAGAAAAGATAAGGCTGAAACACTCGCAGCAATATTCAGACAGAAGTTTCAATGGGATGATCTATTTTTGTCTCCTCCGATGGTAGTATTCACGGAATTCGATTCATCTCGTCTGAGATTGCATTGAATTGAATTGAATTGCATTTATTATCTGGTGTGCCAGGCAGATCACGAAATTAAATAGCATAGATAAGTTAACAATAGGTAAACAGCGGCAAAAACCAAAACATAGTTCAGATTTTGTGAGTCCATTCAGTATTCAAACGACCGGAGGGTAGAAATTGTTTCGACACCGGCTGTTGAATGTGTTCAGCTTTCTGTACCTTCTCCCTGATGGCAGAGCTTGTAGAAAAGCATTGCCAGTGTGGAATGCTTCTTTGGGAATCCTGGCGGCCTTACCTTCCCAGCGGGCCTGTTCGGCTGATTCTGTAGCTGAGAGGTTGCCTTTGTGTTTGTCCTGACCAAGTTCACCACTCTCTGTAACCGTCTTCGATCTTGAATCGTACATTTGGCATATCAGGTCGCGATACATCCAGAACGATCTACAAGCGACTCGAGGGATTGAATAATGCAAAGACTTAGGCATTGATAACCTTCCATTACAGCTGTTCCTTCTGGGCTATAGCACAGCATCGACCAGACAATGTGGAAAACTATCCGGACAAACACAGATAAAAGTTCAGACAACCAATGACTGCCCTATTGGTGTAATTGCTGTCATTAATAAAGAGATGCAAGATGTCATCTATAGTGGTATCAAGCAGCACTTCTCAGCACAAACGTACTCACTGAAGTTCAGTTTCGTCTATGCCAGGGCTAATCATCCCTAGAAGCTTTTGAATACTTGATTTAAGATTGGAAAACAAACTTGAAAAACAAAAACCGGTGGAGTGTGGAGGTGAGGCGAGAGTGACTGCACCTAACATCATAACAAACTCATTTGACAATTATGATGTCCAGAATTAATAGCAAAATTGGAGAAAATTGGAATCGTGGAAACCTCTGCATTGGTTAAAGTTATACCAAGTATAAAGGAAGATGGTTGGGATTGGTGGAGAGCAACCATCTCAGCTCTTCAGCAGTTCCCCAGAGGAAGTTATTTCTGGGTACGCCTGTAGATCATACATGGAAAGGTAAGCCATCATATTCCTACGGAATGATGGGTTTCTGTTTGGATGGACAGACATGACTGTTGGTGGTTTAACTGGATAGTCATCATGTCTCGAGTAAAGGAGAAGTTGAGTAGGATTCATTTACAGTCACCTCAGGAATTGAACCCACACTGGTAGCAATAATCGGCATTACAAAACAGCCTTCCAACTGGCTGAGGTAAGCACGACCTCACTCAGCTCCTTCGGGTATCTCTTTTAATATTAATTTGTTCAGACATAGTGTTACACACTTCTGGAGTAGGTTGAAATTGAAGCAAGCTTCCTAGCTCAGAGGGAGGGACACGATGCGTGACCTCTAAGAGTGTTCTCCGTCTTTGGCCCAGCAGTCTTCAGTTGCTTCATAAATGACTATCTATTCGCCGTAAAATTACAAGGAGGGTGGGGCGGGGGGGGGGGGGGGGGGGGGTGGGGGGTGGGGTGGTGGTGTTCGCCAATGATTAGACAATGTTCACGATTTGACAATATTCGCAATAACTCAGACATGTATTACATGCGGGTGTGTACTTAGAAGTTTCAGGCAATGATCACGTCTAACAATACAGAAGTGGACCATCATCCCCTAACATTCAACGTCACCACCATCTCTTAACGTCTATCTACCAACATCATGGGGATTGCCGTTAACCAGAACCGGACTGACCATATAAATTCATCACCTACTCCTATGAAGAGCTTACGCCTGAAACGAAGTTTCCCCTGCACGTCGGATGCTGGCTAACCTGTTGTGGTTTTCGAAAGCCACACTTTTCAACCCGTATAAAATGATTGGCTACAAGAATATGTCAGGGGCTCGGAATCCTGCAGAAATAACTTTCCTCAAGTTTTCCGAAAACCTGTCCATCGTATATAAGACACACTTTGAATGAGTGTGTGCTGAAATGCGCCCCAATTTCCTGGCTGAATGCAGCTTCATCCCTCATCCACTAACACTCAGAAGCAGTAATGCCTGCCATCCAAACGGTGATCTTTAGAAATTTACCAAGGCTCCTTACGAAATACATGTGAATTCACGACCATCAAGAAGGACAAAGAACGAAAATACATGTTCAAGTTCAATTCCAAGCCACCCACCATCTAGATTTGGAAACATGTTGAAAATCGTTCAGTATCATTGTTTGAAGTTCCCTCCCGAATGGCAAAGTAAGTTTACCTACCGCAAATGGACTGCAGCTGTTCAATTTGGCAGCTCACCTCCAACTTCTCAATGGTAAAAAAGAATGGACAATAAATACTGTCCCATACTCCATGAATAAATTAGAATGAAAAATATTGTCCAGACGTGCCAGTGCTGGGCACTGAGTTTTGGGTTCTGTGAGTACAGGCCGGTTAGGCCCAGTCAGTAATTTGCTTGCTGTGAACATCTAAAGTGATATGCTGTTTGAAACAATCTGTCAGCCTTTCAGAGGCATGGCCTACATACGCAGCGTTACACAGAGACTGACATTCAGAGACCACATTCCTGAGCTGTGAGTTAGGCAGAAGCAATTGAAAACTTACTCATATCTGACGTTAGAATGTTTAGATAGTGATATTGATACCATGAAAATGTTTGTGTATGATTTTCCGCACACAGTATTAATGCAAGGGAAAATAATTGTATATTTTTAAAGTCCTTTTACGTAATCATAATTTAATATTGGGTGTGGTAACGCGACTCATCTTTTCAATGCGCCTTACTCAGATTTGCGCACTGTTTCCATCATGTTGTTGTTATAAAAGTGTACTGAATAAATGGGTGTATTTTGCACATATAGGACAATCGAAAAGTGGATATTATCAAGGGATGTCAAAACTTCAGGAAAGAAGGTTTTTAATGGTGAGGACAATGCTGCAAATATTTATACAGACATTTCTATGGCAAGTCACACACAAGGACGTTGGGCGGCGATCATGTCGGCTACCAATGTAGCTGTATAATTCTGTTTAGATACTGATGTTGTGGAGCTGATATACACTGGATTTGTTTAATGAGGGTTTCAATGAGATACTCCGTGAGCTGCAGACTCCATCACCTTTATAATACGTTTATTTAGGATCGGGTCCAAGGTGCAGAATTCCAGAGTTTAGGTGGCACACCAGAAGAGATAAACTTGCAAAACATGCTTGTGGTGAGGTGATTTTTACAAATGTTGAATTGCACTTGGACCAGCACAGAGCCCTGTGCTAGTCCAATAGCCTGTCTGCCCCACACATTTCCCTATTATTCAGGTATAACTCTATATAGTCTGTTGTGAGAGATTGTCTGAATAAGTGTCCAGCTCCAGTTTCGAGATATTAGGACAGATTTTGGATATGATCACTGTTTTGGAGGTACTGGTGAGGCCCAGTAGCACTGAATCTGAATTCAGGCTATTTTTCAAAGTCAGTTTCAGGCAGTGACCAGTGGGGTACTGCAGGGATCAGTACTGGGACCGTAGCATTTTACAATATATGTTAATGATATAGAAGATGGTATTAGCAATAACATTAGCACATATGCTGATGATACTAAACTGGGTGGCAGGATGAAATGTAATGAGGATGTTAGGAGATTACAGGGTGACTTGGACAAGTTAGGTGAATGGGCAGATGCATGGCAAATGCAGTTTAATGTGGATAAATGTATGGTTATCCACTTTGGTGGCTAGAACAGGAAGGCATATTACTACCTATATGGAATCAATTTTGGTGAAGGGACAGTACAGAGAGATCTGGGTGTTCTTCTACACCAGTCAATGAAGGTAAGCATGCAGGTACAGCGGGTAGTGAAGAAGGCTAATAGCATGCTGGCCTTCATAACAAGAGGAAGTGAGTATAGAAGCAAAGAGGTTCTTCTGCAGCTGTACAGGGCCCTGGTGAGACCACACCTGGAGTACTGTGTGCAGTTCTGGTCTCCAAATTTGAGGAAAGACATTCTGGCTATTGAGAGAGTGCAGGGTAGGTTCACGAGGTCAATTCCTGGAATGGCGGGATGACCTTATGCTGAAAGACTGGAGCGACTGGGCTTGTATACCCTTAAGTGAGAAGACTGAGAGGGGATGTGTTTGAGACATATAAGATTATTAAAGGATTGGACACTCTGGAGGCAGGAAACATGTTTCTGCTCATGGGTGAATGCAGAACCAGAGGACACAGCTTAAAAATACGGCGTGGACTATTTAGGACAGACATGAGGAGAAACCTCTTCACTCAGAGACTGGTGGCTGTGTGGAATGCTGTTCCCCAGAGGCCAGTGGAGGCCCAGTCTCCGGATTAATTTAAGAAAGAGTTGCATAGAGCTCTCAAGGATTGTGGAATCAAGGGTTATGGAGATAAGGCAGGAACAGGATACTGATTAAGGATGATCAGCCATGATCATATTGAATGGTGGGTGCAGACTCGAAGGGTAGAACGGCCTACTCCTGCATCTATTGTCTATTGTCTTTTGTCAACAGATTGCTGACTGCAGGATAATATGCTCATTAATCTGAACACGAATTAGCTGTTTACTCCAGTCACTAGCTTATGTGTACTCTGGTTATCTAATTATTCTTTACATCAATTGTTTTCAAATGGAAAACAATGTTGCTTAGTTTACTTCAAAACATATAAGAAATAAAGTGACATTAATTGTTCCTTGTAGAAAATGTGGGAATAACCTGTTATATATTTCCCACAACTAATCAAGCAACAGTCATACATTGTCTGTAAAACAGGATTCTGTGAACATGACGATGTCATAGACAACACACCACCCCCGCTGACAGATTCTGTCCCAGACAGAAGGGGCAGCTCCTTGGTATATCGTCAATAAAGTGCTCAGCATTGATTCTGGATCCTGCTTCTGCTAGACTGCTCTGCGGCAGGTTTGGAGGGAATCAATAAAAGTGAAACATATAATTGACCTTATCGTCAACTGTCCACCTGTTTCAGATACACCTCCCCATTTAATATGTGCATTGTTTAAGACTTCTTACAGTGTGGAACAGCCCCTGCTGCCCAACAAGTCCACAAAGGTCGTCTGAAGACTAACCCACCGACATTTGTCTACCTTCAATTTACTCCTGAAGAATGTGCCTAACCTCCACATTTTTGGAATGTGAGAGGAAACCGGAGTATCGGAGAAAAGTCACGCACACGCTGTTCGAATGTGCAAACTCCACACAGACAGTCTCCCCAGGCGGCAATACAAAACAGGGACCTGGCGCTGTGAGGCAGCAGTGCTAACTACTGAGCCACTGTGCCGCCCATTATAAAGATAAGAACAGCCACGGCACAGTCCACCCGTGGTGGAAGGTCCATCGTCACAATTTGGCGAGATGTCCGTGAGATGCAGTGGGATATCGCAGCCGCAGAATCATACTCTGTACAACTCATATAGTCTGCAACGTCACAGCCTGACATACATCCCACTCTACAGTAGCCATGTTTTGGGCGGCACGGTGGCACAGTGGCACAGTGGCTAGCACTGCTGCCTCACAGCGCCAGAGACCCGAGTTCAATTCCCGACTTAGGCGACTGACTGTGTGGAGTTTGCACATTCTCCCCGTGTCTGCGTGGGTTTCCTCCGGTTGCTCCGGTTTCCTCCCACAGTCCAAAGATGTGCAGGTCAGGTGAATTGGCCATGCTAAATTGCCTAAAGTGTTAGGTAAAGGGTTAAATGTAGGGATATGGGTGGGTTGCGCTTCGGCGGGTCGGTGTGGAATTGTTGGGCCGAAGGGCCTGTTTCCACACTGTAAGTAATCTAATCTAATCTAACCATCAAGCCAGGAATCCACACTGAGTCACGGAAGAGTGCAGAAGGACATGGCGGGAGTAACACGTGGCAGACCTAGAAATGAGGGGACAACCTGGAGAAACTCTTGTGTCTTCAGCAACAAAACGCGATGACTTGCATGCTAAATAGCATAAGCAGCAACTGATGGACAGAGCTCAATTATCTCACAAACAATTGTTCTGGTCTATCACTGAGGTCCTGCCACATGTGATCATAAAATTTAGTGGACAATGAAGGACACATTGGAGGAGGGGGTTTCTGTCCTCCAATGAAATACCCAGTTTTCGGAGAGTGCACCTCATCATTGAAAAAATAAAGCTGATACATTTGTGACAATCTACAGCCAGAAGGGCTAACCAGATGATCCATTTCGGCTCCTTCAGTGGGCCGCAGCATCACAGACCCTAATCTTCAGACAGTTTGATTGACTCCACACAATGTCTAAAAATGGTTGGAGAGACGGTGAACTGTGATTTTCCTCCAGAAATTGCCACATCACTTGCCAAGTTCTTCAATTTGATTAAGAATACGACTACTTACCAACAATGTTATCAATGGCAAGTATGTCCTGTAAACAAAAAGCAGGGCACTTGCATTGCAGCCAGTTGTGAAAAACGCTTTTCGCAATAATGTGATCAACCAGCAATAACCTGCTCAGTGTCATTTAGTTAGTGTCCCATCGGGACCACTCAGCTCCTGACTCCATTGCAAACTTAGTGCAAAAGAGTGGAATTTCAAAGCGACAGTGAGAGTAATTACACTTAACATCAACACACCAATTAACAGGGTGAGAGAAGAGGAACCTGAGTAAAATTATACTTATTCAGAATCTGGGGTAAGTACTCTCCTGATTAGAATTATCACCAGCAAAAAAAAATGCTGTCAGTGTCAGTAATTCGAACTTCAGGTGAACTCGACAACGATTCCTGAGGAAAGAGTGTGTCCGAGGCTCAACCATTTCCAGCTGCACTCTCCACCATGAGGTCAGATGTGGGAATGTTCATTGATTGCAGCATTCCTGAAAGACTCCATGTTCAAATTCATTCAGGTTTAGTCTAATAATGGCAAGTAATATTCAAGACAGACAAATCCTGGACATATATGACAATAAAGAATCAAACCATCCTTTGATTTTCAATCGCGTTACCACCACTGAGTCTTAAACACTGTGTTTATCAGCAGCCTGTTTGTGATAAATGAACAGAAACTGTCCTGGACAAGCCATATAAATAACACGGTCTTCACGAGCATGTCAGAGGCTAGGAATTGTGCTGTCAGTAATTCATCTGGTGACTCCCCAAAGCCTGTGATGGAGTATATCCCAGGAAAAACCCAGGACAAAACCAGCCCATTTAATTGCTATCACTTCCAATTGCATCAATCCCCTCCACTACTGAGGCACAACAATAGCAGTTTATACCATCTACAAGATTCACTGCACCAAGGTTAGTAGACAGCCCCTGCTAAACCCAGTGCCATCTCGAAGAACAAAGGTCGCAAGTACTTTCGAAAACCAGCTATCTGCAATCTTTCTCCTTCATACGGTAAGATTTAATGAGGTTTGCTCATAATTCTACAATTCTTAACTCCTCAGATCACAGAATCAGTCCAAATGCAGCAGGACCTGGACAATAGCCAGGCATCGCGGCTGACATGTGACAAGTAACATTCGTGCTACATAAATGTCAGACAATGGCCATCATAAACCATCACTAAACTAGAGGGCTACACCTATTCAGCATCCAAAGGCATTACCAATGTTGAATTAATTGGCACTAATATTGTCAGGTTTATCCAAGACTATATAGCTGCGATGGTGAAAACTTCAGATCAGAAGTTAGGAATCCTGCAGTCAGTAACTTTTTCCCTGTCTTCCTCTCCATTACCTCCAAGGTTCAAGCTAGCAATAAGTAATCTACACGTGTTTGAATGAATGCACGCCAACAGTACTGAAACTGTTTGACACGACTAAAGACGAAGCAGTCCACTGGAATGGTAACAATCCACAATCAATCCTTCCCTCCAACACCGACAGTCACCAGCAGGTGATAGTGCCGTGGCACTCCTTATACTCTACTTTCCACACTCATTCCACTCCCATCAGGAAGGAAAGGGGCAGCACTTATGGAATAGTGAGCATAATTCATGACTATATGTAAGTACTATAAAACATTAATTCAGATTATGAAGTTTTAGTATGAATCATTCGAAACTGAGTCGGCTGAAAATAGATTTCATTCAAGTGAACAGGAAACAAGAAAGAGAAAATAAATCAGAATCAGTTCAGTGGAAGGCATTCTGAGGGGAGATTAAATTCGTTCAATGAAAATGTGTTTTCACACAGTGAAAAAGCGTCAGGCTGCTAAATCCTGAGCTCCTTGGAAGTCTAGAAACAAACAGACAGAACAGGAAGGGTTAGATCAGACAGTGCGAGGACAATAGTGCCGAAGGGCAGAGAGATATACTGCACGGAAGCAGACCTTTTGGTCCATCATGTCAATGCCACAGTCTTAACATAATCTCATCACATTTATCAACACTGGAATCATGTTCCTCTTAACCCTTCTTTTTCATATACCCATTCAGATGCCTTTTAAATGTTATAATTGTCGAGTCTCCAACATTTCCACTTTTAGCTCATTCCATCCACGCACCACCTGCTGCATGCAAAAGTTGCCACTTAGGTCCCTTTTATATCATTTCCCTCCCACCCGAAACCCTGTCCTCCAATTCTGGACTTCCCAGCCCAGGGAAAATACATTTCCTGTTTATCCTATCCAAGCCTCTCAGTATTTTTGAACCTATAAATGTTCAGCCCTCAACCTCCGACGCTCCGGGGAAAACGGCCCCAGCCTAATCAGCCTCTCCTGAATACAACAGAAAGCTCAGGGGTGTTTGGAATGCAAAGGAGTGGGATCCAAAAAAGAAATTAGGAAGAACATTGTGTGCGCAAATTCATGTTGGTAAGAAACGACAAGCAATCTTTCACAGATTCATTTTCAAAGCAGAGAATGAAATTAAGTAAGGGATCAAAAGACAATCAATGGAAACCACACGTCACTGTAGGAGATGCGTTATAGGTTTGAGTTTGAATTGAAGCCTGAATGGGCTATCATGATGAGTCCGGTAGAAATGTCTGAGAAGCACATGAGACCCTTTGCAATGTTACTGTATTGAAGTTTCTGAGATCTGGTCATCGAGACAGTTGGCAATGATATAAAACTTTGGGAACATTTAATGACAAGAGAAACTGTGAGCTCAGTCAAAAAAGATAAAGGAGGCACATGAAAATGTGTGGATCGGTGTCTCGAAAAACATAACAAAAAAACAGGAAAAACATAAACAAGGATTTAGGAGGAATGAAAGACACCACGAATTGTCTTTGAGAATCATGATTAAGGAACTTCCCAATCGGTTTGTCAAGAGGAAGAAGGTCGCCGGGGAAGAATCGGTCCACTCAAGGACAAAGGAGGAATTTAATGCATGGATCTGGATGAAGCCAGTGACTGCCTTAATAATTTACATCGGTTTTCACAAAGGAGAAGAACATGGTGGATGGTGAGTCTTGAGAAGGATATGTTGATATTCCAGAGCGTTTCGAAATTTAAGAAATGAATGCTGTGCTGGGAGTTTTGAAAAGCAATGAGGTAGACAAGTCTCCAGGTTATGATGGGATCAATTCCAGAATACTGAGGGAATCGAGGGAGTAATTTGGTTGACCATAGTGCACACTTTTTGCATGCTCTTCAGTCACAGGAGAGGTTCTAGAGAACGGGAGAAGAGCTAGTGTTGTTCCTTTTTGATGAAGTATAACACGGAAAATGCAAGAAAGTTCAGTTCTTGAGCTTATCTCACTGGTAGGGAAAATATTGGAGATTCTTAGAGATATACCTGACTCCCATTTAGAAAAAAAAAAATGGAATTATCTTGAAAGGCAACATGGCTTTATGTGTTGAAGGTCGTCTCTCAAATAATTGATTGCATATTTTGAGAACGTGGCAAAGGTGATTGATGAGGCCACGGGGCTGGATGCAGGCCATATGGACCAGGGCAAGGCCTTCGGTATGGTTCCTTATGGCAGGTTCATACAGAAGGTGAAGTCAAATGGGATTAGCGGGCAGTCAGTAAGATGGATACAGAACTCGTTGGTCATATAAGACGGAGTGGTGGGGAAAGGGCGTATTTTGTTACTGGAGATCTGTGAATAGATTGGATGAGCTGCGGATTGTGAGGATGATTGGCACAGCATACCGCAGGCTATAGATAGGATGGAGTCTTGGATGGAAAAAATGCAGATGCAAATTAATCTGGGCCAATGCCCGTTGATGCATTTTAGAAGGTCTTCAGTACGAGAAAAGTATGTAGTTAATGGAAGAACTCGAAATAATTGCAACATCTAAGGTATCGAGGTAACAAACCACAGTTCCCTAAAAGTGGCAACACAGGTGAACATTGCGGCCAAGAAAACCTATCGTATACTTGTGTATCTCAATCAGAGCACAAAGTATAAAAATTAGAATGTCACGTTGGAGCTGGATACAACTTTGTTTTGGCCACGTTTGGAAATTTGCCTGCAGGTCTGTTTACCACATCAGCACTACGATGTAGAGGTGATGGAGAGGGTTTGAAAAACGTTCACGAGGATGTTGCCTGGTTTGGAGGATATTAGCCCGAAGGAAAAATTGGACAAACGTGGCTTGTTTTCAATTGGACGTTACCGGTTGAGGGGCAACCTCAGGAGCATTCCAAACGTATGACAGATATGGACAGAATAGATACTCAGAGCTTTTTCCCAGGATAGAAATATCAATTACTAAGGCCATCATCTGAGATAAAAAGGAGAATGTTTGAAAGAGTTATAATAGGCAAGTTGTTTTCCTTCTGTTCCAGACAGAATGTGGAAGTGCCTCGAATGCACTGATAGAGGATGTTGTAGAAGAAACAATAGGTATCTTCCCACAGAGGTCAGTAAACAGAGAATAGAGTGCTATAGATTTATTTTTTTTTTACTTTTGGTAAGGCATCATGTGTCAGTGCAGGTTCGGCGGGCCGAAGGGCATGTTTCTGTTCTGTATTGTTCTATAAGACAAGATTTCAGAAAGATAGTGGCGAGATGCTGACTGCATGAATACTGAAGATCAAAAGACACATTTACATCGATCTTTCCTCATCAAATCACAGCTTCATAACCTCCGTCCCACTGTGGGGAAACTCAATGTGGGGAATTCAACATGAAATTCAGAGCTGGTAACTAGTGACTACACCTCGCTCCTCGCATCCGCGGACATCTACCTTGGACAACAACGCCTAGGGCTACACTGCACAGACAGAAGCTGAATGTACTCCATACCGACCAATGCTGGCATCTGTCACATGCCAGCCTCACCATGCCATCACACGACATTTCCGAGTCAGTGACAGTATAATTCTGTACTGCAGATCGGGGTTCACTGACAACTCTCATTGTAATGCTGCCTCAAGTCCGGTATCTTCAGGGATACACAACCAGCTCATGAACTGCACATCTGGGCTGCTCAGTGAATGAGTGGACACACTGACTTTGAGTTTCCATGAATGCTGACTGATTTATTGCCTTGTCTTATCCTGCCTTTAGCTGTATTTCCCCTCAGCGAGAACGGCCAGGCTCACACACCTGCTGCATTGCCTTGTTGTGTAGACAGATATAAAACCAGAAAACTTGATATCATTGTCCACAGTAAGTCAAGGTGCCCAGCACAATGGGTAAAAGGGAGTTTCTGATACCAGTCCAGGAGCTTGGAAACTGTCATTCAGCCTCTCGTGGTTGGTAGGGTCAGGATCCTTCCCCTGTTTAGGTTGAGGAGCTGAATGTTGGGGAGACCCCAATTCATCATGACTCTTTCTGACTTATTGTGGGAGTATTCCATCTCGAATGTGAGAATTACTAAGAGGTATTAAGGGAGATGGTAGAGGTTGGTACACCTATTAGTGCTGGTAAAGCTGGGGGAAAGGTGATGAGTTGTCCTGAGTGACTGAGTAGGCAACGCAGACACCAGGCGAATTTGGGAAGAAGGACAGTGAAGAGGTGAGAGAGAGAACGTGAAGAGCTAACAGAGATAATGAGAAGAGGTGCTGCATTCAGTGAGAGTGGAGGAACGTGAACCTTTGTTGGAGATGGTCACAGTAACAGAGATCGAGTGACCGCGATGTCACAAAGTGCAGAAGGTGGCTTTTACGCTGGTAGAGTGGAGAAGGTCACTGACCTCCTTCTTACTCTGCTGGGCATTCACCCAGGAGGCTGACACCTCACTGACTCAGGGTCAACCTTGGACCAAGCTGGCACGGTCTGGCGTCATGGCATCCGTTCAAAGTCGTTGAGAAAAATAATGTCCCTTTCCTGCACCATGCCATCCACCAGAGGCTTGGGGGCTTGACCACAAAGAAGGGAACCAGTTTTACCAGCTCTGCCATGTTCAGGGCAGTTTCAGATTGACAATCGAAGAGTGTAATGGCTTTTTGCAGATGATACCTGCAACAAGGAGGGCGATTCATTCTGGAATATCCAGGCAGTCGGCAGTTGTTACAGCAAAGCGAAAATCATCGGGCTAATGCCAGATGAGAGGAAGACCACGCGGGCAGTGAATGTAGTTAATGATGTTGGTCCCCTTTCTGTCTCAACCAAAATAGGGAGGCGATCCACACGGTGTAGTGCGGCATATCAAGAGAAATATACTTCTGTAGGGAGGAAATTACAAACGACATTCAAATCCCTAGAAACGAACAACAGAATGTTCCAGACTGTTTCAAAAGATCAAAAATAAACACCGCCTTATAGAGACCGTCTAATCCTCACTGGATACGACGATGGTGCTTGACGACTGGAGAACGGCAAACATTGCAGTCTTGTTTAATATAAATCAAGGGACAGACTGAAGAGTTGGGTTGTAATTCTGAGACACAGGTAAAACGGCCGCTGAGGAAGTCTGAGAGACTCCACGACAGTCGGTGTGGATTTATTCAAGGAAGATCGTGTGCACTTAATCTGACTGCTGGTTTGAGACAGTTGCTCCTACCTTGATGTGACTTGCTTGGATTTGACAAGAGCTCACATGGCAGACTGTTTAGAAACAGAGACAATGGGGTCCAGGTGAAAGTAGCAAACCAGCCAGAGACATGAAATGCAAGACGTTTGGGGACATCCAAAACCGAGAGGAAGGCACATTAAATGAGATTATGGTCAGTTTAGGCCGATGCAAAAGGTAGTTGGACGCATCAATTATCTCCTTAAGCAGCAATTTCTTTAGTTCCTCTATCAGCCAAAGTGGAGAATTTAAGAATAGGAATGTTTTGTCAGAACTGCATAAATAATGAGTTCAGTCACAGCTTGTGTACTGTGTGCGGTCCTGGTCACCTCATCACCTGTAAGGAGGGATTTTGAGTGGAGAGAGTATAGAGGATATTAGTTACCCTGTGAAAGTAAAAGTGCAGTCATGAGGAAAGATTGGAATGCAGGATGCGGAAAGGATTAGAGCGCACATATTTTCAGGGGCATCAGTCGAGAGGGAGAGAGCATATTCTTCCTGTGAATAATAAGTGCGTTTTCTCATTACACCATCCCCAATCTCCCTCATTAGCTACCTTCCATGCCCGCGTGGTTTTCCTCTGATCTGACATTATCCCCATGATTTTCCCTTTGTTATAACAACAGCCCACTGCCTTGATATCTCAGAATGAACCGGCCTCCCTGTTACAGGTGCCATCTCTAAATTACCAATGTGAAACCGCCCTGAACAAGGCAGAGGTGGGAGCCCCCTTTGTGGATAAACCTGTAAGGTTCTGGTGGATGGCATGGTGCAGCAGAGGGACATTACCTTCCTCCATGACACCAGACCAGCGGTGAATATTAAATGTAATTGTTTGAAACATTAGAGAAGCAGTGAGGAAAGTTGTTATTTCAGGTATAGTATGCGAGGGATTTGAAAGTCATACACGGGAACATAGGAGAGGCAGAAAGTCTCAAATCAATTTTAACGGTGCCTAGATCGGCACCTGATGTGCGATAGTCTCTAGGGAGTTAGAACAAGGGCGTAAAAAACATTTTTTGTCCAATGCAGACGGTCTGCAAATGAACTCCTGTATGTGGTGCCATTTTACGAAGTCTTCAAGGTGACCAATATCTGATCAATGTACAGGGATAAGACGAGAGGGAAGGGAGGATCAGTGTGCAAAAGTGATTCGTATCACAATAGTTCTGATTCTATCCTTTTCACACAATGCTACTTCACTGTGTTGGCCTTTTAATCCTCGCTGTCTAAATGTTGTAAACCCTTGAATATCCAGTTCTCAGCCTTGGCCACACTGCAGCCTCATCTTCATATGACAGCTACGTCTGACTTCGTTCATACTATTTTAAACTCTCATTTCATTGGCCTTGTTGAAAAGTTTGGAAGGAATTCAGGGTTGGCAGCACGTGCTAGTTAGCAGGATGGCTGTAGGGGACAGAGGAGATTGTAGAAATAGTGAAGGATGGGGGACATTACTGGGATACGGATTTTTTTACGTACTGAAGGAGATTGGTTTTGTTTCAAGTTAAAACTGAGCTGGCCCAGTCAGATCAATATTTTGGCTACAAAACCATTTTGAAGAGAAACCGTTTACGAACGCTGACAAAAATGATACTTGGAGAACCTATCACATGATGTACCCCTCAGTCTCTGTGCACCAGAAATAAATGCAGCAGCGTCAGGGACAGTGAATTCAGACACATCAGGCCTGAGGATGGAGCCCACACAGTGACAGGGGAAGTGAACTTTCTATCTTCACAGATTATGGTCAATGATGCAGAAGCAATTCACACGAGTTGAAACGTTACTTTCAGTTGTAACATTTCGGGAAGTGAGAAGTTATTCTGATGTGAGGTTCTCGTGAGCTGACCGCTGTCATGAATTGATACCGAGAGCTTGTTATTGTGGGGCAAATCTTCCATTGTAATTGTTTCATTTCAGAATCACATCGAGACACAAAGTATAGGGAAATACACTCAGAACTGTACACACCCCAGCGCATTAGGTATTTATAGGTTCTCACAAGGATTTTGGAAAACAGACTCACAATGAGATCAGGAAGGTACCAGGTTCCCTCTGTTGCCTGAACTGGACAACTGCTGTCTTCCATCCTGGAACCGAGCTCCAAAATCCCATCAGGAAGATCAAATACAATCTGCCAAGCCTGTGCAGAGTAAACTACTGGTCCCTATTCCAGTCCCGAGGCCCACAGTCAGAGTAGGTATATCCCATTCTATGCATTTGCAGGTCAATTTAACATTTTCTTAAACCCCACACCCAATCAGCCACACGTGCCTCTGTGGCTACAAATTGCCACTCTTTGTAACATCTTTTACATTCGATAGCCCTTCCAACCTCTGTAAATGTTCTAGTTTCTACAAATTGTCCTGAATTTATAACATTCTTCCAAACGTCATAGCACCCGTTTCAAACCCATATTTTCCTCATGGAAAGGTTCGCAGAAGTACGGGTGGATTGAGTTTTTGGAACAGATTAGAGATAACAAGGAATGTTCTTGGTGGAGGACGTTGAGAACGAGAGATTGCAGAGAGCGGAAAGAAAGGCTTACATTGATGCTGCAGGAAATTAATAACAGGAGTTTCTACAGAAAATGATGTGACTTTTCTTCAAGAGATAAGAGGATTTAAGCAGATGGTGGATGTTTTAGAAAGTTGTAGATTTGAAGAAGATAATGGAGTTTAAAGTTATGTGAAAGGTTTTAACATCTGGTAGAGATTACAGAGATAGGGAGGTCGAGATGTTCCCACAGATAGGGAGTGATTTTGTTTGTGGAGTTTGCAGAGATACTGAGCTGTGTAGCAGCAGGAGGTGGTTACACCATCGGCAACGTTGTAGGGACTTGAGGATGTTAAACAGCTGGTTAGACATTGGAAGAGATTACACAACAGGGAAAGGTTTAGGGGAGGAGGAAGATATAGACATGGGCAGAGTTATACTTGCTGGGAAATGTTGCAGACATAACGCCCACTATTGACAGGAGGATGTTGTAGAAATAATGAGATTTGCTAGGGCAGAAGGGAGTTAGTGACATTATTGGTTTTGTGGACGGGAGCATTCGCAAAGGTTGGAAGGTTTGCATGGATCAGAGTTGTTACAGAGAATGGGCGAGCTGTAAGGACTTGAGAACTGTTAAAGAGAGAGGGAGCATTGTAGGGGCTGGAGGAGATTCTAGACAAAGAATGTGGCTTTACATCTGTATGAGTTACAGAGATAAGGAGGGGTGTATTTGTTGATGGAGAGTGGAGAGATCGGAATGGATTGTATGGAAGAGACGAGGTTACAGAGATAGAAGATTATTCGAGTTGAAGGATTCTCACGACATCACACAGGACCACACAGATGTCTTATGACACAGAAGGATGTCATTTAGCCCAACACGTTTACACCAGCTGTACAAATGAACATATTACTGAGTAATGATCTGGCAGAGCTTACAGACACGCGAACAACATTAGGGCCTGGAGACACTTGCACAGATAGGGCGCATCGCACAAACTGGAGGAGATTCCTGGGGTAGGAAAGGTTGAAGGGGAGAATTACGTTTACACAGAGAGGGGTGTGAGAGCTGAAAAGGTTATGGATGTAGAGCTGAAAAGTAGATGGATGTAGAGACTAGAGGAGCTCACATGGACAGGGTGGTTGACAACACTAGAAGGGAGTTAAATAGACATTGAACGTTGTAGGAAAAGGATCGAAAGAGTCGCAGGTTTTGGAGTGGGTTCTGCAGATGGGGAGTATTGCCGGGATGGCAGAAGACAACACATCGGGAGGATTGTAGGGTCTCCACATTTTGAGAGCGTTTAAGAACTGAAGGAAGTTACACAGATGAGGAGAGATGTTGGAGCTGTTGGAGTTTACAGAGATGGGAGGGTTGGAGCTGTTTACCGATCGAGGGATATTTTGAGGAACAATAACACGAAACTCTGAGGGAGGGTTGCAGAGAACACAAAGGGAGAGGGTATGAGGTGCGGGCAGGGCTGTGAGGAGTGGAGGTGCAAAGAGAAATGTGGAGTGCTGTTGTGGCCTAGAAAAATATACCGAATATAGGAGACTTGCTGGGCTCGGGGGAGGTGAGGGAGAGGGTGGGCTGCAGATGGGGATTGGAGTATGCCTGACAGATGGGGAATGATATAGCGACTGGAGCAGTTACAAAGAGAATTTTATACGTACCAATGCTGGTTACAAATGTAAGGACGGCTGTGGAGACTGGAGGATATAGTAGAGATAGAGTGGGCGAATGAACTACAGAGGATCATACAGACATGGAGGGCTGAAGGAGCAGGTGAAGGTAACAGAGACAGAGAAGGATTCAACTTTGGAAGAGGGGTCAGTGTGTGGGAAAAGGTCACGGGGCATGTATGGCGGTAGGGATTGGATAGGAATGCAAAGGTAGGGACGCTGTAGGACATGAATTTACAGATATATGAAAGGTTCCAGCAGCTAGAGGAAGTTACAAATGTACAGAGAGTTATCGGCTGGAGGAGTAAATAGATTGGTAGAGTTGTAGGGACTGGAGTAGGTTTGACAGATATGGAGAATTCTGTGGTCTGAGAAAGTTCCAGTCGGAGGAGTTTGTGTAGGTTACAGAGATGGGAAAGGTAGCAGGGAATCAAGTACATGCAGAGATCGGGAATGTTACACAGAGGGGCATGGGGCAGGCCATTCAACTCCAAGAGCCTGTTTCCACATTGATTATGATCACAGCTGACCTTTTAACTCAGTGCCATGTTGCTGCTTTTGTCCCAAACAGAGTCTGTCATCACTGGGGGAGTTTAAGAGTGAGCGAGCTATGGAGTGATTGGGGGAGGCTACAGAAGTAGGAGGAGTTGGAGTGATTGGGGAAGTTCCAGAGATATGGAGGGTTGTAGTGACTGGAGGAATTTATGTAGATCGGAAGGATTGAAGTGACTGGGGGAGGTTACAGAAAAAGAAAGAATTGGAGGGACTGGAGAAGGTCATCGAGATCGGGAAGGTTGTGGATTCTGATCGATATTAATGAGGTGGAGAACATCATTCAGCCTGGCATAGATTATGGAGACATGCAAAATGTGGAGGCTGATGGGGATGACTGAAAAAGGAGGTACAGAGAAGCAGTGTTTGGAGAAGTTTACTGTGACTTGGATAAAACACAAAGTTAAATGAGTCAGAAACTTCCCAAGTACTTATGGTAGTCAGGGAAAAGATAGAATCGGAAAGTTGATTATTGCAGCGAGGATTACACATGGAAAATAATACTCAGTCCCTCAGAGATCTGGACATTTCCAGTCTCCATCCCTAGACTGTGCAATCCTGCCTCTCTGGAGTGGAGAATTCTGTAGTCTCGTGATCTGGAATGGCTGCAAGAGCCAGGGGCATTGACAGAGGCAACAATTAAACTCACACAGTGAGGAACACCAAATGGAGATATACTGAATGATATCATCAGAATGTAGGAAGGTGTCAGGTTTAAACAGTGGTCAGACAGAAAATGTTTTGAATCATGGTGCACTGGTATCAGTACTCAGGGATGAGTGAGGTATGAGTGGGACAGTGAACGGCCCAGTATCATTCTCACGAGACTGTTTATCGAGCATTTAATGCCGGTGTCAGGGATACCCATCTGATTGCTTATTATCCTTTAATGAAGGAAATGTGTTTTCGGCAGCGCTCAGGCCTGCATATGACTCCAGAGCCAGAGCAATGGGGTTGAATTTCAACTGCCGTCTGAAATGGACGAGCAAGCCACTCAGCGCAAGGGCAGCTGTGGGTGGGCATGAAATTCTGGCCAGCCAGAAACGTCTGTATCTCACCAGTGAATAAGAAAAAGTCCCATTGCACTGGGCACCAAGGAAACATGGTGGGACCTCTGTCCTGGCCAATCATGGCGGTAGGTTGAAGGACAGGGCTTCAAACTGACAGAGAGGATGCAGTGATAGTGTTCAGGTGAAAGGACCTTCCCAAATCCAAAGAGAAAATGTGAAGCATCGGAACAACACGGTGTTGTGGCTGAAGATAAACAGGAAGGAATGAACAGGACGTTACAGAGTTTCACTAAAAATATACACTAGCGAATAGGTTTGTGGCAGGAAATTATTGGGAAACCTAAATTGCAAAGTTCTTTTATGGAACGGACAAATTATCTACAATATTATACATGGACATGTGACAAAGAGATAAATGCGATTCAACACTGGACAGATGTGGTTACGGAGCGAAGAAAAGGTAGAACATAAATATGTAACAGTGAACAACCTTGCAGGGCCTCTGGCAGAATGGGAAAGCGGGATGAGTAAACCTGACAGTAATGGACAACAAAGGCATAATAGAAAAAAAAAGCATTTGGCCTCCGATTATGCAGTTGAGTCAGCTGGAATCCAGATTCTGAGTACCATGAGTCCCAAATACAAGCAGAAGAGGTTTTCTGCAGCTTAGCAGCATTTCATTGCTCAACACTGTATGAAACAGGAATTTAATCGAATTCATAACAAAGACATTATGATAACTTTGGGAGACTTTAATTTTACATAATTGGAAATGTCATATTCAAAGAGGCTTTCGGAGAATGTTTTAGTCAGTGTTTATTTGAATAACATGTTGTGCAAATGGCTCTGGACGTAACTATTTCAAATCGACCGTTTGGTAATATAGCTGAGTGAATGAGTAATGTCACATGGAGAGATCCTCTGGGAAATTGTAGTATAGAGGAATGAATAGTAATTTAAAACCTCATATAATGAACATAAATTACACACGACAATCAGAAACAAAGCCAATTCAAGGGGTTTTAGAGGAGAACTGAATAAGATAAACAAGTGAGACAGACTGAAAGGTATGATTATAAATGAACAGTTGAAATCATTTTAAGTAACTGTGTAAAATATTGAACAAAAGGACAAAACCTCGGCAAGACATTGCTACCTGCACGTCACGCAGGGATGAAGGATCGAATTTGATTAAGGGATGCTGAAAAAGACAGAAAAACTAACAATTCTGAAAAACCAATGCTTTGGAGATATGGGAATATTTGTTAATTGGATCGCAACGAATCTCCTAACAGGAAGAGTGCAACAGGAAGAGGAAACAGTGTCAGGTTTAAATGAGATGTCAGGAACAGGGAGACTTGAAGAAGCTAGAGGTGGTGAGATTGATACCAAGAGGAACAAGGGACTAAAATCTTTTCCACAGCCAGTTTGAATTGCTGCAGTTGGAGGCATTTGCAGAGGTGGTGGGGGGGAGGGTGGGGGACATCGATAGTTTTATTTATTCATTCATGGACTGAGTGAGTCACCGATTGAACCACCATATATATCCCACTGCTAATTGCCCGGAGGCGGCTCAGAGTCAGCCATATTGCTGTTGGTCTGCAGTCACATGTAAGCGAGAACAGTTAAGAATGTCAGATATCCTTCCCTAATAGAAACACATGAAACAGTTGAGTTTTTCGACATGATCAACAATGCTTTTATGGTGGCTATACTAATGTCCTGTGCAGCGATGACATGACGTCCAAATTCCTATTCTCAATGCTCTGATCCATGAAGGAAAGCGGTCCAAATTCTCTCATCAACAACCTATCCACATGTGACGCAAATTTCAAGGAACTGTTTACCTGCATCCCTAGCTCTCTCTGTTTGACAACATTACCCAGGGCTCTAAAATTAACTGTACAAGTACTGCCCCGGTTTGCCTCATCAAAATACAGCATCGTGCATTTCCCCACCTGATATTCCTCAACTTATGGGTACATCAGCACTGGTGACCCCATTCTACGCTTAGATAACCCTTTTCACTGTCCATTTCCCGACCACATACAGTGTCATTCACAAAATCCCTAACTATTCGATTTTATGCCATATGTGTATCCAATGACCATTTAAACAGGCTTAAAGTTGGTGAGTCTACGACTACTGCAGGTATGCTGTTCCATGCCTGTACTATTCTGAGTAAAGAAACTACCTCTGACATCTGTGCTGTATCTATCACTCCGCAAATTAAAGCTTGTGCTCGCCATCACCATCCGCGGAAAAAGCTTCTCACTGTCAAACCTGTCTAATCCTCTGATTACCTTGCATGTCTCTATTCGGTCTTTCCTGCTGAACCTTTTAACATCCTTCCCTATTATTTACAATTCCCCTAACTATTCCTAATCAGTATATGCCTTTCGAAACGTGGTCTGCCAGATTACTAATCAGGCCTCTGACATATACATCTTTATTATTGACGTAAATGTCAAACGGAATTCGCAGAATTGATCCTTCTGAAGTACCACTGGCCACAGAGCTCCAATCAGAAATACATCCCTTCACATCCCTCTGTATGCTATTAACAGTAAAATATTGCATCCAATTTGCCAATCCTCGTGGATTGCATGGATTGTGATTTGATTTTCTAGGCCAAACGAATATTAGCAAATGCTTTAGTAAAGTCCATGTCTGCAACATACATAACCTTACCCTCAATATTTATCTTTGCCACTTCGTTTGGTTTCCGTTGTGTGAGAATCTGGAACATGGAGGCAGGAAATTACATTTGGGATTACCAGATCAGCCATGATCTCGTTGAATGGCAGAACATACTCGATGGGCCAAATGGTCTAATTCCACTTTTCCATCTCATTGGCTGAACAAAATCACTTTTTATCTCAAACAATGACATAATATTGTGATTTTTCTGCTCACAAAGCAACATTGCAATCAGACAATTTGATATTTCTCATTACACAATATTTCATCATGAATAGGCCTCTCCCTTGATTGTTCCTTGACACGTTATTACAGAAAACTATCTCTTCCACAATCCAAGTTTCTATCCATGAAATCCCGATATTCAATATTTATCCTGTCCGAATTGAGACTACTGTCATACACAGTAACTGTACTCCCTTTGTTGCAAGCACATTCATTTTCCTATCTGTAACCATATTTACATTACTATCACGCTCTGGTGTGCAGAAACAAATTCCTGCTCATGGTTGATGCCCCTTGTGGCATCTCAGTTCGACCCAAAAATGACTCGAAACCCTGACAACCTTTGAATGTTCACCTCCCAGCCATTGTATTTCTGACCCAGAACTCCATATAGACATTTCAAACATGCCTGACCACTTCAGTTAAGGTGCCATTCCAACTGACTTCTTGTAAATGCACAGAGTGTCTTAGTGAGAGTCGGGGATAAAGGAATAAGCAGTGGTTATAGAGTTAGAGAGTTGTTCACGGTCTCGAGGATGTTGCAAGATTCAGGATACGAAAGGATGGTAGTGGGAGAAAGGGTTTGAGACACTGGAGGAAGTTCCACAGATAGAGCGTCCTGGATTGCACTCCAGACATTGGGATGATTACAGAGCTGTGGATCGTTAGAGGGACGATATTGATCAAGGTATCGAAATATTCGGAGGCAGCTTGAATGTGGTATATTATAACAGGAGTTGTGGTGTCTGGAGAATATCACAGTGATAGCGAGCGTGGTATGGACTGGAGAATGTTACAGGGATAGGGAGTGTGGCATTGACTGGGGAATGTTACAAGTATAGGGAGGGTGGTAAGGTCTGGAGATCATTATAAGGATAGGGATGGTGGTGTGGACTGGAGACAGCGTGGATTGTACGGACTAGGAAATATGGTCTGCACTGGAGAAAGTTCAGGAGAGAGAAATGATTTATGTGCTGGAAGATATTTCAAAGAGAGTGAGTATTATGCATGCTGGAAGATGTGATAAGGATGGGAAGGCTTGTTGAAAGTGGAGGAGGATACAGTCATAAGGGGGTTGTGGCAGACTATTCACTTACGAACGAAGGATGGGCTACAGGGAGCTGTTCCAGACAAATGGAAGATATAGTGGCCTGAAAGCAGTTACACTTATAGCGAGGTATGCAGTAATTGAAGGACTTTACAGAGATAGGGAGTGTTGTTGGGATTTAAAAGGATACGCAGCTCAAGAATGCTGTAGGGACTGGAGGAGATTACACTGATAGGGACGGTTTAAAAACTGAACAGTGTTAAAAACGTACGGAGGGTTGCATTGGTGAGAGCAGGTTTCAGCATTTGGGAGTATATGGATCTGTGGGAGGTTATACAAATGGCGATGGCTCTCGGGTTTGGGGGTGGCAACATGGTCATGGGGATTGTACTTCCACAGGCTTTACACAGATAGGGCGAATACGAGTGAAAGGAAAAATTGGGACAGGCATGGAGGATTCTGGGGGTTGCAGGACATTACAGAAAAAAGAAGAGTTATACCAATCCTGACGACGTACACAAGCAGTGAAGATTGGGGGGATTGAAGCTGCTCACCATAGTAGGGAGGGGCACAGCGACTGGAGATGTTATAGAATTGGGAAGGTTTCAAAACTCTGCAGGCAGTTACAGAGATAGCGAAGAGTTGTAAGTTCTGCTGGACGTTCCACAGATCGGGAGAGTTTTAGAGACTTGATGATGTTGTACATGCAAGTTGGGTTGTTGGGAAGGAAGGTGGGAGCAAAGATGGAGAGAACCGAAAGGGATCACAGAGACGTGGAGTGTTGTCGACACTAGTCGAAATTCCAGTGAGTGGGATTGTTTTTGGAACTATTCGATCTGCCAGAGGTCGGAGACTTGAAGGGACAGAGTAGACTGGGAGAAATGTAACGAATAGAGAATGCAGAGGTGGTGTGGGTTGTAGGATATGCAATGAATTGGGACGACTGTAAAAGCTGGAGCGGTCCCTGCAGAAAAGGATGGTTATCGGAATATGAGGAATATTCAGGGGTAAGGATGTTTTGGGCATTCCCAGTAATTAGCGGTGTGGAGTACTGCTCACTCAGGGGAAGGTTTCAGAATTAGGGAAGGATGGAGCAACAAGAAGTGTTTGCAGAAAATAGACTAATATCAACATGTCACTTCGGTGTTATACTGCTGATGGTCATCAGGTGGACCGTTGTTTTCTGTAAAATGTACAGATTCTCAGGAGAATGGACAGGGTGGATGCGAAACGATGCTTCCTTCCCCTTATGGATGAGAGATAAATGAGGAGACTTTGTAAGACTAACATAGAGAATGACAGAGTTATTTTGTTTTCACTAAGCGAAACATACTTTAGGTTTGCTTCCACACAGCTCAAAGCAATGCATTGTGATAACAAAGAACAAGGTCGGTAGGGACTGCAGTAGAGACGAGACGAAAGCCACGTTGTTCGGGCTGGAGGTAGTTAGAGTGAAGGGAGATGTTCAACAGGTGGATGGGTTTGTAGTGAGTGTGGAATGTCAGGACTGGAGAACATGATACGCTCACTCTTAAGAGGGAGATAAATATATGGCACAAGGCGAAACACCGCAGGAAGATCTCAAGCTCCGTACCTGTTATTTACTCAGTGAGCTGCTCTCACTCAGTCTGGTACCAAGCCTCACCTACAAGCAGCATATGGTTTCCCAGCTCCTGGTGCTCAGGGCCCCCTCTACCAAGCAAAGTGTCTCTGCACTCAGACTCCTTGGTTATACAATCCTTGGCGCGATAATCTGTCGAAAACAACAGAATTCACGAAATGACACAGTATGGGTCAGCGTCAATAATAACCGTTTCATTCTCTCAAAATGGAACTCATGAATTCCTGCATCTCACGAAATTGACAGTTTAAAATATTAAAAATGAAGAACATTCCAAACAAAGGCTTGGACGAGGTGAGCTCTGGTCAGTCTTGTAGACGTGGAAGTCAGCAGATGCGCGGAGAATGCTTTCTAGCACAGCAACGCCAGGTGTCAGATACACAGACAGAATGGTTAAATAGATCCACATCTGAAATTATATTTCCAAGTCTGGGAATCTGAAGCTGTGCTCGCCCATTCTGGTAAACACGTCCAGAATTAGGTCATTAAGATCGGCCCAATGATCCGATCAAACAAGATCTGTGGGTCAAATTGTAATATCCTTCAGCATCCACAAACGATTATCGGTCCTATCCTGCAGGTTCTGTGAAACCTGCTACCTCTGACCGCCTGTAAGATCCACGCCTCTTCCTATATTTGTACTACCCTCCAGATTCTGAAGCTGTTCATACCTCTGGATTTGGCCGGGACTTGACAGCTTTTCTTTCCACCGCAATGCTCCCCAAATTTGCGTGGGTTTCATCCATCAATTCAAAGATGGGCCGGTCAGCTGAATCAGCCATGCTATATTGCCCACAGTGTTAGGTGCGTTAGTCAGGGTAAATATAGGATAGGGGAATGGGTTTTTTGGGTTTCTCTTCGGATGAGTGGTTTGGACGTGTTGGGACAAAGGGCCGGGTTTCGCACTGTACAGAATCTAATCTACAGCCCAGGAACAAGCCCTTCGGCCCTCCAAGCCTGAGCCGATTAAAATGTAATGTCAAAACATGTTGGTTAATTCCTAATCATCTGTATCCTCCCACTCCCCTCCTACTCATGCATTTATCCAGACTCATGTTAAATGAATCGACCGTGCCTGCCTCTACCACCTCTGCTGGCAACGCGATCCAAGCGCCCACCACCCCATGTATGAAGTACCTGCCGCGGCATCTCCCTTAAACTTTCCACCTCTCACCTTGAAAGCGTGACCTCTCGTTATTGAATCCCTAATCCTGTGAAAAATCTTGTCTCTATCCACCTTGTCTCTACCTTTCATGATTTTGTAAACCTCAAACAGGTCCCGCCTCAATGTCCTTTTTTCTAATGAAAATGAACCGAATCTCGCAAACCTACTCTGCGCCCTCTCCAAAGCGTCCACATCCTTTCGGTAATGTGCCAAACAGATCTGTACACAGCATTCTAAATGCGGCCGAACCAATACCTTGTACAATTTTAACATGACTTGTCAGCTCTTATACTCAATACCCCGTCCAATGAAGGCAAGCATACTATACGCCTTCTTGACCACTCTATGCACCTGTGCAGAAACCTTCACGGTACAATGGACCTGCACTCCAAGATCTCACTGCCGATCAACTTTCCCCAAGAATCTTCCGTTCATTGGAGAATTCGCTCTCGAATTAGTCTTGCCTAAATGCATCACCTCACATTTGTCTGGATTGAAAACCATTCGTCACCTTTCCGCCCAACTCTCCATCTATCTATATCATCCAGTATTCTCTGACAGTCCCTTATGTTTTCTGCTAATCCACCAATCTTCGTGCCTTCTGCAAACTTGCTGATCATACCAACAGTGCCCTCTTCCAGACCATTTAGGTATATTACAAACAACGGTGGCCCCAATACTGACCCCTGTGCCACACAACTGGTCACCTTTCGCCATTTCGAGAAACTCTCTTCAACCACTACTGTCTGTCTCCTGTTGCTCAACCAGTAATTTATCCAACTAGCGAGAACATCCTGCACACCATATGACTTCACTTTCTCCATTAGTCTACCATGGGGAACCTTATCAAATGCCTTCCTAAAGTCCATGTATATGACATCAACAGCCCTTCCTTCATCTATCAACTTCGTCACTTCCTCGAAGAACTCTATTAAGTTGGTAAGGCACGATCTCCCCCGCACAATCCCATGTTGCCTATCACTGATAAGCCCACTTTTTTTCTAAATATAAATAGATCCTATTCCTCAGTACCTTCTCCAGCAACTTTCCTTACCTCC
Organism: Chiloscyllium plagiosum; assembly: GCF_037043375.1. NCBI lineage: Eukaryota > Metazoa > Chordata > Chondrichthyes > Orectolobiformes > Hemiscylliidae > Chiloscyllium > Chiloscyllium plagiosum. Next base: position 23,730,999 of record NW_028270179.1, read on the forward strand.
GACGTCAGGCTTGCGGCTTTGCAGTTACTCAGAATATCCCTACTACCGTTCTTGTGCAAGGGGACAACTTGAGCAACCCTTCAGTCCTTCGGCACCTCACCTGTATTTAAAGATGCCACAAAGATATCTGTCGGGGCCCCAGCTATTTCCTCACTTGGCTCCCTCAGAAACCTGGGAAAGATCCCATCCGGTCCTGCGGATTTGTCCACCTCAACAACTTCTAGCCTACCCACATCTTCCCTACTTACGTCAACATAATCCAAACTAATCAAACTTCTATCTCTAATCTCAACATTCATCATGTTCCTGTCCTCAGTGAACACTGATGCAAAGTAATCATTCAGAATCTCACCCATTCTCTCAGGTTCATCCTTTCTCTAGTCACCTGCTTGCTTCTTATATAAGAATAAAATGCTTTGGGATTCCCCTTAACTCTGCTCGCAAAAGCTATTTCATGACGTATTTTTCACCCTTCCTCGTTTAAGACTTGTCCTACTCTTCCGATATTCTTCCAGGGCCCGTTCTGTTCTCAGATCCCTAGACCATATGCATGCTTCCATTTTCCTCTTGGCTCATCGTACAATTTCTCCTGTCAGCGTCAGTTTACGAAACTTGCCCTTCCTATCCTTTGCCTTCAACAGGACATGCCCATCCTGCACTTTAACCTATATTTGATAGACTCCCACATCTCAAATGTGGACTTCCCTTCAAATAGCTGTGTCCAATCCACATTTCCGAGCTCCTCCCTAATTTTGATATAATTGGCCTTGGCCCCGTTTAGTACTCTTCCCTAAGGACCCTTAGGGCCACTCTCTTCTTTACCTTTTATTCGAAATCATGCAGAATTGTGGTCACTGTTCCCAAAGAAATCCCCCACCGCAACTTCTACAACCTGTCCTGGCTCGTTCCCCAGTACCAGGTCCAACATGGTCCCTTCCCTCGTCGGACTATTGACATACTGTTCTAGAAACTCTCCTGAACGCTTCTTACTAAGTCGATCCCATCCAGATATCTGATGTTAAGTGTATCCCGGCCAATGTTGGAAATTAAAATCTCCCATCACCACTACAGCATTGCCTCTGTATCTTTCCATAATCTCTTTAACTTCTTCCACCTCACGCTCAATTATCGGAGGCCAGTAATGCAGCCCCAGTGTGACTGCACCTTTTGTATTTCTCCGGTCCACCCATAATGCCTGTACTCCCTTAGCACAGCCATGATATCGTCCTTGACCAGCAATACAACTCCACTTCCCCCCCCCCCCCACCCCCCTTTTACTTCCCTCCCTGTCCTGTCTGAAGCGTCTGTATCCTGGAACATTTAATTGCCAATCATCATGCTGTTCCTTCAACCAAGACTCTGTGATTGCAATATCATACTACCAGGCATCAATCCAAGCCCTAAGTTCATTTGCCTCACACACTGTACTCCTTGCATTAAGTAGCTGCATTTCATGGCACCAATTTTTTATTTTGCACTCATCTGCTCTCTGCATATTCTTCCTTTATTAATGTTATCTTCATAAATCTTACAGTCTCCAGTTTTTACCTCACTGCCTACATGTTTTCTCTTCTGCTTCCCAGCCCCCTGCCACATGAGTTTAAACCTCCCCAAGAGGAGTAGCAAAAACTCCCCCAAGGACATTGGTTCCAGTCTGGTTCAGATGTCGACCGTCCATTTTGTAATAGCCCCACCTTCCCCAGGACAGGTCCCAATGTCCAACAAATCTGAACCCTTCCCTCCTGCACCATCTCTCAAGCCACGTGTTCATCCTGCGTATATTGTTATTTCTGTGCAAGGTAGCACGTGACACTAGTATTAATCCCAAGATCACTACCTTTGAGGTCCTCCTCTTTAACCACTCTCCGTGCTTCCTGAATTCTTCTTTCAGGGCCTCATGTCGTTTTCTACTCGTATCGTTGGTGCCTATATGCACCAAGACAACTAGCTGTTCATCCTCCCCTTTTAGAAAGCTCTGCAGCCGATCGGTGACATCCTGACCCGAGCACAAGGGAAGCATCTTACCATCTGGGAGCCCAGTTTTCGGCCACAGAACCGCCTATCTACTCCCCGCAGAATAGAATTAACTGTGACCACGGTCCTACGAGACTTTTTCCCGCTCTTCTGAGCAACAGTGCCCACCACCGTGCCATGATCCTGGCAACTGCTGCCCCCTCCTGATGTGCCATCTCCCCCAACAGTATCCAGAACAGTAAACCTGTTTTGGAGGGAGATGACCACAGGGGACACCTGCACTGAACTGCTTTCCTACTCATTTTCTGTCTATTGGTCACCCATTCTCTGTCTCCCTCAGCAACTCTAACCTGCAGTGTGACCAGTTCACTAAACGTGCTATCCACGACCTCCTCAGCATCACGGATGCTCCACAGTGAGTCCATCCGCAGCTTCAGAGCGTTATGCAGTCAAAGAAGAGCTGCAGCTGGACACATTTCCAGCAGTTAAAAGAATGAGGAATGTCAGACACGTTCCTAAGCTCCCACGTCAAGCGAAAGGTAGATGCCACTGGTCTGAGGTCCCCTACCACGGCAAGCTTAGCTTTACAAGAAGTAAAACCAAACAATGCACTGAAATATATGAAAAGAAAAATAAAGAAAAAAATAAAAGCCTTACCTTACAGAGTCTTTTACTTTCAGCTAGAGAACCGGGACGGGAGAGAGACACTACACGTGTCGTACCTCATGTTTAGCCACTGCCCAAATATAAATTAAGCCCATTGCTTCCCGGCAGCCCTCGCTTCAGTCAACCTTCTCTCCACGCCGCTCTGTCAACATGGAGGCCCGACTCCCATGGTAAGTCCCTTTTTAAGTGGGAAAGCTTACCCTTCCCGGCAGCACTCGCTCACTCCACCTTCTTTCCTCGCCACTCTGTCAAAATGGAGACACGACTCACGAGATATTCCTTTTTTAAGTGGGAAAACTTACCTTCCCAGCAGCCCTTGCTTCAGTCCACCTTCTCTCCTCGCTGATCTGTCAAAATCTAATCTAATCTAATCAAAAATCTCCAAAGAATACTACTCTCATATTCTTACAGGTATCTGCAAATTCGCGACGCATCTGCTCCTTAGTACTTGTTTGCTACTTGGTGGTCTATAATACAATCCTAACAGAGTGTCTACCTTGGTTTTCTTTCTAAATTCTAAACACATGGCCTCATTAAATGATCCCTTAAGTGTATCATCTCTTAGCACGGATGTTATTTACTCCCTTATCAAAAAGACATCATCCCCTCCTCACTTGATGGTATTTCTGTCACGCCTGCAGCTTCTGCATCTTGCAAAACGGATCTACCAGCCCTACCCTTCTCTCAGACATCTTTCGGTTATGGCTATAGTATCCCCATCCCAGAGTCAATCCATGCTATGAGCTTGAATGCCTTATCAATCAGGCCGCGTGTGGTGAAATAAATGCACCAGACGTCTTTTTCCTCCCTTTGCAGTGCCGCTGGATCTCCTGAACAGTAAACCTCCTCTCAATGGCTGATGTATTTTCCCCTCACAGGTCGATCGACCCTCTCTTCTTCAGAGTCCCAACCCTCTGCCAAACTAGTTTAATGCTTGCTATTTAAAAATAGCAAATGTTGCTCCAGAGAAACTCGTGCCTCTCTGGTTCAAGTAGAACCCGACCCCAACTTGAGGATAATCCTGGGGATCGCCCAGTGAAACCATTTAGTGGAACGGAGAAATGAGAATGTATGATCTCTTTCACATGACTGTCCGACAGGCCCCCAACAGTCAGCGGGAATTTCAGCAGCAAACATGTCAGGAGATCTCCGATATCTGTAAAAATGAGAGCGTTGTAACTTTCCAACTGGGAATGCGATAGTATTCAGAGCTTGGATGGGAGGAATTTGTCAACTATGGTCAAGAAAGCCGCCTCAGTCAATATGTAAATAGGCGAACTGGAGAAACGGCCAAAACTTGGCCTCCCCTTCTGAAACAATTCGGGAAAAGGGACTGAGGTGTTAGTGCGCAAGCATTTTGTCAAAGAGAACACAATTCTATTAGATTAAAAATAGTTATGGAAATGAACAGGCCTGGTCCACAAATTAAAGAGTAAAATTGGCCTTGCCGCATTCCAGATATTATTAGTCAAGTCCTTTCAAACGTTAATTATTGGAGGCTATTTACAGTTAAAAGGACGTGTGGCAAGTGGGAAACTTTCAAAAGAGAGAAACAACGAGAGTTCAGGGCAAGCAAATTCCTGTTAATATGAAAGATAATGCTGACGCCGGGAGGAAATACTGGAAGACTGTGCATATTGAGGCTCTGGTCAAGAAAAAGGGACAGATAACATATATAGTGAGCCGGATTAAGTGAATCACTTTAATAACATTTCAGGTGTGGTAGTGCACTTAACACGGAACTCAGGAGGGCTAACGGGGGACCTGAGAAAGTGTTGGCGGATTGGATTCATGAAAATCCAAAGAGAAACTACATGTATATAATAACTAAACATGAACGTTCGACCGCATGTAGTCCCTTAAAGATCAATGGGGCCATCAATGCGTGGAACCAAATGAAATGGGTGAGAACCTAATCGACAATTTCACGTCATTGTGGAGAAAACCTGGGGAAGTCAGGGAAATCAAGAAAGATGTCTTCAAAAGAGTCTACATTACAGAACAGGACGTACTTGAGTTTTTGAAACTTATAAAGATAGCCAAATCCCTGGGAATTAATCAAGTACATCCCAGATCATTATGGGAAGCTCAGGAAGAAATATCGGAGCCCCTTAGAGATATTCCTACTGACCGCCACAGGTAAGCCGAGAGGTTGGCTAATGTTATGCCAGCAAGTTATTTGAAAACAAAGCCTGCAAGTGAAATCCAGAGACCCAAACACCAATTATCTTGATGTCAGTTGTGCGTGCTTTGTTGGAAGCGATTCTGAGGGACAGGAATCACGTATATTTGGAGCATTGTTAAGCGATAGTCGGCACGACTTTGTGCTTGGATTGAGAGTGTGTTGTTGGAAAAGCACAGCAGGTCAGGCAGCATCCTAGGAGCAGGGAAATTGGCATTACGGCCGAGAGCCCTTCAACAGGAATGAGGCTGGGAGCCGCGGGGTGGAGAGATATAAGGGAGGCGGCGGCGCTGGGGAGAAAGTAGTTGAGAGTGCAATCGGTCGATGGAGGCGGGTGTAAAGTAATAGAACGGAGAGGAGGGTGGAGGATAGAGGTGGGAAAGAAAATTGACAAGTGGGACAAGTCATAAGGGTGATGTTGAGCTGCATGGTTGGAACTGGGGTAAAGGAAATGAGGAAAATGTTTAAGTCCACATTGATGCCCTCGAGCTGGACAGTTCCGAGCCAGAAGATCAGGCATTCTTCCTCCAGGCGTCGGGTGGTGAGGGAGTGACGATGGAGGAGGCCCAGGACCTGCATTCCCTCGGAAGCATTGGAGGGGCAGTTGAAACGTTCAGACGGGGGCGGTGGGGTTCTTTGGTGCAGGTGTATTGGAGATGTTCTGTAAAGCACTCTGCGAGAAGGCGTCCAGTCTGCACAATGAATAGGAGACTGCAACAAATATAATCAATGACATATCTGGAAATATCTGAAACCTTTATGGATGTGGAAGGTTCTTTTCTGGCCTTGGACGGATGCTGAGGGGAGGTGTCGGGTCAGTTTTTGCAATTCCTGCGGTGGCAGGGGAAAGTACCGGGAGTTGAGGGTGGCTTGTTAGGGGGTAGGGAGAGAACTGTCTTTGCGGAAAATGGATAAGGTTGTGGAGAGAAATGTATCCCTGTGGTGGGGTCCATTTGGAGGTGTCGGTGGATACAGGTGCTATCTCATAAACATGATTGAGATTGTTGATGAGCTCAACAAGAAGATAGATGATGGCAGAGCAGAAGACGCTCTATAGTTAATTCAGCAAGGGCTTGGACAGGGTTTTCCAGGCGACACTGGTTAGTAAGGTTACAATTGCATACAAACTTGGCTTGAAAGTTGGAGAGAGGTGGTGGTGTTAGATGGTTGTTCATCAGACCAGCGGTGGATCCACTTCTGTTAATCTGTTACATGAAGGATTTTGTTCAGAATATCTGAGTCATTGTTAGTTTACGGATGCCAAAATTAGTGTTACAGTGTGTAGTGAATACAGTGGATCTTATCTTCTGTCCATCGGTCAAGGAATTAAAGATGGAGTTTAATTCAGGTGTAGGCTTTTATAAAGATAGAACAGGGAGGACTAACGCAGAGAATGGTAGACGCTGGGCAGTTCTGTCGAATAGAGAGAGCCCAAAGGGTGCAGTTGCATTGCTCCTTGGAGGGGGCATCACATGTGGAAAAGGTGGTGAAAGCTGTATTTGGCACATTTGCCCTCATTGGTCAGAGGAATTTGGGCATGAGTTGATACCAGATATTGCTGGACCTCTCTTTGGAGTACTGCCTAGTATTCTGATCATCCTGCTGTATGAAGCATTCTCGGAAAATGCAAATGCAGCAACGATTGACAAAGTTGTTACTGACACTGGAGGATTTGATGTACAAGGACAGGCTGCAGAAACTGAAAGCAAAACGGGAAATGAGGCAATTGTGGCAGATAAGGTTAAGGAGAATGCAAACAGATTCTCTCCGGATACAAGTACAAAAAAGCGTATAGAGACGCAATTGGGCCCTCAAACTTCAATGAGGCCATCTATGTGTGGAATCACAAGAGTTGGGCGAGACCAGAAATGAATAATTCATGTCAGACTGTACTGTGGACAAAGACATTTAAGCAAAGGGAATGAAGCAGTGATGGTTTGTAAAGAGATTCCCATGCCTGAAGAGCTGTTGCTGGAGGTCTTAAAACATGAAGGTAGAGAAAGCTAGAGGTCCTGAACAAGTGTATCCAGAACATTGTGGCAAAATAGTGGCGGGAAACGGAGCAGAGATATTTGTATCATTGTTCTTCGTATTCTATTGGGCGTACGTGACTGAGGGATGACATTATAAAGGTTAATAAAACCATGAGGGATATAAATAAGGGGAACAACTATGATATCTACCCAAGGGTAGAGGAATCCATAACTAGAGGACTTAAACATGGAGTGAGAGAGGAATACTTAAAAGGGATCGGAGGAGAACATTGTCCACAGAGAGGATGGTGCAAGTATTAAATGAGCGGCATAAAGGTCGATAAGTTTATGATAGGTTTGTAAACCGACAGAGAGGATGCAGAGATAGGGTTCACATGAAAGGAGCATTCCAAATTCAAAGAGAAAATGTGAAACATCGGGAAAGCATGGGAATGTGGCTGAATATGAGCACACCGGAACAGGATGGAGCGGAATTTAATTAAAATTGCGTATCAGCGCATAGGTTTGTGACAGGAAATTGTGGGAAAGAGTAAATTATGTGATTTCTCTGGAATGGACAAAGTCTCCAAAATAAGGTAGACTGATTTGTGCCACCTGAGATACATGGTTACAGGGTGAATAAAAGGTGGAACATAAATATTCAATGGCACACAACGTTTTGGGGTCTTTGCCAGAATGGGAAAAGCAGTCAGGATAACACTGATAGGAATGTATAATAAAGATATGAGCGAGAAAGCATTCGGTCCCAGTTAATGAATTATTGTCAGTATGGATGTGAGTTCTGGCTCCACCCGCCAAGGACTCACGCGGGAGAATGGTTTTAGGGCATCTAACAGCATCTCATTGCTGATCACTGCATTTAACTGGAATTCATTGGAATGTTTAACCATGGCATTGCAATAAGTTTGGGAATCCTCAATATTCGTATAATCTTGGACCATCGCATTAGCAAGAGTAACATAGCAAAATGAGTTTTGGGAATGTTTCTGGCAGTGTCTCTTTGAATAACACATTGTGAAACTGGCTAGGGACGTAACTATCTCAGATCGACCAATGTGTCATGAAACTGAGTGAATGAGTAATGTCACATGGTGAGATCCCCTGGGAAATTTTGATTACATGCAGTTTAAAGAAAAATAAAGTTTTAAAGAAAATCACAGAAAGCTACAACGAGAAACAAAATTGCCTTTTACATGCGTTTGCGGAGAAAACTGACTAAGGGAAAAATGTCTGTCTGCAAACGAGCAGTGGTAAAAATTTGAAGGAACAATGTAAATCACTCAACAAAATGATATTCCATTGAAACAGACAAAACCTCAGCATGAAATTCCCACTCGTCCCTCACTGACGCCAAAACGGATAATAGTATATTATGAGGCTTGGAAGATTACCAAACATTACATTAAAATCTGAAGTGAGAGAGTGTTTTAGGAATAAATGTTAAAGGTGTTGCATACCAGCAGGAGGAGGGTCGTGGGAAGAGTAATCATAGTCGGGGTATAATGACATACAGAGGAAAAGGTAGAAGTGAAGGTGCTGGCGGTGGTTTGAGTGTTACAGAGAGTCGCCAGGTCTGACGGTATTACAAAGCCAAAAGAAAATGCTGCAACTGGAGGTGTTTGCAGTGGTAGGGAGGGAAATATGTATTTTTATTTAAGCGTGTCACTGATTTTACCTGCCTTTTTTGTCCGACAGCTAATCTCCCAGAGGGCAGCTCATTCTTGCCATATTGCTTTGGTCTGAGGTCACTGTGAGCCAGACCAGGTTAGAATGTCAGGTGTCCATTTCTAAAGGACGTAAGTGAACCAGATGAGTTCTTCCTACTGATCAACAATGCTTACTTCCCAGGACCCAACAGTCTTGTTTAACCACAACATAATATCCCAACTCCTACTCTCAATGCTCTGATCAATAAAGAAACGGAACCCAAATGCCTGCTTCACTACTCTGTCCACCTGCAACGCCACTTCTAAAGAACTGTGCACCAGAAACCCGAGGTAACGTATTAACAACCCTAATGCCAAAACAAAACTGTCCTAGTTCCGTCCTGGTTTGCTTCACTAAAATGGATCATTTCAAATTTATCGAATTGAACTCTATGTGTTATTCTTCGTCCCCCTACTCCAAAAATGCTATTAATCCTTATGGATCACAGATAACCTTCTTCACTACCTCCTATATTACCAATTTTAGTGTCTCTCAAACTTACTTCCCAGGAAACCAAAATTCTCATCCAAATCATTTATCCAAAAGACAAATAACAATGGACCCACTACACCGCTGGCACATGCCTCCAGTAAGCAAATCAAAACGTCTCGCACCACCCTCTGTCTCTACCTATCAAACCAATTTTATATCCGTTTGACTAGCTCCTCCTAGATGCCATCTCCTTTAACATGATCTGAACTGATTGCCCAGTCCACCATACGGAACGTGAAACACGGGACACAGTACAATACAACCTTTGATCCTACTCTAAGGTCAATCAAACCTGCATAGCTTTCATTTTACTATAATCTATGTGCCTATACAAGTGTCTATTAATTGTCCCTAACGGATCTGACTCTCCTCCCACCATTGACAGTGCAATTCAAATGCACACCACTCTGTGTAAAGAAGAGAAACCTGAAATCTTCCCGAGGCCTTCCAATAGTTCCCCTGTTGTGATAGCTATTTCTGCCATGGTATAAAATCGCTGACTATTCACTCTATCTATACCTCTCATCATCTTGTTCACCTCTATCAAGTGGCTCCACAACCTTCCTCGCTCCAATCGGAAAGTTATTGGCTCCCTTAACCTTTCTTCATAACAAATACCCCGGAGTCCAGGCAGCGTCATTGTAAAGCACGCCTGTACCAACTAAAAAGCTTCCACATCCTTCCTGTAATGAAGGGACGAGAACTGAAAGTAATTTTGCAAGTCTGGTCTTACCAGGTCTCGAGCGATCTACATCATAACCACACCATTCTTAAACTCAGTCACCCAGCTAATGAAAGCCAACACACCATAAGCCTTCTCAACAACCCAATCCACTTGTGTGGCAATTTTGAGGGATCAATGTACATTAACCCCAAGATCCCTCTGTTACTACACACTACCAAGAATTCTGCCTTGAGCCCTGTAATCTGCTTTCAAATTTGACCTTCCAAAATTTTTCACTTCAACCTTTCCAACTGTAACTGCGTTTGCCACGTCTCAGCCCATTTCTGCATCCTATCAATGCCCCGTTGCAACCTACAATAGCCCTACAAACTATCCACCACTTGATCCACCTTTATGTCATCAGCAAAATGACTAACCCACTCTTCCACATCTACATCCAAGTCATTTATAAAAATCGCACAGCGCAGAGGTCCCAGAGCCGGTCCCTGCACAACACCACAGGTCATCCTGCTCCAGGCTGAATGCTTTCTGTCTATTGCCACTCTCTCTTCTATAGGCCAGCTTATTATGTATCCAGACATCCAAATTTCCCTGTACCCCTGCCTCTGTAATTTCTGAACAGGCAATCAGCGTGTTTTGTAACATCCTGAAAGAATTCAATATACAGACCCTGGAGAGATGTCTTGGCAGGAGGAGCTTACAGGGATAGACATGATTGTCGGAATTTACAGAGTCAAAAGAAGGTAGTATCGATTGGAGACGTTAAGAGCTTAAAGTGTAAGGGATTTCTGAAGCTGACAGAGATAGGGAGTGTTCTAGGGGTGGTTACAAACAGAAGAATGATCAAAAGGATATCACAAGGATCACTCATTCAGCACGGGGCAGGAGTGATGTCTTGAATCCCCTATGCAGTCTCAGTAAAGACCAGTCAACAGAGGTGAATGCATGTCCCTCACAAGCTGGTGACAATGAAGCCGACAGCGCTACGTTTCCCTGCCCAGTACTGTATCTATGCCCTGTTTTGTGGGTCTGAATATAGCAATCCGCTCACCTCCACATGTTGTCTCCTGTGAGTGATCTTACCGACTGCAGGATTTACTAAAGGGTCCAGATCTCACTCCGAGATACCCAACTTCCTATGTGTTTCAGAGGGACGGTGTGTCTGCAACCCTTCGCACTGTTGAACATTCAGTACTAAAGAAAATCGCATTGTCAGAGTGCCAGGGAGAAAAGACTGTCACATGGTCGGTGTTAACGAAGTGGACTCTGTCAGAGGGTCAGACCTCAACTGTCAGAAACTTAGTGTTGACGAAGGAAGCACTATTGCATGGTCAGCCCTGAGAATGTGGGCATTGTTAGAAGGTCATTGTTGAGGAAGTAGGCTCTGCCAGAGGGTTTGTGTTGAGGGAGTGTTGCATTGCTGGATTGTCAGCGCTGAGGGAGTTCCATTGTCGGAAAGCCAGTGTTACAACAGTGCCACCCTGGGAAAAGGTCAGTTCCGAGAGAGTAACACACTGTCAGACGGTCCGTGCTGAGGGTGCTCTGCACTGTGGAGCGTCAGTGCTGACAGATCTTTGCATTATCGGAGGTTCAGTGCTGAAGAAGTGCAGTCATGTCAGAGGATTAACGCTGAGGGAGCTCCACAGTTGGAAGATCATTGCTGAAAAGAGTGGGCCCTGTCACAGGATCAGGGTTGAATGAGTGGCACACTGTTGGAAAGTAAGTACTGAGGGAGTGCCAGACATTCGGAGGTTCAGTGTTGAAGGAGTGAACACTATCTTGGGAGGTGGGGGGGGGGCAGTGTTAATGGGGTACAAGACTGTTGGAGAGTCTGTGTTCCCAGGGGCGTGAATCTGTGAAATTGTTTACCACAAGGAGGAGTCGTGTCTGGGTCAGTCAGTATATTCAAGGCTGAGATGCAGAGACAGATGTTTAATCAGGAAGTGAATCGAGGGTTAACGGGTAGAAGAAAAAACTGGAAGCAAGAATGATCAGATGAACGACGACACATTGAATGGCTGAGCAATCTTGATCGGTTGAATGGTCTACTTCTGATTCTGTGTTCCTTCTCCGCAAAGAACACATGCATTTCCCAAATCTTTGTATAGACATCTGCCTGGGGTCTTAACAAATTTGATTCTTTTGCTATAACTGCAAAATTGAGAAGAGGTTGTTTGCGAGTAATCAGTCTTTTAAAATATTTGCATGTGTATCTCTATCAATGCTGCTAGCTTTACAGGTAAATGTTTGATTTCTTTATCTCATTCAATTGTCTAATCTAGAACTTCTCCTTCGGGATACATTTTCACAAATGCCTGTTTGGATTCAAATGAAGGTAGAAGCAACAACAGCAGAAAAACAGTTTGTGTTCAATTTGAAACAAGGATTATTGTACCAATATTGACCGATGTTACAAATAAAAATATTTTACAAAGATATTGCAAGCGATTTTACAATCGTTTCGAAATTAAAATTTTTGTTTTAAATGTACCGTTTGTATTATCAATGAAGCATCTCAAAGGAGGTCAACATTCAAATTAATGACGATTTGATTAAATTTTTAATGGACTGAAGCTAAAGAAATGTCATAATTTTGAAAGCTACAAAATGTAATTTTGATGGTATGAATGCTTTCAAGCACTTGGATTTGTATAATGCTCCTAAGATCGTGCAACATCTTAAAACGTGTTAACATGATTGACGTGTGTGATGTTGCTGCTCCTTTTACAAGTTTATGTTGCCTTCGTTTTTTTTCAGGAGGTCGAAAAGAAGTTTCCGAAATGACTGCAGGAATGTACTTGAATAAGCTTTCACGGTTAAAAAATAGTATACAACCAGGAGGGAGTCGCCAGTCCTGCCTGCTCAGCTTTACTCTGTTTTGGTTTGGTTTGATTTAAACAAGCATTCAGTTGAGCAGCAGCTGGATTCAAAGAAGTAGATCCATGCTGATCCTTCCTCTCCCTGACGTGTCTCCTTCAGACCCTGTGTTTTATTTTTCTCTTTTGCCAAGGGGTGTTCATGCATATTGTTGTAAGTAGTTGGAAATACATCATTAAGTTTGGATAATCTGTTGGGTTTTTGAATAGGTTTAGTTATTCTGTATTCTGTTCTCTTTTGTTTGTATTTCATTCTATAATCTTGGAAATACATTCCGTTTTGTTTAAAACAGACTGGTTGCACCAATTGCATCATCCCTGGAATATCAACAAATTGCCTGCTTAACAGAAACAAGATAGTTACAGTCAGGATTAATATTTTTGAATTTTTGTTTGGGCGGGGGTGCATGTCCTCGTTCAAAACACGTGCCTTCGTTGCATTCTAATCACCTCTACTAACGTCGGCGATGCGTCAGGTAAAGTCCACAAAGCAAGATTCGACAACAGATATGACCAAATAATAGATAAGACTATTATTTTGACGAATTAATAAACACTTAAGTACTGGAGAGAACTGACTTTTTTCAGAACATGATCATTGGGAGAATTCTCGTCCATTCATTGATTAAAAAAGAACTACATCTGACCATCTCTCGACAAATACAGACCCATATGTTGAGTATGACTTGCACAATATTTCAGGATTATTCGCCACTCTTTCAGCCAGCTTCAACGGGATGCCACCACCAGAAACATGTTTCCTTCTCTCTTGTCAGCCTTCCGCAGGGAACCGTTCCCTCTGATATATCCTAGTCCGCTCCCTATCCACCGTCGACCTCACACCCGACAGCATTATGGCACATTCCCATGTAACCACAGATGGTGTATTACCTGCGGATTACTTCGCCCCTCCTCAGTTCCTGTGGGCCTGAAAAAACGTTCCAGATGAAGCACAGATTTACCAGCAATTCGCTCAGTATAATTGTTTAGTCTGGTACACTTGTTCCTCAATGTAGTGTGCTCTATATTTCCGAATCTAAGCACAGACTGAGTGACTGCTTTGTTAAACCCAAACATTTCTTCCACAGAGCTAAATTCCATAGTTTTCCTTTGTCTGCCTCTTCAAGAATATGACGCACTTTCCGAGGCCACATATCCATTACAGGCTTGCTGCCGTGCTTCAGTGAAGTTCAGCGCAAGCTTGAAGAATTGGACTTGATTTCCTGCTTCAGAAATATACAGCATTCTGGGCTCAATATCGTTTTTAGCGATTTTAGGCGAAATGCTTTCCCCAAGTTTTCCTCCGCTTGAACAGACCTGTCCTTACTAACACAAAGTCTACCATTATGCACAACCCCTTGTTAGACACTATTAGAAGCCGTAAGATTTATAAAGGTAATTGCTGTTCCCTTTTTTGTCGAGCCAACAGGTTTGCTTTCTCTCTGGGCTCTATATCGCTACCTATCATTTACTCCTAATTTCCTCTCGCTTCTCTGCATTCTACATTTAAAAAAATTATTTTTAGAGCTACGATAAGTTCTTTCGAAGGGTCACTGGACTCAAAACGTTAAATGATTTCTCTCCGCAGATACTGCCAGACAGGCTGATTCCTTCCAGCAACTTCTGTTGTTGCTTCTGCTTTCCAGCTTCAGCAGTTCTTTCTCGTTTGTGTTTCGTATGTTGTATCTTAATATTGCATTTTCTTTTGTTTGATTTTTTCCGAATCGTCCAAATTCTGTACAGTTTTGAATCATTATTGTCATGTGAGTGTTGCTAACCAAGACACCATTAATTGACTGTCCAGAAAAAAAAAGAATGGTTTCAAGCACCACTTTGAAGTCTTTACTCTCAGTCAATTTGGATTGACGTATCAGTTCCTGTTGCAGCTTTTGTGGAAGTGAAATGCTTATTCGGCAATCCCAGAGACCCTGAATTGAGAAGTGTATTACTTGGAAATGAAGTGACTTGAGTTACCGAGTTGATAATGTGATGAGATTCCTTCTTTCCAAAGATTTAGTGAGCCATCTGCAGTTTTATATGAAAGTTTAATAACTTAGTACAATTACATTCTTGTTAAATTACATGTGTACTGAAAAAGACAGATTAATTATTTGATGCCAGGCCAATGTATTTGCTTAGGTCTTCCTGTAACTCGGCATCGTACTTCTTACTTCACGTTCACTGCTGTTGGAGAGAGATTGCAGGGAACCCCTGCAGTGTGTTTGTATGGCATTCAGCCAACCGATTGCACATTGACACTCTGAAGTGCGTCCCATTCAGACCCGTAGTTAATACATCGAGGCGGCATATCGTTGAACATTATAGGCAATTTAGCATGGCCAAATCACCGAAGCTGCACATTTGATAGAAACCCAGAGCACCAAGAGGGACCCTTCGTAGGCACAGGGAAAATATTCAAACTCCACACAGACTTTAACACTAGGCTGGAATCAAACCCAGGTTCCAGCTGCGGTTAGGCAGCAGTGCTAATCACTGAGCCACATTTCCACCCCGTAGCATCTGGATTAATTAGTTTTAGCCTTTGTATTTAATGCTGTACAGTTACTGATAACCTGTCTTGATATGTATGGCTGTTTTGTGCTGATATTCTGTTTTCTACCTCCCGTATGGACAATTGTTCGTTACTTTATGCCTTTCAAATTGCTCTCAATCCTGAGGAATATTTTCTGCCTTCCTTCGAAGTGACTTGCTTCGGCATAATGCAATCTTAAAATTAATTTGGTAGACATCGTCCGGATTCCTGATGAAGGGCTTTTGCCCGAAACGTCGATTTTGCTGCTGCTCCTCGGATGCTGCCTGAACTGCTGTGCTCTTCCAGCACCATTGATCCAGAATCTGGTTCCCAGCATCTGCAGTCATTGTTTTTACCTCTCTGACAATTGAATATGTCGGTGTTACAAGCTTCAGGTGTGGAGAACAAGAAATGAAAAATACCATGTCGCCATGCCAGACAAAGGAAACAGAAAGTAAACTAACATTTTTTGATACGTTTTTACAGGATTTTCGGCCCAACCAACAGGTTCGCATTCATGGGGTCTTCTTGAGTCTGCTATGTTCATTTTGAGCCATGGCAGAGAGCAGATGAATGAGGTTGTTGGAAGATGATTCGGATGATACACTATGCGAATGTAAGACAGATAGAAGTAAAAAGAAGAAAATGGCAGGAAATTGTCCGAGGTCCATGAACAAATTCATTGCATATTCAATGTAGATATTCAATCTGCGTTTCCAAAAATGGTTCGGAAACATTACAAAACGTAGTCTTCAGCAAAAAATATCCAGATTTGATATCATCTGTGAAAATATAAATTGTAGTCTTCCTTTTTTTACAGCATTAGCTAAGTTACATGCTTGGCTTTTTTTTTGTTTTAAAGTGTGGTCAATTGGCTTTCTATTACCATTTCTCAAGGTTGCAAAAGTGGATATATTATGCATTCTTCAGCTGGTAGATCCCGTCTAATGAAAGTCAGTTTCCAATTTATAGTAAATGTCACTTTGCTTGAGGTTTTGCAGTAAATGTTGCATTCATTCTGTTTATTGCCGCGAATGCATTTGCATTGTTCTTTTCCATGAGATGGTGAAAACGTAATTTAAAAAGAGGCATCTGTACATATTTTCCAGCGAGTTATGTGATTCCTTTTACCACTTGAATAGATCTCTGCCGTGATAACCAATTGCATTATTAGATCACTGTTTTATGTTAAGAGATATTCGTGAAAAATGCCATTGTGTTTATTTTAGACTTTCAAACAGATATTGATGGTGTCTGCAGAAAGTTCAATCAAGTTTATTTTGGTGGATCAGTTGACTTTTCTGATTAGATTGAAAATCCAATATTCGACTCTTTCCCGAGGCATGATCTTGAGACAGTCTGTGTCTTCAGCATATCACTCACATCTTCCTGGGGTCTTAATGTGAATTTGTTTATAGTCATAAAATCATACAACATTTACAACAGACACTTTGGTTCAATTGGCAGGTGCCGAACAAATGTGTTGAGATGAACTAGCTCCATTCGCCTGTGTTTTTGCATATCACTCTCAGCATTTACTATTCATGTATATGCTCAATTTCTGAAAATGCTGTAGTTCTGATCGCTGCTACTGCTTCCTCCACAGACTCATTCACATATTCACCACTTTGAAAATTTGTTCTGCAAGTAACTTTAAATGAAAATTGGATGTCCGAGTCCAGGTTTCACTTAAAGTAAATTAAAGGTTGAGTCGATAGTTAGGATGGCAAATACAATGCTGCCATTCATCTCGAAAGGACCAGAATGTAAAAACAACGATGAACGTCTGGGACTTCATAATATTATGGTCATACCACATTTAGAGTATTTGAGCAAATCTCGGCCACATATGCCAGGCAACATGTATTCACCCTGGAACAGGTTCAAAGAAGGTACATAAGAATAATCCCATGAATGAAAAGTTTAACATATGATGATCGCTTCATGGTGCTGGGACTATACGTACGGGGTATTGAAAGATGAGTGGGGGATTCGATTGAAATTTCCAGAGCACTGACTGGCCTGGACAAAGCGGAAAGATGTTTCCATTGGTAGGAGAGCCGAGGATCGAGGGAAGAGCCTCAGATTGAAGGGAAGACACTTTAGGCATAGATGAAGGGAATCGTTTTATGGACCAAAACAAATACATTCAAACATATATTGCGAAGGCAGTCCAGACTGTGACATCTTGCTTATTTTAACGCTAGGTATAAGACGCTTTGTTACAGATGAAATTCGATTGGGCAAACTGTTGGTTATTTAGCAAAACACTTTTTTTCCATACACTGTAAGTAAAATGCAGAAAAAATAACAATAAGAGAAGAAAAAAACAGATTTTACTGAAACTCTATCGAATTCGCTAATGAAATAATATATTAACGACGACTAATTAACTGTTGCAATACAATAACATTACATCAACACAAACTTGGCAAAGGCAGATTTAGCAAGGTCAATTTTCTGACATGCCATTTTAGTAGCTGAAAGAACATCCCATCTTTACTTCTAACAGAGACAGGAATAAGAGCTCCCAGCAAAGATACTAGAAAAGACTATTAGAGGCAATAACTTGAAAAAAAACAGGCCGTAGGCAGGTGTTACCCATCAGTTTAGGCCGCTTCTACTGTTCCAAATTCAAAAAGAAATCAAGGCCTCACAAGCTGTTTACTTTACAGACATTGTAACAGAATATTCAGCATCTTTCTTCATTTACAAAACCTAAAGCCATAGTATCATCACATTTGCCATGTCCTTCTTTCAAGTTTAAGAGAGTCCAATACTAGAGGAAATAAGCCTTTGATGAGACAGGACAGGAGATAAGGAGATAAGGCGAAACTTCTCTTCCACAGAGAGAGGTGAATCTGTGGGAATTAATACCACATAAGGCTATGGAGGACAGGTCATTGAGAATATTTAAAACAAAAATAAACACGTTCTTGATTGCCAAGGTGATCAAATGTTGTGTGGAAAAGCCGTACAACGGGGTTGATAACAAAATCTTTCGTCCAGGATGAAATGGAAGAGCAGGTTCGATGGGCCGATTGGCCTAATTTCTGCTGCTGCTTTGTGGTCTTAAGATCTTACAGTACATGTTGGTTTACAGGGGTGGGGGAGAGGAGCTGGTCAGTGTGGGATGTTCTTTGATGGTTAATGCGGCGAAAATTGGCCGAATGGCTTTTTCTCACACTGTCGGGACTCTCTGGATTACAAATCTGTCCTGTCTAACCAAAGGCTTATTTCCTCTAGTATTGGACTCTCATAAACCCCATGTCTTCCATTGCTCCTTATTTTGCTGCTTCATGTCGTGACTGTCAGACACATTAAGGTTGCCACAGGAGACCGCAGGAGACGCCGATAACACAACAATAAAATTAATAAATGCGACCCAGAAATGAAGAGCATGAGGAACTCCATTACTTTGGTCTTTGCCATTTCAGGCACTTTCGTCTTGTTTTGTCTGACATATATTGCACATTTTCTACTTGTGCGGATTTCAGGTGACAGCTATTCGATCGGTTCAAGTCCCAATGACCCAAAATTTATTCTGCAGTAAATCGGATACATGCTGCAACTCTTACATTCATGCACGAATACGGATATTTATGCAATGACACAGGCAAAGTTGACAGGTGAGTTCAAAGATGCTTTCAAATACTTCACCAAGCATATTACGACATGTCCCATACAGTGAGACCGGCTGAATAACTTGAAGTAACTTCAACACTTCACTAAAATCACACACAATCTTATGAATCTGCAGCTCATAAATTCTGGCACGTGTGTAGGCAATGATCGACAAACATACCCACAGCACCTCTTTATATATTTTTGGTAGCCACCTATGACAGAGATTGTTTATCAAGTTATCGTCTCTTCTGCCAGACGTAAAAGCTCACAATAAGAAGATTTGATTCATCCGTGTGTAAAATCTGGAGGGAAGTATATCCATGGTCTCTGTTAAAATATTTAAGATAACTTTGTTTTGCAATTTTATAAAAATGTACACAAGTACACCAAGATTGCCTCTTATCCTAAACGTAAAAAAAAATGTAGTTACAGTTAAAATTATGTTGTGACATCCTGGAAGCATTTAAAATCTGAAGTATGGGAGTAAAGATACGTATTGCATTGATCAGCGCTGACACCTGAAATTAGTCATGCCGTACAAATTGTCACAATTACGAAAATGAGTAAACTGTGAATTTTTTTTAAATTAATCCATCAATTTCATGTACATGACTATCCATATATCAGTTTTGCGTTGGCAAAATTTGGCCAGCAGAAGGAGATTTCTTTCTAGTTATCATAACAGGAAAGATTTACTTCTTCGAATGCACTGAAAATTTTCTCTCCCCGTATTAAATTGTTAAAAGCTAAGTCCCTGGAGATCTTAAAATAAAACACAGAACCGTTTGCATTGCGCGATATCCTTCGTGAAGTAAGCTGTAGCATTTGCACTTCAGGGACTGCAACAGATTGCAGCAGTTTATTTGTCCAATTTTGTCCCCAGAGGTTTTGATTAGAGGAGACGGTTGGAGTTTCAGTCGGAGCAAAAATAAATCAGACGTTTGTACATACTGGAGGTCAAGCAACACAGTCCCAGTAAATCATACAGAAAATCATCAGGCTAGTGTCATGAGACCAAAAATATTTCGCTGTTATCAACGATCGTCCCTCCATCAAAGTGGGGATTACTTCTCCTCACTTCACGATGTGACACAAGCAGGAGTCTCATTTGGTATGGAAAAGGTAATGTAATTCCTCGTCTAAAAGCGACGGAATTGGACACCCCAACGGGAGTTCCTCCACTCTCCATGTTTCTTTCTCATTTTCTCCGAGTTTATTCTGCTTTCTTATGATTTTGTTTTCCCGCTACTCTCAGTCTAGCCTCCATGTGTCTCCAGACAGATCCCGTCCTAGTCTCTCGGTGGGTCTCAGTATGATTTCTCTGCGGCTCCTGGCCTGTCCCGAACTGATATCTCGGCAGCTGTCAGCCCGATCTCACGGCAGGATGTCAGTTGGTCTCTCGAAGTTTCGTGGCGGTATTTTGGCTCGGCGCAGGAGTGTATCCTTCCGACGTATGTCCCCTGAGGCACGGGGAGTTATCGATGAGGCTGCAATTTCAACAGCACCGATTCTGTGTGTGGTGGTGGCGTCGAAAGCAGACAGCAGAGCGAGATGGGCTGAGGAATCATCAGTTGAATGGTTAACATATTCCTTTAATACTTAGTTTAATCTGTGAGAAACGTTAGTGTAAACTGTTCCCAAATTCTTTAATTTTCTAATATTCTATGAAGGAATACTTCGCTTTGTAACTCATGTTTCTCTTCGTACTTTGTACCTTAACCCTTTTGTGCCGAGGTAACTTGTATCAGAAATGGAATTATGTGTGCCAACATTATAATACGTTCACTTTACACCTTAACTTCAATTCATATCCTCACGTCGCAAATAAATTCTGAAAAGCGAGTTCACCAGTAACTAGAACAGCAGTCATTTTGCAGCAGTAAATATGACATTGCCATGCAAAATTGAAATAGTGGCCAAGTTAGAAAGGTGACACGGCGCTTAAAATAAGTGTAGCACAAACATAGCAAAGCTCTATCGCTCTTAAAGTTGTTTCATTTTAAGAAAACAGAGTGCAGTCCTTCCAGCGCACAGTTAAAGGGTATCAAGACAACCAGATTATCCATGATGTTATTACATTTTGGAACTGGTGTGTCAGCCGGACAACTGCCATTGGTTTTAACTCATGTAGTTGCGCTCTAGTACAGAGTTTAACAATATCAAAACATAATTTTGCCAAATGTTTACGAGCGTGTTATTGGGGAAAAAAAAGATTTTATTCCACATTGCCATCTGTGTACTAGCAACGGAGTGAACAGTTTTTGAGACGGATGGAGTTTTGGGTGTGAGGTGACAATTAGATCAGCAATGATTTAATCGACCGGAATTGGAAGTTGAATTTACTTCATGTTCAACTCCTTGAACTCCACATTTTGTAAAATATTTATCTTACTTTACCCTAAAAAAAAATGAATTCAAAATCCATATCTCTTCACGAGGACTCATTCTTGAACAAGTTGTTTGTCCCCTCATCGTCCGCGTTTCTTTTTTTTTGTTCTGCATTCCACTCGCTGTGGCGAGCCCGCTCGGAGATTGTCTTCTGAAATGAGCCGATTGTAATCTTTTGGTTGCACTTTTGAAACATTCCCACAATATTGTGATATCGCCATCTCTCCAGGGAGCCGGTGTCCAGCAGAGCACAGGAGGGGAAATGCCTACGTGAAATTCTAAGTGGAGTGTTGGAATAAAATGAAAATAGAATTGAAGTGGTGAATGAAGGAGTCCACCTCCCGCGATGAGCCACTCTTCCCAAAGGGAGTTATGAATCCTTCCTCTTCAATGATTCCCTCTCCAGGCTTCCATGAATATTTGCTTTTTTCTGTTGACTCCTGGAATTCCAATATAAGTATGCAACATCTACTTCATCGAAAGTGCGGATGAATTTTAAAATCCGGGTATGGGTAACTGGAAGTTTTGGTGTTCATGTTAACAAATTCTTCTACTCTAAAACAACAACCACAGAATACTCAATGAACGTCAAATTCAAATAAAATATAGAGCAAATCACTTCCCACCTTACACAATTAAAAAAAAAACACTCCAAGAGCATATCTGCACAAATTAAAATCAGAGTAAAATTTATTCTTCTTTGTTCTGATTGAACCTCTAGGGTCAGTACAGCTCGGTGTTTGGTACTAAGAAAACCTTCGGCGTATTCGCCTAAAAACGAGATTCCCTGAATGCAGATACAGGACTTGGTTACATTCAAAGTAAAAGAACCTCGACACGTTTCCACTGTTCCATCAAACAGCCCCATTCCTTTTTCAGAAGTAAAACAGAATAAATAATGAAATGCAGAATGATATAACACATCGAACATTGAACATTACAACGCAGTACAGGCCCTTCAGCCCTCGATGTGGGGCCGACCTGTCATACCAATCTGAAGCCTATCTAACCTGCACTTTTCCATGTACGTCCATATGCTTGTCCAATGACGACTTAAATGTACTTAATGTTAGCGAATCTCTTACCGTTGCAGGCAAAGTGTTCCATACTCTTACTACTCTCTGAGTAAAGAAACTACTGCTAACATCTGTCCTATATCTATCACCCCTCAATTTAAAGCTATGCCCCATCGTCCTTGCCGTCACTATACTTGGAAAAAGGCTCTCCCTGTCCACGCTATCTAACCGTCTGGTCATCTTATATGTCTCTATTAAGTAACTTCTCAACCTTCTTCTCTCCAACGAAAAATCATCACGTCCCTCAGCCTTTCATTGTTAGACCTTCCCTCCATACCAGGCAACATCCCAGTAAACCTCCTCTGCACTCTTTCCAAAGCTTCCACATTCTTCTTGTAATGCGGTGACCAGAACTGTCCACAATACTTCAAGTGCAGCCGCACCAGAGTTTTGTACAGCTGTCGCACAACCTCATGGTTCTGGAAGATGATCCATCCATCAATAAAAGCTAAATCACTGTATGCCTTCTCAACAATCCTGTCAAACTGGGTGGAAACTTTCAAGGATCTGTGTTCCTGGACGACGAGATCTCTCTGCTCATCTACACTACGAAGAAACTTACCATTAGCCCAGTACTTTGCATTCCGGTTACTCCGACCAAAATGAATCACCTCACATTTGTCCATATTAAACTCTAATTTCCCTCTCTCAGCGAGCTCTGCAGCTTATCTATGTCCCTCTGTAACCTACAACATCCTTCCTCACTATCCACAACTCCATCGACCTTCATGTCGTCTGCAAATTTACTAACCCGCCCTTATGCAGGTCGTTTGTAAAAATAACGTACAGCAGTGGACCCAACACCGACTCTTGCGGTTCACCACTAGCAACTGGACTCAAGGATGAGCATTTCCCATCAACCACCACCCTCTGTCTTCTTTCAGCAATCCAATTACTGATCCAAACTGTTATATCTCCCACAATCCCATTCCTCTGCGTTTTGTACAAGAGCCTACTGTGGTGAACCTTATCGAACGCCTTTCTGAAATCCAAATACACCACATCAACCAGTTTACTCTCATCTACCTGTTTGGTTTCCTTCTCAAATAACTCAGTAAGGTTTGAGAGGCACGACCTATCCTTCACAAAACTGTGCTGACTATACCTAATCAAATTATTCTTTTCTTGATGATTATAAATGCTTTCTCTTATAACCTTTTCCAACACTTTACCAACAACTAATCATTTCCAGGATTATCTCGACTCCCCTTCTTGGTTAGGGAACCACATTTGCTAACCTCCTGTCTTCTGGCACTGATCCTGTCGACAATGACGATTTAAATATCAATACCAAAGGCTCGGCAATCTCGTCCCTGGCTTCCCAGAGGATCCTAGAATAAATCCCATCCACCCCAGGGAAGTTATCTATTTTTACACTCTGCAGGATTTCTAATATCTCTTCCTTGTGAAAATCAATCCCACCGAGTCTATTAGCCTGTATCTCTGTATTCTCCTCGAAACACTGTCGTTTTCTGGAGTGAACACTGTCGAAAAATATTAATTTAGTGCTTCCCGTATTTCCTGTGACCCCACACACAACTTCCCACTATTATCCTTGATTGACCCTAATCTTACTTTAGTCATTTTTTATTATCCTTTAAATACCTATAGAAAGCCTTAAGGTTCACCCTGATCCTATCTGCCAACAACTTCTCATGTCTCCTCCTGGCTCTCCTGAACTCTCTCTTTTGTCTTTCCTGGCTACCTTGCAACCCTCAAGCGCCCTAACTGAGCCTTCACATCTCATCCCAATGTAAGACCTCTTCTTCCTCTTGACCAGAGATTCCACTTCCTTCATAAACCACGGCTCCCGCTCTCAACAGCTTCCTCCCTGCCTGACAGGTATATACTTATCGAAGACACTCAGGAGCTTTTCCTTGAATACGCTCCACATTTCTAATTTGCCGATCCCCTGCAGTTTCCTTCCACATCCTACGCTTCCTAAATCTTGCCTAATCGCATCGTAATTGCCTTTCCCCCATCTGTAACTCTTGCCCAGTGGTATACACAAATATCCCTTTCCATCACTAAAGTAAACATTCCAGAATTGTGATCGCTCTCACTAAAGTACTCACCTACTTCCAAGTCTAACACCTGGCCGGGCTCATTACCCAGGACGAAATCTAATGTGGCAATGCCCCGAGTTGGCCTGTCTACATACTGTGTCAGGAAGCGCTCGTGCACACACTGGACAAAAACTGACCCATCTATAGTACTTGTACTATCGTGTTCCCAGTCAATATTTGGGAAGTTCAAATCCCCCATGACAACTAACCAGTCTCTCTCACTCCTATCGAGAATCATCGTTGCTGTCCTTTCCCCTACATCTCTGGAACTATTCGGAGGCCTGCAGAAAACTCCCAACAGGGTGACTTCTCTTTTCCTGTTTCTAACCTCAGCCCATGCGACCTCAGTTGACGAGTCCCCAGTCATCCTTTCTGCAACTGTAATAGAGTCCTTGACCAAAAATGTCACACCTCCCCCTCTTTTACCATCTTCTCTGTTCTTACTGAAACATCTCAATCCTGAAACCTGCAACAGCCATTCGTGTCCCTGTTCTATCTATATCTCCTAAACGGCCACAACTTCGAAGTCCCAGGTACTGACTAATGCTGCAAGTTCACCCACCTTATTCCGGATGCTCCTGGCGTTGAGGAAGTCACACTTCAATCCAACTTCTTGCTTTCTGGTGTCATCGTGCGTCCATGAAACTTGATTTCGGACCTCCGTACTCTCAACCTTTTCTATACTTGAACTACAATTTTGGTTCCCATCCACCTGCTGGATTAGATTAAACCTACCCCAATAGCCTGAGCAAATCCACCCACACCCCTCCCCGCATATTGGTACCCCTCTGTTTCAGATAAAGGCCATCTTGCTTGTAGAGGTCCCACCTACCCCAGAACGAACCCCAATTATCCAAAAATCCAAAATCCTCCATCCTGCACGATCCCTGCAGCCACGTTCCTATGAACGTGGACTACGACATGTGGCTGCTCCCCCTCCCTCTTAAGGATCACAAAAACACGTTCAGAGACATCAGGAACTCTGCCCCCTGGGAGGCAACACACCAACCGTGAGTCTCTCTTGACCCCACAGAACTCCCTGTCTGTCTCCCTAACTATGGAGTCCCCAATGACTACTGCTCTGCTCCTCTTCCCCCTCTCCTTCTGAGCAGCGGGGACAGACACTGTGCCAGAGCCCTGTGCCCCACTGCTTTCCCCTGGTAAGTCGTTCATCCCAACAATATTCAAAACGGTATACTTATTGTTGAGGGGATTCTCTACACTGCCTGCCAGTTGTCTTTCCGTCCCCTGACTGTAACCCATCTGCCTTTTTCTTGTAACTGAGGAGTGTCTACCTCCCTCTCAATAAATCCCTCTACCTCCCGAATGATCCGAAGTTGATCCAGCTCTAGCTGCAGTTCCCAAACACGGTTTTCGAGGAGCTGGAGTTGGGTGCACTCCCCGCAGATGTCGTCAGCAGGGACACTCGTGGTGTCCCTTACCTCCAACATTCTGCAGGAGGAACATTCAACTGCCCGCACCTCCATTCCCAGTATTCTAAATTCCCAAAGAGACTGCTGAAATATAAGTAATAAAAATAAACTTGTTACCGTACCAATTTGGTGCACAGAACTTTTTTTGGTTAGAGATGGAAGATGATTGGGGGACACTACCCGACTCATACTTCGGGTAGCAGTACCACACAAATTTACGAGTTCCCAGATGTCTTTCGCTCCTCCCTCGCACCTCTCAGCAAATGGAGGCCCGACTCACGTGGTAAGTCTCTTTTAATGTTTTTAAACTCACCCTTTTCGGCAGCCCTCGCTTCACCACTCCTTCTCTCCTCTTCGCTCTTGCAAAATGAAGGCTCAACTCCTGAGGTAAGTTCCTTTTAATGCGGGAAAACTTATCCCTCTCGGCAGTCCTCGCTTCACCACTCCTTATCTCCTCGCTGCTCTGGCAAAGTGGAGACACTACTCCCGAGATAGGTCCCTTTTAATGCGTGAAACCCACCCTTCCCGGCAGCCCTCGCTTCACCACGCCTTCTCTACTCGCCGCTCTGGCAAAATGGAGGCCCGATTCCCGAGGTCAGCAACTTTTAATGCGGGAATACTTACTCTTCCCGTGAGTCCTCGCTTCACCACTACTTCTCTTCTCGCCACTGGCAAAATGGAGGCGCGACTCCCGAGGTAAGTCCCTTTTAATGCAGGAAAACTCACCCTTCTCTGCAGCCCTCGCTTCACTAATCCTTCTCTCCTCGCCGCTCTGGCAAAATGGAGGGAGGTTTTGTAAACTCTTATGTCTCCCTGGCTCCTGAATTAATGAACAAACTAATCCTTGTTATCAGTTCTATTTTCGTATCCTTCTCGCAACAATATCTGGTTACAAATGAAAATCAGGTTACAGAGAAAGTACAATAGCTATTTGAAGCGACAGGGGACGCAGTAGTCAAATTGCAAAGACTGGGATGCAAGAATGAGACTTGACAGTGATTGTCTCTAAGTACAGATGTGAACTTTCGTTCTTTTCGTGCGACAGCAAAAATTGTGTAAAACATTCCTGAGAGAACTCAGTACATATATGTGCACGAGTGTCTCTATGAATGCTGCGCTGTGTAAACTCAAATGTTCACTTACTTTATCACATTCAGTTGTCTAATCGCGGACCTCTCTTTCTGGATTTATTTTCGTTTCCAATAAAGTGTCGGAGCAACAACACTTCGACAAATGTTTAAAACAAATGAAAAGGAAATTGCACCAGTATTGACCGATGTCGCAAACATGAACATAACTCCGGGGCATCACTTGCAAGCGGTATTCCCATTGTTGTAAATTCAATCATTGTTTTGAACTTTCTGTTCGCATAATTAATGAAGCAACTCAAACAATGCCAGTATTCTTCTGAATTGCTATTTGACTGACGGTTTTTATGCAATCAACCGAAACAAATTCAGAAGCTTGAAAGCATCGCAAGCCGTTTGTTCGAACTTTTTCACGCTCTTGTATTCTATAATGCTTCTTCACTCTTGTAAAGTCTCAAACGAAGTAAGCCTTATTGAGATGCCTTCATTGCAGTTTCTACACATGCGCTTACATTTGACATGCAAGAGTGAAGCTGTGCACAGAAAGCTTCCACAGAAGATATGACAAATTATTATCAATGATCGTTTCAGTTAACGAATGAATCCAGTGCTGATTTATTAGAGAGAACGCATATTTTTTTGAACAGAACTAATTGGCAAAACTCTCATCCAGTCACTGATCAACAAAGAAATGCATCTGGCCATCTCTGGAACAATACTGATCGATTTTGTTTTCAGTATTAAAAGCCACATTTTACACTACCTTCAGCGGTATGCAACAACCAGACTCATACATCTTGTCAGCCTACCGCAAATACCATTCTCTCCCGGACCACCTGGCTCATTCCTCATCCACGTCTGACACCACCGACCCCAGCCCCCACTGCGACATGAAACGTTCCCCTGCAACCACAAAAGGTGTAACTCCTGCCCTGTACTCCATGCCTCAGCTTGTGAACGCAAGCTTGCTTTATCCCTTCTTGGCCACCTTCTCTGCCCGATATAGCACTGTCAGGAATCTGGAGATGTTTACACCCAAATCTTTCTGCGTGCCAATGCTTCTAACGCATTTATTCTATAATTAACACCTGAATTTGATCAAACAAAACGCAGCAAGTTTCATTTTCCGGATTAAGCTCCATCTGCCTTTTCTCTATCAGAATCTGTAACCTGCCTATATATCGGTATATCCCGATGTATATTTTGATACTTCTGAGCACTACCTGCAATTTTTGTATCATTCGCAAACTTACTAATCAGACAACCCACATTTTCCTTCAGATAATTTAAACCGAACAGACACAACAAAAATCCCATTAATGATGCCAGCAGAATACCAGTAGTTACCTATCCCGGTTCTGAAAACTACCATTCCGTCCCAACTCACTGTTTTCTACGACCAACCTAGTTCATCTCATCAGCAGAGCACGGCTCCCACGAGAATCTCCATTTTGTTCCAGCCTCTCATGCGTACGTTATCAAATGCCTTGTAAAAGTCCACGTGAAAATCATCTATTGCCCTTCCCTCATCAACTGTCTTGTCTCCTCCTCAATAAAACAAATCCAGTTGCAGAGTTGAACGTGTCAGCAGAAACCAATGCAACCTATCACTAGAAGTCAATTCTCTTCCAAATTTGAATTTACCCTGCGTGAGCCTCTTCCGGTGCTCCGGTTTCCTCCCACAATCCAAACATGTGCTGGTCAGGTGACTATGCTAAATTATCCAAAGTGTTAGACGCTTTAATCAGGTGTAAATGTTGAGAAATGTGTCTGGGTGGGTTACTCTTCGGAGGATTGGTGTGGATAATTTGGACAAAAGGGCTTGTTTCCATCCTGGAGGGAATCTAATCTAAAGTCTACTTGAACGGAGGGACCAATGGAAATCTGTCCATGCTGGGGTTGGCGATTTGTGGTGGTGGTACTTGAATGCAAGGTTGTTGTAGATGAAGTCGATGCGGTTGAGGGCATCATAGATCACGAGGGAGGTGAATTTACAGTCCTTGCATTATGAAGACACTTGGGGTGTCCTGAAGTGGAATTGTCACCGAAGGAGTCCATAGAGAGGAGACAGAAGGAAATGGGCGAATGGGATTGCATCTTTTCAGAGGGAGGGTTGGAGGAGTTGTCGTTGACTTAGTTGTGGGAGTCAGTGACTTTGAAATTGATATCAGTGCTAAGTTGATTGTCGGGAATGTCGCAGTAGATTTCCAGGAAAGGAATGGAGTTGTCAGAGATGACTCAGGTCAATTTGAATTCAGGGTGAACAGTGTGGGTGAAGTTGATGAACGACATGAACTCGTCAGTCGGAATGCTCCATTCAACCCGACATGCTGGTGGATAGCTATGTCAACTCCCCCTCCCACTCCCTCAATGACATGTCCATACTGGGTCTCTTCTTCATTCAAAATATGGGCACAGGCAAACTGTTGGAAGAACATCTCACCTTCCAGTTCTGGAGCTTACAACCTTATGACCTCACATAGAATTCCCCTGCTACCAAATCCCCTCAATAATCTCCACACCGCTCCCTTGACCAGGCCAAATCCGTCCATCTTCCCTCACGTTCGATGTGCATCCTCCTACCACCATTCCACCTACGCCTCTTTACCTATCTTTCCCCAAAACCCATCTTACTTCCTCTATTTATTTCCCAGCCTGCTTTACCCTCCCAGGCCTGATGAAGGATCTTGCCAGGACGTCGACTCTCCTGCCTCTCTTGTGCTGCTTAACCTGCTGCATATATTTCACCACCACATTTTATCAGGTCTGACTTTCCAGCATCTGCAACCCACACTATCTCCTTCACTATGTTGATCTGCTTGAGAGTATTCACACACTTTTTCCTAATCTCAATATTCTTCATGTCCCCCTCTTTGGAGAACACTGATGCAAAGTACTCATTAAGGATCTCACCTATCCTTGTGGTTCTTCACGTAATCCCATTACTTTATTCATGAGGGAGCTTAGTCTTACCCCAGCTAGTCTCTTGCTCCTAAACATGACATGTATATGAATTGCCTTAGGAATCACCTTATCTTTCTTGGCCACGGATATTTCATTGATTCATTTTGCTTTCGAAAATCCCGGTTTTACTTCCTTCATAGGTTCCATATATTCTTCAAAACCTTGTCTGTTTTTATTGATTGCCCACACATTGGGTACGCTCCTTCATCTGATGAATTTGAAAACCTGTCATCAAAGGTTCCAGAGTCATGCCATTCTTGTCCATCGTTTTCACAGGAACATGCCAGTCCAACACTCGAAGCCGTTGATGTGTAAGGGAGTCCATGTAGTCAGATGTTCATTTACACTCAAACAGTCTTTTCTCAGCCCACAATATCTGATTCTTGCCTAATTCGATTATAGTTAACCATGCCCCTAATTTAACAACTTCAGCCGATGTCGAGTGTTGTCCTTATTCACAAGAATTTAAAATCTTAGGGAATTATGGTCACATTAGCAAACGCTTCACTGAACTCCATATACACCATGTCAACCGTTTTACCATCATTTAACTGCTTGATAAACGTCTCGAAAAACTCAATAAGCTCTGTGAGGCACAACCTACACTCTCAAACCCGTGTTGAATATCCGTAATTAAATTACTCCTTTCTAGATGATTACAAATCCTATCTCTTATAATGCCTTCCATCTCCATAACCACAACCGAATTATGGTCCATAATTGCCAAGGATGCCTCTCTTCCACTTCATGAACAAAGGAACCACATTTACTATCCTCCAGCCGTCTGGCACTATGCATTAGACGATGACGCCATAAACATCAAAGCAGAATGCTCTGTAATCTCCTCCCAGCTCCCAGAGAATCCGAGCATAAATGCCATTCGGCCCAGGGACTTATCTATTCTCACACGTTCCAGAATTGCTAACATGCCTTCCTCATGAACTTCAATCTCGTCTAGCCTAACAGACTGTATCTCAACATGGTACTCAACAAAATTGTCTTTGTCCAGTGCAACTACTAAAGAGAAGTGTTCATCTAGCACCTTCCTTATATCCTCAGACTCCACTTACAAATTCTCACAACTGTCCTTGACTTGGTCTGACCGTGCCCCAGTCATGTTTTTTAAAATTCCAGTCACACACATAGAAAGCTTTATAGTTTTCCTTGATCTACCTTCCAAAGACTTCTCATGTCCTCTCATGGCTCTTCTATGCTCCCTGTTTAGGACCTTCCTCCCGAACGTGGAACACACAGGCGACCTAGCAGAACCTTCCCGCCTCATCTCTACATAATCCTCCTTCCTCCTCTTGTCAAGAGATTCAATTTCCTTTGTAAACCACGGTTCCCTCTCTCGACCACTTCCTCCGTACCTCATACGTATATACATATCTAGGACACGTAGTCGCTGTTTCTTGAACAAGCTCCACATTTCAATAGTGCGCAACCCCTGCATTTTCCTTCTCCATCCTATGCATCCTTATTCTTGCCGAATCGCATCATAGTTGTCTTTATATCTACTTATAACTCTTGCCCTGTGATATATACCTATCCCTTTCCATCACTAAAATAAGTGCAACCGAATTCTGGTAACTATTACCAAAGTGTGCACCTCCCACTAAATCTAAGACTTGGCCTAATTTATTGCATAGAACTAAATCCAATATTGCATCGCCGCTTGGTGGTCAATCAACATACGGTATCAACAAACTCTCCAATACATTGAGCGAATACTGATCCATCTAAACTACTCCACCAACAACATTTCCAGTTACTAGTTGGAAAGTTAAAGCCCCCCATAAAAGCTGCGCTGTTACTTTCGCTCCTAAACAGAACTTTCGTTGCAGTTATTTCCTTTTCAACTTTTCGAATGCCTATAGAAACCTTCTAACGGTTACCTCTCTTCCATAATTCGGACGACAGCCCATTCTACCTCAACAGACGAGTCCTCATCAAACATCCTTTCTGCCACTGTAATTCTGTCCTTCACTAACAATGCCACACCTCCCCCTCTTTTACCATCTTCCCTGTTCTTACTGAAACATCTGAATATCGGAACCTGCAAAATCCTTTCCTGTTCCTGTTCTATTCATGTCTCTGTACTGACCACAGCATCGAAGTCCAAAG
This sequence comes from Chiloscyllium plagiosum, assembly GCF_037043375.1. Taxonomy (NCBI): domain Eukaryota; kingdom Metazoa; phylum Chordata; class Chondrichthyes; order Orectolobiformes; family Hemiscylliidae; genus Chiloscyllium; species Chiloscyllium plagiosum. The sequence continues at coordinate 23,762,874 of NW_028270179.1, forward strand.
TAACAACCCATGCTGCATGTTCACCCACCTTATTCTGCACGTTCCTGCGTTGACCACAGACACATTTGAAACTTACTTCCTACCTGCCGGTGCACTTTTGCGACCTTGATACCTTACTTATTACCTTACTACTCACAACCTTCTGCACACTGGTGCTATAATTCAAGTTCTCATTCCCCTGCCGTAGTAGTTTAAACACTCCCGAAGTGCATGAGCAAAATTCCAACCACTACAGGCTATTGGTACCCCTCTGGTTCACGTGTAGACAATCCCGATTGTCGAGGTACCACCTAGCACAAAATGAACCACAATTATCCAGGTATCTGAATCCCTCCCTCCTGCATCATCTCTGTAGCCACGTGTTCAACTGGTCTTTTTGCCCTACTCTTCGTCTTGCTAGCACGTGGCAAGGGGAACAAACAACAAATCGCACACCAAACCTTACATCCCCATCCGTTATCCTACCTATGTCGTTGGTGCCTATATGAACCCCGACGTAAGACTGCTCTCTCTACCCCTTAAGGATTAAGAAAATACAATCCGAAACATCACTGACCCTGGAACCTGGAAGGCAACACATCAACCGCGAATCTCTCTCATTCCTACAGAATCTCCTATCTGTCCCGTTAAATATGGCATCCCCAATGACTAATGCTCTCCTACACTCCGACCTTCCTATCTCAGCAACAGGTACAGGGTCTGTGCTGGAGACCTCTATCCCATCGCTTCCTCCTGTTGTTTCGTGACATCCCAACACTACTCGTATCAGTGTACTTGTTATTTCGTGGAACGGCCCCATTCAACCATTGCACTGTCTGCCTGTTCCCTTTCCATCACCTGGCTGTATCCCATCTACCTTTTCCACTTTGGCAAATTCACTCTTAATCAGTTTATCACCAAGCCTGCCTATCGAAGTCGATCGAAAAGTTCCAATAAATGCTGCATATGTTTCTTCCATGTGTGACGAAAATCACCAGGTCGTCGATACTAAACAATTGGATAATTCAGAAGTTATATTATTGGTGATTCTTTCAAATGTGGTGTGCGAACTTTTTTCATTTCAAGTGAGATTATTTTAAATTTATATAGTCCATTCGGTGTTACGAATGATGAAGCAAAATTTCCTTTTTCCAGTGAACATACATGGCAGTTTCCCCCGAGTAAATCCCACTTGGAATTATACGTTGCTTGCCCCACATCCACAATGCAGTCTTCTAAACAGGGGATCTGATAAGAATCAGACCTTCGCCACAAAATTGACTTTGTGATAGTCTACACATAACCTGCTGGTACCATCTTGTTTTGACAATATTACTGTGGGTGTGCTCCAGTCATGGCAACTCACTTCGAAAATGTTGCCTTGGAGCATTCGTTCAATCTGTTTTTGAACCCTTGACAACTTCAGAAGTTGAAGTCTAGAAGGACACCGTTTAATTGGAACAGGATTACCTTTTACTACATCATACATAATTACATTAGCACTTCCAAGCTTAATCCCATGCAAACTCAATAATTCTTTTAGGTCATGTCGTTTTTCCCTTTGAAGGTAACTCAATAATCAATTGCAATTTTTGACAATATCCCCATTTTCCAATGTAATTTGAGGAATGTCCAATTTTGAATGTTTGGAACTTGATTCTTCACTGTATGCTGTGACCAGGAAGACAGTTGCTGTTTCTTTATTTTCCCTGGCAGAATACATTTTCGCCATATTCACATGACACACTCTGTGAGATTGCTTCCTGTCTGGCATCGTTATGAAACAGTTCTCCTCACTCAATCTCCATTCGATCAGATAAGATCCACTACACTTATCTTTCGAAGGTGCATCCCTCACTGGGTGCAACACTAAGAGTTTATCTCCGTTAGAAAAGTAACGAGTTTTTGATTTCTTATCTGCTTCCTGCTTCGTCGTATAATGTAATATTTTTAAATGCAGCCTTGCCTTCTATTTAAACATTCTCCAACATTTGACACATGATCCAAATATGTGGTGTCTGAATTTTGTATCTTCAGTTTCTTCGTAATCAATTTTGATGTACTCTGACTTCATAACCAAAAACTAATTCAAATGGTCTGAACTTGGTCGATTCAGTTGGTGCATCTCGAATGGCAAAAAGTTAAACCCGAATTCCATCATCTAAATCATCTGGATTTTCTTGACTGTAAAGCTTCAACATTGTCGTTCATGTCTGATCCCAGATTTCTGGCGATCCCCACGATTCATGATGATCCGCAGTGGATTTGAATTGTTGAACTCCTCAGATTTCCGGAATCGCCTTGAATAATTTTGATATAAATTTTAATCCTTAATCTGATTGTATTTGTACGGTTAGTGAATATCCAGGGAATAATTTGAGCTACGCCTCTACAATGCTTTTGGCTGAATTATTGTGGAATGGAATGGCCTCTGGGAATTTTGTGGACACATCCATTATTGTTAACAAATAGTGATTCCCATTTTTCCTTTAGATAGGCGTCCTACGCAATCAATTAAATCATTCCTCAAATGCAGGAATAGGTATTAAAGGTTTTGGTTTTATTGCTACCTGTGGTTGTCCAATTACCTGATATTTAAAACGTGCAGCAAATTTCACTCCCTCGTTATGCAGTGCAGGCCAGTAACAATGTTTTTGTATTTTTGTTCGAGCTTTTCTTCACCCTAAATGACCTCCTACTGTTAATTCATGTGCCAATCGCAACACTTATTTTCTGTAACCCACTCGCAATACAACGTGATGAACCTCTGTCCATTTTGCAAGTGCCTGAATATGGGATGTCGCCATTTTCTCAACAAGACCTCATTTTTAAGATCCGATCACTCAGGGATGCACTCAGATTCTACTTCGATATATGCTTTTTGCGAGAATTGCATCAGATTTTCATCATTCCGCTGCAAAACAGTTAAATTTTCCTGAACTAAAAATGTTCACGTTCTCCTCCAGCTGTTTCTGTTTCGTCTACCAGTAAAACAATCCTGATAATTCTACGTTAACTGCCTTATCTCTACGCACTGATTTCTCCTTCCAATTTAACTGGTGATATTATGAGCTTGTTACCATATAGTGAGGGATGGAAACTGGTATATGTTTTCTATATTGCAGAAGTTGCCTGATATTCCATTTTCTTTTCAACCATAGTTGGCTGCTGTCCTACCTCAGACCGAGCAAAATCGTTAGCAAGGAGATATTGCATTCCTCGTTCTGAGAGTTCCTTCAGTACCACTTCTCCACTTTTCACTGGTCACTCCAACCTCACTCTACATAATTAACCAATTCTTGTCTCACCATGAATTCCCCGAACGAGGACGTTTTCTGGTAATTGACCTTCTGAGTTACATTTCTCCTCATAGAGTCACAGAGATGTCCAGCATGGAAACAGACCCTTCGGTCCCACCTGTCTATGCCGACCAGATATCCTAACACAATCTAGTCCCATCTGCCAGCACCCGGCCCATTTCCTAAAAACCCTTACTATTCATATACCCATCCAAATGCTTCTTAAATGTTGCAATTGTACCAGCCTCCACCACATCCTCCGACAGCTCAATCCATACACTTACCACCATCTGCGTGAAAACGTTGCCCCTTAGGTCTCTTTAATATCATTCCCCTCTCAATTTAAACTTATGCCCTCTAGTTCTGGACTCCCCGACCCCATCTTTCAACATTATCCCGTATCTGTTAATGCTGTAATTACTTCATCTGCTGCTCCTGCCTGTGCGTAAACCTAAAATCTGCCAGCAAATGGTTTCAGAAGGTCAGGCACTTCCTCAATAGCAAACTTCCCACCAGACTGTAAAATCTGGTGCAGCTTTTCAAAAAGAACTGTGCCTTCCTTTACCACTTTCATAAAATTCACTAACTATTCTGTTTTCTATATCTGCCCTCCCTTAGCTTTTTCTCACCACCAATTCAAAGTGACTTTATGTGGCCTAATTTATTGCAGTGAAAGCACCAGATGTTTTTAACTTCTGTCTACCCTTCATGGCTCTGATTTTTATCACCTGGTAAGATAACGTTGTCATTTTCATCGAGATCTACTTTCCCCTTACGAGTATCCACTTCACAGATCTCTATCCCTCAAGGATTGAAATTGGATGTTGGAAGCCTAAAATTGATGTATGAACCAACTCATATTCAACAGCCATTTCAGCTGATAATTTTGCTTCTGTAAATCTCTGTTCTTCTCATTGGTTCTCTCTATCTCAGGAAGTGAAGTTTTGAAATCTCTGAAATTAATCGTCTCTCTAAGAGCGTCATATGATTGGCATATTTTAATGCCCTTATCTACTTATCAAAATTACTTTGTATGATACTTTCAAACTCACTGTTGGTTTGAACAGACTCCCTGGTTAAATTCCTCAAACATTGTCTGTCGGTCTCAGGCACATGCTGACATGCACTGCAGATGGCTTTCTTTACGTCTGCACAGTCCCCGGAAACCTCCTCTGATAGTGGTCCAAATACCTCACCAGATCTACAGAGCAGCTTTGTTTGGATAAACAAATCTCATGTGACCTCTGGCCATTTCATTACTTTCTTCATCTTTTCAAATGTAGTGAGAGTAGCTTCGACATCTCTGCTGTCAACTTTATGGAATGTTTGGATGTATGTGAACAGATCGCTGAAAGGCATTTGGTGACAACATTTGGGTTTGGACAACATCTCTATCTTCCCCTCTAAACCTACCTTCCACATTCATCTCCATTGATTTCAATCAACTTTGCTGTGTGAGTGCACATTTCTGAATTTGAAACTCTCTCTCCCTTTCTCCTCTCTCATTTTTCCCTTCTTCTCTCTGTTTCCCCCTTTCTATGCTCTCTCTCTCTCTCTCTCTCTCTCTCTCTCTCCAGTGGTTCTCCTGGGGCCTTCCACTACCTTTGTACTTTTTTTTTGCAAAAGCGATTTTGCCTTTTCTTTTTATTATGCCAGGGCAAGTCATGTTTTCCTTTTTCCTCTTCTTCTGACTGTTATTAAAACTGTTTTGATTCCTTTTTATGTTCAAGCTGCATCGTCGGCAATTAAATTCTCGTCATTTCCAAAGATTCTTTAGCATTTCCAGCAAATTTTAGTGTCGAACAATTGCTGTAATTACGTCGCTATTTTTCACATCTGAAGGCAACTCTGACTGCAATTTCCAGCAGGTTTGCCTTGGTCATCTTTTGTCAGCCCCAAAGTCACTTCTTCTAATCCAGAAAACTCGAAATGACTCAACGACCTAGTACTGCACCAAGTGCTGTTTAAAACAACTGAATTCAACACCTGAAATTAAAGGCATTAAAACATTGCACTCACCGCCTTTAAGTCCAACGACACTAATCCAAAATTGGAATTATCAAATTAATTGCGACAAGAGGCCTCAATGTGTTATGGATCAGGCGATGCCACATCAAAATATTTTAAGAAGGAAACTGATATCCTAACTTCTTATTATTTTAAAGGCAGAAATTTAGTGGTTTCTCAGGTGACGTGCAGCTCGTCAAACAACTCGGCTTTAAGCAAAACAGAATTTATTTAAACATTACAGTCGAAACACAATCAACTGAAAGCGCAAGTTAAAATAACTGAACTATTGGAAACACAACTGAGCCCGCAGAGCAATTCCAGTTCCAATAACATTCCATGAACGCACTCCTTGACAATGAGTAAATTCAAACGCAGGTTCTCACAGGCAGGAGACATTTTAGAGAGAACTGCCAGCCAGGAAATATCTGCTGAATCTTGGAATATTTTGTTTGACTGCAACAGCATCTGATTCAGCTAAAGCAGCAGCTTCTCAGCATCACAACTAAACCAGAGGAGCAAAACAAAAACCTGAACTGGGAGAACTGGGCACTCACCTGCCATTGGGAAAGTAGACATTTCAGCACCTCTGCTGTTACGACGTATCATGAAAAGTAAAGGACAAAATGAGTTTTTTCAAAGTGACAGCATTGTCATTTGAGATGATTGGGTTTTCAAATTCCTAAAAATGAACACGTGCACACCAAACATGGCAGATGAAAAGAACATAGTCACAGTTAACATTCTATTTTGATGTTTTGGTTTCTTCATTTCTCTGGGAGAACAGGTCCAGATTTCATTTCATATGCATCCGTCAAGCATTGTGTGTTGTGGTCGACATTACATTTCTATTGATTCGTTCGTATATATTCCAAATCTGAAAAGAAAGCAACAAAAACAAATTTCCAGTTTTTGAGCTATTTTACTGTTTTTGCCCTGAATAAGTATTAATCCACCGTGACACCTAAAATTAGTTAGGCCTTACAATTTGACACAACAAACAAAAGGAGTGAAAATGTGTATTTTAAAACTAATCCACTAATTTCATGTCCGTGACCATTCACATTTCAGAGCACTACATTGGCAGTTTTAGATCAGCAGAAGCAGAAAGCTTCACAGTGTTCATTACGTGAAGTGAGGATTTGCCTCGAATGCACTGAAAACGTTTTAATCATCAAGTTAATTTTTAAAGGAGTCTCTACAGGTTTTAGGGTAAACTAAAGTTCTTTTCGTACTCCCCAACATTCCAATCAGTAAAACGATGGCATTTGCACTTAATGGACAGCAATAGACTGCCGCATTCCATTTTTCCATTTTTTGTTGGTAGAGGTTTCGAGTTCTGGAAGTTGGTGGGATGTTCGAAGCAGCAAAATGAATCAGATAGCTAGTTGCTGGACTTAAAGTAATTGTTATCAGTCCATTGTTATCAATATCGCAAATCCTTTGTATAGTCTGATGAGAGCAAACATGTTTCGCTGTTGTCAGTGATCGTCTCTCCATTAAATTAGGATCGTTGCTACTAATTTCATAACATGACAGAAGCAGAACAACTTTGAGATGAAAAATGTTGATAATCTCGTGTTATCGCGACAGAGTAGAATGCTGCAGCTCGCATTCTCCGAATTTTCTGTTCCTATTCTTTTCTCTTTTTCATCTCTTTTATCTGATGTTGCTCCTTCGCAGATCCCAATCTGGCCCATCTGCAACTCATGGCAGATCCCGCCCTGTTCTCTCGGCGATTCGCAGCCTGGTCTCTCGGTGGTTCATGGTTGTACCCGGCCTGGTCTCATGGCAGCAAGATGAGCTTTCTCATTTCAGTTTATGGCGGCGTCTCAGCTTCACAAGCGAGTGGATCCTGCCCAGGCATGTTGCCGTGGCAACGGGGGTGATCGTAGTGGCGGCAGTTTTAGCAGTAGTGACGGAATCCATGGTGGAGACGTCGACAACAGACAGCAGACCGAGGTAAGTGAAGGACTCATCTAAGTCTGCTGAAGCTTTAACGTATTTCTTTGTTATCCTACTCTAAATGATGAAAACGAATTGATGTGAACTATTATCGATTTCTCTATTTTTCTGATATTCTATCAACTAATACTTAACTTTTCAACGCGTCTTTTCTCTCCGTCCTTTGTGTCAAAGGAATTTGTTTTTACAATCCGAGGTGCCTTGACAACTAAGATGACACAATGTATGGCAACTGTATGCAATTTTCGCTGCAGTGCTGTACTTCTGTACTAGAATACACATGACTATAAAAACTAAATGAAAAATGGATCATTCAGCTCTATATCGAAAAGGGATTATTGTGCGAGAATTGTTATGAACGTGTGGGTGTGGACTGTAGCTTTAAGAGAGAGGAAAAGGTTGTAAGGACTGACTCAAAGCAGAGGCTGTGCTAAAAAAGTAAAACTGTCAGACATTTTTGAAACGAATACCTGGAGTTGCGTTGACATGGAGCAAAAACAAATTGAAATTCGGCCAATCATTTTAAATTATGCCCAAGTTAAGAAAACCCAATCGAATTTGAATTTCATTGTTTGATAACATCAAAACAATGAAATGAACCGATACTTTGAGGTGTAATGCCGAATGTTCTTAACAGTTAGGAAGAATGGCACACAGCACCAACAAAACAGACTGTCAGCCGAATAGTTCTCTGAAAGATATCTGTCCATAACTAAAGTTGTGCAACAGGCGATCAAATAAAAGGCGACAGCAGGAAATGCAGACGAGAATCTCCAGAGGAAAATCTACCAAGAAGAATGGATAACTGGCTGGATTTTGAAACTTTAGAGTTAATTTTCCTAAATCATAATCAGCTTATTTTTAGCGGACTAGTACCATGGAATGGCACTTAAAGAAAGAGCTAAAAGTAAGAATTTGGAAGCAGGTTGTGGTTTTACTGTTCGCTGTTGGACTGAAAGAATACAAGTGTTAATTTATACTTTAAAAAGTGAAATCTGGGAATGTTCTTTGCCTCTCGAAATTTAAAAGATTGTGCTGCAAGATGAGTTTCTCTGTGTGTCTGGTTTAAATTAGCAGAGGAGCTTTCCCCTGAATAGCAACTGCAGCAAGATACTCGTTTCATGTCGAACACAAATAAGATACAGATCAGAGCACTTTCCAAATTGTTCAATCATAAATTCCTAGAATATATCGGCACAAATTACATTCCGAGTAATGCTTTCTCTTCTTTGTTCCCATCGGACCTTCTAGATATGTTCTGATGGGATGTTCAAAATCGGACCTTCTAGATATGTTCTGATGGGATGATAGATTTAATTAAAAATGGACAACGACTAAAGCATTGGGGAAACTAAGGCAAAATGACTGTGCTATTAAACATGCCACAGAATCCAGACTGGCTGCAGCGACCAACAGAAAGTTTGCAATCAGCATGACAGTTGAAGATCTAAAATATAAATCTGAATTTGGGGTTAAAATGAATCAGCTCGATCACAAACATCGAGGTATATCCCAGTCAAAGGGGCGCCTCACAGCGTTATTTGGAAGAGGCTATGTGCACCGAGCACCTGCAGTAATGGATATCGAAGGATCATCCTGCCATCAACATGGATATAAATGCATCGTTTGGTCCAATCGATCAGCCTGTATCTTCGCCCACCGTGTTCTGTTACGTTCACGCGCAGATATATGTTCGGACAGCGCGTAAGTATGCAAAAGCTTGACAGAATGCTTACCAGTTTGGGAAGTTCGATGTTTTGTTTCCGCTGATGTGAAATAACTATCATCAGCCCCCTCACTGAACAACTGCAGGTTCACAGTAGGTTAAGTCCAGCATAATCAAAGATGGAACTAACCACAGGTGATCCACATAATGTAATCGCAGAGCAGACAAATGCGCCAAAAGACGGGCTAATGTAGGAGTTTCCTGGTGGGCACCCATAGGTAAGCAGCCAATGCTGTAAGTCTAAGTCAGTAAAACATAGAGGACATTAGGCAATCACAACGCCGTGATGATTCCTTAAAGCAAATTATGGGAAGAGTTTACCCAGATGCCTCTGCCAGATGGAAGCGTTCCCTACACGTAAGTGACACGTTATTTCTAAAATCATGATTGCACGTCGCCTCGACTGAAGACAGGAACCAAATTATACATAAATGTCATTATAGGCACGTGCACCAGGGAAGAAAGGCCACTACAAAACGATTAAAATCAGTGTGTTGTTGACCCGAGTTCCATAGGGATGCAGCACATAATAAAGGGAACTGTTTTGTCTCCACCTAAAACAATACAGACAATTACACGCGAAGGGGAGAACTAAGAAGTGGAAGGGCACCGGACAATACTTGAAATTCACTTCACAGGTCCCCTGCCAATGTTTGGTAATGGACATATCTGCATTCTGATCATCATAGGTACTGTGACAAAATGGGTCGATGCTTTCCTTGTTATTTAAATACAACAAAAGCAACAGGATATATCATAACAGAGACGGTATTTACAGGATGGGGTCTACCTCGCAGTAACAAGTCAGATCGATGAATCCATTTCAAAGGCTGAGTCATGCAAATTTTGATAACTATGCTTGGTATCAAGCAGAAATTCCACATTGTATACTAAACAATTCAGTGGGATCGTGGAAAGCATGAAGCACAACCAAAAAGGGATGATTAGGAAGATGGTGCATCAGTATACAATACTTCCGTTTGGCCTCATGATGGTATGCATCACCATCGTCTGATCTCCAGAATAAACCTCGCACATTGTCATGACAGGCCGACACCTGAAGGGAGACGAATATCTGTATGGTGTCGACCTCACAGAACCAGAATTCACTGTCCGGGTTCACAGATAAGCAGTGCGGGCTCACACTTAGAACATCGAGACCACCCAGCTCAATGCGCCTGTCAAGTGAAGGACGAGAAGGAACGGGAGCAAGGCGTACTTCGATGGCAATGTTTACCTTTTTTTGTATTTGATCAATCTCTAGAAAGTGCCGTTTTCTCATATGCTATCTGCATCAGTTTCGTTGCTCCAGTATATGTTGGGCTTAGCTTGAATAGGCATGGTCCTGCAGTCACTGCCTTTCATGTTGTTATCCATCACATCAGGAAAAAAGGAGGTCCTTGGCCTTGAAGGGCTCTCAAAAACATGATGGATTTCAAGAAAAATGGACAAATAGGAAAGAATTCTGGGTACCTAAGGTGAGCCTTAAGATGTTGTGGGAGTGTGTGGGGGAGTCAGTTTGACGGTGGGGACGTGCATGGGAGAGTGAGTGTGACAGCGTTGGACGACATTGAGCTTGACAGTACAGGAGTGCATGGTTAGTCAGCACGATGAAGAGAAAGCGTATCGGTGTGAGGTTAACGATGGGTGAGCTTTTTGGGGAGTGAGTGTGGGTGGGGAGAGTGTAGAGAGTGGGTGTGACGGCGTGTGTGGGAGAGATAGAATAACGATCGAGGTGAGTTTGGCGAACTGTGCATAATGGTGGTGGAGTGTGGAAGTGTGGGCATGATGGTGGGGCAGCACACGGGGTGATTGTGGGTGAGTCAAAGTAACAGTGGAGGAGTATGCAAGGAGTGAGCATGATGGTGTGGGAGTCTGCAGAGGATCGAGTTTGACGGCAGGAGAGAGATCGGGGGCATGACTGTGACTATGGGTGAGCGCACGGAGGACATTGTGTGATGTGCGGGTGGATGCATGAGCGTGGGTTTAATGGCAGGGAATTGCGCAGGAGAGTGAGTGTGACGGCAGGGGAATGTGTGGGGAAGTGAGTGTGATGGTCGGGCGTGCGCGAGAAAGTGAGCCTGATAGTGTTGTAGTCTTGGAGGGAATCAGTTTGACATTCGGATAGTGAGTACGACAATGTGGGACTGTGCAGAGGCGTGAGTTTTACAGCGGGGGAGTGAGCGGAGGATTCGGCGTAGAGATGGTCAAGTGTGTAGCGGTGTAAGGTTGACACTGAGGCAGCGTGTGGGGAAGTGAGTGTGATGGTGTGGGAGTGTGCAGGGGAGTGTGTGCAATTTTGAGTGAGAGTGAGGGGGAGGGCGCATGGCAGTGGGGGTGCAAGCAGGGGAGTGAGCACGATGGCGATTGTGTGCACAGGAGACTGAGCATGACGATGGGTTTGCATGAGGGTTAGCAAATGTGTCAGTGGGGAATGTTGTGAGGGAGTGAGTGTGCCAACGGAGGGCTATGCGGGAGAGTCAGTGTGGGAGTGCATAGGGAACTGAGTCTAATAGTTGGAGTGTGCATAGGGTAGTGAATGCGACGGTGTAGGACTGTAGAGGAATGAGTTTGTTGACAGGGGAGTGTGTGATAGTATCAGCGTGACAGCGGGGACGTTTGTGGTGCCGTGAGATTGATATTGGTATTTTGTGCATGAGTGAGCATGACGTTGGGTAATATGTTGGGAAATGACTGACGCAGTGGATGTGACAACAGCAAAGCGTAATGGTTGAGAAGTTTGTGATGGATTGATGTTGACAGTTGGGGAGAGTGAGGGGGAGTGAGTGTCAAGGTGGGGGAGTAGGCTTGATGGTGAGAGTGTCTGTTCTCTGAGCAAAGGCCTGTAATAGGTCCTAACACTATGTTCCCAACAACAGCCTGTGAACCCATTGACACCTTGATTCCTGAGCAACAGCATTTGATTCTGTCTCTGCTCTGTTTTCCGCGCAAGGACCTGTAAAGGCATTCGCAGTATGTGTTTGCTCCAGTATTCACGACCGGTCAACGCATCCCAACTCTGTACTCCTAACAATAGCCAGTGACTCCATTCCCACACTGTTTCACGAACGATGACTGATGAAACATCCCCAATCTGTTATTGAAGCAATGACCTCTGAAGTCATCACCACTTTATTCCCCTAGAAGCGACCTGAGCAAGAATCTGCACTTTATTCTTGTAACAATGGCCGCTAATCCCATCCTCAGTCCCTTTACTCGTTTCTTCCAGCCACGTCATGTGACCCGATTCCGGCTCTATTCTCCTAGCAATCGCCAGTGATCCCATCCTCACTCTGTCCCCCGAGCAAGCACCTGTGAACTCATCCTCACTCTGTTTCCCAAACAATGGACTGCGATAGCATCCTCACTCTGTCCTACCAGAAACGGTCTCTGAACCCATCCCCACTCTGTTGTCCTAGCACGAGCCAGTGACCCAATCTTCGCTCTGTTCCCGTAGCAAATGTCTGTGACCCCATCCCCACTCTTTTGTCCTAGTAGCGGCCTCTGAACACATCGCCACAGTGTGCCCCTTGGAACATCCTCTTACTCCATCACCACACCGTTCTCCTAGCAACTGCCCATGACTGTCATTGCTCTGTTCTCCGAGCAACTACCTGTGACCCCGTTCCGACTCTTTACTACTGGCAACAGCCTTTCAACTCATCGGCAATTTGTTGTCTAAAGCACCTGTGCATCCATCACCAGTCTGATTCCGTAGCAACGTCCTGTGACCCAATCCCCAACTGTTCTCCTCACAAACGCTAGTGACACAATCCCCACCTTGTTCCCCAAGCAAACGCCGGTGAACGCTTCACCAATCTGTTGTCCAAGCAATGGACTCTGATCCCATCCCCAATCTGTTCTCCTCGCAATAGCCTGTGAACCCATCCCTGGTCTGTGCCCTTGCCATAGCCCGTGACACCTTCCGCATTCTGTTTACCTAGCAACGGCCCTTGAACCCATTCCCTCTCTCTTCTAATTGGAAAGGCGTTAGAACCCACCCCAACACCGTTCTCCCAGCAACGGTATGACAATCTATCTCTACTCCGTTCCCCAAGTAACGGTCTCTGTAGCATTCCCGACTTTGTCCCACTCCCAACGGCGTCCGAACCCATCCACACGCTGCTGAACTTGCAACATACTGTGAACACATTACTAATGTGTTCCACAAGCAAAGCCTGTTACCACATCCCAACCCGGCACTCCTTGTAACAGACTGTGAATCCATACCCAAACTATTCTCCTTGCACCGAGTTATTACCCATACACACTCTATTTCTCGACAAAAAAGCCTGTGATCCTATTCCAACACTCTTCCCGAGCAACGGTCTGTGAACTTGTCCCTGCTCTGTTCTCCGAGCAATGACCTGTAACTTCATCCTCTATCTGTGGCCCTAGACACGGCTTGTGACCATATACCCAGTCTGTTACCTTAGATGGTGACCCAATTCCACTCTGTAGGCTGATCAATGGCCTGTGATCCCATCTCCACTCTATTCCATGAGCAATGGATAGTGGTGCCAATACACACTGTGCTCTCCAAGCAAAAACCTGTCCACTCATCACCCTGTAATGAAACACAAGCGTGACTTAAAACAGTGAGAGAGATATTGGGAAGTGCAAATAGTGCGAGAGAGGGAAAGTGAAAGAGAATGGGGCAGAGTGCAGAACATCAGAAGTGAAAGCAAGTATCGAGTAACTTAAACCCAACACCTGAGTTCGACGTTCGTTCTCTCCCCTTCTGTCAAAAAGGACGTTGGGCCGAAACTGTTTCTCCCCTTTAACTAAACCACCATCTCACTCACTCCCTCGCACACACCCTTCCATTTCACTAACCTCCCCGCAGACTCTCCAACATCAACTTCACTCCCTGACACACTCCTGACCGTCGTCCTTACTCCCCCACACAATCCCACACCATCACGCTCCCTCACCCACACACTCTGCCACTGCCATGCACACTCCCTCGCACACTCTACCACTGTCACGCTCACTCCCGCCACACCCCCTCACCATCACCCTCAGACCATCGCAATTGCGCCCACCATCACGCTCACTTCACTGCATATGCTACCACCGCAACAGTCACTCCCCCACACTCCCAACTGTTCCGCTCAGTCCACCACACGCTCCTCCCACTGTCAACTTCACACCCACTGTCACGCTCACTCCTCTGCCTCCTCGACCTAATACACTACAAAATCTCACGACCTAATACACTACAAAACCATCGCGCTCACGCCTCCACAAACTCGCCCACACACTGACATGCTCACTGCCCCACATACCCTCAACCAGCATCCTGACTTCCCCGCACATTGCCCCACCTATCCTGCCCACATTCCTGCATTTGCCTCACTACTCCCCCGGACACTGATTCACTGTCCTGTTATCTCTATTGCACACTTACACACAATTATACTCAGCCCCCATAAACTCTCCCACCACTCGGGACGCTAGGAGATCATAGTGAGGTTGCGTTCAAAGGCCAGTGCTAGGTGAACAGCATGAAAATGGTATTGAGGCCGTTTCTAAAAGCACAGAATGGGAATACGTGCGCAGTCCATCGCTAGGAGAACACAGCAGGAATTGTGTTAATGGTCGTTGATAGCTGGAAGGTGTGGTGTTGGTGTCACAGGCTGTAACAAGTGGAACAGTGTGGGAATGGGGCCACAGGCCCTTCCTGGGAGAGGAGAGTAAGGATGGGTTCACTGACGTTTCTATGACAACAGAGTTGGGATGTGGCTTTGTCAGTTGCTTGGGGAGTAAAGTGGGAATGGGTTCCTGGGAGAACAACGTTGATATAGCATCAGTGTGTTGAAAGGGAAACAGAGTTGGGGTGTGTTCACAGGCCGTTGCTCAGAGAGGAGAGTTGGGATTGAATCATCGGTGTTTGCGAAGGGAACAGCGTGTGGCTGGAATGAGAGGCGGTTGAAAAGAGAACAGTGAGGATGCTTTTACAGGCTGTTGCTAAGGCAATAAAATAGCGGTGGGTTCACAGGTCTTTGCTTGGTGAAGAGAGTGAGAATCAGTTCCCAGGCTGTTGTTACGGGAGTAGACGGGGGATGTGGACAATGGCTGTTGCTAGGAGAACACAGTGGGATGGTTTCAGAGGCAATTCCAATGAAAGAATCATACGATGGGTGCACAGACCTTCGCAAGGAGAACACAGTGAGAATGGATTCACAGGAAGTTGCTGGGAGAAGAGAATGGAGATGGCCATTGCGAGCATAATACGTTGAGAATGAGTTCACGACCATTGCTATTGGAACAGATTGCAGATGTGTTTGGAATTTGATTTTTCAGAAGTTGGTGGAGTGGAGTACATTGAAAATGTTTAAGGTAGAGTTAGACAGTTGACGAAACAAAGTGGATATGGGTTTGGAGATCAAAGCTCAAAATCATTAGCCATTCTCATTGAATGATAAGGATACTTTGTGTAGCTGAATGGCATTCTTACTCTTCCCTATTGATGTGTTTGTATATTCACCCTTTACCCTTCAACACATCCCACTCTCTCCAACATCGCAACTTTCCCCCTTCCATTCCCAATATGTCTTGCTCTGTACCAAACCACATTCCCCAGACACAATCCAGCTCCTCCCATACACTCGTAACTGAAGTGTGAACACATAAACACAGTTCGAAAGAAATCACTCCGAACTTGAAATGTTAACTCTGATTCTCTCTGGACAAACTCTGTAGACCTAATAGCTCTCCTAACATTTTCTGTGTTGGTTACGTTTTCTGCTTTACTGAATACATTTCAGGCCGGGACAAACATTGTTAGTCTTTCTGAGAACGTGGACATAAGAGGATTGGACAGGGAAGTAGAGTTTAAATCGGGGAGCAGTCACATTCACACTGAACAGCAAACCAGGCTCAAACGACCGATGGTTCCTATTTACTGCATTCTCTAGGATGTAGGAATGGGCCTAGATGTTTTTTTTTCTTTCATTGGAAACATAATTCCTAGATTTGGTAAAATTATACGTTTGCAACAGAATGAAAATTACCCACATCTGAAAATTTCTGATTTAAAGTTTGTGTATCTTGCCAGTCATGAGAGGCATAGACAATTTTGATAGCCAGCGTGATAGGGGAGTCTAATTCCAGACGGCATAGGTTGAAAGTGAGAGGGAAAAATAAAAATGGGTTGGTGATAACTGTTTTCATGTACAGGGTCGTGAGTGTCTGGAACAGGCTGCGAGAGGTATTGGTGAAAGTGAATACAGTTTTGTTACTCAAGAAGAATTGCGGCATCTATATGGATAGGAGTGGAGGGACATCGACCAAATGCTGGAAAATGGGACCAGTTTATATTGTGAAAAATGATCAGTATGGACACCTTGAGCGAAAGGGCCTTTTTCCATGCTATGGATTCCGAGACATCATAAACCTCAATATCCTGATATTAATTCCCTCTGACTGCACAAACTGTTGTTCTGAACTGGGCATTGACGAACAGGTTGGAGAAATGGATCCTGTTTTAGTTGGTCAGTGCAATGCAATAAGCATTTCCGGGGCCGGGGGTGGGGGGGAGATGGAGACGGAATATGGAATTAGCTGGTTGTGATCCACATCTGATCGAATGAAAGTCCAGATTTCCACCTTGATAGAGAGGCTCTCCTTTGTGGCGAATATCCCAGAAAGGAATCAGGAGGCCTGCTTCCTAAAGTCATAATGTCTCATTTCCACGGGTGGGTTGGGGTTGCGATGGTCATGGTGTCATGGCTGACCGTTGAAAAGCTTCCCATGACAAAAAAATATCCAACTGGACTCTCGGTGAAGTGGGAATGAGTGGGAGTAGCAGCACTTCAGTTTGATGCTACATCTACAAGAGAAACTGTTTCACCATTCTCAAACAGGATCAGTAACCAGAAACTATTATTCCTCTCAACCTATTCTCAGAATGCATTCATGTAGAACTCTGAGCTCAAAACCTGCATGAATTTATGTAAACTCTGTTATCTCACTTTTTAGATTAGAATCAATCTAAATATCATGGCATCGACAGAGAACACAGGGGGCCAGCACGTTCAACATATTGTCTCGCTATCACCATTGTTAACAGCTAATTTTGCAGTTTTATGAACTTTGGTTAGGCTGCCCTGAGATTATTGCGTTTATTTCTGGTCATCACATTATTGGAAGGTTGAGAAGATTTTGAAGAAAATGCAGAAGAGCTTTTCCAGGATGCTGCCTGAATTGGAGGGCATAAGATTTAAGGAGCGGTTAGGAAAATCTAATACACATGTATATTCAGCATTATCAATTCCAGCTCTATATACCTTGCTATCTCTAACCTGCTCCAGCCCATACAGCCCATTCTACATTCATCATAGAGACAGAGACGTCTGAAGCATAGAAACAGGCCCTTTGGTCCGACTTTCCTTTGCCGTCCATTTTTCACAATCCCGTTTACCTGCATTTGGTCCATATCCGTCCGTGCATATCCTGTCCACATACCTGTCTAAATGTATCTTAAATGAGAAAATAGTAGTTACTTCCACCACTAATTCCAGCTGCACGTTCCAGACTATGATCACACTCTGTGTGAAGAAAAGTGCCCCTCTGGACCGATCTGTATCTCTCGCTCTCACCTTAAACCTTTTCCCTCTAGTTGTTGTCTCCCCTACCATGGGGAAAATCTGTCTAGAATTGAACTGATCTATGCATCCCTTGATTGTATATATCTTTTAAAATCAACCCTTAATCTCCTTTGCTGCAGGGAAAAATGTTTCAGCCTACCCAACCTCCCTTTGTAACTCAACTCTTCCAGTACAGCTCACATCCTAGTAGATCTATTCTGCACTCTTTCGAGTTTTATAATATCCTTTCTTTGGTGGAGCGACGAGAACTGTACAAAGTAAGCTAAATGTGTCCTCAACAACGTATTGTACAGCTTCAGTAAGACGTCCCATCCCCAATGCCCAATGCTCTGGTAGGCGAACGCTAGCATGCCAACTGCATTCTTTACGGTCCTGTCTACTCGTGACTCCACTTTAGTGTTTGTTGATGATACAAAACTCAACAGAAACGTGGGTCCGATGAAGGATTCGATCACTTACAGGGAACTTGGATAGTCTCAGTGAGGTTTGTATTTTATTCACTCCTGGGCAATAGACATTACAGGACACACCATTATCCGGGGAAGTAATGGCCTCGAAGTAGTCTTGCTTCTAGAATCTAACGTTCTTAAGAGACTGGCTTAAATCCCACCACGGCACATTGTGGAAATTGAATTCAACAAAAAGAAAATGAATTGAGAATCTACTGATAAACACATTACCGATTGTCAGAAAACTGCATCTGTCTCAGTCAAAAGAAAGGAAGGAAATCTACCTCCACACATGGCCTGGCCTCCGTGTAACCCCAGATCCACAACAATGCAGTTGAATCTCACCTGCCCGGTCAAATGACTCAGGAAACCAACAATCACCATGACGTCTCACCTTGACTGCAGCAGTTCTACAAAGCAGCTCAGCACCACCATCTCAACGACAACGAGGAAATAAAAATACACACAGGCCATTGTCCCACAGTGAATCAATAAAAATATTTCCCTTCTTTGTCCGCTGGAGGTGGTGGTGAGCTGCCTTGCTGACTCAAAGCAATCCTTTTGTGATAGGGGCAACCACAGTGCTAGGAGGATTGAGCGTGGCTTGGAGCGGTAGTTGAAAATGCTGCGGGTAACATACACATGCTGCCTTTTCCCTTCCCACGTGCAGTGCGTTTGAGTGTGTAAAGTGTTTCTGAAAGACTCTTGTTGAATCGTTGCATCGGTTGCATGGTACACACTGCTGTCACTGTGTGATGAACTGAAGTGAGTGAATCTTGAATTTAATGAATGAGGTGTCAAGTACGGGGCTGCTTTGTCTGGGTGGTGTCAGGCTTGTCGAGCTTTTGGAGCTGCATTCTTCCTGGCCAAAAGGAATTACTTTATCACCATCCTGACTTGGCGATGTTAACGGTGGACATGTATTCTATACGGTGCAGTTTTATGAAGTTTTCAGTGGATTACGAGGTCAGTTCTGTTTTAGTGAAGATTGGTTTGATCCTGTGATAGATGAATGACAATTTGTTCATTTGGAGCTGTTTATTAGCAGCTCGCAAACTGTGGCCTATAGATAATCAGTTTCTTCACGACCCTGGATCAGTGGTGCTGGAAGAGCACAGCAGTTCAGGCAGCATCCGAAAAGCTTCGAAATCCACGTTTCGGGCAAAATCCCTTCATCAGGAATAAAAGCAGAGGGCCTGAAGCGTGGAGAGATAAACTAGAGCAGGGTGGGGTGGGGATAGAGTAGCATAGAGTACAATAGGTCAGTGGGGGAGGAGATGAAGGTGATAGGTCAGCAAAGAGAGTGTGGAGTGGATAGGTGGAAAAGGAGCTGGGCAGGTCGGACAAGTCCGGACAAGTCAAGGGGATCGAGTTGCTGGAGGTTAGAAACTAGGATGAGGTGGGGGAAGGGGAAATGAGGAAGCTGTTGAAATCCACATTGATGCCCTGGGGTTGAAGTGTTCCGAGGCGGAAGATGAGGCGTTCTTCTTCCATGCGTCTGGTGGTGAGGGAGCGGCGGTGAAGGAGGCCCAGCACCTCCATATCCTCGGCAGAGTGGGAGGGGGAGTTGAAATGTTGAGCCACGGGGCGGTTTGGTTGATTTGTGCGGGTGTCTCGGAGATGTTCCCTAAAGCGTTCTGCTAGGAGGCGCCCAGTCTCCCCAATGTAGAGGAGACCGCATCGGGAGCAACGGATACAATAAATGATATGAGTGGATGTGCAGGTAAAATTTTGATGGATGTGGAAGGCTCCTTTAGGGCCTTGGATGGAAGTGAGGGAGGAGGTGTGGGCACAGGTATTACAGTTCCTGCGGTGGCAGGGGAAAGTGCCAGGATGGGAGGGTGGGTCCTGGGGGGGCGTGGACCTGACTAGGTAGTCACCGAGGGAACAGTCTTTGCGGAAGGCGGAGAGGGGTGGGGAGGGAAATATAATCCTGGTGGTGGGGTCTGTTTGGAGGTGGCGGAAATGTCGGCGAATGATTTGGTTTATGCGAAGGTTGGTAGGGTGGAAGGTGAGCACCAGGGGCGTTCTGTCCTTGTTGCGGTTGGAGGGGTTGTGTCTGAGGGCGGAGGTGCGGGATGTGGACGAGATGCGTTGGAGGGCATCTTTAACCACGTGGGAAGGGAAATTGCGGTCTCTAAAGAAGGAGGCCATCTGGTGTGTTCTATGGTGGAACTGCTCCTCCTGGGAGCAGATACGGTGGAGGCGGAGGAATTGGGAATACGGGATGGCATTTTTGCAAGAGGTAGGGTGGGAAGAGGTGTAATCCAGGTAGCTGAGGGAGTCGGTGGGTTTGTAGAAAATGTCAGTGTCATGTCGGTCGTCACTGATGGAGATGGAGAGGTCCACGAAGGGGAGGGAGGTGTCAGAGATGGTCCAGGTAAATTTAAGGTCTGGGTGGAATGTGTTGGTGAAGTTGATGAATTGCTCAACCTCCTCGCGGGAGCACAAGGTGGCGCCAATGCAGTCATCAATGTAGCGGAGGAAGAGGTGGGGAGTGGTGCCGGTGTAATTACGGAAGATCAACTGCTCTACGTAGCCAACAAATAGACAGGCATAGCTGGGGCCCATACGTGTGCCCATGGCTACCCCTTTGGTCTGGAGGAAGTGGGAGGATTAAAGGAGAAATTGTTAAGGGTGAGGACCAGTTCGGCCAAACGAATGAGCGTGTCGGTGGAGGGGTACTGTTGGGAACGTCTGGAGAGGAAAAAATCGGAGGGCTTGGATGCCCTGGTCATGGCGGATGGAGGTGTAGAGGGATTGTATATCCATGGTGAAGAAGAGGCGTTGGGGGCCGGGGAAACGGAAGTCTTGGAGGAGGTGGAGGGCGTGGGTGGTGTCTCGAACGTATGTGGGGAGTTCCTGGACTAGGGGGAATAGGACAGTGTCGAGGTAGGTAGAGATGAGTTCAGTGGGGCAGGAGCATACTGAGACAATGGGTCGGCCAGGGTGGTCAGGCTTGTGGATCTTGGGAAGGAGGTAGAACCGGGCAGTGCGGGGTTCCTGGACTATGAGGTTGGAAGCTGTGGGTGGGAGATCTCCTGAGGTGATGATGTTCTGTATTGTCTGGGAGATGATGGTTTGGTGATGGGGGGTGGGGTCATGGTCAAGGAGGCGGTAGGAAGAGGTGTCCTCGAGTTGGCGTTTGGCTTCAGCGATGTAGAGGTCAGTGCGCCAGACTACCACTGCGCCCCCTTTGTCCGCTGGCTTGATGGTGAGGTCAGGATTGGAGCAGAGGGATTGGAGGGCTGCGCGTTGTGAGGGTGAGAGGTTGGAGTGGGGGAGGGGGGTCGACAGGTTGAGGCGGTTAATGTCACGGCGGCAATTGGAAATGGTGAGGTCGAGGGCAGGTCATCGGCCAGCGCGGGGTGTCCACGTGGATGCAGTGTGTTGGAGGTGGGCGAAGGGGTCCTGGGAAGATGGGCGGGAATCCTGATTGTGAAAGTAAGCTCGGAGGCGGAGGAGACGGAAGAAGTGTTCGATGTCACGGCGTGTATTAAATTCATTGATGCGTGGACAGAGGGGGACGAAGGTGAGTCCTTTGCTGAGGACTGATCGTTCGTCCTCAGTGAGGGGGAGGTCTGGAGGGATGGTGAAAACTCGGCAGGGCTGGGAGTTGGGAGCTGGTGTGGGTGTAGAGCTGGGAGGGGGTTCGGAGCCAGGACCTGGAGTGGGTGTGATGGTGGGGGGAATGGGGGTAGAGTCATGAGCAGGGGTAGTGTTCCCCTCGGGGTTCTGGGGGGTGGGGATAGTGACAGTGGGGTCTGTGGGGGGCGTGTCAGCAGAATGCAGGTGAGTGGCGCTGGTGGTGGCGGAAGTGGTGGCAGACACGGCAGTAGGGGTGGCGTATGGCAGACACGGCCTGGGGGTGGCGGAAGCAGACACGGCAGTAGGCACCTCGTTTTTACCTCGTTTTTACTAGTTTCTTCACGACGTCGAGTTGTTATCCTGTCGCCTTCAGGTGGTCAGTCCATGTGTGGAGGGGGCTGGTTATTATCCTGTGGACTGTCGATGGTCAGTCCCTATGCGGGGGATTGTTGTTATCCTGTGGTCTCTCGGTGATCTGTCCCTGTGTGGGGAACTGTTTCCAAGGTATGGACAGCAGATCGTCATTACCTATGTAGGGGCACGTTATTTTCCCGTGACCTGCACATTATCCGTCCCTGTGTGGGGCTTTTTCCAACCTAAGGCTCGCAGATGGTCAGTCACTATGAAGGGGCTGGATAATATCCTCTGGGCTGCAAATTATTAGTCTCTGTCTGGGGGTCTGATTATTATCCTGTGAGCTGCAGCTGGTCAGTCTCTGTTTGGGGGCCTTTTATTTTCTCATGACTTGCACATCGTCCCTCCCTGTGTGCGCATAGTTACAACCTATGGCTCGCAGATGGTCAATCTCCTGTTGAGATCTGATTATTTTGCTGTGGCCTGGAGTTGATCGGGACCTGTGTGGGAAGCTGTTTCCAACCTGTGGCCTACAGATGGTCAGTCCCTGTATGGTGAACTATTCCTAACCAGTGGGCTGAAGATGGTCAGTCTCTGCGTGAGGGGCGGTAATTAACCTATGGCCAGTCCCTCTCTGGGGGCTGTAGATAGTCGCTGCTTGTGCAGGTGTGATTCTTAACTGTGGCCTGCAGCTGATCAGTCCCTCTGTGCGGTCCAGTTGTTAGCCAGTGAGCTGCAGATAGCCAGTCGCCGTGTTGGGGGTCTTTATTGTCTTGTGGCCTGCAGATGGTCAGTCCCTGTGCGGAGGTGTTTATTAACCTGTGGACTGCAGATGTTCAGTCCCCCGTGGGGGAGCTGTCTCCAACCTGTGGAT
Organism: Chiloscyllium plagiosum; assembly: GCF_037043375.1. Taxonomy (NCBI): domain Eukaryota; kingdom Metazoa; phylum Chordata; class Chondrichthyes; order Orectolobiformes; family Hemiscylliidae; genus Chiloscyllium; species Chiloscyllium plagiosum. Next base: position 23,785,727 of record NW_028270179.1, read on the forward strand.
TTTGGTGGTCAGTCTCTGTTTGAGGAGACTGTTTGCACAGGGACTTGTGATAAGTATTATGGTCTTGGATTGGCCAATATTGTGTGGGTAGCAGTGTGTAATGTTACGGTCTATGAATGGTCAGTTTTGTATAAGGAAGCTGTGTTTAGTATTATGGTTTGTGAATCGTCATTATTGTGGCGGGAGCTGTGTTTGACATTACAATCTATAAATGATCAATATTGTATGGGTGAACTGTACTTATGATGATTGTAGATGAATGTTCAGTTTTCCATAAGGGAGGTTTGTTGTGATATTGTAGTCTACACATAATCAGTATTGATGAGGTAAGCGCTATGTATAATGTTACTGTCTATGAATGGTCAGTTTGGTGAGAGTGAGCTGTGTTGAATATTGTGGTCAGTGTCGCAAAGTCAGCTATGTTTAATTTTGCATCAAATGAATGGTCAGTTTTGTTTGGGTGAGCTATTTCTAATAGTACCGGCTATTAATGGCCAGCTTTGTTTGGATGCGCTGTGTTTAATATTATGATCTATGAATGGTCAGTTTTGCACTGGGAGCTGTTTTTAATATTGGTGTATGAATGGTCTACTTTGTATGGGGTGCTGTGTTTAATATTACGATGTGTAGTGTCATAGTCATAGAGATGTACAGCATGGAAACAGACCCTTCGGTCCGACCCGTCCATGCCGACCAGATATCCCAACCCAATCTAGTCCCACCTGCCAGCACCCGACCCATATCCCTCCAAACCCTTCCTATTCAGATAGCCATCCAAATAATTCTTAAATGTTGCAATTTTACCAACCTCCACTACATCCTCTGGCAGCACATTCCATACACGTACTACTCTCTGCGTGAAAAAGTTTCCCCTTAGGCCTCTTTTATATCTTTCCCCTCTCAACCTAAACCTATGCCCTCTAGTTCTGGACTCACCGACCCCAGGGAAAAGACTCTGTCTATTTATCCTGTCTATGCCCCTCATAATTTTGAAAACCTCGATAAGGTCACGCCTCAGCCTCTGACGCTCCAGGGAAAACAGACCTAGCCTGTTCAGCCTCTCCTTGTAGCTCAGATCCTCCAAGCCTGGCAACATCCTTGTAAATCATTTCTGAAGACTTCCAAGTTTCACAACATCTTTCCGAGATGAAGGAGACAAGAATTGCACGCAATATTCCAACAGTGGACTTACCCATGTCCTGTACAGCCGGAACATGACCTCCCAACTCCTGTACTCAATATTCAGACCAACAAAGGAAAGCATACCAAACACCTTCTTCACTATCCTATCTACTTGCGATTCCACTTTCAAGAAGCTATGAACCTGCACTCCAAGGTCTCTTTGTTCAGCAACACTCCCTGGGACTTTACCATTAAGTGTATAAATCCTGCTAAGATTTGCTTTCCCAAAATGCAGCACCTCGCATTTATTTGAATTAAACTCCATCTGCCGCTTCTCAGCCCATTGTCCCATCTGTTCCAGATGCTGTTGTAATCTGAGGTAACCCTCTTCGATGTCCACTACACCTCCAATTTTGATGTCATCTGCAAACTTACTAACTGTACCTCTTATGCTCGCATCCTAATCATTTATGTAAATGAGAAAACGTAGAGGGCCCAACACCGATCCTTATGGCACTCCACTGGTCACAGTCCTCCAGTCTGAAAAACAACCCTCCACCACTACCCTCTGTCTTCTACCTTTGAGCCGGTTATGTATACAAGTGGCTAGTTCTCCCTGTATTCCATGAGATCTAATCTTGCTAATCAATCTCCCATGGGGAACCTTGTCGAACGCCTTACTGAAGTCCATATAGATCACATCTACTGCTCTGCCCTCATCCGTCTTCTTTGTTACTTCTTCAAAAAACTCAATCAATTTTGTGAGACATGATTTCCCACGCACAAAGCCATGTTGACTATCCCGAATCAGTCCTTGCCTTTCCAAATACAAACACATCCTGTCCCTCAGGATTCCCTCCAACAACTTGCCCACCACCGAGTCAGGCTCACCGGTCTATAGTTCCCTGGCTTGTCTTTACCGCCCTTCTTAAACAGTGGCCGCCTTGCTAATCATTGAGGGGCCCTATTCTCTCCCTAGTTACTATTTCCTCCTTAATATATTTGTAAAAACCTTTGAATTCTCCTTAATTCTATTTGCCAAAGCTTTCTCATGTCCCCGTTTTGCCCTCCTGATTTCCCTCTTAAGTATACTCCTAATTCCTTTATACACTTCTGATGTTTCACTCGATCGATCCTGTCTATACCTGGCATGCGCTTCCTTCATTTTCTTAACCAAACCCTCAATTTCTTTCATCATTCGCATTCCCTATACATACCAGCCTTCCCTTTCACCCTGACAGGAATATACTTTCTCTGGATTCTCGTTATCTCATTTCTGAAAATTCCCATTATCCAACCTTCCCTTTACCTGCGAACATTTGCCTCCAATCAGCTTTCGAAAGTTCTTGCCTGATACCAAAATCGACCTTTCTCCAATTTAGAACTTCAATTTTTAGGTCTGGTCTATCTTTTTCCATGACTATTTAAAATCTAATAGAATTATGGTTGCTGGCCCCAAAGTGCTCCCCCACTGCCACCTCAGTCACCTGCCCTGCCTTATTTTCCAAGAGTAGGCCAAGTTTTGCACCTTCTCTGGTAGGTACATCCACATACTGAATCAGAAAATTATCTTGTACACACTTAAGAAATTCCTCTCCATCTAAACCTTTAACACTATGGCAGTCCCAGTCGATATTTGGAAAGTTAAAATCCCCAATCATAACTACCCTATTATTCTTACAGATCTCCTTACAAGTTTGTTTCTCAATTTCATTCTGACCATTGGGGGGTCTATAATACAATCCCAATAAGGTGATCATCCCTTTCTTATTTCTCAGTTCCACCCAAATAACTTCCCTGGATGTATTTCCGGGAAGATCCTCCCTCAGCACAGCTGTAATGGTATCCCTGATCAAAAATGGCAGTCCCCCTCCTCTCTCGCCTCCCTTTCTATCCTTCCTGTAGCATGTGTATCCTGGAACAATTAGCTGCCAGTCCTGCCCATCCCTGAGCCATGTTTCTGTAATTGCTATGATATCCCAGTCCCATGTTTCTAATCATGTTCTGAGTTCATCTGTCTTCCCTGTTAGGCCTCTTGCGTTGAAATAAATAAAGTTTAATTTATTAGTCCTACCTTGTCCTGCCTGCCCTGACTGTTTGACTCACTTCTGTCCTCAGCTGTACCCATCTCAGATCGATCTCTTTCCTCACTATCTCCCTGGGCCCCACCCCACCTTACGAGTTTAAAGCCTCCCATGCAGTTCTAGCAAATTTCCCTGCCAGTATATTAGTTCCCTTCCAATTTATGTGCAATCCGTACTTCTTGTACAGTTCACTTCTACACCAAAAGAGATTCCAATGATTCAAAAATGTGAATCCTTCTCCCATACACCAGCTCGTCAGCCATGTATGCATCTGCTCCAACCTCCTATTCCTGCCCCTACTAGCTTGTAACACTGGGTGTAATCCAGATATGTATGTTTGGTCACCACTGAGTGGGGAGCTGTGTTTATTATTATGGTCTATGAATGGTCAGGTTTGTACGGGGAATTATGTTTACCGTAAGTGTGTATGATTGTTCGTTTTTTTATGAGTAAGCTGTGATTTGTATTATTGTCTATGAATGGTCAGTTTTGTTTTGGGAGTTGTGTTTAATATTATCGTGCATGGATGTTCCGTTTTGCATGATACAAAAACGAGCCATATTTTGTATCATAATCTCTGAATGCCCATTTTTTGTTTGGACTGTATTTAATATTCTGGTCAACCAATGGTCGGTTTTGTATGGGTGAGCTACGTTTAGCATTATGGTGTATGAGTAGGCAGTTTCATGCCAGGAGCTGTGTTTAAATTTATGGTCCAGGAATGGCTCGTTTTGTGAATGGAACCGTATTTCATTTTAGTCAATGAATGGCCAGTTTTCAGAGGGGAGCTGTGTTTATCATTACAGTCTGCCAATGGTCAGTTTTGTGTGGGGCAGGTGTGTTTAATATTGCGGTAAATGAATAGTCACTTTTCTTTCGGTAGCTGTGTTTAATGTCACGGTCTATGAATGCCCAGTTTTATGTGGGTGAGCTGTATTTAATATTACGGTCTGCGAGCGGTGAGTGTCTCGAAGTCAGCAGTGTTTAATGCTACACACTATAAATGGTCAGTTTTGTGTGAGTGAGCTGTGTTTCATGTTGGAATCGCGAATTGGTCAATGTCGTGAAGTCAGTTGTGTATAACGTTCCAGTTTATGAATGGTAATTTTAGCGTGTAAAGCTGTGTTTAATATTATGATCTATGCATGGTCAGTTATGCTTGGGGAGCTACGTTTACCATTACGGTCATTGATTGGTCAGTTTTGCGTGGGGAGCTGTGTTCCATATTTCAGTATATAAAAAGCCAGTTTTGTGTGGAAGATGTGTTTAATATTACTGTCAATTAGTCATCCGTTTTGGGTGTGGAGTTGTGTTCAATATTACAGTCTATGAATGGTCAGTTTTGTGTAGGTGAGCCGTGTTTAATATTACAGTCTTTCAATTGTCACTTTTCTGTGCATGGTCTTTGATTAATATTATCGTCGACGAATGATGAGTTTTCAATGGTTTGCTGTGTTTAATCTCATCGCTTATAAATGGCCAGTTTTTGTGGGTGAGCTGCGTTTAATATTAGGGTCTGTGAATGGTCAGTTTGTGCAGGGAACCGTGTTTAATCTTTTTTGTGCAAAGCTGTTTTTAATCTTACCGTGTATGAATTGTCACTTTTGTGTTCGTGAACTGTGTTTAATATTACAATCTATGAGTGGTAATTCTTGTATGGGGCAGCTGTGTTTAATATTACTGTCTGAAAGGTAACTTATATGTGAGTGAGCTGTGATTAAGGTTGTGGTCAAAGAATGGTCAGTTTTGTGTTAGTGAGATGTGTTTAATATTTTGGTCTAGGAATGGTCAGTACTCTGCAGGAAGTTGTGTTTAATGTTGGTCCATGAATGGTCAGCTTTGAGCGTGGAGCTTTGTTTAATAGTACAGTCTACAATTGATCAATTTTGTGTGGGTGAGTTGTGTTTAATATTGAGATCCGCGAGTTGTCAGTGTCCTGAACATAGCCGTGCTCAATATTATACAGTATGAATGGACAATAATGTGTTGCGTTGCCATTAATATTACAGTCTCTGAATGTTCAGTTTGTTACTTTGGTATGTGTTTAATACTTTGCTAAATGAATGGCCACTTTTGCACGAGGATGTATGTTCAATATTAGTGTGTTTGTGTGGTCAGTTTTGTATGGGGAGCTGCGTTTACTCTACGGTCTAATGAATGGTCAGTTGCATGCCAGGAGCCGAGTTTCATGTTACAGCCTATGCATGGGCTGTGTCTAATATTACGATCAATAAATGGTAAGTTTTGTTTGGGGACCTCTGTTCAACATTATGGTCAATGAATTGTGTAAGTGTGTGTGAAACTGTTTTTAATATTATGCACTATGAACTGTCAATTCTGTGTGGGTGAACTGTGTTTAATATTAGCGTCTAAGAACGGTCATTTTTGTTTGGATATGCCATGAGTAATATTAGTCTTTCAATTGTCAGTTTTGATTGGGAGCTGTGTTTAATATTGCATTCTATGAATCGACAGTTTTATGTGTGGAGTTGTTTTTAACATTATGGTCTATGAATGGCAAGGTTTGTGTGGAGAGTTGGGTTTATTATTGTGGTGTGTGAATGTCCCTTTTTGGGTTGTCATATTAAAGTAAGGGTCTTTGAATGGTCAGTTTCATTTTGCGAAGCTGCGTTTAATACGGTCTATGAACAGTCAGTTTTGTATGGGTAGTTGTGTTTAATGTTACAGTTTAAGAATCGACAGTTTTGTGATGGGTCTGTGTTTAACATTACAGTCAATGAATGGTCAGTTTTGAGTGGGGAGCTGTGTTCAATAGAACTGTCTGTGAATCGTCAGTATTGTGTAGGGTCTTTGAGTGTTAATATTTTGTGGGTGAGTTGTGATGAATGTTATATTGCATGAATGGTCAGTAATGTGTTTAATATTACATTTATGAATGATCAGTTTTGTATGGTTAGCTGTATTTAATCTTATGGTCTATGAATGGGCAGCTTTGTGTGGGGAGATTTGTTTAATTTTGTGGTCAATGTATGGTCAGTTTTTGTGCGTTCGAGCTGTGTTCGATATTTGTGTCTATGAATTGTCACTTTTGTCCGGGGTGCTGTGTTTATTAAAATGGTCGCTAAACGATCAGATCTGAGTTGCGAGCTGTGTTTACTCTACAGACTGTGAAAGGTTAGTTTCCTGCCAGCAGCTGTGCTTAATATTTCAGTCTGTGAATAATTAGTTTTGTGTGGATGACCTTTTTTAATATTACAGTCAATGAATGTTGACATTTCTTCTGAATGTTGTGTTGAGTATTGCTGTATATGAATTGTCAGTTTTGTCTGGGTTCATTGCGTTAATATTACGATGAGTTTTCGGCGGAGAGCTACGATTATGATTAATCTATGAAGGGTCAGTGTTGTTCTGGGAACTTTAATTAATATTGTGGTCTATGAATCGTCAGTTTTGTGTTGGTATCATGTTAATATCAGGGTCTTTGAGTAGTCAGATTTTTATGGGTGAGCTGTTTCTAATTTTTCTGTCTGTGAATTGTCACTTTTCTACGGGGAGCTGTGTTTAATCATACATTCTCTGAATGGTCACTTTTGTGTGGTGAGCTGTGTTTATTTTACGGTCTATGCAAGGGTGGTTACATGTCAGGAGCTGCGTTTAACATAACGGTCTATGAATGGTCAGTGAAAAACTCCGTAATCCATGTGAATTCCATCTCATCTCAATTTCTCAGGAGATCTCTGACTGTGATATTACTCTTTACTCAGCCTCTTTATTCAATGCTTATCTGAGATAAATACATTCCGAGCTAGTTGTACAATGTTTTGTTCCAGGAAACACTGACAGAAAGAAACATTTTACAAATTCCTCTTTGAGATCACTCTTGATGTGTGATCGCCCAAGATGATATGTAGATTACTGCATCAGCCGTAACAGCCCCCCGAAGGAACCAACAGAGACCGAGTGCAGCGGCCAATCCTCGACCCCGTGGGTTTGCAATCTAAATCACCATCCCAGTATCCGTTACTGGGGGGTCAACGGAGTGAGCGGGAGAGTGGATCACACAGTGAGCGTGAAAATGGATGTGACCAGCACTCGACAAGTACAATGGCAGTCGCTGTGCTTTCCTTCTCGTCCTCTCCCCTTCCTCCCACTCTCCTCACCTCTGTCCTCCCACTCCCACCGCGCTGAACTGTGAATCTGCACTGGCAGTGCAGGCAATCTGAGTTCAAACAGCAGTTCCTGCTCTGAAGTTATCTTAGACCCATCCCTCGCCACTGTGCCAACACCTTGTGCAGCTAAGATCGTGTGATAGCTGATTTGTAATGGTGTCCCCAAGTTAAATATGCCAAACACGCATCTTTCACACCCTGAGGATGGAGTTGGGACATGGAACATCAGGACTCATTATGGAAAGTCCCACCAGCGACAGACTGGAACGCCATACCGCCATTATTCCCCAGGAACACCGACGCTATGATACAACCGTGAGTGAAACCTGGCCGGAGGCAGGGGAAGGAGATCTCAGCTCAGAGAGCAAAGTGGCGGCGGCACATTTCTCTAGGAAGTCAAGGCCGAAGAAGAGGCCTCCATCCACGGAGTCAACTTCACAGTGAAAACCAAACTGATGGACCAACTCTGAGCTCCCCTGTGAAATACATCAACACCTCATGGCCCTCGGCCTCCCCCTTGCTGGGAACTAATGTTACAACAATGGCGTGAAACCCTTCTGCAAATTAAACCAGACTCACAGAGAAAGCTCAACTCGCCTCGTAATCTGTGAAAGTATGAGTGACAAGAACTACCCAAATTCCACTGTTTAGAGAATAAATATCAATTGTATTCTTTAACTTTAAAAGTGAATATTAAACAACAGCTATTTACAACTCTAAGTCTCGTTTCTCTTAAACGTTATCAACCGTCCACTCTCTAACAATAAAAGTTCCCAATTAATTTAAAGCAACTGAATTTTCAAAGCTACTCAGAGGCTGTCATCATTGTCGGTCTTCTATGCACTGCCAGATGTTCCTGGGTTGTTATCGGTCTTTTGCTGCAAAGCTGTTTCATATGAAAAACGTATCTTTGACAGAGAATTTTTTTTGACCTGCTGTCTCTCAATGTAATTGGACGCTCCCTCTGATTATCTTTCAAAATGCCAGCTACTTTACAGCCCGAGCAACGGATCGTTTCTTTGGTTTGATGTCGTCAAAGACATAAGATTGAAATTCGTTCTGGTTTTTCATCTTGGGGCTTAATCTAAACTGGTTAAATTTGGACTGTTTTGAAAACAGCCAAAGGTAACATATTTTCAACTTTCCAGTACACTCTACGATTGATAGTCGGTCACATGACAGTTACCTGCAAACTCTCAGTGCCACGGAGATTTGACTCTCTCTTAAAGGCACAGGACATGCCTGCAAATTCATAAAACCAGTATGTCACCATATTCAGTGCGCATGCAACAACGCTCCATGTATCGGCTGGGGGCAAGATGGAATTCTATTCCAGCATTGACCAATCTCTCTCTCTCAGCACTCTGCAGTGAATAAACTAATTTTCCATGAGACTTCAACGACACAGTCTGGAAAAGTGCAGACCTCTCGGACAATGTAAAAAGGAAAGAGGGAAGAGAGAAGCAAAACTCCAATGCCACACTTGCCCTGACGAAATGCTGCTTACCCAACTAATTCATCACCACCACACTGTTCCCACAAAGTAACAAATACAGGACAACGTGGCAGCAGTCGTGCCCCAAACACTGGTTCCTGCTTAAATACGTCATCGTCAGAGCAAAGGATCAGAATGACGTGAGAATCAACTGCGCCATGGGATAGGAGCCGCCGACTGTTGGATAGACCATCGGCTGATCCGAGCCATGTTCAACATATATAAAGCCCTGCCGCAGTGGAGACACCTGAAGCAGAGCCACAGCAAGTTCAATACTGAGGCACTCGAAGAGAGTGAAAAGAGAGCCTCATAAAGCTAGCCCCTCTCCACAAACCGGACGACCTTCAGCAACAGGATGCCAATAGCCTCTTGTCCAAACTCAAGGCCGCCTTCATTAATGCATGCAAACACTCGACCGGTCACTTAACCAGGAAACACTACTACTGATTTATCCAGAATGACCATGAGATACAAGAACTGATACATTGGAAGCACATGGCATTTATCCACGATCCTTGCGTGATCTCCATAAACTACTTCAGAGCCAACGGCACACCTTAACTGTGTCTCCTCTTTCAGTCTCCATGACTGTCCCTCTCTGTGTAACCTTCTTCAGTCCACACGAGCCTCCCGTTCTCCATAAACGCTTTCAGTCCTCACGACTCTCTCTATCTTTGTAACCTTCTTCAGTCCACACGAAACTCCCTATCTGTATTGCCTCTTTCAGGCTCCACGAAATTTGCTTTCTGTGCGAACTCCTTGAGTTCCCAGAGCCCTCACTTGTTGTGTAATCTGCTTCAGTCCATAATACCTGATCTATCTGTGCAACGTCCTTCAGTCCCGACAACCCTCCCTATCTGCGTAACCTCTTTAGTCCTTCCGACCCTCCCTTTCCATGTAACCTCCTCCAGTTCATTACGACCCAACCTACCTGCTTATCTCCTTCAGTCCCCATGGATCCCTTATCTCTATACCCTCCTTCATTCCCTCGACACTCCCTATCTGTGTAACCTCGTTCAGTCCCCACTGTCCTCCATGTCTGTGTAGCATTCTTCTGTACCTACGGCCCTTCCTATCTCTGTAACCTCCTTCAGTCCCCACAACACTCTCTATATGTATAAGCTCTTCGTTCTCTACAGCCCTCACTCCTTCAGTGACCACGGCGCTCCCTATTTGTGTAACCTCCTTCAGTACCCACGACACTCCATATTTGTGTAGCCCACAAGTCCCCCCGTTCCCTGGAAACTTCTTCTGGCCCCACGACCCTCGCTCTCTGCATAACCTCCTTCACTCGCCACAGGCCTCCCTATCTGTATAATCTCCTTCAGTCCCCACTGTCAATAGACAATAGACAATAGACAATTGGTGCAGGAGGCCATTTTGCCGTTCGAGCCTGCACCACCATTCAATATGATCATGGCTAATCATCCTTAATCAGTATCCTGTTCCTGCTTTATCTCCATAACCCTTGATTCCACTATCCTTGAGAGCTCTAACAAACTCTTTCTTAAATAAATCGAAAGACTGGGCTTCCACTGCCCTCTGGGGCAAAGTATTCCACACAGCCACCACTCTCTGGGTGAAGAAGTTTCTCCGCATCTCTGTCCTAAATAGTCTACACCGTATATTTAAGCTGTGTCCTCTGGTTTGGCACTCACCCATCAGGGGAGGACTATAGAGATAGTCCTCCCTATCTCCATAACCTCTCTCATTCACTCGACCTCCCAGTCAGAGTAATCTCATTCTTCAAAACCTAGAAGACCCCACATATGTCAAAGTGCTTCGTTACCTTCAATCCTCTCAAATTTTGTAACTTCCATTAGTTACTAATCCATTCTTAGCTTTATAACGTAATATCATGCAGTGTCTAAATCTCTCTCGATCTTTGTGTGCTCCTGCAATCGCTACAACTGTTCCTGTGTTTGTAACGTTGATCCACACCTTGAAATCTCCTAAATTATGAACCTTCTTCTGGCACTTCCTTTATGTTACCGTCCCCTGCTCTTAGGAACCTGCCCATTTATCTGATCCCCTGCTGTCTCTCGAGCCCTCCATATCTCCAACATCCACCAGCCTTCACAACCCTCCCAACATCTGTAATGTCTTCCAATCGCTTCAACGTCCTCCTTTGCTGCAAATTCCTCCAGTCTCTGTATCACTTTTCATTTGCCAATCCCAATGCAGTCTCTAAAATCGGTCTGTGTCTGAAGTGCTTCGCTTTCTAATCTCCATAAGTCTGCAAGTCTCGCTAAAATTCATAAACTCCTCCGGCTACATAACCAGCCCTACCTCTCCCAGCTCTTCCTCACCCATTAACCGTTCCATTCTTATACATACTATAACGCCTGTAACACTTTTTTTCTGTCTATCTTGTGGATGTGTCGAAAAGCTTTCCTGCCTGTACACTGCTGCAAACCCCTCCACTCCCTCCATGAAACACCTAATTCCGTGTTAACTATTCTGTTCTTGAGAACAATCTGTGGAGCACCAAAAACCTCCCCTCGTTGATTAATTCCCTCAGGGGTCCTGCAGGATTCCTGATCTGTATCACCCACTCCAATCTGTGTTAGTCTCCAGTTTGTAAGACTGAATATCAGTATCAGCTCATCCAGTCTCGTAATCCACCTACGTATCTCGATATCCTTCCGCAGCTCTTACACCCCAATCTATGCAAAGTCACAATCCTCAACCATCCCTACCTAGGGTACCTCCTCCAGTTTGTTGATACCCCCTATGTATGTAGGTGCTTCTGGTCTGTAAAAGCTTCCACACTCCACAAATTCCCTGTCTGAGTAACTTGTAGAAGGCACAAGCATTCTTATATTTGTAAACTTCTGCAGACACAACAATCCTCCATATCTCTGTTAGGTTCTCCAGTCTTCTCTTTAGAACACTCCTCTCTCTGTGTGCGCTCCGCTTTCTGCCTGTCTCTCACTACACCCATCCCTATTCATGGAGTATAATTCAGCCTGCTCTGTTTCTGCAAATCCATCCAATTCCTAAAGCTCTTCATTCCACTAACATTCTCGACTGCTTGCATCTGCGCTTAACTCTGTCACACCCTCGAGCCCCTGAGCATGTCCCTATCTCTGTGCCCTCTGTCCATCCCTTTAACTCCCACGAACACTGAAACACACCAGGGATTTGCAACAAGGGCAACTGGAATGACAGCATTAACTGAAGTGAACAGATATGATCGAACTTTCATTATGAAAATATGACTGAAGAATGCCCATGACTGGCAAGTGAATATTGAAGGGTTGTCAGAACTTAGGCAGGATTGTTAAGAAGTCCAACAAGGTCTGGTAACGCTGTGATGAAAGGATGCATTCAGTGAATTTCTGGGACAATCAAATGGATATGAAAATCAAAATTCAGATTCTATTTGGATGAAGATGAGAAACAGAAGGAAGCAGTAACCATCAACAGGATATATTTTATCAACACCAAGCAGTGATGGTAAAGTAAATATGGTTACAATAAGGAAATTGAATGTACCTGTAGCAAGTGCAGTACAATTCCTGTGTGCTACAGCAGTCTCCGTCCTGACGAGATAACTAATGCGTATCAGGACTGTAATAGATGGAATCCTGCATCTTATACAAGATGGTGTTCCGTTACAGCGTGTGAAGAAACCATCAAGGGAACGGGATATTCCGGACCAAATGTTGTGCTAAGAGAACTATCTAATAACCTCGTTTTAAAGAATCTTTCTAAGCAGAGAACCAGAATAAGATATAATCCTTTTATTGAGCTTGAATTTGATGAAGAGAAAGCCATGAGTGGAGGAGATGAATTAAACCATTTGTCCCATTGCGTGTTTCCGGTATTCATTGGTACCATGGCTGATCCGATAACCCCGACCTCTAGGTTCCTGCCTTTCCCATGCCACCCTTGTTTCCCTGATGAATTAAAGTCTTACCATTTCTGCTGTAAGTATACTTACTGACCCAGCCTCTACAGCTCTCTGCTGCAAGGAATTCCATAGATTAATTACCCTCTGAGTGAATTAATTACCTCCTTCGCATCTCTGTCTCCGATGGGTGAGCCGTTGCTGGGATTCTGGTTATAGATTCTCACACAAAGGAAAACAAGTCCAATGGCAAAAGTAATTATTGCAGACAACAAGAAACTTTGTGGAGTTATGGATACTAGGGACAGTATCAATAGTTGCAGCAGGATAAGTTCAGTTGAAACATTAGATGAAGAAAAGGTAAATAGAATTTAACTTGACATGTGTAAGATGATGCCTTCGTCGGGGTTAATTTTAAGAAAGCTGTGATATACTGAGGGACAATTATATACAAAGGGATCTTGGCGCACCTCCAATGCTTCATGAAAGTGACAATACAATTTGGTGAGGTCGGAAAGAAAGCAGATGGCATTGTTGTCCTCACCATTCGCAGAACTGAGAAGGAATGTTTGCATGTTATGGTGTATGGATATGAAACTTTTGAAAATGTTTGGCCATACTTGAACTAGTATGTGTTGTTCACATTGACATACGACAGACAGGATATGGAGGATTTGGAAAGGGTGCAAAAGCAGATTATCAACATGCTGCCTGTGTTTGTTGTTTTCAGAGTGTGTTTGCTATAAGGTGAGATTGAACAAACTTGGATTGTTTGGCTCGTGTCAAATGCGAAGTGGTGACTGTATAGATTTACATAAAATTAGGAGAGGCAAGAACAACGTGGATAGTCGAAATCTCTTTTTTCAGTGCAGAAGATTTAAATACAAAGGTGCACAAGATTAGGGTGAGGTTCGGAAAGTTTAAATGAGATGGGGAAGCAATTGTTTTCTTTTTGCAATGAGGATGGAAAGTGCCTTGGGGACTAGTGAAAGCAGAATTGTGAGCAAAGAATTTAAGTGGCACCTCAGCAGAAACATGTGGATGGGGTGTACAGAGAGTGGGGGCATTGAGAGGGAGGGCGAGAGAGAAAGATTGGTGAGAGTTGAGATAGAGTCGCAGGGGAGAAGGGAGAGTTGGAGATAGTGGGAGGAGGACAGAGATAGAGAATGGGAAGATGGAGACAGAATGGGTGGGGCCAGTGAGAGACAGGCAGCGAGGAAGACGGGTAGAGGGAGAGAGAAAGAAAGAAAGGGAGGAGAGTGGGACCGGGGTAGAGAGAGGGAGTGGGGAGAGTTAGAGAGAGACAGCGTGCAAGAAGGTAGATCGAGAGAGGGAGTGGAGAGTGGAAGGTGTGTGGAGAGAGATATTGGGAGGGGTGAGAGGGATAGATTGGGGGTGGAGAAAGGGAGCGAAGGAGTGTGTTAAAGATATAAATTGGGGTGGTATGGACTGAGATTGTGAGGGAGTAGACGGAGAGAGAGAAAGGAGAGACAGTGAGGAAGGGAGGAAGTGGCGAGAGAGAGAATTGGACGGAGGCAGTGAGAGTGGGTGTGGTACAGAGAGAATGTAAGGGGGTAGAGCGAGAGAGCGGGCTTGGGAGAGAGAGAGAGAGGGAAGTTTAGAATGAGAGAGAGAGTCGTAGTGTTTAGAGAGAGACAGTGGGTATACTGAGAGTGTGTAGGGGTATAGAGAGAGAGTGGGAGGCGGTTCAAGAGAGAGAAACAGAGAGACAGGGAGGGATGTATATAAACAGAGCGGGAGAGAGTGGGAGAGGACTTTTCAGAGAGTTGGAGACAGAGACAATGGGAGGCGGGAGAGAGAGAAGGAGGGGCCAGAGAATCAGAGAATGGCAGTGTGATAAATAGAGGGAGACAAAGGGGGAGAGGAGAGTGGGAGCTGTGTAGAGAGAGAAGCGAGTGTCCAGAGAGAGGGGGTAGAGTGTAGTTGGAGAAAGAGAGTGAAATGTTGTAGAGAGATAGAGAGTGGAAAGGGGGTGGAGAGAGACAGTCAGACAGACAGTGAGAGGGCAGTACAGGAAGGGAGAGAGTGGGAGAAAACAGAGGGAGAGGAGAGTCGTAAGCGTGCAGAGGAAGAGAGAGAATGGGCTGGAATAGAGGGAGAGATCTCGGGTGGAGCAATAGTGAGAGAGTTGCTAATAGATAGAAAGTAGGAGGGGTGTAGTGACAGAGGGAGTGGCAGGGTTTTGAGAGCAAGATCGAGCAAGAGAGAGAGGAGGATAAAGAGAGGCGAAAGGGTTGAAGAAGAGACAAAGCCTTGGAGAGTTGTAAAGAGAGAGAGGGCGGAGGCAAAGAATGAGAGTGGGAGGGTAGAAGAGAGAGATACAGAGAGTGGGAGGGGATTAGAGAGAGAAAAGGAGGAAGGTGGTATGGAGAGAGAATGAGAGAGATTGGGAAAGCAGTAGAGAGTGAGGGAGAGTGCAATGTTATAGAGCCATAGAGTGGCAAGGTGGTACGGAGAGAGAGAGAGACGCGTGGGCGGAGAGGGAGAGAAAGAGAGGAAGGTAGAGGGAGACTGAAACAGAGTGGGGGGCGTAAAGGGGCTGAGTTTGTGGACAGTGGAGAGAACGAGAGAGTTGGAGCATGGTAGACAAAGAGAAAGATAGATTGAGAGGGATGTAGTGAGAGAGGGTAGAGGGAGAGAGCGCGTTTGAGGTGCAAACCTGGAGAGAGGGTAAGAGTAGGATAGGATGTAGAGAGTGAGTGGGAGGGGATAGATGGAGAAAGATAACGAGAGAGAGAGAGATTGTGCAGCATGTAGAGATTGAAGAATGGCAGTTCGAATGAATAAGAGAGAGGGATGGGGAAGAGAGAGGAAGGGAATCGGGAAGCAAGAGAGAGAGAGTGAGAGGGGAAATTAGAGAATGTGTGAGAGAGTTGTCGAGAGAGAGGGGTGAAGGGTAGAGATACATATTGTGGAAAGCGAGAGTGGCGGTGTAGAGATAGAGTGCAGGGGTAGAGCGAGACAGAGTGGGTGGAGAGTAGAGAGAGGCACAGGGCGAGTTAAATGGCTTACAGAGAATGATGGGATGGTTTAGAGACAGAGAAATTAGAGGAGATGGCCCGGGAGAGACAGAGGAGGAGCCGATCGGGAGAAGGTGAGTCTATGAAAGGGGTACAGTGCGAGGGTAGAGAGAGAGACAAAATGGGAGGGTTCAGAGAGAATTAGTCAGCGGGGTGTAGAAAGACGGAGAGTGTGGTAATAGGCACATGAAGGGAAAGTGGGACGGCGGTACCGGGAGGGATCTAGATAGAGTTGAAAGGGTGAATAGGGAAAGAAGGAGGGGTATAGACGGAGAGATTAAGAGGTGGGAAGAGAAAGAAAGTGAGACTGGAATGGTTTGAACAGAGACAGTAGGAGTGGGTACAGAGAGAGATAAGGAATTAGCGGGGCTTAGGGGGAAATTGGATACGGTGTAGAGAGAGTAGGAGAGGGTACCTAAGGAGAGAATGAGAGATTGGGAGGAGTGCTGAGAAAGCAGGAGGGAAGTTAGAGAGAAAGAAATAGGGAGGGGATGGAGAGAAAGAGAAAGGGACTTAGACAGAGAGTGTGACGGATGTCGGGAGAGAATGTGTGAGGCGAGTAGAGAGTGAGTCAGAGAGAGGGAGGGAGGGGTAGAGAGACAGAGTAGGAGGGTTTGAAGAGAGAGAAGGAGGGAAGTTAGGGAGAGAGAGGGAGGTGGTAGCGAGACGGACGTGCTTAAATAGAGAGTGTGAGGTGGAGTAGGGGCAGACAGAGTGTAGGATTTCAGAGAGAAAGCGAGAGAGAGGGAGTGAGGTCGAAACATAGAGTGAGAAGAGTGTAGAGGAAGAGTGTGGCGTGTATTGAGAGGGAGTGAGAGTGGGAATCTAGAGAGAGAGTGGGAGATAGGTAGAGAAACAGAGAGAGTGTGGGAGGGGTGTAGAGAGAGAATGAATGGGAGTTCGGATAAGAGAGAGAGAGGGGGTGTGGCGGGAGAATGAGTGGGAGGTGGGGAGAGCGAGCGTTAGGTGGGTGGAAAGAGCGAGAGAGGGATTCAAAAGAGAGAGTGAGACTGGGTGGAGACAGATTGAGTGGAATGGGGTGGAGAGTCCATGGGAGGACACAGATGGAGAGAATGGGGTTGTAGCGGTAGAATGAGTGTGAAGGGTGTAGAGGGAGAAAAGGGAGACGGTGGAAGCGGTTTATAGAAAAAGAGTGGGAGCAAGTTTGAGAGACAGAGAATGGAAAGGGTGATAATTGAGAGAGAGAAAGATGGGCCTACAGAGGGAGAAGGAAATCGGAAGGGGGTCGGGAGGGAGAGAGTAGCAATGGGTAGCACGAGTGTTAGAGTGGGAGGGGCGTTGAGAGAGGGAGAGCAACGTAGGTAAAGAGAGACCGAGACAGTGTGGGTCGGGTGAAGAGAGAGAGAGGAAAAGATAGATAGAGAGAGAGAGAGACAGTGGGAGCAGGATAGTGAGAAGCAGTGAGATGCAGAGAGAGGGTGGAGAGCTAGAGACAAGGAACAGCAAGGACGTAGACAGACAGAGACATATTGGGAGGGGGCAGGGAGAGAGATGGAGTGGGAGATGGGTTGAGGGAGAGAGAGAGAGACAGAAGGAGACAGAAGAGAGTGGGAGTTCTTAGGAGAGACAGTGAGAGTGCAAGGGACGAGACAGAGTGGGAGGTTGAGGGAGACCTAATGAGAGTAGAAAGAAAGAGAGACAGTGGGATGGGTGATAGAGAGAGAGAGTAAGAGAGAGAATTGGTTGCAGAGAGAGACAGTGGGAACAGGAGTAGAGTGAGAATTTAGGAGAGGGTATAGAGAGAGTGGGAGGGTGGAAGAGAGAGAGGGAATGTTCGGTAGAGTGGAGGGAAAGAGAGTGTGGGAATGAGTAGAGACAGTGTCAGAGTGAGCTGGGTAGAGACAGGTTGATAGAATGTGGGGGTCGGAGACAGAAAGGCAGAGTTGGATGGGGGTACGGGGAGACAGAGAGAAAGAGGAAAATGGGAGGCTGGTAGAGAGAGAGTGGGAGGCGAATAGGGAGAGAGAGTGGAAGAGGTTAGATCAATAGAGAGAGGGACTGAAGATTGAGAGGGAAGTATATAGAAAGTGGGAGGGATAGAGGGAGAGAGATTGGGAATGTCGAAAGACAGAGAGAAATGGAAGTGGACAGAGAGGCAATGGGTGTGTTGTGAAAGTAAATGTCAGGGACCAGTGTAGAGCGAAAGAGAGAGTGGGTGGGGCCATGAGAGAGTGCAAGAGAGAGTGAAGAGGGTAGAGAAAGATACAGGGAGGGTATTAATGTGAACGGGAGCGAGTGCGATAGGGTATAAGGAGAAAGGGGAAGGTAGAGAGAGAGCATGGGAGGTAAATTGACCGACAGAGCGAGAGTGGGAGGGGGGTGGAGAGAGAGAGAGAGAGTAGGAAGCAGTATAGAGAGAGAGTGGGAAGGTAGAGATTGTGGGAGGGAGGCAGAGAGACAGAGAGAGTGGGAGGAGGCAGGGAGAGAGATAGGGTGGCTGAAGCCTAGAGGGTGTGAGACAGAAATAAAGATGAGTGGACGGGCTTAGAGAGAGTGGGCGGGGGTACATAGAGAATGACAGAGGGAGAAGAGAGTGGGAAGGAGTACAGAGAGAGTGCAAGGGAGGAGACGGGGAGGGGGTAGGAGATAGAGTCGGGAGAGTGAGGAAAGAAATCGGGATCGAGAGGTGTGAAGAAGAATTGGATGGGGCCGAGAGAGAGAGATAGTGGGAGGGTACAGAGTGAGAGTGAGGGAGAGTGGCAGAGAGTAGAGGACGGGAGCGGTTACAGAAAGAGAGTAACACAGAGTGCAGAGAGAGAAATGATGGCGGTAGAGAGATACTAGGAGAAATAGATACAGAGTGGGTTGGATAGAAAGAGAGAAAGTGGGGGTAACGGTCGAGACGGAGAGATTGAGGGAAAGGTGTAGAGAGGGAGAGTATAAGGGTGTTGAGAGGCAGAGTTGGAGGCGGGTTGAGCGAAACAGAGGGTGGCAAGGATGTCTAGAAAGAGAGTTAGTGGGGTGTATAGTGAGAGAGAGAGAGACAGTGGGAGGGAGGGTGAGAGACAGAGAGTGAGGAGTATATATAGAGAGAGACATTGGGATGGAGGCTAGAGACAGTGAGAGTGGGAAGGTATAAGAGAGTGAAGGATGGAGGAAGAGAGACAGAATGAGAACGTGGGAGGGGCAGAATAAGATGAGAGCGGAACATGGGTTGACAGAGAGATGATGTAGAGGAGAGTTGGGGCAGTTAAGAGGGACAGAGTGGGTGGCGTTTGAGTGCGAGATTGGTGTCGAGAGAGAGCGCTTTCGGAAGAGTTAAAGTGGAGGGAAGAGAGAGTGCGTGGGTGGAGACAGACAGATAGAGGGGTAGCGATGGAGAGGGCGGGATCAGCGATAGACAGGGAGTGGCAGGGGAGAAATACAATGCGAATGGGGCAGAGAGAGCTTGGGATGGTTTAAAAAGAGAGAGAGTGGGACAGCATTGACAGAAAGAGAGTGTGGGCAGGTGCAGAGAGAAAGTGTAGGGGTATGTAGGAAGAGACAGAGTCAGATGGGTTAGAGAGAGTGAGGGGTAGAGAGAGAGTGAGGGTTTAGAGAGAGGTGCGACAGTAGGAGGGGCTAGAGAGAGATTAGGACGCTGTAGAGAGAGGTGGGAGGAGCAGGGCTTTAGTAAAAGAGAGATAGAGAGAGGGGATTAGAAAGAGTGTGGGAAGAGAGAGATTATGAGGTGGGTAGAGAGAGGGACAGTGAGTGGGAGGGGCACAGAGGGAAACACAGTGGGAGTGGGTAGAGGGAAAATGAGAGGTAGGAGAGTAGGAGTGGGGTAGAGAAGGATTGGGAGACGCTAGAGGGAAATAGAGTGAGATGGAGTTATTGCAGTCAGATAGTGGGAAAAGTATGGAGAGAGAGACAATGGGAAATGTTAGATGGGGAGACACAGCGGAAGATGAGAGATAAAGGGTGTAGCGAGAGAGAATGTGAAGTTAACAGAGGGAGATAGTGAGGCGTATCGAGGGAGAGAGTGAGTGGGAGGAGGTAGAGGGAGACAGATTAGGATATAGTCGAGAGAAAGAGAGGAGAGAGAATGGGGAGAGACGGATGTGGAAGAGAGAGTGGGACGTGGTAGGGAGACAGAGCATGGGAGAGGAAAGAGAGACAGTGGGAGACGTTGGAGAGAGAGAGTGGGAAAATGAGTGGCAGACGGGTGGACAGAGAGATACAGAGAGGAAGGTGTGTAGAGAGAGATTGGGAGTAGGTACAGAGAGGTGGTTGGACCGGGTGGAGAGATGCTGGGGTTTTATACAGCGAATAAGTGGGAAGCAGTTTGAGAGAGAGACCGAAACACAGTGAGGGGGTGCATAGAGACGGAGGGAGGGAGGGAGGGATGGTTTGGTGGGTATAGAGGGAGATACCGGGGAGAGGGACAGTGTTGGGGTAGGGAAAATACGGCTGGGAGAATTGTGGAGAGAGAGAATGGGAGGGATGTAGAGAGAAATAAAGAGAGTGAGAGGGGCCTCCAAGGAGAAGGAGAGAGAAAGTGGGAGGAGGTTGAGACAGAGAGCGGGAGGAGAGTACGTCGGGAGCCAAAGAGTCAGAGGGGTGTAGAAAGAGAGCGAGGAAGTTGCAACAGGTGCAGTCAGAGACAGGGAAGGAGAATGGGAGTGGTGCAGAAAGAGAGAGAGCGAGATGGTGTCGATAGACACATATTGGGAATGTATAGTGAGAGAGGGAGGGAGTATGGAGAGGCTGAGGTAGGAGAGAGAGATTGCGAGACAGAGGGACAGGGGAAGCTATTGAGATGGATGGGTGTGAAGAGAGTGAAGGAGTGGGAGGGGAGAGAGAAAATGAGACGGGATGAGAGAGAGAGATAGAGAGTGAATTGGGTAGAAAGAGTGAGCGAGTCAGAGGAGGAAGAAGGAGAGAGACTGGGAGTAGGCAGTGAGGCTGTAGTGAAAGAGATAGAGGGAGGCGGGTCGATTGAGAGACAACAGAGGGAGAATGGGAGGAACTATGGAGAGAGAGAGTGGGAAGGGGTTATAGGGACGGACGGAGAGATAGAGTGGGGGCATTAAGACAGAGTCGGGTGGGAGAAAGAGCGTGGGACGTGGGTAGAGAGAGGCAGAGTGAGTGGTAGCGGGCTGACAGCGAGACAGAGAGGGACTGTGGTAGAGAGAGTGATGAAAAGATAAAGGAGAGTTGGACTGGGGTAGAGTGAGAATGGGAGGAGCTAGAGAGAGAGGAGAGAGAGACATAGAGAGTTGGGGGGCAGAGAGAGAGAGCGACATTGGGAGGGAAAGAGAAGGGGGAGAGGAGAGTGGTGATGTACAGAGAGAGTGTATGCAGTGTACAGAGGGAGAGAGGAAGGGGTAGAGGGAGAACGAGATTGGGAGCAGGGTGGAAGGAGTGAGATTGGGGATGCACAGAAAAACAGAGAGAGAGGGAGGGATCAGAGAGTGTGGAGAGAGGGGTGGGGAGAGACTGAGCGTGGGAGGAGACAAGGAAGCAGAGTGTGGGGGGGAGGACAGAGAGGGGGAGGAGTTAGAGAGAGAGTGGGTAAGTTGCATAAATGACGTGGTGTGTACAGAGAGACAGAGTAGAAGGCGGGTGGACAGAGTGCCAAAAGAGTGTATATATGTATAGAGAGAGGAGAGAGTGGGGAGTGAGTATGGAGAGGGAGAGGTGAGAGAGCGCGCAGGGATAGAGGAATAATGATTGGGAGAGTGGTAGTGATAGAAAATGTGAAGGGCATAAGAGAAAAAAGAGAAGGTGGATGGGGACAAGAGAGAGAGAAGGAGAGAGACAGTGGTATGGGGCCGAGAAAGAGCTTGGGAGCGGTGTAGATAGAGATAGAGAGGGGGAGAAGAGTGGATTAGTGCAGAGAGATAAACGGTGGGAGGGCATAAAGAGACAGATCTATTGGTGGGTCGAGTGGGTGACAGGGAATGGATTGAGAGAGAATGAATGAGGGGATAGAGAGAGAGAGGGAGTGTAAAGAGAAAGTGGGAGGAAGCGAACGAGTGAGTGTGGGAGGGGAGAGAGGGAGAATGGGATGGGAATAGAGCGGGAAAGTGAAAAAGAGAGTGGGAGGGTGTAGAGACAGAGGGAGTAGACAGGTAGAGTGGCAGGGCACAGAGAGAGCGAGACAGTGGGGTAGAGAAACAGTGGGAGGGAGTAGAGAGAGAGATTGAGAGGGATATAAAGAGAGAGAGAGGAGAAAGAGAGTGGGACGGCGTAGTGGGAGAGATAGACAGAGTAGCGAGAGAGGGGAAGAGAGGGAGAGAGGAGTAGAAAGAGTGGGAGTGGAAGAGCGAGGGGGCAAGTGGGTAGAGAGAGCGAGAAAGAGTGGAATGTTACATTTAGAGACACAGAGTGGGAAGGGGAAAGCAGATGAGAAAGTGACAAAGGAGACTGGGAGGGTGCTAGCGAGGATAACAGTTGGACGTGGTAGACAGAGAGAGAAGAGAAAGGAGAGTGGAAGGGGTGTACAGAGAGACATTGAGGCGGTAGAGAAGGGGATCGGGGTGTCTAAAGCGAGAGTGAAGGAGATGGAGGAAGAAGGTTGGATTCGAGAGAGAGAGCGTAGTCAGATAGAGAGACAGTGGGGGCAGAGAGAGAGAGAGACAGAGTGGTAGAGAGAGAGTTGAGAGAATGAGTTTGGGAGTGGGATAGCATAAAGATGGAGAGAAAGAGTGGGAAGGTAGAGAGTGCAGGAGGGATGTAGACAAAGAGAGACAGTGGGAGGTGTGTATAGTAAGAGAGTGGGACGGATGCAGACTGAGAGAGAGTATGGAAGGCGACTAGAGAGAGAGGGAGGGATCGTGAGAGGGAGTGGTAGAGAGAGAAAATGGGAGGTGGATCGAAGGAGACAGTGTGGGGGGCTGCATACAGGGAGATAGAATGGGAGAAGGCAGAGAGGGAAAGAGAGAGAGGAGAGTTGTACGGTAGAGAGAGAGAATCGGAGGTGATACACAAAGACAGTGAGAGGATGGGCTGGGGTAGATGGAGGGATACAGGAAGGGAGAGAGAATTGGAGGGATCGGTAGAGGGAAAAAGAATGGGAAGTGGTAGTCAGAAAGAGGGCGAGAGAGAGAGGGAAGACAGAGAGTAGGGAACAGAGAGGGAGGAGAGAGACAGAGGGAGGGAGGAGGTAGAGAAAAAGAATATTGGAGGGGAGACAGAGAGTGGGATGAGGGAGAGAGAGAATGGGGGTATAGATGGCGAATGAGTGAGAGACAGGTAGATAGAGAGGGCGGTGGGTAGAGAAGGAGTGGGACATGATAGAGCGAAATCATGGGAAGGGGTAGATAGAATGAGTCGGAGTGTAATAGAATGTTTGGAAGGCGTGTAGAGAGGGAGAAGGGAGAGAGTGGGTGGTGGGTGTAGAGAGAAAGGGGAGAGAGGTAGTGGAGGGGCTAGAGAAAGAGAGAGTGGAAAGGGTAGAGAGAGAGAATGGGTGGATTATAGACAGAGAGTTGAAGGGAGTTATGGAGACAGAAGGTCAAAGAGAGAGTGGGGGTAGCGTTTGAGACAGAGAGTGAGATGAGATAGAGAGAGGGGGAGTTGGGTTGGGCGAGACAGAGTGAAAATGTGAGGGTGATATGGAGAGTAGGAGGGAGGTAGAGAGAGAAAGAGGGAGGGGTAATGGATATATATATATAGAGAGACAGAGAGAGAGAGGGGACAGGCGGAAAGATAGAGAGGGAGACAAGAGTGGGCGTGGTGCAGAGAGACCTAGAGTGGGAGGGTGTCGAGTGAAATAGATTGGGGAGTGCAGAGAGAGATAAAGAGGAGGGAAGGAGAGACAGAAATAGTTGTTGGATGGAGAGAGGTAGTGGTAGGCATTAGAGAGCAAGTGTAAGGACGTCGGGATGGAATGAGTTGGAGGTGTTTCGAGAGAGAGGAGGGAGTGGGTGGTGGGTACAGAGAGAAGTAAAGGATGGAGTAGAGAAAGTGAGAGTGGAAGGGGTAGAGAAAGAGAATGGTAGAGTGTGGAGTCTGTGTGGGAAGAAGCTATGGAGAGAGAAGGAGAAAGAAAGAATGGGAAGGGTTTCCAGGCAGGGAGTAGGAAGTGGTGGAAAGAGAGAGAGTGGGAGTTGGCTAGAGGGAGAAAGAAAGGCAGAGCCAGGAAAATGCTGGGAAGGTAGAGAAAAAGAGTGGGCGGAGGTAAAACGAGATGTAGGGGGTCGAGAGATAGAGGGAGCAGGTTGGATAAAGAGCCACAGAGTGGAAGGGCTGCAGAAAGACAGAGTGAATAGCAGGCAGAAAGATAGAGACAGCGAGAGGAGAGACGGAGTGGTGCAGACAGACATCGAGTGGGAGAGTGTAGAGTGTGAGCAAGTGTGGGTGGTAGAGAGAGAGTGGGAGAGTAGACAAAGGGAAACAGAGAGAGAGTTGGAAGATTTTGCAGAGAGAGTGGGAGGCGGTACACATAGTTGGTTGGAAGAGGGTCGAGAGAGAGTGTGAGTGAAGAGAGACAGTGAGAAGGGGTAGAGAGAGAATCGAAGCTGGCAGAGAGAAAGAGTGGAGTGGCTAAGAGAGATTGAGTGGGAAGGGGATTAAAGAAAAGGAGACAGTTTGAAGGGGCTGAGGAATACAGAGTTGGTACGGGAGATTGAGAGTGGGAGGGGAATAGAGAGACAGAGAGGAAGAGAGTGGGTACGAATGAAGTTGTGGGAAGGAATTGTGTGAGAATGGAAGGGGGTAGAGATTCAGACTGCGAGGGGAGTAGAGGGAGAGAGAGGAAGATGGTAGAGAGAGACAGCGAAATTGGGAAGGGGATACAGAGAGAGAGTACGTGTTGGTGGCGACAGAGAGAGATAAAGGGATCAAGAGAAAGAGTGCGATGGGGCTAGAAAGTGAGAGTGGAGGGTTTGAGAGTGGGAATGAGTGGGAAGGGGGTAGAGAGAGTGATAGTAGGAAGGTAATACAGAGACTCAGAGAGTAGCTCGTCGAGAGAGAGTGAGGGAGAGGGAAGGGGTACAGATAATGAGAAAATGTGGTTGGTGCTAGAGACAGACAGGTGCTGATGTGTCGAGTGAGAGTGAGAGGGAGACAGTCGGAAGGGGTAGAGAGAGAGAGGGAGAGGATAGAGAGAGAGTAGGAAAGCATAGAGAGAGGGAGGAAGAGTGGGTAGAGGCTGAAGAGAGAAGGTCAGAACAGTGTAAAAGGTGGGAGTGTGTAGAGAGCTAGAAAGTGAAAGAAAGTGGGAAAGGGTTACGGAGAAAGAGCGAGTGATTTGGAAGGGGTCAGAGAGAGTGGAAGGAGGTAGAGGGAGAGTGAGATGAAAGATGTAGAGAGTGATAATGGGAAGGGGTAGAGCGAGAGAGTTTGAAGGGACAGAGAGTTGGGAGCAGGAGAGATAAAGAGAGTGGTAAGGCCATAGAGAGAGCGTGGAATTGGGGCTATAGAGATAGAGTTGGAAGGAAGTAGAGAGTGAATCTGAGACAGGTAGAGGGTGAGAGGGAGAGGAAGGGGTGGAGAGCAAGAGAGAGCGAGCATGGGAAGGGGGTAGTGAGGGAGAGAGGGAGTCAGACGGGGCAGAGAGAGAGTGGGTGCGGTGTATGGAAAAACTGGGATTGGGTTAGTGGGAGAGAGGGTTGGAGAAAGGCAGAGGGAGTGGGGGTTGAGAGAGAGATAACTTGTGAACGGGCGGAGAAAGAGTGAGAGTGGGACAGAGAGCGAGACTGGGAGGGGCCAGAGAGAGAGAGAGGGAAGGGGTGGAGAGAAATGGAAAGACGAAGGGAGTTGGGAGAGAGAGTGATCATTGAATCAGGTAGACAGAGGGCGAAAGAGTGTGAGGAGGCCGAGAGAGACAAGTGCAAGGCGTGAAGAGAGAGTGGAGAGGTGTAAAGACAAAGACAGTGGAAAGGGGTGGAGAGAGAGAGTGGGAGGGGCTGGAGAGAAATGGAGTGAGAAGGAGTTAAAGAGTGGTAGAGTGGAAAGGGAACAGAAGGAGGGATATAGTTTGGAGGGGAGAGAGAGAGTGGGTGAGGCGGGAAGAGTGAAGGAGTAGGTGGAGAGAGAGTGGGTGTGTGGAGAGCGAGAGAGAGAGAATTGAAAGGGCTTGGATAGGGAGAGTGGGAGGGGGCAGAGAGAGTGTGGGAGGGTCTATACAGAGAGAGTGTGAAAGGGGTGGACAAAGAGAGATTAGGGGCTCGAGACGAGCAGTGAGAGGAAGGAGGTCGTGACATAGAGAGAGTGGGAATGGGTAGATCCCTGAAAGTTTCCACCCAAGTTGATAGGGTTGTTAATAAGGGTATTGGGGCGTTAGTAGTTATTGGCGGAGGGATTGAGTTGCAGAGCCATGAAGTCATGCTGGAACACTGTTGCCACCGCACTGAGAGTATTGCTTACACTTCTGTTTATAGGGAGGATGTGAAAGCTTTGGAAATGGCCCAGAGGACATTTTGCTCTGATTTTGCCTGTTTTGGAGGGAAGGTCTAATGAGCAAAGGCCAGGAGACATAAGGCTGTTTAGCATAAAGAGGAGAAGGTTAATGGTGACTTAACTGAGACATACAACATAATCAGAGGACTAGATATGGTGGATATTAAGAGCCTTTTTCGTAGGATGGCGAGCACGAGCGGATATAGCTTTAAATTGCGAGATAGATACAGGACAGATATCGGAGATATATTCTTTACTCACAGAATAGTTGAGATATGGAACGCACTGACTGCAACAGTGCTAGACTCGCCAATTTCATGAGTATTTAATTGTTAATTGGACGAACATATAGATGAAAATGGAAAAGTGCAGTCAAAGATTGGGTTCAGATTGGTTTCATAGGTGGGCGCAACATGAAGGAAAAAACGCCCTCTACTGGGCTGTAATGTCCTATGTTCTACAACATACTGTGTAACAATCTGCTGTCCTTGAAACGGCTTGTCAATCTACCTCAAATCTGTCCTTCCAGCAAGAGCCTCCAAACAATTATCCACTCTCTTCCCCTTCCAACAGTTGTGAACCCATCCTGTCTCTGTTCTTGGAGAGATAACACCTGTGACTCTATCGCCACCCTGTTTCCTTAGCAACAACCTGTAGCCCATCCCTACTTTACTATCCAAGCAATGGCCTGTGAACCCATCCCATACTGTTTCCGTAGACATTGCCTGCGAACTCATCCATACTCTGTTTCCCTTGCAGCTGAATGTGAAACCCCACCCCCTGAATATTTACACACTGTTCTACTCGAGGCAGCCTGTGATCCGATTCCAATTCTATTTCCCTCGCAACGGGCCACGGAAACTATTTCCACTCTGTTCCCCCAGCATCGACCTGTAAACTTGCCTCCACTCTGTTCCCCAAAGAACTAATTATGAACACCGATGTAAAGTCTGTTATCCCAGAACAGGCTTGGAAGCAAACTCCCACTGTGTTCTCCCATCAACAGACTGTCAACCAATTCCTACCGCCACAAACCGACTCCATCGCCACTATGTTTCGTTTGGAACAGCCTGTCAGCTCATCGGCCCTCTATTCCCTTAACAATGGCCAGTGAAACCGTCCCGAAAACCATTGCAACGGACTGTGAGCTTATGCCAGAATGTTCCCCCAGTGATCGCCTGTGCATAAATCCCCATTCGGTCCAACCAGCAATGGCCTGTGAACCCATCGTAACCCGGTTCTCCAAGGAACGACCTGTGAACTCAGCCTCACTTTGGTCCCATCTGAACGCCCCAACTATGCTTTCCTAGAAACGGACTGTTAATCTATCTTAAATCTGTTCCCCTAGCAAGAGCCTGAGAACCCATCCCTGCCTGTTCCCCAAGCAACAGCCTTTGACACCATTTCCACTCTCTTTCCTTGGAAATGGCTTGTAAACCCATTGCTATTCTGTTCCCCAAGCAAGTGCCTGCGGGCACATGCAACCTGTATTCTCCTAGCAACGGCCTAGAAACGCATCCCCAACCTGTTCTACTATGAACGCTCTGAGAAAACGTCTCAACCCTGTACTCCTAGCAACGGCCTCTGAACCCATTCACAATCTGTACTTCAAGCAACAGCCTGAGAATAAATTCTCATTCTGTTCGCTTAGCAATGGGTTGTGATCCCATCCCTGCTCTGTTCACTGAGCAACAACATGTGACCACTTTTTCGCTGTGTTCCCCTCGTAACTGTCTGTCACGCATCCTGGATCTGTTACCCTAGGAACAGCCTCTGAACCCATCCTCACTCGATTCTCTAGCAATGACCTGGTGACTTACCACAACCATTTTCTCCTGGGAACAGTGTCTCACTCCAACCCCACTCTGTTCCGTTAGCACCTTCCTGTCGTCCAATCCCCAATCTGTTTCACCAGCAGCGGCCTGTGAAACCGTCAATATGTATTACCCTCGTAACGGCCTGAACCCTTTGCCACTGTGTTCTCGCAGCAACCGTTTCTGATACATCCTCCCTCTGTTCTCCTCGCAATGGTGTGTGAACGAATCCCCACTCTGTTCTTCTAAAAATAGCCTGTGGCCAAATCTTCACTCTATTTCCGTAGAATTGGCCTGTGAATCAATTCCAACCCTGATCTCCTAGCATTAGACTGTGAACCCTTCCCCACATTGTTCACCCGGCAACGGCCTGTGACCTCATTCCAACCCTGTTTCCCTGGCAACGATCTGAGAACCCAATCCCAGACAATTAACCTCGTAACGGTCTGTGAAACTGTTCCAACTCTGTTCTCCCGGAATTGGTTTGATATTATATCGCAACTTTGTTTTCCGAACAGTGGCCTCTGAACACATCCCCACTCTCTTCTCCTGCCTTGGCCTGTGAACCCATCCTCGCCGTATTTCCCTAGCAATATACTGCAAATCCAACCCCACGGTGTTCTCCTTGCAACGGACTGTTCACCCGTCCCCATTCTGTTCACCCAGCAATGGTCTGTGAACCCATAATTATGAAACGCAAATCAAGCATAAGGTACGTCAGGATGAGTTTGTTTAGGATGTGGGGAGAGAGAGAGAGCTAGAAGGAGAGGGAGTGGAGTAGATTTGGGGAGTGTGTGTAACACCAGCGGTAAGAGCAAGGAGAAAGTGAGTTAAACCCAACCCCTCAGCTCAGGCCGAGTCCCCTTCCCTTCTCTGAGTATCGAGAGGTGGGGGCAGAGTCCGTCTTTCTCTTCTTCGACGCAACGAGAAATAAGATTATAGTTGACGCTGCTGTTTTGCCCTTTTTAATGAGCATTTTTATTATTTACAAATTGATGTGATAGATACAGTCAGTGGGATAATGTATTTCCACACTGGGTCCTGAGCTGAGAGAAGCATTGAAATGGATCCCTGTGGGATAGCGTTAGACAACCGAGCAATCACCTCAGTGTGTTACCATAGCGACAGGCTGCTTCATTGCAGAAACTTTGAATTAAGAACAGAAAATCCAGAAAGAATTTATTAATGAGAAAATCATATGTTTAGATGAACTTTGGCAAAGTGTTACGGCACAGGGTAAAACTGCTAATTTAAACCTGCAGCAGAGAAAGATTTGCCCGTACATTAACGTGTAAACATTCGAGAGGCCAAGAACTATTTCAAAGTCACTATTTAAAGTAAAACAAAACACATTTGCTTTTAAAAGTCTAACAGAGAACAATTAATTAACAATTATTTACAACTCCTTCCTCTCACCCATATTTTACTTTCTCTTATATAATACTAAGCCGATAAAACCCTGGAGTATCATGGACCACAAATTCAGATTTCAAAACCAGTCGGCTGTCGAACCTTCCCTTTGTATCTTGATTGTAGATTTTCTTCTTCTTTGGGATTTCTGTGTCACAGGTCATTGACTGATAAACGTATCTTTACGACCGCTGTGTCTCTGGTAGTCTGTACATGCTGATGGGATTGGCAATTCTCCCTCAGCTGTTGACGTTTTCCAGGTATGTTACCGCTGAAGCATCGGACTATATCACTGGTTTTTAATATTTTCAATATAGTAAATTAAAAATGGATTGGAGTTTGGTATTTTGGGGATATAGTATAAATTGATTGCCCGAATTCGTATTTTTTTCTCTCTGCAGGCAACCAGCTATACTAGCTGCCGGACGAAAAGGTTACACTGTATCTTGTTGAGAACTACTTGATGCTGTCAGGTAGTTATGCTAGTTTTTAACTTTCTTAAAGGTACAGTACACCCAATTTTCATAAGAAAAGAGATATTTCAGCACATTCTTCAACTGCTGCCTGAACGTAGTCTGGATCATGGCATAAATCGCGGTGTTTGTGCAGCAACTGAGGAGCTGCAGCATGAAGGCCAATTCCAGCAGAAAGATATGGAGATGCACAGATTGATATCCAATATCATACATCCGATACCATATAGAATACACCATTAACATTGGCCATAACAGTATGAAATTGGCCGAGATGACAAACAGTAAAATGATGGATTTTTTCCGATTTTGCATTTCTGTGTCAGACTGAGCATTCCCATCGGTGTGAGCCCGGAGTCTCCTGCGGGCTCTGCTGCTCACCAAAATGTGTTTGATGGTGAAAACATTGAGCAGCAGAATCAGGAGAAATGGGAGAGCCGGGGTTAGAATGTGATGAAGGAACTCAATTGTGGCCCAGACAGGAGAGTACTTGACAGTGAGTGTTACAGCACAAAACCAGGGGGAGTTCCATAGCCAATACCGAGACGTGTACATAAAATACCAGAAAATGTTCTTTACGCAGCTCAGCACAGTCACTGCTCCCAGAACCACAGCCGCCGTTTTCTCACTGCAATATTTGTTTTTCAGCTTCTGGCAACAAATGGCCACGAATCGATCAAAGGTCAAAGCAACGGTGTACCAGACAGAACAGTCAGTGGCTGCATAAAGCAGGACGGCGTGGATATTACACACGGGGATGGACCTCACGAAATAAAACTGGTTCGGATAAACAATGGGAATGTGTCTCAATATCAGGTCGAGGATAATGACCAATAGGTCTGCCACTGCCATGGTCCCAAGGTAACGTCTGATACACGGAGACAACCCACAATCTTTATAAATCAGGACATAGATCGTCACTACATTAACTGTGAAAAAAGACAAACATACAAATTATACATCAACCTGGAGTCAACGTTACCGGTTGATTGATAACACAATGAGAGTTTCAAAGGTGTCACGGCATTCAGAGATTTATTGAAATAATTGGAGCTGAAATATAAAAGAGAAATGTCTGAAGTACTCACAAAACTGTGACGTGAAACGCAAGAAATCCGCCCTCCCCAAACAGACACAGACACATCAATAAGAACAGAATGGTTTCTGGAACACTCCTACAGACTCGGTCACTAGAGGGCAGACACAAGTCACATCATTCCACTTCTAATACGTTAGGTGAGAACGTTGCTGCCCTGAAGTATTCTATCCCAGTTTATTGAAGGGAAACGGCGTTTGCATATTTCTGTCTTTTCATCTCAATTGTGGTCAATCATTTGCCGTGAAGAAATGTAAATGCAGGGAAAACGTATTTATTCCTTTAATTGCTAGAGGGAACATCAAAACCGTGTTTCCTTCTCACTGGAAGGGGATCTCTTCCCTCAGGATCTTATCTTTTGTTCAATTAACTAATGTCGGAAGTTCACAAATCTGGGCTGCTGGGAGTAGAATTTTCTAGAGAATGTCGGGTTTAGAATATTCCAAGGATTGTCGGGTATAGAATGGTCCAGGGAATGTTGACTCCAGAATGTTCCGGAGCATTCCCGACATAGAACATTCCAGGGAATGTCGGTTAAAGAATGTTCTGGGCAATGTCAATTCCAGTGAATGCCAGATCCAGAATGTTCTGGGGACTGCAAATAGAGAATGCTCTGGAGAATGTCAGGTATAGAATGCTTAACAGAATGTCGTTGCAGGGAATGTCGGGTAGAGAATTTTCCAGGGAATGTCAGGTATAGAACACCCCGGGGAATGCCTTATATCGAATGCCTTGGAGAAGGTTGGGTATAGAACGCTTCAGAGAAAATATAGAATGTTCTGGGAATTTCAGTTACAGAATCTTCCTGAGAGTATTGGCATGGAATGATCCAGGAAATGCCGACTCGAGAATGTTCTGGGGAATGTCAGGTATAGAATGTTCTGGTGAATATTGGGCATGGAATATTACTGGAAATGTCATTTATAGAATGTTTCAGGCAATATCGGGTATAGAATATTTCAGAGAATATCTACAACAGAATGTTCCATAGAACGTTGGGTACGGCATGTTCTGGAGTATGTCGGTGCAGAATGTTCTGTAGGATGTCGGTTACAGAATGCTCTGGAGAATGTCATTTACAGAATATGCTGGGAATGTCAGTTATAGACGGTTATGGTAAAGTGTCAGATGCAAAACTTTCTGGAGAATGACAGTTTCAGAATTTTCCAGAGAACGTTGGGTATAGAACATATCGGGGAGTGTCAGATATTGAACGTTCCAGGGAAGGTCGGGTATAGAATGTTCCGGGGAATTCCAGTTACAAATGTTCTGAGGAATGTCAGGTGTAGAATATTCCAGGGACTGCAGTTTATAAAATGTTCCGAGGAATATCGGGTATGCAATGTTCTTGAGAATGTCAGCTGAAGAATGCTCCAGAATGTCATTTGTTGAATGTTCTGGAGGATGTCAGATATAGAACATTTCAGGGAATGCCAGTTACAGAATGTTCTGGCGAAATTCGGGAATAGAATGATCCGTTAATGTCGGGTATACAACGTTTGTGGAAAGTCAGGTGGAGAATCTTCCAGTGAGTGTTGGTCGCAGAATATTACAGAGAATGTTTGGTATAGAATGTCCCACGGAATGTTGGGTACAGAACGTTGCAAGGAATGTCGGGTGTGCAAAGTTCTGAAGACCGTTGTTTGTCAAATGTTCCGGGTATTTTATGTTATACAAGGCTCCGAACAAAGTCGGGTGCAGAGTGTTTCAGTGAGTGCCGTGTATAAAATGTGTTAGATTTATAAATATCCACATCTCAGAAGCTCTTGTGTCCAATAATTTGATGAGATCCGCTCAGCCATAAATCCGTAATCTGTCTCCAAGTTCAACTCAGCTATTATTTTAAACAAAATAGAATAAGATTCAGCCAATATCTTCATCATTTCCTGCAAAATCCTCCTCCACGGTCAGACACAAATAATCCCTTATTTGGATAACTGCCTAGTCTTTGTTGTCAATTTTGTGTAACACTCCCAAATGTCTTGGACATACAGTTCCCAATATTGGTCACACGCTTGATGTAGGTTTGCTCGCTGAGCTGGCAGGTTCATTTTCAGACGTTTTGTCAACACACTAAGTAACGCCATCAGTCAGTCTCTGAATGAAGTACTGTCGGATGAGGCCGCTTCATATTTATATGTTTGAGTTTCCTATGGTTGGTGATGTCATTTCCTGTGGTGACATCATTTCCTATAGTGATGTCATTTCCTGCTATTTTTCTCTGGTTTTGGTAAATGCAATCCAATTCAATGTGTTTGTTCATGGAATTCCGCTCGAAATGCCATGCTTATAGGAATTCTCGTGCGTGTCTCTGTTTGGCTTGTCCTAAGATGGACGTGTTGTCCCAGTCGAAGTGGTGTCCTTCCTCATCCGTATGTTAGTATACTAGTGACAATGGATCATGTCTTTTTGTGGCCAGAGAATGTTCACGTATGCTGTTGGCTAGTTTTCTGCCTGTTTTCTGCCTGTCTGTTACAGTTCTTACAAGGTATTTTGTAAATGGTATTAGTTTTGCTTTTTGTCTAATAGGGTCTTTCAAGTTCACTAACGGCTGTTTTAGTGTGTTGGTCGGTTTATGGGCTACCATGATGCCAAGGGGTCTGAGTAATCTGGCGGTCATTTCCGAAGTATCTTTGATGTAGGGGAAAGTGGCTAAGGTTTCTGGAGTTGTTTTATCTTCTTCTTTGCTTTACTCCAAATGATGCAACCGAAACTGCAGGTTTTCAGCTGTAAGAATAATCTGGGATTTTTGTTTTAACCGTCTAACATCGGAGGATGAAGAATGACCTTGTAGATTTTTAAAAAACCATGAACAACATTTATATTTTGAGGATTCAATGTCCCTAACCCCATGGCAAAGTGATCTGGAAGTAGACAGTATATGTTTAAGGAGATAGGGGTAAGATTTAAAATCTTAAATGACTTCTCGGCAACTTTCTTTTCTAACAATAGGGTGGTGCATGCATGGAAAGAGCTGCCAGAGGAGTGCTAGATGCAAATGCAATTGCAGTATCTAAAATACATTGAACATGTGCATGAATATGAAAGGTTTAGAGTGGTATGTATCCAAAGCAGGTAAATGGACCACACAGTTTAGGAAACCTGGTGAACATGGAGGAGCTGGTGGAAAGGGTCTGTTTGCATATTGAATAACCGCAAAATTCTATGACTCTGTAACTCCAATTTCAAAGCCAATTATTCATTACCCTCAATTCACTTAAAGGTCAAACACCATATTTAAATACTTCCACTGATCGAGCTCCTCTAACTTTGAATCGAGAATACCTGACATTGTCTGCTGGTTGTAGACCACAGCAGCAGCAGAGGAAGATTTGTATTCAACTACAATCTGTAACATTGTCCTGCGATAATTCGTCAGGCTACCACCATTATCAAGCCAATGTGTGGTTCAGTGACGAGTGTGGGTGAACATGCAAGGATCATGAGTACCTAAACCTGTTGAGAACCCGGAAAGATACTGCATTGCCTGCTTACATTCCAGACAGGAAAACTAGCATCGAATACAGAGAGAGAAAAGATACCAAAACCAACATGAGCGATCGAAGTTCCACAGCCCAGACTCATCCAGTCATAAATGATAAGGGACTACTGAAAGACTCACTGGAAGGGAAGGCTCCACAAATATCCTCATCGCTGACACTGGAATGGCACTGTACGTCAGTGCAAAAGACAACGATATCGTATCTCTACCATGTGGAAAATTGCTCAACTATGTCCCTTTCACTGAGAGGAGAATAATTACAATCAGATCAATTACCACTCCCTCATGTCCATCCCGATGGTCAAATGGGTGGGAGGTTTTCTTTTACCGAACTGTCAACCAGCACAGAAATAACTTGCTCAGTGCTTTCTGATGGGTCTCAAAATGGACATGGTGCTGACGTGGGAAATGTCACTCGATTACTAATCCAGAACAGACTATTGGTCTGACAGCTGGTGGAATTTAAGAACAATTAATAAAATGTCGAGATCTCAAATCTGGCGTCAGAACCATTGACCTAGAAGCCTACGCCGATGGAAAACACCAGCTTGCTTCCCCAATGAACTTTAGGAAGCAGATTTCCCATGCGTTCCTGCTCTGGCGTAAAAATGACCCCAGGCATGTGATAAAGTATTTAATGGTCTCTGAAACGGCCAAGGAAGACACCCATTTGTATCAAACTGCTCCGAGGACGGGAGGTATAATACCAGACAGAACACACAGCACTTGCCTCAGCATCAGAAAAGGGTGTGCAGAAGTTATTATTTTTTTCAGTGCCTTGGCTTCCATAGCCTTATGTGGTGGAGATTTCCCCATGGGCCACATTTTTGAGGGCAGATGTTTACTCAAACTTGAATGCAGAGTGGCCTGCCGACATCTAATATTGCGGGCCCTTGTTTTAGATGTCCCAGTCAGGGAAATTATCATCCCTGCTTCCAGTCTTTCTCACCCTGTCAGAGGTTTATATATTTCATGAGATCTCCACTCATTTACATAAATGCATGATATAAACGACCAGTAGACTCGAACTCTACATCCACAACAAGCCTGTCATTCCAGGGATCATTCTGGTTATCATATGCTGCACTCCCTGAAAGACAGGGTTGCCCTTTATTAGTTAAGGAGACCAAAACTGCACATAACACTGTATAGTATTCAAGGTGGGGTCTCACCAATGCCCTGCACATCTGCCGTAAGATATCCTTACTCCAGTACTCAATTAAACGTGAAGTGAAGATCAAAACACCATTTATCTTCCTAACTGCTTTCTGTTTCTGCAACATTGCTTTCAGTGACTGGTGTACAAGGAGATCCAGATCCTTTTCAATGTTACAGTGACCTAGTTGGTGGCTGTATGTACACTGGTCAGCGTGACAATATAATTCCCAGTAATGACTTCTGGCTTCTGAATTCACTGCCCTGCATGGATCTCGGAGGTCTGCGCAGACAGAATCGAAAGTGTAGAATGTGTGCCTAAGTACTCAAACAATTTTTAACCAATCACTTTTCAAATGGAAGGCTGCTCTTCCAGGATTCATTCGGATGCGCACTAAAGATGTTACTTCGAATGGTGACGAAACGTCTGAAAATGAGCTTTCCACACAGCGATTAAATCTACCTCTAGCTGCTGTGGTGTTTTTTGCATCAAAATGCACAACGTCATGTCTACTGACATTGTTCTTCTTCTGCGATGTATTTGCCCATTCACTCAAATTGCCTCAGGTTCCTTGGAGCTTTTATACATCCTCCTCTCCCACTCACCATCTAGCATTGTTTAGTGCTTTCAGCAGACTTGGACATATTACATTTGATTTAATGTTTTATATATACTGGAAAAGCTGGGGACAAAGCACAGATTCCTGCAGCAGACCAATAAGATTTCTTTTAATCAATGTTTTCAGTACACATTGGCGGTGGAGGCTGGCTCCTTTGCCTCAGCTCATCCGTTCTAATCACTTTTCTTTTTTTTCTTGTTATTTTCCTCTCTTTCCTTTAACGTATCTTATATTGAGCTTCAGAGGTTGCAAGCGGCTAGTGCGCAAAAGTCAGGTGGGCACAGCCCTAACCTCAAGCATTCCCAGACTGCCGATCATGTGTGAGCCAAGTATGTACACTTTGAGCAGATATACCTTGGACCTTGAGTAGGCGTACCGTGGAATTCGAGTAGGCCCTGCTCGTTGAAATCGAGTAGGCCTTCAATGGACCTCGAGCTGGGCCCAGAGAACAGAACGAGAGCAGGTTTGCTGTGGAAAATGAGCAGGTCCAGCTTAGACGTGAGTGAGCCCCGACTTTCTTTTCTGGAACAAGCACCAGGTACAGGAATTCTCAGCTATTACATCAGCAGAGGCAATGTTGGCGAGGTACGCTCAGCAGCAAAAGATGGCACCTGAGGGTCATTGACTTTTTTGTTGGTTCTTTCCAGCGCTGGCACAAGTGAAGCAATGGTGGAAAGTCATCATAGCAACATCGTATTTAGGACTAGCAGCGAGAGATGCGACTCCATGGTTAATGTTTCTGGTGCAGGATGTGATGGGACAGCGATGGAGGAGTATCTGCCCAGCGCCAAAGATTTTGCCTGAGGATCGATTACTTCAGTGTTGGTTGGTTCTGTTGTCGACGGTGAGGATGTAGTGGTGGAATAACGGCAGTCCACGCATCGTTGATGGTTTTGAGCTCAGGACTGATCGACTTTCTTCAAGCTAGAGCTTCTATATTTGCCGTGTTTTTAAATTATTCAAAATGTCAGCGCATTGTGGTGAGAAATTAAAGTGTTTCATTGTGTTTTATTGCATTTTTACCGTTAAATACACCTGTCAATAAAATCAGAATTCATTGCTTCTAATTAATTTATCTGTCATTCGGTTTCTTAAAAATGATTCCCATTTCACAAATCTTTGTTGACGTTGTCTCTGTCAATTACTTTCATGCACAATGTTTTCTCCAAAACTGTTAAAGTAGCAGCAGGTTATAATCCAACAGATTTATTTGGAAATACGAGCTTTTGGAGCGCTGCTCCTTCCTCAGTTGATTGTGGAGAACAAGATTGTCTCAGCCTGCTCCTGCCCCATCGAATTCATCTCTGCATACCTCGACACTGTCCTGTCCCCCTTAGCCCAAGAACACACAACCTACGTTCGGGACACCACCCACGCCCTCCAACTCCTCCATGAGTTTCGCTTCCCCGGTCCCCAAGGCCTTATCTTCACCATGGACATCCAGTCCCTGTACACCTCCATCCCCCATCACGAAGGACTCAAACCCCTCCGCTTCTTCCTCTCCCGCCGACCCAACCAGTATCCTTCCACTGACACCCTCCTTCGACTGACCGAACTGGTCCTCACTCTGAACAACTTCTCTTTCCAATCCTCCCACTTCCTCCAAACCAAAGGACTAGCCATGGGCACCCGCATGGGCCCCAGCTATGCTTGCCTCTTAGTCGGATATGTGGAACAGTCCATTGTCTGTAGCTACACTGGCACCACTCCCCACGTTTTCCTCCGCTACATTGATGATTGTATTGGCGCTACCTGGTGCTCCCACGAGGAGGTTGAACAATTCATCCACTTTGCTAACACCTTCCATGCCGACCTCAGATTTACCTGGACCGTCTCAGACTCCTCCCTCCCCTTTCTAGACCTCTCCATTTCTATCCCGGGCGACCAACTCAACATGGACATTTACTATAAATCGACCGACTCCCACAGCATCCTGGATTACACCTCCTCCCACCCTGCCCCCTGTAAAAACGCCATCCCATATTCCCAATTCCTTCGCCTCTGCCGCATCTGCTCCCAGCAGGACCAATTCCAATACTGAACAACCCAGATGGCCGCCTTCTTCAAAGACCACAATTTCCCCTCCGACGTGATCGACAATGCTCTCCACCGCATCTCCTCCACTTTCGGAACCTCCGCCCTTGAGCCCCGCCCCTCCAATCGCCACCAGGACAGAACCACACTGGTCCTCCCCGTCCACCCCACCATCCTCCGGATACATCATATCATCCTCCGACATTTCCGCCACCTCCAAACAGACCCCACCACCAGAGATACCTTTCCCTCCCCACCCCTATCAGCGTTCCAAAAAGACCACTCCCTCCGTGACTCCCTCGTCAGGTCCACACACCCCACCAATCCAACCTGCACTCCCGGCACCTTCCCCTGCAATCGCAAGAAATGCAAAACTTGCGCCCACACCTCCCCCTTACTTCCCTCCAAGGCCCCAGTGGATCCTTCCATATCCGCCACAAATTCACCTGCACCTCCACACACATCATTTACTGCATCCGCTGCCCCCGATGTGGTCTCCTCTACATTGGGGAGACAGGCTGCCTACTTGTGGAACGTTTCAGGGAACACCTCTGAGACACCCGCACCAACCAACCCAACCGTCCGTGGCTCAATACTTTAACTCCCCCTCCCACTCCACCAAGGATATGGAGGTCCTTGTCCTCCTCCATCGCCAGACCCTGGCCACACGACGCCTGGAGCAAGAGTGCCTCATCTTCCGCTGAGGAAACTTCCAACCGCATGGGATGAATGTAGATTTCTCCAGCTTTCTCATTTCCCCTCCCCCCACCTTATCTCAATCCCAACCCTCGGATTCAGCACCGCCCTCTTGACCTGCAATCTTCTTCCCGACCTCTCCGCGCCTACCCCCTCTCCGGCCTATCACCCTCATCCTCACCTCCTTCCACCTATTGTAATCCAAGCGCCCCTCCCCCAAAATTCCTCCCCCCTACCTTTTATCTCAGCCTGCTTGGCACACCGGCCTCAGTCCTGAAGAAGGGCAGAAGGGCGTATGCCCGAAACGCCGATTGTCCTGTTCCTCGGATGCTGCCTGCCTGCTGCGCTTTTCCATGATCACGCTTTGTGACTCTGGTCTCCGGCATCTGCAGTCCTCACTTTCTCCAACGAGATTGTACGACGCAGAATGTAGAGCAAAAGTGTACAGTGTGATGCAACTGTAATTATGTAGTGAGAAAGACCTGCTTTGATTGTTAAGTCTATTATCTTTTAGAATGGCTATGTTTGGTTCAGTTCTTTCACATGTAAATCGTGAAACTGCTTTTAAAAGTTGTATTCTCAAGTGAACTTTAACAATTGATGTTATGTCGGCCCAGATAATGTATTAAAAGTGTGAACTTCCCTGTGTGAGGCTGTCTGTGCCACAATGGTCAGACTAATTCTAATCTAAAAAAAGGATTTACAGAATCTTGCATGGATTCATGCAGCTTTTTAGCAAAGTAACATATAATTATGCAAGTACAAATCACACTGTAAACTTTTGCTATAAATTCTGTGTCGTACAATCTTATTCTCCACAACCACCTGATGAAGGAGCAGCGCTCTGAAAGCTAATGCTTGCAAATACACCTGTTGAGCTATAACCTGGTTTTGTGTGATTTTTAACTTTGTACACCCCAGTCAACACCTGCCTCTCCAAGCCTAAAACTGTTGATATGCTGTATGCATTCTTAGCCATTTTCTCATCAGACTCAGGTTTCCTCGTGTTGCTGAGCAGTTTGGTTTTCACTTGCTTTTTTCACATGAAGACAGAATTAACGTAGTTCCTTCATTGTTCTGCTATTTCCCTATTGTCCATTCTCTGCTTCTAGACTGCAAGGAAGCTGTACTTGTTTTGTCTGACCTTTTCCATTGGCATAATTTTAGAAGCTATGACGGTTCATTACTATAAGTCGTATTAATTACAGCTCTGAAAACCATCAAGTCCTGTCATAACCTGCTCAACAAATGGCCTTAAAAAGTTATCCGTTCACAGAAGCATGGACCCTCAAATGGTCCCTGGGACTCAACTTTGCAGCCGTGATAGCAGCAGTGTATGATACTCCCGCTGGAATTCTGATGCTCACCAGTCGCTGTTACGTTTTCTTTATTCTTTCTCTCTTTGTTGCAGTTTTTTTCTCCCTCCTCCCAACTTTTAACTTATTAAGCTACCCGACTTCGAGGGAATGGAGATTGGGGACCAAGCTCAGCCCAGCAAGGGAAACAATTTGGAGACCAGGACAGTGCAGCAAGTGACTTGAAACAGGAGCCTCAAGCAGGACCAGATCAATCATAGTCTGGCCAAGGGGAGGAGACTTGGAGGTGAATCTAGGAGAGAGGCTGGCGTTTGGTGTTAACGTAGCCTCGCGTACAGAAGCCCAACGGGCATGGGCTCGGTGAGTAAGCACTGCAAGTTGTGTTATCTTTTATTGTCATTGTTGACGTTTTAAAACTCCCTGTTTCCTTTCTAGTTTTATTTTCGTTATTTCAATACGCTAACAACACCTGAAATATCTGTACCGATGTACCCAGCACCTAAGATATGCGACACTCTAAATTTTTCACTGAACTCATTCACGTGGATTTGCCAGCAAAGGCTTTTATATTCTATTCCATTCAAGCATCAACCCCTTCATATTAAAAAATGTGTTGTCTTGATCTTTACCCTTTGATTAAAATGAGCAGCTGTTGTCTATTTGCCCTGTCCATGTCCCTCGAAATCCTATACTTCTTAATTACGTACAAGTCAGTCTTCTCTGCTCCAAAGTAAACAACCCGTGTTTATTCAGCTTCCCTTCATAGCTGATGTGCTCCATCCCACGGTCCATCCCACTGAATCTCCTCAACAACCCCTCCAGTGCAATTCCTGGAATGTGGCCAGCAGAAATGCAGACAATATTCCAGCCTGTGTAATGTCCTAACCAGATTTTGTTATTTATGCTTCGATGAATACCCGCTCTGCCTTTGGAACCGATGCCTTCTGAACTAACCTATTACTCTGTACAGTCACATGCAGTGATCTGTGGTGAAACACCTTCGCAGCCTCTCCTGTGCTGCTATTCATTGAGTACTCTCCTGTCTTCCAAAGTGGATCACCTCATATTTATCAGGATTACATTCCATCTGCCACTGATCTGCACATCTGACCATTCCATCTATATCTTCCTGTAACATAAGATCTTCCTCCTCGTTGCCAACCAACCGGAAAATCTTTATGTCAAACGCAAACTTACTAATCACAATCCCTCTTACTCCCCAACATTCACATTTATATCATTTGTGAATGCTACACATAATAAGGGACACAGCACTGATCACTGTGGTACAACACTGGACACTGGTCTCCAGTCACACAAAGAGCCTTCCACCAGCACCGTCTGTTTTCTGCCACTAAGACAATGTTGGATGTGTCCTGATGAGTTACCCTTGATACCATGAGATGTTAGTTTGCTAATCAGTTTCCCATGTGGAGATTTGTCAAAGACATCTCTGCGAAACTATATAAAACACCTCCTTGAAAAAGAAAATCAATCACATTCATTCAACATTCCTTCACTGAGATAGGTTCATGCTGATTATCCCGTATCAGATATTGGCTGTCTGAATGGAGATCGATTTTCTCCTTTCCTATATTCTCCTTTAGTTTCTCCAACACTGATCTGATACTCATGCTCTATAATTCCCTTCCTGCGCACATCCTGCAAATTGGGGCCTCATTAGCTGTTCTCCAGTCCTCTGGCACCTCTGCCGTGGAAAGATTCTACTTAACCATTTGACTCAGGTGTTTTCCAACGTTGTCTCTAACGGCAGCCTATGATTCAACTCATCCAGACCTGCCAATCAGTCCCGTTTCATACCAGCCAATGTCTCCATCCCTGCTTTTGTATCAATCTGGTCAAGAGATCGATTTCTGCACCGAGCTCCTCCATTTCTCTGAATCGAAGGTTGACCACAATACCTCGCATTTTTATCTGAGATAACTCCTTTGATCTAATGCATTTTTATTTTATTTTTAAATATCGTTGAGTTTCCTTATCTTTTTGCTGTTTGCTCTGTGGTGGGCGTTTGTAAAACTTTGTAGTTTGTAGTTTTTATTTAAACAACAGACATTGCCTCTCTTCCTTACACCTTTGTCATGTGCGTTTGCAATTCGACTGAAGTCATCTAACCTCTCGTATATTTATATAGAAAAAACGTTGGCTGGAAGAACACAGCAAGGCAGGCAGCACCAGGAGGTGGAGAAGTCGACGTTTTGGATTAACTCTTCTTCAGGACTGGCGGTGGGTGTAAAGGGAGCTGCAGATAAAGGAGGTTTCGAGTGCAGGGTGGTAAATTGGGGAAAAATTAAGACATGTAGAGGGCACCACCTGGTTGGTCAATGGGGGGGGGGGATGAAGCCTGCAGGCAGCTGGGAGGATTGAAGGGAGGGGAGGGGCTTGCAAGGAAGTCAGCTGTTGGGATGGGAGGTTGTTTGAAATTGAAGAACTCAATTTTGAATCCTCTGGGCTGCTGGCTGGCCAAGCCAAACATAAGGTGCTGTTCCTGCAATTTTCCTTTAGTTTCATTATGGGTGTGGAAGAGGCCAAGGGTTGTTGTGTCGGTAAAGGAGTGAGAAGCGGAATTAAACATGTGGTGGCTGGGAGCTCCGTTCGGCTCCTGTAGGCCTAGCTGTGATGCTTGGCGAACTGTTCCCTAAGTTTACGTTTGATTCCCCCCCGATGTAGAAAAGACCACATCGAGAGCACCTGATGCAGTAAACTAGGTTGAGAG
Organism: Chiloscyllium plagiosum; assembly: GCF_037043375.1. Classification (NCBI taxonomy): domain Eukaryota; kingdom Metazoa; phylum Chordata; class Chondrichthyes; order Orectolobiformes; family Hemiscylliidae; genus Chiloscyllium; species Chiloscyllium plagiosum. The sequence continues at coordinate 23,828,652 of NW_028270179.1, forward strand.
GCATGTTAACCTCTGTTTCACGTAGATGGAATGCTTGGGGTTCCGAATGGAAGTGAAGGGTTGTTGTACGAGCAGCTTTTGTGTATTTTCCGGTTGCAGGGGAAAGTCTCTGGGGGTTCGAGAGGATTGGTGTGCAAACCAATGACTGGCGAAGGGAAAGATCCTTGTGGAAGGCAGAGAGGGGTGGTGAGGGGAATATGTTCTTGGTGGTGGGTTCTGATGGAAATTAGCGAAAGTTTTTAAGGATGATGTCTTGGAGGCGGAGACCGATGGGGTCACAAGTGAGGACAAGGGGGCTCCATGTTTATTGCGATCAGAAAGTGGTGTTTCGGGAAGTGGAATGGGGAATTACAGAGGGAGAAAAAAACACATTGTTCGGAACAGGTGGACATCTGGATTGCTCACGAGTAGAACGTCTCCTCGTCTGAGCAAATGCAGCAGAGGCGGAGCAACTGGGAGAATGAGATGGAACTCTTGCAGGATACTGGGTGGCAGAAGTTGTAATCCAGGTATTTAATGGGTGTCTGTAGGTTTATAGTAAGTGTCCATTTGGAGAGAGTCATCGAAAGTGGAAATGCAGTGGTCAAGAAAGTGGAGGGACGTGTCTGAGATGGAACAAATGAATTTGACGGCAAGGCGGAAGTGGTGGATGAAGACGATGAACTGCTCCAGTTTAATCTGGGTTCAGGTTGCTGCGCCGATGCAGTCATTGATGTAACCGCAGGAGACTTTTGTCACAGTGCCTCTGTGGGTACTGAAGAGGGGCTGTCTGAAATACCCAACAAAGAGGCATGCATAGATATGATCCATCGGAGTGCACATGACCACCCCTTGCATTTGGAGAAAATTGGAGGAGTTAAAGGAAAATTTACTGAGAGTGAGGAATTATTGGGTGGGCGGAAGAGGGTATGGGTGGAGCAAGACTGAAAGGTTCAGTTTGGATAGGAAGAAGGTGAGGGCCTAGATGCCACCCTTGGTAGTTTTTGACATATATAAGGACTGAACGTCCATCGTCATGTAAAATTCAAAGTATTATGGTCACTATTTCTCAAAACGTCTTCTCTGCAATGTTTTCAAGTACTGGTAATACCAACCGTCTCATACACGCTCATGAAATCCATTTTTAGAGCATTAGGATTCACTTAGGTTAACAACGTTTAGATATAACTCGACGCTGTCCATTATTGCTGCATGTCCCACAAACGTGGTTTGTCTAATTTCCTCTTTTATAATATGGCCAACATTGGTGTTGCAATTTTAACTTTGATACATAACTCCCATCAGCACTTGCTTCTCCTTGCTGTTTTTAAGCTCCACGTTTGCAGGTTCTGTGGAAGATGAGAGACGTGGCCACTGTGGAGATGAATGGCAGATTCAGCGAAGGTGAGGCGAATCTGGCGTTATCGGATCATCTCGTCACATTATCCGTTCTTCTCTTGCGTCATTCTGACATTTTCACCAGATATCCCATTATGCTGGTGGAGTAGAGAAAGACAAAAATCTTTGTCCACTGCTATGCCTTCCTCCAGATAGCTGAGCCTGCTCTGACCTGAGTGGAAACATTAGAGCAGGCTGGAGAAGTGTTGTTGTTGCTGTTCAGGCTCTTTGTGCGATAACATCCGAAGGAGTGTGCACAGATTTAGTCACCTCACTGAAGAAAATATATCGTTACTTTTTCTTAAAAAGCTCAGAGATTGGTCCCTCAACTCATTCCTGCAAAGAAGATGTTGGCTTTCAAAGAAAGGACGATCATGTTGATCCAATAGCTGTTGGAGGTCACAAGAATGAAAGATGGTTTTAATTTTATGTGGAACATCTGAAGGAGTCAGCCACAAAAGCCAATTACACAGCAAAGGTGAGAGATCCAGTCAATTAAATAATCAAGAGGAGATGGAGAGTATTCAAGTGGACATAAACAAGTAGAGTAAATGGATAATAATTAGACAGGTGGAAGGTAACATAATGTATACCCTGTCTTATTTTTCGGGAAGATTGGAAGGCTGGATGCTCCTGCAATGGACAGGGATTACAGAACTTAGTGATGAAATGTATTCTGGAGAGTTCACCCTGACACGCTCAGACATACGGAGTGTTGCTCCATTTCCCAGATGTTCTGTTCCCTGATATTCCCAGTGAACCCAATGCTCTCATTACACACAGGATATTTTGATGTGGTTGGTTGATGGGCAGGAGTGGTGAGGGGAGGGTATTTTGAGCTTTGTATCATGGAGAGGGTCTTTATCTGAGAGTGGGTATTCACCAACATGATGGACTGTGCATGGGCACACTGTAATATTAATTGAGTGAGAGGTCATTCGGTTCCTTTACCGGGCCAAGTCTCCAGACCCCAGCAGGCCAAGTTGGTCTCGTCGTGTTGAAGGAGGTGACATCGTTCCGTGATCAGTTCCATGTTCAGTCAAGGCCCTCTCACACTCTGTTCCTGGATTATGTTTAGCTTGGAAAGTTGTTCTTGGAAAATCGTGGGTGGATACGGCAGATCCCTTTCCCCACAAGCACTCACTCTGTGGTTTCTGAGCTTCCCCTCTCTGTATCCTCTGCTCCATTTTTTTTGTTCATGTGAGAGACCGATATGGTGTAACTACAGTCCCAATGCGCCATCCAGAGTTGGGTTTCCAAATTCTCAGGTCTCCCGGAAAGTCTGAGGCAACTCACAGAACAACCTCCAGCAAACCGGCCCCAGCAGTTCTGCTAACCTTTCAATAACAGGAGACAGCCCTTCAGTTGCAAGTTAGATTTCTGCACCTTTCCAGTTGTACACGAGGGATTTCCTCGTGTTATTGGTTACGCGATCAACAAGTGAAACAAACAGTGGATTGGCACAGGCCAAGCTTCAAAGATGTGAGTTAAAGCTGCTGAAACCCCCATGTCCAACATGGCACACACCGGGAAGTGAACACACACAATCTATTGTTTCTGAGCTTCACAATGCCCGCACTCGATACAAACACGAAGCCAGGAAAGATACAGTGGGACAGAAAAATTCACATTAAAATGCAATCAGACAATTAATTAACGAGTAATATGTTGTGGAAACATAGACAAAAAGACGGGAGAGTGAGACCTTGGAGGCTCCAATCACAAGAACGAGAATATTGCAGAAAGGCATTGCCAGATCAGCTGGAATGGTTTGATGCATCAAATTCTGAACCTGCCTCACAAAATGAGCTCAGAAACCATAAACAAGACAAGACAACATGACAGCCCAACATCGACAACTGTGCAGGTAATGTTGTTCATGCGCGGTAAACTGGACTATCTGCCCTGCTTTTGAATCAGTGAAAAACTACAACTTTATTTTGCTACTATACTTGCACGAGTTGACTGCCTCACATGGGCAAATTTACAGCCCATGTTGTGAGTGACAGTAGATGGGGCTTCGACAAAATAATGTCTATATATATCCACTACAGCAGAACAAGGTAAGGAAATGTGTGTGTGTGTGTGTGTGTGTGTGTGTGTGTGTGTGTGTGTGTGTGTGTGTGTGTGTGTGTGTGTGTGTGTGTGTGTGTGTGTGTGTGTGTGTGTGTGTGTGTGTGTGTGTATGTTAAATGGGGTCAGGGGGACTGTGTGTGGGTCTGTGTGTGTTGTTGTAGTTGAATGTGAAATATATTGTTTGAGAGAGAGAACGCATCGAGAAAATAAGTTTGAATGTGAACAACTGACGGACATTTGGTGAACCGACAGAGAGTGACTGAGGGACGTTTCATGAACAAATATGATGATATGCTTTAGAATATTTAAATAAAATCATTACCAGACCGAATAACAATATAGACCAGCGTACTCATGATTGGCGGATGGATGGGATTTTGGTGTGAGGTCGGATTGGCTTTTGCAGGTGTGAAGCTGGGAGAGTCAGAGCAGATTATTGGTATCATTAATGCTGTATTTCATAGCTCAAGTTTAAAGAGCAGATTGATTGAGTTATTGAAATTTATTCTGCAGGTGTCACTAGTTAAAATTAGGAATGTCAATTTGGCATCAGCTCATGGTCAAAGTGATCCAGCTTTGATGCGTCTGTATCAACCTCAAATATTGTCCATGGATGGGATGCAGTCAGAGGAAGGAAATAGAGTTCAGAACCAGAGCAGAAGACAGCGACATCCATGTTCCGAATATTTAAATAATAAAGGCATTGATACAATGAATAGTATTTCACAACTGAATAGGTCAGCTTAAGGACACATGAAGGACATTGCCAGAAACATAGAGGGAGAGTGTGAATGAACAAGTCTATTGATGCCGTTAGTAATCGTCTGTGGAGTGAACAACTGGATCCAGAGTCTCAGCAGGAACAATAATAAGGAGCGCACAGTAGATGCGACGATTAGTAATGCAGTCTCTGCCTCGTTTATAGAAATAACATCTGAGCCTGACCACAGACATCAATGTTAGCCAGAATAGGACGTTAGAAAAAAGAATAAAGAAACATGCACAACAGATTCATGAAAATGATGATAACCAATATGTAGCAAGCTTCCAAATATTCCCAGATAAACCCCGTTCCATCGTTATAGCATTCCAGTCTAACCTTCTCAGATTCTGATCCACTGTTGGAAGATTCCAGTCCAATGTTCTCAGATTCTGATCCATTGTGAGAACATTCCAGTTTAATGTTCCCAGATTACGATCTCTCCTCCCCCTCTCTCTGGAGCTGCTTAACCGTGATACCTCTGTCGGTGACGCTTTTCCTCATATAATGTGATAACATATTGAACAGAGGTTATTCATCATTGAAAGATCAAAACCGTTCACTGGCAAAATTAGAATCCCAGGGGACTGACATTAATCATAGTCACCCAACAAACAGAAATAGTTTACCTCTTCCTTCCTTCACTTTTCATATCACAAGGAAAGGGAACATTTGCTCGGTTATGGGTGGAATACATGACACTTGCAGAGGGATGGGCTATGCATCTTTAAATCTTTTAAATCTATTTTCCTTGAATGTGGGAGTATTGTTTTATAACGTATGCAGGGATATAAGAACAGATCAGCTACGACAAGTGACTGGTGGGAGCAGTGCTGGTCACAGGACTTTCGTCCTAAAATAGAACCCTCCACAATCTATCTACTCTTTATCTCTTACTTCCAGCCAATTATCTGCAGCTACCCGTGCATTCCACAGTGCCAGAGACCTGGGATCAATTCCAACCTCCGGCAACATTTTATGTGGTGTTTACATATTTTGCCTTACCAGTATGTAATGCTTCATATTTATCTGATATAAACTCCGTCAGCCACTCTTCGACATTTCAGCCCATCTGAACAAGGTCCCGCTATATTCTGAGTTAAACTTCTTCACTGTCGACTGCACCACAAGTTTTGGGGTTATCGATAAGAATACTAACTACTCCTACGATCTTCACATCGAAATCATAAATATAAATGATAGCATCCAATGGACCCAACATCAATCCTTGTGGCACATTGCTGAACTCCACACAGAAGCAGGTCGAATGGTTTAACTGTCACGTGCCCTCCTTTTCCCTCTTAAAAAGTGAAGACTGCAGATGATGGAGATCAAAATCGAGAGTGCGGTGCTGCAAACGTTCAGCAGGTCAGACAGCGTCCGAGGAGCAGCAATATAGATGTTTTGGGCAAGAGCCCTTCATCCTTTTCCCTTCCCGATGAATCATATCCCACGCCACAAACTCTAATGGACAGGGCTTTCAGCTGTAACTGACCCGTCTGCTGCACCTCTGCCCTCAACCCTTCCCATTCGTCCCACATCAAATAAATCATTAATACCGCAGTAAATATTTTCTGATCTGAAATAAAATACAGAATTGCAGATGCTGGAGATCTGAAACAAAACATCTTCCAATGAAGAGTCCCTAGATTTGACATGTTAACTCCGCTTTCTTCCTACAGGTGTAGCCAGAACCGCTGAGGCTTATAAACAATTTTTGCATATCTTATTTCCTGCTTATAACAAGCATAAAAATTGCCCTGCAGGTTTGAATTCGAAATAAAAATTTCACCAGTGTTTTTTTTAAGTCTCCTTGCTGTTTTGAAGATCCACACAAATTGTTTCTGTGTAATCTTAGCACTGTTGTCTCTGGTGATGCTAATGGCACGTTTAGTGATGTGTTTCCAGAGGCCTTTCTTAATGTTAAGCTAATCCCACTTCTTCGTTATTTTCAAGGGGAATGGTGAACTTGTCTCTCAATCTACCCTTGCTCAGGCAGGGCGGAAAAGGACAATGTTTGCCCAGCAATGCTGTGCATTCGTCCCGTTGGCTGTAGATGCTGTAAACTGGAGGGTGGGGGAGACAACCACAGACCAAGCAAGCATGGATTGCTTTCATGGCTTCCATCCTCGTCCCAGGCCAAGGGGAAGTCATGTTTGCGACCCTCCCCACCCAGGAGAAGCTTCGTGACCATTCCAACAATACAGGTTTGGGGAGGGCAGTAAATTTCCCCCTGCCTGCCACGTGCAGGCTCAATATCAGGGCTGTGCATGGTAACTCTGCATGGACTGTGCTTGTCCCGGTGCACTATGGAGCTTTCACAAATGGCACTGGTTTCCGGGATACTGGGTAATTCAGGTCTCTGGTAAATGGGAGTTCCTCTGGAATGGTGCGCAGTAAGCAGTGGGAATAATCCGACAAGAGGCCTCAAACACATGTGTTGAGTTGGGTGATATTCACTCAGCCACACATTGGGAAGCTCTCCCCAAACCCAACTCAACTGGCACTTTGCTTAAAATACGAAATGATTAATCCAATACATAAGAACATAAGCACATGGAGCAGAAGCAGGCCTCTATCCCCTCCACCATTCAATAAAATCATGATTGATATTTTCATGGGATTAGCTCCTCTTACACACCCGCTCACTATAGCCCTTAATTCCTGCACTGTTAAAAAATATCTATCTTTATTTTCCTTAAAAACATTCAACCAAGTAGCCTCAGCTACTTCCCTCGGCAGGGAGTCCCACAGAGGGCGGCATGGATGCACAGTGGTTAGCACCGCTGCCTCACATGTCAGAGACCCGGGTTCACGTCCCGCCTCAGGCAACTGTCTGTCTGGAGTTTGCATATTCTCCCCGTGTCTGCATGGGTTTCCTCCTAAAATCCAAAAATGTGCGGATTAATTGAATTGGCCATGTTAAATTGCCCGTAGTGTTAGGTGTAGGGGAATGGGTCTGGGTGGGTTGCTCTTCAGTGGGTCGGTGTGGACTTGTTGGCCCGAAGGGCCTGTTTCCACACTGTAAGTGATCTAATCAAGATTTATAAGCTTTTGGGTCAAGAATCTCCTCCTCAACTCAGTCTTAAATCTGCTCCCCCCCTTTTTCAGGAAATGCTACTTCATTTTAGTTTAATCAACCTGTAGAAACAGCCTCCCTGTTTTGATCTTATCTACTCCGTTCATAAGCTTGTGCTTTTCTGTAAGATCCCCCTCATTCGTACTAATACCAATTAGAATAGTCCCATTCTTCGCAATCGTTTCTCATAAGGCAAACTTCCCAACTCCAGAATCAACCTCGTTACCCTGCTCTGCACCACCTCCAGTGCCAGAACATCCGTCCTGACTGAGAGAGACCACAACTGAGCAGATTACTCCATGTTTGGGCTCACCAGCACTCTATATAGCTGCAACATTATCTTCCTCTTTTCAAACTCCATCCCTTTAGCAATTAAGGACAACATCCATTTGCCTTCTATTTATTTGCTGCACCTGCAAACCAGCTACTTATGATTCCTTCACAAGGACACACAGATCCCTCTACATAGCAGAATGTTGCAAGTTTTCTCTATTTGAATCTTACTTTACAATACTGTTCGTGCTAACAAATTATTCCACAAAATGGACGACTATACATTTCCCAACTTTGTACTCCATCTGTTAGATTATTGCCTTCACTCTCTAATGGTTAAGACTGGTTTCTGAGCCGGAATATTGGAGTCATAGAATCATAGCGATGTACAGCATGGAAACAGACCGATCCCTCCAACCCGTCCATGCTGACCAATATGCCGAACCAATCGAGGCCCACTGCCAGCACCCAGCCCATATCCATCCAAACCCTTCCTATTTGTATACCCATCCAGATGCCTTTTAAATGTTGCAATTGTACCAGCCTCCACCACTTCCTCTGGCAGTTCATTCCATACATGTATCACCCTCTGTGTGAAAAACGTTGCCCCATAGGTCTCTTTTAAATCTTTCCCCTCTCAGTCTAAACCTATGCCCTCTAGTTCTGGACTCCCCGACCCCAGGGAAAAGGCTTTGTCTATTTATCATATCCATGCGCCTCATGATTTTGTAAACCTCGATAAGGTCACCCCTCGACCTCCGACGCTCCAGGAAAAACAGCCCCAGCCTGCTCAGCCTCTCCCTATAGCTCAAATTCTCCAACCTTGGCAACATCCTGGTAAATCTTTTCTGAACCTTTTCATGTTTCACACCATCTTTCAGATAGGAAGGAGACCACAATTGCATGCAATATTCCAACAGTGGCCTAACCAATGTCCTGTACAGCCGCAACATGACCACTCAACTCCTGTACTCAATACTCTGACCAATAAAATAAAGCATACCAAACGCCTTCTTCACTATCCTATCTACATACCATTCCACGTTCAAGGAGCTATGAACCTGCACTCCAAGGTCTTTTTGTTAAGCAACACTCCCTTGGACCTTACCATTACAACTTGCTTTCCCAAAATGCAGCACCTCGCATTTAACTGAATTAAACTCCATCTGACACTTCTCAGGCCATTGACCCATCTGGTCAAAATACCGTTGTCATCTGAGGTAACCTTCTTCGCTGTCCACAGCATCTCCAAGGATAACTTAGTTTCTAGCGGTTTGTCAAAGGCTAAGGACTGCAATGTGACAGTGATCAGTGGTGGTTTCTCAACGATTTGCATGTTATGTCAACAGTTCCAATAAATTGGTGGACGACAATAACGTAGCCAGGAAATTGAGTTATCAAGAGGGGGCAGCGAATCTGTAAATGAATTTAAAATGGACAACAACTAAGCAGTTGGAATATAATGTAGGTCACTGTCCACCTGTTTTTCAGGAAGAACAAAGGGCCGTATATTACATAAATGGAAAGAGTATACCAGGCTAACTGATACAGTGTGTGCTAGAGGGTTCATTCTGAATCATTCAGACATCGGAACATAGAACATAGAAGAATATAGAACATAGAACATAGAAAAATACAGCGCAGTACATGCCCTTTGGCTCTCGATGTTGCGCCGATCCAAGCCCACCTAACCTACACGAGCCCACTATCCTCCATATGCCTATCCAATGCCCGTTTAAATGCCAATAAAGAGGGAGAGTCCACCACTGCTACTGGCAGGGCATTCCATGAACTCACGACTCGCTGAGTAAAGAACCTACCCCTAACATCAGTCCTATACCTATCCCCCCCTTAATTTAAAGCTATGCCCCCTCATAATAGCTGTCTCCATACGTGGACAAAGGTTCTCATGGTCAACCCTATCTAAACCCCTAATCATCTTGTACACCTCTATCAAGTCACCCCTAAACCTTCTTTTCTCCAATGAAAACAGCCCCAAGTGCCTCAGACTTTCCTCATACGATCTTCCTACCATACCAGGCAACATCCTGGTAAATCTCCTCTGCACCCTTTCCAGTGTCTCCACATCCTTCCTATAGTATGGCGACCGAAACTGCACACAATACTCCAGATGCAGCTGCACCAGAGTCTCATTCAACTGCAACATGACCTCAGGACTCCGGAACTCAATTCTTCTGCCAATAAAAGCCAGTACGCCATATGCCTTATTCATAGCACTATTTACCTGAGTGGCAACTTTCAGAGATCTGTGTACATGGACACCAAGATCCCTCTGCTCATCCACACTACCAAGTATCCGACGATTAGCCCAGTACCTCATCTTTTTGTTACTCTTACCAAAGTGAATCACTTCACACTTACCTACATTGAACTCCATTTGCCACCTATCTTCCCAGCTCTGCAAATTATCTATATCCCGCTGTAACCTGACATATCCTTCCTCACTGTCAACAACTCCACCGACTTTCGTATCATCCGCAAACTTGGTCACCCAAACTTCTAGCCCCTCCTCCAGGTCATTTATAAAAATGACAAACAGCAATGGTCCCAAAACAGATCCTTGCAGAACACCGCTAGTCACTGCACTCCAAGATGAAACTTTACCATCAACTACTACCCTCTGTCTTCTTCCATCCAGCCAATTCCTAATCCAAACCTCCAACCTACCCTCAATGCCATACCTCCGTATTTTTCGAAGTAGCCTACCATGGGGAACCTTGTCAAACGCCTTACTAAAATCCATATACACCACATCTACCGCTTTACCCTCGTCCACCTTCTTAGTCACCTTCTCAAAGAATTCAATAAGATTTGTGAGGCACGACCTGCCCTTCACAAAACCATGCTGACTATCCCTGATCTCATCATTTCTATCCAGATGTTCATAAATCCTATCCCTTACAATTCTCTCTAAGACTTTGCCCACAACAGAAGTGAGACTCACCGGCCTATAGTTACTAGGGTTATCCCTACTCCCCTTTTTGAACAAGGGAACCACATTTGTTATCATCCAGTTTTCTGGCACTATTCCTATAGACAACGAGGACATAAATATCAAGGCCAATGGCTCTGCAATCTCCTCCCTTGCTTCCCAGAGAATCCTAGGATAAATGCCATCAGGCCCAGGGGACTTATCTATTTTCACCCTTTCCAGAATTTCCAACACTTCTTCCCTACATACCTCAAAGCCATCCATTCTAATTAATTGTGACTCAGTATTCACATCGGCAACAATGTCCTGTTCCTGAGTGAATACTGACGAAAAGTATTCATTCAGCGTCTCCCCAATCTCTTCGGCCTCCACATGCAACTTCCCACTACTATCCATGACTGGACCTATTCCTCCCCTAGTCATTCTTTTATTCCTGACTTACCTATAGAAAGCCTTAGGGTTTTCCCTAATCCTACCAACTAAGGGCTTTTCATTTCCCCTCCTTGCTGCTCTTAGCTCTCTCTTCAGATCCTTCCTGGCTACCTTATAACTCTCAATCGCCCCAATTGAACCTTCACGCCTCATCTTTACATAGGCCACCCTCTTCCCTTTAACAAGGGATTCCAATTCCTTATTAAACCATGGCTCCTTCACACGACCCTTTCCTCCCTGTCTGACAGGTACATACTTATCAAGGACACTCAATAGTTGCTCCTTGAACAAGCTCCACATATCAATTGCGCACTTCCCTTGTAGCCTACTTTTCCCAGCCACACATCCTAAGTCATGCCTCACCGCATCATAATTTCCCTGACGCCAGCTATAACCCTTGCCCTGCAGTGCACACTTATCCCTCTCCATCACCATAGTAAAAGTCACCGAATTGTGGTCACTGTCCCCAAAGTGCTCACTTACCTCCAATTCTAACACCTGGCCTGGTTCGTTACCCAGAACCAAATCCAGTATGGCCTCACCTCTTGTTGGCCTGTCCACATATTGTGTCAGGAAATCCTCCTGCACACATTGGACAAACACCGACCCATCTAACGAACTCGAGCTATCGCTTTCCCAGTCAATATCTGGAAAGTTACAGTCCTCCATAACAACCACCCTATTACTTTCACTCTTCTCCTGAATCATCCTCGAAATATTTTCTTCTACGTCTCTGGGACTATTAGGAGGTCTGTAGAAAACTCCTAACTGCGTGACCTCAACTTTAGTCTTCCTAACCTCAGCCCAAACTACCTCAGATGGCGAGTCTTCATCCATTGTCCTTTCCACCGCTGTAATACTATCTTTGACAAGCAATGCCACACACACCCCCTCTTTTACCCCCAACTCTGACCCTACTAAAACATTTATACCCTGGAACCTGCAACAGCCAATCCTGTCCCTGTTCTACCCATGTCGCCGTCATACCCACAACATCGAAATCCCAGGTACCAACCCACGCTGCAGGTTCACCTACCTTATTTCGTATACTTCTTGCATTGAAGTATACACACTTCAAGCCACTTTCCTGTTTACAGGCACCCTCCTTTGAGATTGATGCCATGTTCCTAACCGCCCTACACTCCAGGTCCTGCACCCTAAAGCTACAGTCTAGGTTCCCATTCCCCTGCAGAGTTAGTTTAAACCCCCCGCCCCCCCCCCCCCCCAGAGCACTGGCAAACCTCCCCCCAAGGATACTGGTGCCCCTCAGGTTCAGGTGTAGACCATCCTGAAGTGTGGCTCCATCCACCAGATGGCTTACTCCCGGATGTTCACGGTGCCCCCCCCACCCCCCTTGCTCTCAGTACACAAGGGATATTTTGATGTGATTGGTTGGCGGGAAGGTTGGGAATGTTGAGGGGGATAAGGTGGTGGCCTTTATCAGAATAAGTGCAGACCCGAAAACGATGGGAATTTTTGACTGCTTCTGAATGAAGAGGCCGTGGCTGCTGCCAGGACAGTGCGTATTCACCAACATAATGTACCGTGCATGGTCACACTGCAACATTAATGGAGTGAGAGTTTGAAGGTCCAGTCACAGGAATGACAACATACAATAAAGGCATTGACAGATCAGCTGTAATAGTTAGTTATGTCACATTCTCAAACCCCCTCACAGACCCGGTCCAGGCACCATAAACCCAGAGGACATATACCTTCAGCATGCAACACTGTATATACCAAGCTGGATCCAACCTGGAAATCTACCCAGAGTAGAACGCTGTGCAGACCATAGTAGTGTACGATATTTCAACCCCGACTAGACAGCAGTATCACAACAGGAGCTATGCAGACAACAGCAGGATCATTTTATCTTGGCCACTCGAAGTGAAACACGTCGGAGGAGATTGAGATAAATTTTATTATACTTTCGGGAACTTGGCATGTGTTTTGATGTACTCTTCCAAATTATAGTGTGAATGAATTGTCGAGTCCTGAAACAAACTCAATGGCAATATACGGGTCAGCAAAATGCATGTTCCACTCTTTCTGTTAATATCACAGGGAGAGCATTGCAAGGAGACTGGGCCGATTGCGATCTGCAGACTTGACCTGGTGTATCCTGCAGACATGGACTGATGTGATCTGCAGACTGGGTATGGTGCAGTATGAACACTGGCCCCAGTGTGCTTTACGTACTTCGAACATTGAAGTTTGGAACTCAGTCTGCAGGAGCTGGGAGACTATGCCCAATGCGGTCGGGAGACTGGGCAATGTGCGACCTGGAGACTGGATTGGTGCGGTCTGGAGACGGGGCCCAGCACGCCCGTAGACTAGGACAGACTGGTCCTGGTGCGGTTGGGAGGCGGGGCTCAATACCGTCAGGTGACTGGGCACAGTAGGGTGTGCAGACTTGGCTTCTTGCAATCTGGAGACTTGGCGTGGTGTGGTAGAAGACGTGGCCCACTGTGTTCTGGAAACTTAGCCTGGTGCAGTCAGGAGACTTGGCCCTGTGCGGTTTGGGGATTTGGTGTGGTGTCTGGAGACTGGGCCTGGTGTGGTGTGAAGACTTGGCCCAGTGCAGTCTGAAGACTCGGCCCGGTCCAGTCTGGAGAGATGGCCTGGTGTGGCAAGGAGAATCGGTCTGGTGCTGTGGAGAGAATGAGCACAGTGCGGCTCGGCGACTGAGCCTTGTGCTGTCTGGAGAATAGGCCCGGAGTGATCTGGAGACTGGGTCTGGTGCGATCTGCAGACTTGGCATGGTGCAGTGTGGAGACTGGGTCCACTGCAGTCTGGAGATTTGATCTGTCGCTCTCTGGATACTTAGACTACTGCGGTCTGGAGACACGGAGCCATGTGATCTGCAGTCTTGGCTTGATATGGTCTGGATACTAGGTGCCGTGCGGTCTGAGGACTGGATCTGGTGCAGTCTGGACTCTGGCCCGGGTGCGGTCTGTACAGTTGGCCTGCTGCGGTCTGGAGACCTGGCCCAATGCAGTCTGGAGACTTGGCCCAGCGCAGTCTGGAAACTCGGCCTGGTGGAGTCGGGAAACATGGCCTGCTGCGGTTGGAGACTTGGCCCTGTGCAGTCTGGAGACTGGGCCTAGCACGCCCGTAGACTGGGCCTGGTCCAGTCTGGAGACTGGATCTGGTGCGGTCGGGAGACTGGGCTCAATACCGTCAGGCCACTTGTGTGCAGACTTGGCTTCTTGCAATCTGGAGACTTGGTGTGGTGTGGTCTGCAGACATAGCCTGATGTGGCCAGGAGACTGGGTCCGGAGCAGTCTGTGGACTGGTTTTGGTGCAGTCTAGCGACTGGACCTGTTGTGCTCTAGATATGTGGCACAGTGCGGTCTGAAGACACTGCTCAGTGTGATCTGGAGGTTTGGCCTAATGTGGTCTGTAGACTTGGCCCAATGTGACCTGCAATCTTGGCCAGTTGAGGTCTGGAGACTTGATATTGTGCAATCTGGAGATGCAGCCCAGTGTGCTTTGGAAAATTGGTCTGGTGTGGTCTGGAGCCTCAAACCAGTGTGCTCTGGTGACTCGGTCTAGTTTGTGGTCTGGACACTTGCCTCTGTGCGGTCTGGAGATTTGGCATGGTGTGGTCTGGAGACTCGGACAGGTGCAGTGTGGACATGGCCTAGTGCAGTCTGAAGACATGGCCTGATGTGATTTGGACACTGGGTGCCATACAGTCTGTGGATCAGGTACAGTGTGGTCTGGGAACTGGGCCGGAGCGCTCTGAATACTTTGTCTGGTTCAGTCTGGAGATGTGGCCCAATGCAGTCTGGAGATTGAGCCTGGCACAGTCTGGAAATTCGGACTGCTGCAGTCTGGAGTTGGCGCCCAGCATAGCCTGGAGAGTAGGACCAATGCGGTCTGGACACAGGGCCCAGTGCAGATTGGAGATTCAGCCTGGAGTGATCTGGAGAATTAACCATGTGAGGTTTGTGGATTTGGCCTGGTGTGGTCTGGAGACTGGGCACAATGCTCTCTGAAGACTGGGATCAGTGCATTCTGGAGACTGGGCCTAGTGAGGCGTGGAGACTAGACCTCGTCGGGTGCGATCTGCAGTCTTGGAGTGTTGTGGTCTGGAGACACTGTCCAGTGTGCTTTGGAGACTTGGTCTGATGCAGTCTGGAGACCAGGCCCGGTGTGGTTTGGAGACTAGAACTGGTGCAGTCTGGATATCGGGCCTGATGCGGTCTGGAGTCAGAGCTCAGTGCAGTCTGGAGACTAGGCCTGTTGCGTTATCAAGACTGGACCTGGTGTGATCTGGAGACTGGGCCCAGTCCGTCAGGAAATTCGGCTTGGTGTTGCCTGGAGACTGGGGTGAGAGGACAGTAAATATTATCCGTTCCTTTTTTCATGTTTTTTTTCGTTTTGCTGGAGTTTCGGTTGCTATTATTCCAATTTTGTACCAAATCTTTAAGAATCTGTTCATAGCTATATTGTACCGAAGATGGCTGAATAACCAACAACATTGCAAACTTTTCACTGCACACATTCGAGTGCTTCTGAAAATAAAGCCAACTAAATTCAAATGTGTGAGATTCATTATCTTTGATTCTTTTTCCAAACAAAGCAGCGTTGTGTGGCAGCCAGCAGCGCCTAGTATTACATTACTTTAAACACAATAGGAAGAGACAGACGCAAAGAGAGTGAAGACGGACATTTTGATTCCAATGTCCATGGATTCACCCCCAAAACAACAGAAATCCAAATGGTCAGAGATGCATATGCAGAGACACGCACATTAGTACACGAAAACACGCACAGGCAATCACAGATACGCACACAGATAAACACAACAAAATACACACATACATATGCAGACCTTCGTCCCCTTATCCCAGTCTTGCCATTCAGTAAGACCATGGATGATCTACGCTTGGCAACAACTTTATTTCCACTTCAGAAATAAGGCAGGGCAAGTAACTGAGCTGTTTGAGTGGGAGCACTTTTGGGACCAGTAACCATCATTGAATTAGTTTTACAATAGTTATGGAAAAGGAGACGACTGTTCCACAAGTTAATGGTATAAATTAGGGCAAGGTCAATTTTGATGGTACTTGCAGAATTGGTAAAAATGTTTGCAAGTTAAGGGACATCTGACAAGTGGGCATATTTCAAATGCGAGATAATAACAATTCAGAGACAGCATGTTACTGTTAGTGTGAGGGTTCAATGCGAGCAGCAATGGACTTGGCAGAGGATATTGAAGCTCTGTTGATGGATAAAGGGGGAGGTATATGTCTGGTGTAGGTAGTTCGGATCATGTGAATACCTTAAGGAAAAACTCGTCTTTCATCATCAATTTTTCACTTCCGTCAATTCATTTCCAAGTCAAAAATCCTCCATCAATATTTTTAATGATCTCGCTCTCTGAACTTTCTTGAAGAAAGAATTCCTAACATTGATGTGGTGCTGTCGACCACCGCAGCAATAGAAACAAGTTTCATTCAACCAGAATCTGGAACATTTGGCCGGGGATAATCCTCAGTCTACAATTAACATCAAGACGATCTATGGTTCAGTGATGAGTGTGGGTGAACATGTCAGCGTCTGCCCATGTGTATCTAAAACAGTTGGCAACACGTTAAAGCTACCGAAGTTAACTGCTTACACGCCAAACAGCAGGACTGTCATCTGATAGAGAGGCCGAAAGTGATTCCAAGATCAACAGATCAAATCGAAGATCGGCAATCCGGCCACATCCAGACATAAATGTTGACGGACTATTAACTAATTCAGTGGAAGACAGGGCTCCACACATATCCACATCCTAAATCCTGGAACAGCACAGCACATCAGTTTAAAAGTCACGGGATGTAGTATCTGTACCATTCTCAGCCGGATGTGTTGAGTCAATGATCCATTTCATCTTCGTCATGTTGTCCACAGAATCACAAATGTCAGTCTTTACTGCATTCGATTTGCTGCACGTGGGATGTAGTCGCAGCTGAACACAGTTGATACGACAAATGCAATGGGCACTGACATCATTCCTCCAATAGAACTGAAGAGTTAAGATGCACAACAAGCCTTTGCCCCTGTGTATAGTTAGGGTCTCCAAACTTGAGAAAGAATGTACTGGCACTAAAGTGAGTGAAGAGTAGGTTCACAAGGTTGATTCCAGAGTTGGGAAGTTCGCCTCATGATTACTGATCCAGACCTGGCTAATTGTCTGGCAGCTGGTGGAAGTTAAAAACAATTAATAAAATATCGGGTTATAAAAGTTCTTGTCAGTAGTAATGACCTTGTAGCCAACGTCGATTGGAAAAACCAATTTGCTTCACCAATGTCCTTGCAGGAAGCAAATCTCTTGTGCTTTCCTGGTCTGAATTAAAAGTGCTCCAGACAAACAGACATGTAAACAACTCTTCAATGGTCTCTGAAATGGCCAAGCAAGGCAGTCAATTATATTAAACTCTGAAGAGTTTTTAAAGGATAAAATCCGACAGAACACGCTAACATTGTCTCGGTATTGGAAAAGGTAATGGGAAACACATTATTGTCGATCGTACAGAGACGTCCTTTTTAACATCTGAGAGCTTGTGACATTTACATAGCTTTCCCACAGACTGGGAAAGTAGCAGGCCATTCAACACATTGAGCCTCTCCCATTGTAGGTCATGGCCGAAAATCTCCTCAATGCACTTTCCCCCCATGAAATATGAACTCGGATCTGCAGTAGAACCTTTGAACGATCCATTTGGCTCCACCATTCAATATACTGGTTGATCTCCTCTAACACGTATCTTTTAAATGTGATGTGGCTGTAACGCGATTTGTGAATTGCAGAACGTTTTTTTTTTAAATAAAATAAACTCTCGTTCACTGTTCCGTGATTCCATACCCTGCACCAGCTTAACTGCAAAACACCACCCTCTGTCTGCCAAGGGCAAATTTAGTGTGTTCAGTTAAACAGGAATTTAGTCGACAGGGAGGCTGTGAAATTGAGCTTGAAACTGGGAATTTCGTCTCCATTTAGAAGGAACTTTATTTCATTCCGTGGGAGAATCGTGGGGAGAACTGAAATTCCGCATCAGCATCGCGTGGTCCGTCGGCTCACGTGCTTTCTGGTGAAGAACCTCCGGAAAGGTACAGTGCTGCAGTCAGTGACAGCAGTGTTAAAGTGTTAAATATATGATTTATTAAAACGCATGATTGAACGACTTACTTAAACTGTGCTAATGTTTGTGTTAGGCTAACTACCATTTTTGTTTTGAGTTTAACTGATATTTTTGGTCGTTGACCATTTTCCCTGTTTTTCTCCATAAGCCCCATTATTGATATTGCTTGAGTTTCTACAAAGTATCACACGGAAACGCAAATTCTGCGATATAGGAGAACTACCTGCAATGATGGCTGATCCTCTATCACCACACCATACCCCTGGTGTCTCCTCATCCATTTAGTATCATGAAATCCATATTTATATTCAGTGTCCTGACTTCCACAGACTGACGTGGGAAAGAATTTCTCAGAGTAGCTAGTCTCTAAATGCAGATATTTATTCTAATCTCAATGCAGAGTAGACTGCCAGAACCGTTTACTGTGGATCCTTGTTTCCCCAGTCAGGGGAAATATCATCCCTACTTCCAATATGTATCCCCCTGTCAGTGTTTGTATATTTCACTGAGATCTCCACTCATTTTCCTAAACCGATAGAATACATAGCCATTTGCCCCAAATCTTAGCCTGCTGGACACACTTTCCTCATTCCTGAAGAAGGGCTTATGCCCGAAACGTCGAATCTCCTGTTCCCTGGATGCTGCCTGACCTGCTGCGCTGTTCCAGCAATAAAGTTTCAACTTTGATCTCCAGCATCCGCAGACCTCACTTTCTCCTCCAACAACAAGCCTGTTTTCCCACATATCAGTCTGGTCATCGTTCACTGCACTCCCTTAATGTCGGGTTAGTCCTTTATTAGGTAGGGAAATCAAAACTTCAGACAACACTGCATAATGTTGAAGATGAGTTCTCCCCAAGGCTCTGTACAGCTGCAGTAAAACTTCCTTACTCCTGTACTCAAATCCCCTTGAAATGAATATCAATTCAGCATTTATCTTTCTAACTGCTTTCTGCACCTGTAATATTAGTTTCAGTGTCTGGTGTACAAAGAGATCCACATCTTTATCAATGTCACAGTTACCCACCGGATGCGACTACGTACACTGGTCAGGGTGCCAGTGCCATTCTCAATATTGATTCCTGGCTTCAGAACTCATTCCCCTTCCTCGGAGGTCTTAACAGAAGGAGACATAAAAAGGTGTAAGTCCGTATGTAGATCAACATTTCTCAACCAATTCCTTTTCAAATGGGAGGCACCCGTTCTAGTTTTCTCACCAAAATGTACAACGCTACACCTACCCACTTTGCTCTTCATCTGCCATGTATTCGCCCATTTATTGTATTTATTTCAATCAACTTGTAGCTTTTATCACATCCTGCTCACCACTCACAATCCTTATGACTTCTGCAGACTTGGGAATATTGCACTTGATTCCCTCAAACAGATTTTAATGTATATTTTGCACAGTTGGGGGCTGAAGCACCAATCTCTGCAATGCCACAACAGTGGTCCACTCCAAGAAACATTGTTTCCTTCTTCCTCAGCATTTCCTCACAACCATGTCCATATACTAACCAAAATCCCATAAGATTTGACTTTTTAAGCCAGGAATTTATCGAAATCTTTCGGAAAATTCAAACACATTGCATCTAATGTTTTTCCATTATTTATCCACCAATCAGTTTCTCAATTATGATTCTATTTAATAAATCTATGTTGACTTTGCCTATGCCCAATACTTTAAGTCCCAATAATTTATCCAAACTCGCTTATTTACTTATTTCAATCTGTTCCCCTTTTCTCGCCAGACTCAGATTTCCTAGAGTAACGGGTAAGATTTTGTTTTTGAAATGTTTTCTTCTGTGAAATTAGAACTGAAGGATTTGCTTCATAGTTCTGTCATTTCCTTGTTCTCCACTTTCCATTCCCTGGTTTCCGAATCTAAGGAAACTGCACTTGTTATCCATAGCTTTTACCGTTGGCATACGTTTAGAAGCTATTACAGTTCACTCTTGCAAATATTGTTTCAATACTATTCAGAAGCCCAGCAACTCCTGTCTTAAGCTTCTCAATGGTTGACCTTCAACAACCTTGCAATCATAGAAGCATTGACTCTGTATTGCCAAAAGTACAGTATGATATACTTCAGTCCTCATTTCCTACAACGAAGCGTGTAGGTGCGAATATTATGACACTCCAAGTGCTCGTTCAAGTACTTTCCTTTTTTTAAGCGTTGTGAGGTTTCCCATGACACCTACCCTCTCAGAAAATACATTTACAACACCAAAACCCTCTGGGTGATAAACCATCTTCAAATAATCTTTAAAAGTCTAACCCTTACCTTTAATAAGATGTTCCCTTGTTTACACTCTTTGCCGAAAAAGAACAGTTCTATATTTTCAATCTGTAATCTTATATTTCTGAGTTATGACTCCTTCAGCTTCTCTGTTCCAGACCAAACAACCCGAGGGTAACCAGCCTCAGTTTATAATTGATATGCTCCATCACAGAGAACGTGCTTGTGAATCTACTCCATAACCCCTCCAGTGCATTGCAATCCTATCCTTCCTGCAATGCGGCACCCAGAGCTGCACCCAGTGTTTCGTCTTTGCCTATGAATGTTTTGGGCCTTTAGTTACACAAGTCCCTTGGTCACTTGGTATTCCTGTGAGACTTTCTGCATCTTACACCTTTAAGACAGACGCAAAGTAACTGTTTAGTTTCCACTAATTTCCTTGTACATTATCCTATCCGCAAATTCACTTTTCCACATTTGATCTTACTTTCATTTCTCCTTTCAAATATCAATAGAGGCTTTCAGCAGACTTTATCCTTTTTTCAGTTTGCATTCTTGTCTTTTGTTTTGACTAGCTTATCAGCTTCTTACTCTTCCTTTGTTGGGTCCTGAATCTATGGCTCACCAAAAAAAAAAATCTGTCGTGTTTCTGAAATACTTCATTTGATCTAATTTAAACTTTATCTTCTTTTATTAACCATCGTTGATTGTTTTTTTCTTTTTAACTGTTTGCATCTTTGAGGGAAACGCATATTGTGCAACTGAGAATGCAGCTATAAATACAGGTAGTAAACTTCCAATGCCATAGTTCGGTTCCTGTGCGATCTCGCGTTAGAATAAGCTATCCAATACCTGCACCATTTAAATTAATCGTATTATAACCAATGTAAATAAGGAAAATTCGTGTTCTGCAAATATCAGTCTAAATTTGCATTTGTGTTATCGTCCATTTACTATGTCGAAGCACATGCAATAGGAGAACAACCTGGAACAAAATTGCCTGTCTTCCCTTCAAAGTTTCACAATTACACAGTAAATGGAGGACAGCCTGTTAGAGAGGAAGAGCAGAAATATATTCAGACCTTTGACCCTGTTACAACAGAAAAGGGAGAGAATATTGAGCACATGGAGCATTTTATACAGTCACAGGAGGAGACCAATCAGCCTTTCGAGCCAGTAACACTGGACCCAGAGTATCCATGCAGCACCAGTAACACAGTTACATAGGAACAGGAAAAGTACATTCAGCCTCCTGAAGTCTCCAACACAGGAACTGGAAGGGCCCACAATGTGACTAGAGATTGCTACACTGGAATAACAGGAGGCTATTATGCACACCCAGCCAGTTGTACGAGAAATGGAGAAGGTTACGAAAATACATGAATCTTTTTATGGGAAAGGAGGAAATCAATTAGCTACGTGGCTGTTGTAAGGGAATAGGAGAAAGCCAATTTCGCACCTGCAGGAGGAGGATGCTCAATATCTCGAACCTAATTTGGAAGAAAATTAGGAGACTCTTCAGCCATTCAAACTATTACAGGGAGATCCCATGAGCCCTCAGAGCTCTTATGCACCATCAGAAGGAGGTAAGGAGAGCTTGAGTTTAATACGCTGGAACAGGAGCAAAGTTTTCAAGCCCTAGAGACTAGAAAGTAAAAATACTAGGAGGACATTCAGCCCATCGATAATATAATGCTGGAACACTCTGAGGACAGTGAGCCCATCGAAATTGCATATCACGAACAGAATGACTGCTTTCAACTACTCAAACCTCTTACATAGCAACCGGAGCAGATTTTATGGCCTTGAGCTCACTACGCAGGAAGTGAAAAGGAACGTAGAAATTATAGAAAGGGAAGAACCTCGAATAACCAGTTGCAATGTGGAATTAGAAGTATGAGCAAACTATTGGCACTGAAGGAAATTTGTGAGAATCCACGTTCAAGGAAGAAATGACAGGAGGTTTGCAAAATCAAACCGCAATCCATCAGAGTCAGTATAATTTTATGAAGGAGAAATAATGGTTGTAGTATTTGTTCGAGTTGTTTAAAGATGGAACAAGGTAGATGGATAATGAGGATCCTGGAGATGTAATTTGGAAGTAATTGAATAAGGTGTGGTACAAAAAGTAAATCCATAAAATAAAAGCACACTATTTTGGAATAATTTATCAACTTGAGTAGAAGATCACCCAAACAAAATAATGCATTTAGATTGAATAGATGCATCGTTTTCTGGCAGATTTTGGGTTGCCATAGAGTTCGATTCCCACGCTACAACAATTTGCAGTCTATTTGATGTCCTGGATGAGGGAATAGAAAATAATACAGCCAGATTTACAGGTGATGCTGAAATATGTGGAAAAGTAGATTGCAATGAAGATATATGATATTTATAAATGATAATGGATAGATTAGATTAATGGGCCAAAATCTGACAGATGACATTTAACATGGATATGTATTCAGTTATTCATTTTGTACAGAGAAATACAAAAGCAACTTATTAGCTTAATGAAGAGAAACTTTATCAT
Source organism: Chiloscyllium plagiosum (assembly GCF_037043375.1). Lineage (NCBI taxonomy): Eukaryota > Metazoa > Chordata > Chondrichthyes > Orectolobiformes > Hemiscylliidae > Chiloscyllium > Chiloscyllium plagiosum. The sequence continues at coordinate 23,851,512 of NW_028270179.1, forward strand.
GATTAGCTGTTTTAATCACAGAAAACCCAAATGCATGTACAGCAGGCATTGAGGTCGGCAAACATTATTAAGGCGTTCATTTGGAAAGAATAAAAACTAAATGTAGGAAAGTATTTTTGCATTCATTCAATGTCTTAGAAAAACGGAACGGGAGCACCGTATAGTTCATTAAGGAGAGATGCAGCTGCACTGGAGGCAGTTCGGAAGATTTTCATAAGTTTGTTTCCAGAGATGAGAAGTTTGTTTCAGTAAGAGAGATTGAGCAGTTTATATCTATACTCCCAGATTAGATTAGATGAGATTAGATTACTTACAATGTGGAAACAGGCCCTTCAGCCTAATGAGGAGATTGCATTGAAGTCTGAAAAATACCAGATTGACGATGTAGCTATGGGTGGATATTTCCTCATGTGAGGCAATCTGGAACAAGCAATCAGAGATATAGAATCATTAGGAACAGATTTAATACAGGGGTGAAGTGACCTTCCTTCTCTCAAAGCGTTGTGACTCTGTGTAATGTACTGACCGAGAGTGCAGTGAATGCTGGGACATTGAGTAAATGAAGCAATGTGGAGACTGGACAGGAAAGTGGAACTTTCAGGCATTGCTTTTTAAAAGGTGGAGCAAGGTCGAGGGGCTGATTTGCCGACTGAAATGCACTTCGTTCCTGTTCAGTCCTTCGAATATGCTACAGGGATGCGGGAGGACTGGTAATCAAACAGGAAGCAGACACTGGGGAGAAATCAGTCTTAATGAGTTTGACAGAACTTAACAAGTCGACTTACACAGTGACCAGTGCTGGGTCCTCAACTATTTGCAGTCTAAATCAATAATTTGAGTATAAGACCATAAGATATTGGAGCAGAAATTGGGCCAATTAGCCCATCGAGTCTGCTCCACCACTCAATCATGGCTGATATGTTTCTCAACCCCATTTTCCCGCTTTCTCCATGCAACGCTTGATCTCCTTGATATGCAATAATCTACCTGTCTCAGTCTTAATTATACTCAATGACCTGGTCTCGACGACCTCTCTGGCAATTAATTTCAGAGATTCACCACTCTCTGGCCGAAGACGTGTCTCAGTATTTCTGTTCTAAAATGTCTTCCCTTCGCTCTCAGGCTATGCCGTTGGATGCTATCTATCCTACCAATGGAAACATATTCACAGCATACAGCCAGTCCGGGCCATTCAGTATTCTGCAAATTACAATTACGTCCTTCCTAATGCTTTGAAACAACATCGAGTATTTACCCAGAGCCCTCAAAAGCTCTTCGTATGATAAGCTTTTCATTCCTGCAACCTCCTCTCAAAGCCAGACAGCAAGCCAGTACATTCTTCCTGAGATATGGTGGACAAAGCTGCCTTATTCACCCTCAAAAGTACATCCATGCTTGTATTCACGTCCTCACAAAATAAATGTCTTCATTACATTGGCCTTCTGGCTCAACCTACAAGTTCACGTTAAGAGAATGCTGGACAACAACACCCGAGTCTGTTTGCACTTCTTACTTTCTCCCCATTGAGAAAATTGTCTATACCTCCATTCTTCCTCCCAATGTGGATGACCTCACAATTTCCTTAGTTGTAATCCATCTGATACTTGTTTGCCCACTCAACCAAAATGTCGAAATCCTTCTGCAGCCTCCTCCATGCTACCTGTCACTATCTATCTTTGCTTCATCTTCAAATCTACCTAAGCGCTCAGTTGCTTCATACAGAATGTTATTGTATAAAACGGAAAGTTGTAAGAACAAATGTACTGTAACTAGTGTCTGAAGTTGCACTTTATGTAAGCAGGAAACTAAAATATCAAGAGAAGGCAGAGAGTCTGTAAATGAATATGAGCAGGTAAATTTATCAAGCCATACAGTATGTCAGCATGAATACAGGCCCTTCGGCACAAACTGGTCTCTGCAGATCATAGTGCCCACTCAACCAGATCCATTTGTCCGCATTTGGTCCATATCCCTTTAAACCCTTCCCATCCATGTACCTATACATTTTTTTTAGTTTGCTATTGTACCCAGATCAACCATTCTCTCTGGCAGTCCATTCCATAAATACACCGTTCTCTGGATGAAGACAGTGCCCCTCACGTCATCCTTAAACGTTTCCCCTCTCACATTAAACCTATACCCTCTAGTTTTCAATTCACCATCCCTGGAAAAAAGAATATTTGTATTCATTCTATCAATGCCCCTCATGATTTTATACATCTCGCGACGTTCACTTTTCATTCTCCTGAATTGCGAGAAATAAAGTCCAATCCTGGGCAAATCTCAGGCCTACTTTTCCTGGTAACATTCTCGATAATCTTATTTGCAATCTTTGCCGTTTAACTGCGTCTTTCATATAACAGGGTGACGAAAACTGCATGCAATTTTTCAATTGTGGCCTCACCAATGACTTATACAACTATAATTTATTTCCAAACTCCCATACTCAATGCCACGACTGATGAAGAAACGCATGCTAAATGCCTTCTTCACCATTCTGTTTAGCGTGACGCTGCTTTCAAAGAACCATGTACTTGCATTCCTAGGTCTGTCTGCTCCTCAGGACCTTAAACATTTACTATATAAGGCCTACCTTGGTTTGACTTTCCAAGTGTAACACCTATCACTTATCTGTATTGAAATAAAATTTCACAATCTTCAGCCCACTTTCCCACCTGACCAAAATCCCTTCCTTTTTTTGAAAACCTTCCTTGCTAACAATCGTACCAAATTATCCATCATCCGCAAACGTACTTATCATGCGTTGGTAAGATCATTTATGTAAATAACAAACAACAGATATCCCAGCACCAAACCCTTTAGCACAGCACTAGTCACAACTCCATTTCAAGAACCAGCTATCAACCGCCAGCCTCTGCTTCCTTTCATGGAGTCAATTTTGAATCCGTCTAGCTAGCTTTCCCTGTATCCCATGCGACCTAACCTTCATGACTAAGCTCTCGCGTGTGACCTTGTCAAAGGCCTTCCTAAGTTCCATCTCGACATCATGCACTACCCTATACTCATCTGTCCTCCTGATTACCTCTTAGAAAAGCTAAAAAAATCGTTGTCACACATGACTTGCCCACAAGTCCATGATGACTATTCCGAATTAGACCTTGACGATCCAAATGTTAGTTGATCCTGTCACTCAGCAACGTCTCTAGAATCCTGCTCACCACTAATGTTCGGCACACTGGCATAACATCCTCTGGCTGGTCTTTTTCAGATTTCTTAAACAGTAGAATAACGTTCGCCACCCTCCATTCTTCCAGAACGTCCCCAGTGGCTGAGGAAGAACAGAAATTTCCTCCCAAGCCTCCCACCACATTCAAGGATGGACTTGACCAGGCCCAAGGTATTTACCACCTTAATGCAATTGAACGCTGCAAACAGCTCCTATCTGGAATAGGAATGTGGCACCAAAACATCCCCACGTTTTTTTCAATTTTTCTCACCTTCGCATCCATTATTCTGCCTCCAGTAAACACGGAGAAGAGATATTTATTTAAAAATTTCCCCATCTCTGGTGGCTCCATACCGAGACAGCCAATGGATAACAGTTCGGCAGGTGTAATATAATGTGTCAGCTCAGCTGTCATTTCTTATCCGGGAGGAATGACAGGCAGTTTGTCAATCAAATGGACAAAGGTGACAGGACTGAGTGATACACTGTGTACTGGATGTTTTGCTCCGACGCGTTCAGACACCGGAAGTCTTGTTCCTTCTCTTGATGGTTTGTTTCATGATGTTCCCAGTGGCTGGATTGCTCTCAGGACATACGGGATATTTTGATGCATTAGGTTGGCAGTGGGGAGTGGTGAGGGGGGAGATGGTTTGGTGCTATTGTCCGGGGACAGCTTTATCCGAGAGGCCATTTTTCTTTTCTGCACGGATACCCTAAGACGTTGGGAATGGCGGACCGCTTTTGAATGAAGAGGCTGTGGTTGCTGCGAGGATAATGGGTATTCACCAGCATGATGTATTCCGAATGGTCACGCTGCAACATTAATTGAGTGAAGTATCTTCGGAAGCTCGACATCTCCCCAGTGACATGGGGACGCCGCAAAGCCATGTACACTATCGGGAATGTCGCTATCCTGGGAAATCAATGATACATCTGGCAGCGAGGAGAAAGTGAGGACTGCAGATGCTGGAGATCAGAGTCGAGAATGTTGTGCTGGAAAAGTACAGCAGGACGGACAGCCTCGGAGGAGCAGGAGAATCGACGTTTCAGGCATCAGCCCTTCATCAGGAATGAGACTTGTGGTCTGGGGGGCTGAGAGGTAAATGGAACGCGAGTGGGGTTTTGGGGAAGGCAGCTGAGAATGCGCTGGGTAGATGAAGGTGAAGGCACATGGTAGCTCCCAACTGAGGGAGAAAACATTGTATTCACCTCATCCACCATATATATCTTCCGTCATCGAATGGTCACATTGTTGTCGACATACTGGGAGATGATGGATATGCCAGCAACTCCTGACTGGAAAGTTCCAGATCATAGAAGCTGAATGAAACTGTGACCCTAATAGCAACTGGCAGCACCACCCTCCCCTTGGTGTAAAACTTCAGGTCGCGTTCAAACAGGTGACACCGTTCAGTGACAAGCCCCTTGTTATATCAGGATCCCCTAACACTCTGCTGCTGGGGAAACTGTAGCTTGGGAAGTTGTTCTTGGAAAACCCGGGGTGGATACGGCAGATCCCTTTCACTAAAAACACTCAGAAATTGACGTTGTCTATATGGACTTCAGTGCGGTGTTCAACATGGTCCAGCCTGGGAGAGTGTTTAGTAAAGTTAGATAACATGGAATAAAGAGAGAACTAGGCAGTTGTATATAGAACTGTTTCGAAAATAGGAGTTAGAGGGTGATGGTTAAGGGTTGTTTGTCAGACTGGAGGCCGGTGACCAGCAAGGTATCACAAGGATCGGTTCTGTGTCCATTGCTTTTCGTCACAATGCTCTTGGTGTAAACGTAGGAGGTATTCTGAGCAAATTTGCAGATATCACCAAAATTGGAGGTGTAGTGTACAGCAAAGAAGGTTGCCTCAGAGTATTATGGGATCTTGAACAGTTGGGCCAATGGGTTGAGGCGTTGCATATGGAATTTATTAAGATAAATGTGACGTGCTGCATTTTGGAAAGGCAAACAAGGGCAGGACTTGTACACTGATACGTAATATCCTGGGCAGTGTTGCTAAACAAAGGGTCTTTGCAATGAAGGTTGATAGTTGCATGAAAGCAGAGTGACAGGTAGATAGGTTAGTGAGGACTGTTTTTCATATGCCGACCTGTACTTTTTGGCGCATGACATAAGAAATTAGGAGGTCGAATTGCAACTGTACAGCACATTGGTTTAGGCAGATGTGTAATACTGCGTTTAGTTCTCGTCTGTCTGCTGTAGAAAAGAGATTGGGAAATTTGAAAGGGTTCATTAAGAACGCTACAAGGATATTGCCGGTTTTTGTATTTTGAGCTCGAGGAAGAGGCTGAACAGGCTGGGTCTGTTTTCGCTGGTGTCAGGGGCTGAGGGATGACCTTATCGAAGTATTTAAAATCATGAGCGGCATGTATGATATGAATATTCACAATCTTTCTCCAAGGCTGGAGGAGTCCAAGCCTCGAGGGCAAAGATTTAAGGTGAGAGCGAAAAAAAAATTAAAAGTCTTTAGAGTCAATGTTTTCACGCAGACAGTGATATGTGCAAGGAATGAGTAGCCTCTGGAAGCTGGAGGCTGGGACAATTACAACGTTTCAAAAACATCTGCAGGGGTACATGAATACGAAATGTTTAGAGAGATATGGGCCAAATGCATGCCTACCAACCATCCTCCTCTTCTAACCTACAAAAACAGTTGTGGGAGCCAGACTGACAAGGTAAGGTAACTAGTTTATTTCCTAATCCATTTTTTTAGTAGTTACTTCGGCAGTTAGAATAGTGGGAATGGAGTTGAGGGCAGTGGAATGTTCCTCCTGCAGAATGTGGGAAGTAAGGGTCACCACTAGTGTCCCTGCTGACTATATCTGTGGGAAGTGCACCCAACACCAGCTCCTCGAAAACCGCGTTAGGGAACTGGAGCTGGAGTTTGATGAACTTCCGATCATTCGGGAGGCAGAGGGGGTTATTGACAGGACTTACAGAGAGGTAGTCTCTCCCCAGTTAAAAGAAAAGATAGATGGGTGACAGTTAGGGGACAGGAAGGGAACCGGCAGGCAGTGCAGAGATCCCCTGTGGCCATTCCCCTCAACAATAAGTAGACCATTTTGGATACTGTTGGGGGAATGACTTACCAGGGGAAAGCAATGGGCATCTCCTGCTCAGAAGGGAAGCGGGAAGAGGAGCAGAGCAGCAGTCATTGGGAACTCGATAGTTAGGAGGACAGATAGGATGTTCTGTGCGGACGATAGAGACTCACGGTTGGTGTGTTGCCTCCCGGGTGCCTGTGATCGTGTTTTTATGATCCGTCGGGGGAAGGGAGAGCAGCCCCAAGTCGTGGTCCACATTGGCACCAACAACATAGGTCGGAAGAGAGATGGGGACTTGAGGCAGAAATTCAGGGAGCCAGGATGGATGCTGAGAGCTAGAACAAACAGAGTTGTTGTCTCTGGTTTGCTGCCCGTGCCACGTGCTAGTGAGATGAGGAATAAGGAGGGAAAGGAGTTGAACACGTGGCTACAGGGATTGGTGCAGGAGGGAGGGTTTCGGGTTTTTGGATAATTGGAGCTCTTTCTGGGGTAGGTGGGACCTCTACAAGCAGGATGATCTTCATCTAAACCAGACTGGTACCAATGTCCTGGGGGGGGGGGGGGGGCGAAATTCGCTAAAGCTATTAAGGTGGATTTAAACTAATACAGCAGGGGGATGGGAACCAAAATTGTAGGACAGGTATAGAAGAGGATGAGAGTAGGGAGTTCCAAAATTAAGTATCTGACACTGGCAAGCAAGAACCTGGTTTGAAGTGTGTGCACTTCCACGTGAGGAGCATCCGAAATAAAGTGAGTGAACTGGCAGCCTGGGTTGGTACCTGGGACTTCGATGTTTTGGCCATTACGGAGACATTGATAGAGCAGCGACAGGAATGGCTGTTGCAGGTTCCGGTATTCAGATGTTTCAGTAAGAACAGAGAAGAGGGTAAACGAGGGGGAGGTGTGGCATTGTTGGTCAGGGACAATATTACAGTTGTAGAAAGAATGTTTGGGGACTCGTTCACTGAGGTAGTATGGGCTGAGGTTAGAAACATGAAACGAGAAGTCACCATGCTGGGAGATTTCTGTAGGCCTCCGAATAGTTCCGAATAGTAGAGACAACCCTGGTAATTACAGAACAGTAAGTCTTACTTCAGTTGTTGGAAAAGTGTTGGAAAAAGGTCATAAGAGATAGGAAATATAACCATCTAGAAAAGAATAATCTGATCAGGGACAGTCAGCACGGTTTTGTGAAGGCTCGGTCGTGCCTAACGAATCTTATTGACTTTTTTGACAAAGTGACCAAACAGGTAGATGAGAGTAAACCGGTTGATGCGGTGTATATGGATTTCAGCAAGGCGTTCGATGAGGTTCCCCACAGTAGGCTATTATACAAAATGCAGAGGAATGGGATTGTGGGAGTCATAGCAGTTTGGATCAGTAATTGGCTTGCTGAAAGAAAACAGAGGGTTGTAGTTGATGGAACATGTTCATCTTGGTGTCCAGTTACTAATGGCGTACCATCAGGGTCGGTATTGTTCCACGGCTATTCGTCATTTTTATAAATGACCTGGATGAGGGATTAGAAGGGTGGGTTAGTAAATGTGCAGACGACACTAAGGTCGGTGGAGTTGTGGATAGTGACGAAGGATGTAGTAGGTTGCAGAGAGATATAGATAAGCTGCCAAGCTGGGCTGAGAGGTGGAAAATGGAGTTTAATGTGGACAAGTATGAGGTGATACACTTTGGATGGAGTAATTGGAATGCAAAGTACTGGGCTAATGGTAAGATTATTGGGAGTGCAGATGAGCAGAGAGACCTCGGTGTCCATTTACACAGATCCCTGAAAGTTGCCACCTAGATTGACAGGGTTGTAAAGAAGGCATACAGTGTTTTTGCCTTTATTAATAGAGGGATTGAGTTCCGGAACCAGGAGGTTATGCTGCAGCTGTACAAAGCTCTGGTACGGCCAGACTTGGAGTATTGTGTACAGTTCTGGTCACCGCATTATAAGAATGATATGGAAGCTTTGGAAAAGGTGCAGAGGAGATTTACTAGGATGCTGCCTGGCATGAAAGGAATGTCTTACGAGGAAAGGCTGAGGGCCTTGAGGCTGTTCTCGTTAGAGAGAAGAAGGTTAAGAGGTGACTGAAAAGAGACAGACAAGATAATGAGAGGGTTAGATAGGGTGGACAGTGAGAGCCTTTTTCCAAGTATGGGGACGGCGAGCACGAGGGGACATAGCTTTAAATTGAGGGGTGATAGATATAGGACAGATGTCAGAGGTAGTTTCTTTACTCAGAGAGTAGTAAGGGGATGGAATGCTTTGCCTGCAACGGTAGTAGATTCGCCAACTTTAAATAGATTTAAGTCGTTATTGGACAGGCATATGGACGTACATTGGAGTAGTGTAGGTTAGATGGACTTCAGGTTAGTGTGACAGGGCGGCGCAACATCGCGGGCCGAAGTGCCTGTACTGCGCTGTAATGTTCTATATGGGAGGAGATTAATGTCAATTGTCTAGTCGATAAGGACGAGTGGGACCGACCGATCTGTTTGAGTGCTGCATATCTTTATGCCTGTGTGGCACTCCGTGGTTTCAGAGATTCCTCTCACTTCAGCCTTTGCTCCATTTGTTGTTCATGTTGTAGGCCCAGTTGCTGGAACTACAGTCCCCATGCTCCGTCAAGAGTTGGATCACCAAACCCTCAGGTCTCCCTGAAATTGGAAGGCAGCTCATTGCACAACCTCCAGTAAACCATCCCCAGCAGCTCCACTGACTTTTCAACATCTGGAGTCAGTCAGTAGCCACTCTGCTACAAATTGCATGCCTGGTGTTTTTGAGTAATACTCAACTGGCTTCCTCATGTTCCTGAATACACGATCAGCTGACCGGAGCAAACACAAGCGTTCAGTGGACAGGCACAGGCCATACTTGCAGGCGACACCACAGTTGTTGGCCGGATCTCAAATAATAGTGATTCCCAATGCAGAAAGTTGTTGTGATGAAATGATAACAACCTCTCCCTCAATGTTGGCAATACAAAAAAAAAAAGAAATGATCATCTAATACAGAAAGAATGTAGGTGAACACGCCCCATCTACATCAATGGAAATGAGGTGGGGAGAGTGGAGAGTGTCAAGTTCTTAACAGTGACGAAAACCAACAATATGTCCTTCTCTTACTACGTATAAGCGACAGCCAAGACGACACAACAAACCTCTTCTCGCTCAGACTGCTCAGGAAGTTGTTTTTTATATGTTCATAAGGGCCCTCACCAACTTCTACAAATGCACCATTGAAATAATAATGTCCAGATGCATAACGGTCTGGTATGGCTGCTGCTCTGTGCAGCAATGTAAGAAACTACAGAAAATGGTGTGCACAGCCCATTCAATCACGGAAGCTAACCTCCCATCTATAAACTCCATTTATGGCTCCCGTCGGCGCGGAAAAGCTGTCAATATCAACAAAGATCCCTCCCACACCGCTAATGCTCTCTTACAAACTCTGCTGTCAGACAAAAGATACAGGAGTTCGAGCATACGCACCAATCGGTTCAAAAGCAGCTTCTTCCCTACCATTACGAGACTGGCTGTTGGACCTCTGCAACGTCAAATAATGTTGATCTTGCTAATCTTGATCTTGCTTTGAGCACTTCCTGTGCAGCCATCACCTTATATGCCTTGCTCTGTCTCAGCAATCAATGATCTGTATACTCTTGTTTTCTATGATGTAGCTCTACTGCTCCCACAAAAAGCTTTGCACTGTGCTAAGGCACTTGTCACTACAATAAACCACGAGTGTGCAATCGCAATCATGAGAACATTGAATAAAGGCAGTGCCAGATCAGCTGAAATGATTGGTTACATCAAATTCTGAATCTGCTTCACAGAATCAGCCCAGGCACGATAAACTGGAACAAGGTGATAGCCCACCATTGACAGCTGAGCAGACTTTACTGGGGCATTGTTTAGTAAACTGCACTACCTGCCCAGCTTGGGGAGCTTTAGAAACCTTTGTGAGTGCGTTAGTGGAATGCTTGCAGTTGATAACTGCTTTGTATGGGGAAATGTGCAGCTCAAGTTGTGAGTAACAATAAATAAGGCTCCCATATGTCTCTGCAGCTCCATTGCGCGAGAACAAGGCAAGTGTGTGTGTCTGTGTGTGTGTGCCTGTGTGTGTGTGTGTGTGTGTGTCTGTGTGTGTCTGTGTGTGTGTGTCTGTGTGCGTGTGTGTGTATGTGTGTGTGTGTCTGTGTGTGTCTGTGTGCGTGTGTGTCTGTGTGTGTCTGTGTGTGTGTGTCTGTGTGTGTCTGTGTGCGTGTGTGTGTCTGTGTGTGTGTCTGTGTGCGTGTGTGTGTCTGTGTGCGTGTGTGTGCCTGTGTGTGTGTCTGTGTGCGTGTGTGTGTCTGTGTGTGTGTCTGTGTGCGTGTGTGTGTCTGTGTGTGTCTGTGTGTGTGTGTGTGTGCCTGTGTGTCTGTGTGCGTGTGTGTGTCTGTGTGTGTCTGTGTGCGTGTGTGTGTCTGTGTGTCTGTGTGTGTGTCTGTGTGTGTGTGTGTGTCTGTGTCTGTGTGTCTGTGTGTGTGTGTCTGTGTGTGTCTGTGTGTGTGTGTCTGTGTGTGTGTGTGTGTCTGTGTGTGTCTGTGTGTGTGTGTGTCTGTGTGTGTCTGTGTGTGTGTGTGTCTGTGTGTGTGTCTGTGTCTCTGTGTGTGTCTGTGTGTGTGTGTGTCTGTCTGTGTCTGTGTGTGTGTGTCTGTGTGTCTGTGTGTGTGTGTCTGTGTGTGTCTGTGTGTGTGTGTGTGTGTGTGTCTGTCTGTGTCTGTGTGTGTGTGTGTGTGTGTGTCTGTGTGTGTGTGTCTGTGTGTGTGTGTGTGTGTCTGTGTCTCTGTGTGTCTGTGTGTGTGTGTCTGTGCGTGTTCTACTTTAACGTCACTGTTTGGGAGAGAACGTGCATGGCGGAAATCAGTATAAATGTGAACAACTGCCAGGGGTTTCGGGAATCGACAAAGACTAAGGGACATTTCGTGGACAGATGTGAGGACATGCTTGAGTATATTAAGACATTGCCAGTTCCAATAACAATGTAGATTAGTGTGCGCTGGAATCTCGGATGGATTGGGTGTTGACGTGCGTTTGGGTATAAATCGTGGAGTATCGACTCAGATTAATTTCTGCAGATTTGCAGCTGGAAGTGTCAGCAGCAGATGGAGTAAAATCATACAGACTGTATTTCATTGCTCAACGTTCAAATAGCAGATGGGATGAGCCAGTAAAGAATGTTCTCGAGATATCACTGGTCAGAACTTGGAATGGTCAGAGTGTAGTGTCATGAATCAGCTCATAGCTAATCGGATCATTACAGCTGTAATTTAACTGTTTAAGCCACAGATTTTTGCCAGGGTTTGAATGGAGTCAGACAGATGTTTAGTTTGTAACCAGGAGAGAAGACAGTGATCTCCATGATCCCCGTACTTAAATAACAAGGGCAGTGATTACTGTGGATCCTGGCTGAAGCTCAGTCAGTCAAATTAGAGATGCTTCCAGAGGCAAAGAGGGAGAGAATGACGGAATAAGTTCACTGATGCAGTTATTTAAACTTGGTGGAGTAAATATCTCGATTCAGAGTCTCAGCAAGAACAAAAGCAGTCGTAAGGACAGTAGAATAAATATAAAAGGAAACAGTAATAGAGCTACACATCGTTCATGCAAATGATAACTGAGCAGTGAGATTAGCACGGACACTAACTACAGCCATGATAGGATACTGAACAAGTACTGAATACTGTAAAGTTCATATTGGACCAACCATGTTAATGATCATCAATCATAACATTTAGAAAATTGTCAAACTGAAGAAACTGCTGTCAAACTGAATAAACTCCTGTCCATTGTTGTGATATTCCAGTCTATTGTTCTAAGATTCTGATCTCCCCATTCCCCTCTCTCTAGAACTGCTGGTCCCTGATAGTGCAGTCGGCGATGCTCCCGCTCATACGGTGGGATAGCACATTGAACTGAGCCCATTCATCATTAAAAATAGAACCTCTCCAGCGGGATAATTAGAGTCGGTGGAGACTGACATTAATCACAGTCACTGAACAAACGGGTTCAGTTAAACCCTTCTTTGCATCATTATTGATACAACAATTAAAGGAAACATTTACTCATCATGGATGTTGTAGATGAGGGTTGCTGAGGGACTGACTATAAATCTTCCAATTTGTTAATCTTCCTTCCTTGTATGTGGGAGTACTGCCAGAACTTTGCAGGGTTGTGTATATTCCATATTGTTTATAAAAGGAGACAGAGATAAAATAATAGACCAACTGCTTATAATGTCTGTTAGGGAAATTTCTAGATACCATACTCCAGGGCAACAACGTTTGTGGCTCATTGACTTTGTGTAATGCTGCTCCTAATTTTAAAGGGCCCCAATATAAAACCCTTTCAAACCTTGAGACACCATTCAGAGCATTGAGACTGCTCCTCAGGAACAAAAGGGAGCAATTCTATCCACATGTACCCGTTACAGAGGTATAGGAAGAGGCCATTCAGCCCACTTCCGCTTATTATCACTTGAACAGCTGCAAAGCTGGATTAATGGCATATTATTTCAAAGGGAATCATTCAAAATACAGAGATCTGTAACTGCAGCTGGCGGTGTGTTACTGAGAGGACAGCTGGAGTACAATGTGTTGTTTGTGTTTCCATGAGAAGGGCAGGATATCCAACAGACGAGTCTGTTACAGAGGGACATGAGGTGTGCTTTCAGCCTCTCAGGCCTGTTACAGAGCGACATGAGGAAGCCATTCAGCTTCTTTTCCCCGTTACACAATAAGTCTTAGTTTTCAAAACATATATGGAGAACAATAGACCTGATATAATTTTTAAAGTTCGAAATAGAGTGAGATATAGCATGTATATTTTAGGCAAGCACTTTGAGAAGCTGATTGGGAAAGGTTTTTCGTAGGTGAAGGGACATTTGGAAAGCAGAAGGCTTTCAAGCATGTGATAATGAGAGTCCAGCGACAGTATGTTAGTGTTGGTGAGAAGTGCAATGCTGGTTGGTGCAGGGAATGCTGAATGGCTAGCGAAATTGAGGTTCGGGTCAAGAAAAAGGAAGATGCATAGATAGGCATTGACAGTAGGGATCGAGTGAAGTCATTGAGGGCCATAGCGTAATACTCGAGAGGGAAATTGAAGGGCAAAATGGGAACATGATCTACTTCTGGCAAATAGGATCTTGGAAAATCCAAACAGGTTCTGCAAGTATGTCCGTGATAAAAATGAAATGAGGGAGAGAGCAGGGCCTCTTAAAGTGCAGCAAGGCTGCGTTTGTGGAACCACAGGAGATGGGGGAGTTATGAACGACTGTTTTGTGTCAGTGTTTACTTTGCAGAAGAACATGAAATAAAGGGGTAATAAATAGTGATATCTTGAAAAGTATCCATATAACAGTAGTGGAGGTGCTAGGAGTCTCTAAAACTCATAAAGGTGGCTCACTCCCTCGGACCTGATCTTCTTTGTGGGCGGCACGGTGGCACAGTGGTTAGCACTGCTGCCTCATCAGCGCCATAGACCTGGGTTCCATACCCGCCTCAGGCGACTGACTGTGTGGAGTTTGCACGTTCTCCCCGTGGCTGCGTGGGTTTCCTCCGGGTGCTCCGGTTTCCTCCCACAGTCCAAAAGATGTGCAGGTCAGGTGAATTGGCCATGCTAAATTGCCCGTAGTGTTAGGTAAGGGGTAAATGTAAGGGTATGGGTGGGTTGCGCTTCGGCGGGGCAGTTTGGACTTGTTGGGCCGAAGGGCCTGTTTCCACACTGTAAGTAATCTAATCTAATCTAATCTAATTCTGTACCCCAGTACTATATTAGAGGATAATTATTTATTATTGAGTCCTTTGCTGAGCAATATGTGTCATGAATAGCCTTGGGCAAGATGCCAGAAGACTACAGGGTGGTCAGTTATTTGGTAGTGAAAAGCCACTGAGCGACAGACCAGTGAGCCTGATTGCCATGGTGGGTAAGTTGTTGGAGGGGTTCCTTAGGATCAGGTTTTATATGTATTTGTATTGCCAAGGACTGATTAGAATCAGTGAACACGACTCTCAGGAAAATGATTGAGTTTTTTTTTTAAATGAAAAAGAATTTCGTGAAGGAACAGCAATGAAGGTTGCTTACATGACCTCCAGTAATGCGTGCGACTGGTTACACATGGTAAACTGGTTAACAAGTTTAGCTTACATGGAATCCAGGGAAATCTGGAGGCAATTGGCTCCAAGATAAGGGACGGGGTTGGGGTTGGGGTGGGGTTTGGCAGGGTGGATGGTGAGAGAGTGTTGCTTTTTGGAATGCAGGCTTTTCACTAAAATTGTGCATCAAGAATCGGTGTTAGGATCATTGGATTTTGTCATTTATATCAACAATTTGGATGGGAATATTAGGAGGATTGGATAGAAAGTTTGCAGATGACAACAAAAGTCGCCGAGTGTTATGGTCAAGCTTCTTGATGCACCTGTAATTTAACCTTTTGTGTTTAGTTCAGAATAACACGTAGAACTCTCTGTGCTGTTCTATTTTTTAGAATTTCTCTCCACTTCAACAATGGTTTACTTTTTGAGTATTCTGTTCGAGTGCATGACCTCACATATCCTTACAATGAACTCAATCTATCTATTTCACCATGCAAATTTCTTTTATTTTTAATCACACCATGCAATCCAACCCATTTACGTCATCATCGCTAAATATTGATAGATTGCATGTAACCCCGTCTCCCAACCATTAATATAGAGAGTGACGAGTCCAAGGGCAAATACTTGTGGTACACCACCAGTCATATCTTCCGTCCTCATAGAGATATATAAAACAAGACTCACCCTTTTGTCTTAACTAATCTCTGAAAAAAAAACAAGGTCATAACTTGTGCAAGACATGTTCTATATGATAGCTTACCAAAGGTTTATCTAATCTAAATACACGGTCGAACGGTTAACTTTTAATAACATTGCTTGTTACATCCTCAAACAACACAACAAATTTGTCACACACGATTTCCTTTTTCAATAACGATTTTGATTTGTTTGATGCTATTGAGGTTTTGTAAAAACCCTGTTAATTTTTCTTTCCGTTAATAATCTCAAACATTTCCTAACAATAGATGAAATGCTACCTAACCTATAGCTTCCTGCTTACTGCCCCCTTCTATTCGACCTTAAAGCCATTTATAATAGAAACTGTGAATCTACTGGAATCCTCCTGAGAGTTTGGAGATGTTTAAAAAATGCCAGGTATATCTCTGTTGCAATTTATTTCAAAATGCCATTAACAGACCACCAGCTCATGGTGGATAGTTTGTATGTAGTCTCATTCCTTTGTCAAATACTTTACTCTGGAGGTAAGACGTGTTGCAAGAACTTTCCTGTTGATAAGACATGCGAAACTTCCAGGATATTCTCTAACTATCCAGTGTGATAACCAATGTAAAATGCTGGTTGACATTATCTGCTTTTTCTCACGTTTCCTGACTGGAAATCTCCAGTTTCATCTTCCAAATGTCCCAAAAAGACTTCAGTTGCTCTCTTCTATTTTATTTATTTACACATAGCACTTCATGCTATTTCTCGTTGTTTACAGGCAAATTATTTTCCAAACAGTTTTCTCCAACTTTATCTGTTTCAAATCGGTCAAATACTGCATCATTAAAACAAATTGCAGTTATCTTGCCTACCAGCAGTGTTCATCATTTGGTATGTTTTTTTTTCTATTGTGCACTTACGTTGACTACTTTTCTTAATCATGAAAGGGTCATCGTCTTACAGATTCCTCTTCGATCATTATGAAACATACTTTCAGTTACCTGCCTTTTTCATCAAATAAGCTCCCCCTTCGTCCTATTTCCCAGCTCATATCGATCAATAAGTAAGTAAAAGTGACTGAGCTGTGGATTGGACACCTTTCTTTTCTCAAATCGTCAAGGGGTGGGTTCCAGGAGGGTGAGGATGGGTGGGAGCTTCCTCATCTGGTTAAACACATGATCACCTTGACAGTGCAATGCTCACTTTCGAAGGATAGCCAACAAACAAGTTTCAAAGACAAAAGTCAAACTTGCTGAAATGCCCTGTCTTGGAAGGAGAACCTAGTGTGATATACTGGGAAGTAAATAACAGTGAAAGCAACACTACAGCACCAATGAATTAACAGAGGATACATTCATGTTTAGGGAGGGTAACAGAGGGAAACACATTCGCTTCAAACATCGCGTTAGGCAGCGCTGAAAGGGAGAAGGGCTGAGGAATACATTAATAAGGATTTGGAGGAATGGACTAAATTGAAAAGTGATGCCAAAGACGAACCGTCATAAGAATGATCACATGAAAATAGGTATTAGCACAGCAGAGTTCAGTGCAGGTTAATAAACATCGCAGTGATGGGCGAATGGGGCAGTATAGATCACCGAGTATATAGAAGGTGGGTGAATGAGACAGGGTAGGTCCGTGTGTACAGGGATGATGGATGACTTGGACACTGTCAGTCACTGTGTACAGTGGAGATCAGTGAACGGGACAGTATAGTAAAGGGGTGATGGGTGAATGGGACAGTGTAGGACAGTGTGTTCAGGCATGATCGGTGAATGCGATAGTTTCGGTCAGAAAGTGCAGGGGATGCTGGGTGAATGAGACAGTGTAGCTTGGCGAGTACAGGGGTGTCTGTGCAACGCGAGTGTGTAGGTCATTGGGTGCAGTGTTGATGAGTGAACGGGACAGTGTAGATCAGTGAGGACATGTTTGACATGTGAATGGGACAGTGTAGGTCAGTGAGTACAGGGGTGATGGGTGCATGGGACAGAATAGATCAGTGAGTACCGAGGTGAAGGGTGAATGAGACAGCGTAGGTAACTGAGTACATGGTGAATGGTGAATGGGACATGTAGATTTCCGAATACGGGGTAATGGTTGAGCGGTTCCTTGCAGGTCAGTACGTAAGGGGTGATGGGTGAACGGACAGTTTAGGTCAGTGGGTACACTGGTTACGGGTGAACACCACAGTGTAGGTCCGTGACCACAGGGCTGATGGTTGAAGGGGACAGTGTAGATGAATGAGTTCAGGTGTAATGAATGAATGGCACAGTGTAGATCAGTGCCTACGTGGGTGTTGGGTGAATGTAACAGTGTAGATGAGTTAGTTCAGGGATTTTGACTGAATGAGACAATGCAGGTCAGTAAGTACAGGGGTGATGGGTGAACGGGACAGTGTAAGCATGTGAGTACAAGGATGATGCGTGAATGGGACAGTGTAGTCAGTGACGGGAGGTGTGATGAGTGAATGGGACAGGCTAGGTACGTGGGCAAACGGATGATGGGTGAATGGAAGAGTGTAAGTCAGTGAATGCAGATGTGATGGGTGAATGGGACGGTGTAGGTAAGTGATTATTAGGATGATGTGTGAATGGGACAGTGTAAGTCAGTGATTACAAGGAATGATGGGTGATTGGGACAGTTTAGGTCAGTAAGTACATGATTGTTGGGTGAATGGGGCAGTGTAGTTCAGTGAGCACGGGGTTATGAGTGAACAGGACACTGTAGGTCAGTGAGTACAGGGATCATGGGTAAATGGAACAGTGTAGGTCAGTGATACCGGGAGTGGTGTGTGAAACGGGCATTATCGATTGGTGAATACAGGGGAATGAGTTTACAGGACAGTGTAAGTCAGTGATTACCGGGAGTGTTGGGCGATTGGGACAGTTTAGGTCAGTGAGCCCATGGATGATGGGTTATTGGGGCAGTGAAAGTCATTGAGCACATTGTGTCGAGTAATGAGTGAATGGGACAGCGCAGGTAAGTGAGCACAGGGTTGATGGGTGACTGGAAGAGTGTAGGAAGGAGTATATCAGGCGTGTTGTGTGAATGGGATTGGGTAGGTCAGTGAGTGTAGAGGTGATGGCTGAATGGGACAGTGTAGGTCAGTGAGTACAGGTTTCCAGCATCTGCAGTCATTGTTTTTACCTCAGTGTGTACAGGGGTCGATAGTGTCGATCAGTGAGTGTAGGGGTGATGGGTGAACGGGACAATGTAGGTAAGTGAACACGGGGTGATGTGTGAATGGGACAGTGTACGTCAATGAGTAGAGGAGAGTTGGGTAAATGGAACAGTGCAGGCCAGTGATTACCGGGGTGATGAGTGGACCGGGGTATGTAGCTCATTGAGTACAGAGATCTTGGTTGAACGGGGAATTGCAGGCCAGTGAGTAGAGGGGTAATGGGTGCACGGGATAGCTTAGGTCAGTGAGCACACGGATGATACCTGAATGGGAGAGTGTACGTTAATGAGTACAGTAGTGATGGGTGATTGGGACAGTTTACGTCAGTGATTACCGGGAGTGATGGATGATTGGGACAGTTTAGGTCAGTGAGTGCATGGAAGATGCGCGAATGGGGCAGAGTATGTCAGTGAGTACAGGGATGATGGGTGTTCTGGACTGTGTAGGTAAGTGAGCACGGGGTGATCGGTGACTGGGACAATGTCAGTCAGTGAGGAGAGTGGTTATGAATGAATGGGACAGTGTAGGTAGATGAGTATCGGGGTAATGGGTGAGCGGGATAGTCTAGGTCAGTGGCACGGGGTGATGCGTGAATGGGAGAGTGTAAGTCAGTGAATGCCGATGTGATGTGTGAATGAGACAGCGTAGGTACATGAGTACAGGAATGGTGGGTGAACAGGACAGTGTAGTTCTGTGAGTCGAGGAGCGGTGGGTGAACTGGACAGTGTCGCACAGTGAGTACAGGATTGATGGGTGAATGGGACAGTGTAGATCAGTAAATACAGGGTGATGAGTGAATGGGACAGTTTAGGTAAGTGAGTGCAGGTGTGATGGGTGAATGGGACGGTGTTGGTCAGTGAGTAGAGTGGTGATGAATGAATGGGACAATGTAGGTAGGTGAGCATCGGGGTCATGGGTGAGCGGATAGCCTAAGTCAGTGTGTACAGGGGTGATGCGTGAATGGGAGAGTGTAAGTTATTGAGTACAGGGGTAATGGGTGAACAGACCAGTGTAGGTCAGTGATTACCGGGACTGATAGGTGATTGGGACAGTTTAGATTAGCGAGTATATGGATAATGAGTAAATGGGGTAGTGTTGGTCAGTAAGCACAGGTGTGATGGGTATACGGGATAGTGTAGGTAAGTGAGCACGGTGTAATTGGTGTTTGTGACAGTGTCGGTCAATGAGAAGAGTGGTGATGAGTGAATGGGACAGTGTAGACACGTGTGCACAGGGATGATGGGTGGATGCAAAAGTGTAAGTCAGTGAATGCAGATGTGGTGGGTGAATGGGACAATGTAGGTAAGTGATTATCAGGGTAATGTGTCAATGGGACAGTGTAGGAACGTGAGTACAGTGATGGTAGGTGAACAGGACAGTGTAGTACTGTGAGTACAGGAGCGATGGGTAAACGGGACAGTGTCGCTCAGTGCGTGCAGGTGTGATGGGTGAATGGGACAGTGTAGGTCATTCAGTACAGGGGTAACGGGTGAACAGAACTGTGTAAGTCTATGAGCACAAACGTGATGAAGAAACGTGACAATGTAGGTCAGTGTGTACAGGGGTGGTGGGTGAACCGGACAGACTAGGTCAATCTGTATGGGGAGAAAGGTGAGTGGTAATCGGTCTGAATTGTAAGATAGGCAATAGAGTTGAGGATGAGCTGAAGGATATGGACAGTACAACTAGGATGTCACTAAGATTAGTATTGAACAGGTTTAGTCTCGATCTACTACAAATATTGACGATGATTTTTTTTTTCAGCAGAGGTTTTAAGCACAGGCAGAAATGGAGGAAAGTTTGTGAGAAGATTTGTAGCTTGGGTGCTCGTTGGTGTGGTTCTGTTCGCCGAGCCGGGAATTTGTCTTGCAGACGTTTCGTGTACAGAATCCCATGCAAGGACTGCACAAAACATTACATAGGACAAACAGGAAGACGGCTAACGATCCGCATTCATGAACACCAACCAGCCACGAAACGACACGACCAGCTACCCTTAGTAGCCACACACGCAGATGACAAGCAACATGAATTCGACTGGGACAACACTACCATTATAGGACAAGCCAAACAGAGAACAGCCAGGGAATTCCTAGAGGCATGGCACTCATCCACAGATTCAATCAATAAGCACATCGACCTAGACCCAATATACCGACCACTGCAACGGACAGCTGGAACTGACAACCGGAAACGGGAGATTCAAACCACTACACATGCCGGAGGAAAGATCACGGAAGCGCTTCACAGGAGGCTCCCATGCACTGAGGATGCCACCTAGACAGGGGACGAAACATTTGCAACACAAATTCCCAGCTCGGCGAACAGAACCACAACAACAGAAATGGAGGATTTAATTGACGTGGAAGTAGGTTAATGTTTTGGTGATAGAATTGAAAAGTGGCAAGAAACACAGTTCAGTGTGAAGTAGAATGCTGAGGTTGTACACCAACTGGTTCAGACTTAGATATTGGCTATGACAGGAATAAAGTCAGTATGTATGGGAGATAGTGTGTAGAGATTAACGATGTCGGCTCCTCCGGTTTATATGCCCACTCAGAACTGATTAGTGCAGGAATTATCATAGAGCAGGAGGCAGAAACAGAAATGAATTTACGGAAACAGGAAACAACACTTATTCCATCGTTGGTGTGATGGTTAGGATAAGTGTTTCACCATTTGGACAATGCTATAATTTCCAACCAATGGATCACCAACGCATGGCACAGTTTGCGTAATATGCAGAGCACAGCTCCCTCATTGTCCTCCTGGTGTGGAGATTTAAAATTGCAGTAAGGATGTCATACTACAGTTTTACAAGACATTCATGAGTTAAATCCTGAATTCCGTGTGCAGATTTGGACAGTAGTATTTTTGTGTTTCTGTAAACATGTTGGCGATTGGCTAGAGGGAGGAAAGTTGTCAAGCTGGCCTTGTTTCCATGGGTGTTCTGAGGATTGAGGAGTGACTTTATAATTTCCTGTAAAATCTTCACAATGTGTGTGTGATAATGATCAATTAGCTCGTTGATGAGTCTTCGGCCAGAACGATTGGTCAGTGCTGCCTCACAGCGCCAGGCACTCGGATTCAATCAGTCGTAATCATATTGAATATCAGAATGGAGGGGCCAAATGCCCACTTCAGCTCGTAGTCCCTGTGGATCTCTCTGTACAATTACTTTCTGGATGATCTCCTTTTCATCAATACTAACTTCATCTAATTATTCGCAAGTACTTCTTGTAAATCTATAAGGTCCTCTGTGGAAAGTCAGCAATGTTCCTAAGACAGCATCTTCTAAAACTACAAACACATCCATCCGAAAAGTAGAGTGCAGTAGACACATCGGAACACCATCATTTACGAGGTCTCCTCCAAGCCACTTGCCATCCTGACTTGGAAATATATCAACATATCATTTTTCCTTCAGGGTTTCTCCAAATCCTGTAACACCTCTCCCCCGACCCCCCACTCCCACACACAGCTGCCCCACTGAATGGTATTATGTTTCAATCTCCACCAACTAGACGGCAGCAGGCCAACAAATAGCCGACTGCCATTTTGTTCCAGGCAACTTTGGATAGAAAATAAACGCTGGCCCAGCCAATAACACACACAATCCATAGACATGTTAAACTTAATACAAGTTACTCAGTTCACTGGTACTGCTCGGTGATTTTCTCTCCGCCATCCATAATGCCAAAAAAAAACGTGTGCTGCTACCCTGGAGCAGGTAACCTGCATGACCTAATGGATACTTCGATGGATAGCATCCTGGGAGTTATTGAAATCATACCCACGTCTGCCTGGGAAGTTCCACGGTAATGTCCACAGGAAGCACAGCCCTCAACTTGGTGTGACACTGAATATGAAGTTGGAAGTGGTGACCCAGCTCTGACACCACCTCCTCTTTGAACCAGGCTTGCCTCACTCTGCTTCTACAATTTGTTGGGAAACTTTTCCTGCAAGTCAGCATTTATCAGGTGCACAAACTGCCTCACATCCTCAAATTACCCCACCATCTTCCTCCTATTTCTTTTCCGAGCTTTTCCTCTCTGCAGTCTTCGCTTAGATTTTCACAGACTTTGCTGCTCCTCATTGAATCTATGCCGCAGCTCAAACACAACCGCGATGAAAGCAAGCACAACACCGACACAACATTTCTGATGGTATGATTGCATTACGTTTCAAAAATACAGAGAATGTCCATTCGCTACTGAGCAAACCAATCGCCTTTCCTTAATTTTGTACCTTTATGTTCATTTCCCTTTCTTAAGAAAGACTTTCAGATTTGAAAATTGGACATTTCCTCTTTCCATCGAAGTATTTGACAGTGTAGCTCGTACTGAAGTTCAGCTTCTCTAACACCAGTGCTGCCTGTTGAGGTAAACACCACACTTGGACAAGTAAACAGAGGGAAAGGAATTCACTTGAACAGGGTAATGCATATGTATGGAAATGGAAACAATTTTCTGGACAAAATGTTAAGGCCGAGGAAAAGAACTCATCTTTCTTTTCAGTAATCTTTTAAGACATTTGGACAATATTGGAAAGAACAGCTGTCCTTGTCAGTCCTGTAATTCCCTGAGTTGGGAGGCTTGCTCATCCATTGTGGAGGACAAGGGTGTGGTGATGGAAATGCACAACCGGTCAGGCAGCATCAGAGAGGCAGCAGAATCGACGTTTACAGCATAAGCACTTTATTTTATGGTGTCCTCGGATGCTGCCTGACCAGCCGTGCTTTTCCAAAACCAAACTCTTTGACTCTCAACTTAAGCATCTGCAGTCTTCACCTTCTCCTATTCCAGAGGACACGTCAAAGCCAATGACATTTTTGCTGTCCGATGTCGATATCACGACAATCCCGTGGTGTCCCAAGAAAAGGACATCTGTTGGCAGAACAGCAGGGAAAGTTCCCTGTTGAATTTTTCCTAGTAGAACTGGAGAGGGAAAAGTACTAGAATACAAATTGCCTAGGAAATATGTACAGATAGGTCAGCAGCTGGAGTGAGACTAAGATGGAAACAAGGGATATTGGGCAGTTTATGATGTACAGTGTTATTGCTGGGGTAAACATGGAGACAGAAGTCAATTCAGGCAAGGTTACTCAAGGAGGTTGTGAACAGTTTGTTTCCTCCTTTGGTTTCAGGTTTAAACTTGTTTGATACGAAATAAAGTTTATGAGTGGAAATGATTACAGTTGCGTCAATCTTTTCTGTACTTAAATAAATAGGACAGTAATTCAAAGCAACAAGTTAAGTAGAGTTAATGGTAGGATAGAGAGACTCACCAGGAACACCAACGATAGCGAGGATAGGAAAGTATCCAGCTTGGATCACCCAAAATGCAGCCCAGAGCCGATAGGATAATGGTATTCCATCACGGAAAAGCCAGGAAAGACCCAAAGGTAAACTCCTGTACATTGTTGGAATATTCCAGTCTATTGATCTCAGATTCTGATCCATTGTCGTAACGTGCCAGTCTGAAATTTTAAGATTCTGATCTCTTGTCTCCCTTGCTGTGTAGCTGCTAATACCTGTTAGTGTCGGAGGTGATGCACACGATCATACTATGGAGTAACACATCGAGCTCAGTCCCTTATTAATAAGAGTGATAAATCCTCTAGCGACACGTTTTGAATCATGGAGTTTAACATTAATTACAGTCGCTGAACAAACAGCTCCATTTAACTACTTTCAATTTAACACATGTTCTCTCACAATAAACCTAATATTTAGCCAATCTGGGTAGAAGGCATTGCAGAGGATGTGGGAAACGTTTGTGGAAATAGGAGAGGGAATGACCAGAATCATTCTATCCTCAGAGGACATAATCGATTCAGCAGATGATTGAAGAGTTGTAAATCTTACAGAAAATAAAATGATAAAAACACTAGAAAAATACCCATTGTTTTCATAATCATCAAATCATTTTGGAAATTTGAAGAGTACAAGATCTGGAGAAAAGAGTTGCTGTTCAAAAAACATACATTCATAAGGAAAATAAAGCAATCTGGGTTTGTGAATAGATAATTGTACTTAGTAGATTCCATTCTGTCCTTTGACAGAGTAGGCTGAAGTGCGTGTTTTGAGCTAGAGATCTTTATGGCTCAAGGTGCATCAGAACCAAATATAATGTCATTTGTTTGGACTTGGTGAGGAAACAGAATCCAATCAATTGCAGTGGTGTGAGAATCTGGACATGGCATTGAACAAAAATACAGAAAGCAGTCGAAGTGAAGAGAGATGGTTGTTCTGATATTAATCACCAGGCACCAGTATTTGTGCACTGCATTTGTGGAATGATATCAAATAAATCAAATGTAGAGTTCACTGAAGACTCCAGAGGAAGGAATTACAAGAAACAAAAGATTGTGAGCAGGAAGAGTGTGACTTTATGAAAACGCTTATCATTGCATTTGAATATTTGTTTCGAGATTATTTACCGATTCGATTCGTGGTATGACTTGTTTATCGTCTGGGATTATTGAGATTAATAAATTCTACTGGCGTTTACAGGAAGAATCAGTGATCTTATTAAGATGTAAAAGGTACAGAGATAATTCGACAAGTAGCTGCTAAGATCATGTTTCCTCATATAAGCGTGTCAGAACTGGGTTCCTCCGTTTCAAACGTCGAGTCTCCTAATGACTGGAGGTACTTTTTCGCCTAGATTTGATTTTCACCATTTGAACCTTTTCTATGCAGGGAAAAATGGAGAGTCTTTATTCGTGTTTCAATGATGAGTCAAGTCCTGAAGACGTATTACACCCGAAACATTTACTTCATTTCCTGATGCTGCCTGGCCTGCTGTGTTCTTTCAGGCCCCTGCATGTCTACCTTGCATTCCTGAATCTGAACTTTTCTTTGTCTGGAACATATTTGAGCACCTGAAATGCCTGCATCGGTTCCTGTATTTGATCTTGTAATACACAGCTTCGACTTTGTTGTGTAGTAACACAACTTAGAAGTAATAAATCTCCATTATAAGGTTTACAAAAGTATATAATTCCCTTCTTAGAATTGAGCTCTCTTTAGCATTCTGCTTGTCAGGGAGCAGGACAATCTAACTCACTGAAGGTACTCAACGTTTATCTTCATAGTTTGTTGATGGACAAAAGCATCAATGTTTACTTAGATGGGAGAGGAAAGGAGTGTTCCGCCACAGTCAGATCAGCCATGAGCATTCTGAATAGTATAGTAGGCCTGTGGGGCTCAATGGCATCTGCTGTTTTTACTCATGTTTTTGTCTTTTAATCAATGCTTTGAGGCTGCTATTGTGGCCGAGGAATACACGATTCAACCAATCAGGATTGTTACCCTCGGAAAGAGCATTTGTTTCCTCTTAAAGTATAAGCAGCCGTACGATGATATAATTGCATTCTCTGATAATGTTACCCGACACAGAACGATGACTATATAATTGCAAGAACAACAACAGAGATTTCCTACACAGTCAGAAGGAAGCAAAATGTAGGATAAATGTGGCAGAAGTGGCAGAAGGAATGCAACGTGGGAAAGTATGAGATAGCAAATGTGGTGGTCGGAATGGAAGTGAAGTTGGTATTCTAAATGGGGAAAGCAAAGGTAATATGTAGTGTGCAGTGATTCTCTTATGGCTATCACTTGAATGTTCGGAATAATACAAGCGCAGGGATGTACTGCTGAGGCTGTGGAAGGTCTTTGTCAGACTGTAGTTAGAATATTGTGAACAGTTTTCAGAGAATTGTTTTAAGGAAGAATGTGCTACTCTTCGAGGGGTTCCAGAGGAGATTTATTAGAATGATGAAGGGCTTGCAATTAAGGAGTTATTGAAGACTCTGGACCTACTCGATAGGTTTTGAAGAATGGGGAGAGGATCTGTTTGAAGTTTACAGATTACTTCTAGGGCTGGATGCAACGAATGCGGAGAAGATGATTTTCTTGTAGTAGAGATTAGAATCCGAGGGAAACGACTTAGAATGAAGGGACGATCCTTTAGAAATGAAAGGGGAAGGAATTTCTTCAGCCAGTGGATGGTGAATCTGTGGAACTCATTGCTGCTGAGGGCTATGGAGAATAAGTGCT
Organism: Chiloscyllium plagiosum; assembly: GCF_037043375.1. Lineage (NCBI taxonomy): Eukaryota > Metazoa > Chordata > Chondrichthyes > Orectolobiformes > Hemiscylliidae > Chiloscyllium > Chiloscyllium plagiosum. Next base: position 23,877,803 of record NW_028270179.1, read on the forward strand.
CTCGTGAATTTCTTACCAAACTATAGAGGGTGGCTACACATGCACACCAGACTCTTAGTTACAGCAGTCACCACCACAACATCCAAAAAGAGAGCTGTGTCAAGACAGCTATGACACACTGCAACAACTTGAGCTCCCCAAAATGAAACTCTTACATAAATTCTTTGCCAATGATTGGTATCCGAACAGCTTCATCCACCAATGCCTGGCATACAAGCAACATCAGGAAGACGCTCTGCACCCCAAACCACGGACCACAATAATCTTTATTAGAAACGTCTTAGAACTAACTAAAATACTCTGAAGTCCTATTGGAATAATGACAGTATACAGACTCACAGCCATACATCACCAGCTATGGTCCAGGACTGAAGACCCCATACCAACTACATGCAGCATGTGTGAGGGGCCTTACATAGGACAAATGGGCCGGAACCCAACAACCAGAATAGATGAGCACCACCTTACGAAAAAAAACAGCACGACCGGTCTTACCTCACATTAATGCACACTGACATTGAAGGACACCAATTCAGCTGGGACAACATCAGAATACTGGGACAGGATAAACAGACAGAAACACGAGAAATCCTAAGGGCTGGTATTTATCCAATGGTGCCATAAACAAACACGTTAAAATAATCCCCATCCAGAGACCACGGGAAATACTGTACACGTTGTTGGGTTTACACGGGTTTAGATTAAGACTGGATGGGATAACAGGGTCGGGTTGGGGTCAAAGGAGAGCAGGGTGGGGATGTGTTTGCAAGCTGTTGATTGGTGAAAAAAATGGGAATGGTCTCACAAGCCGTTGCTCGGGTAATCGAATGGAGACAAACTTGGAGAACTGACTGAAGAAGATTTCAAAGGTCTTTCCTTGGACATCTCGCTCATGATTGGTTCACAGTTCGTTCCAACGGAATGCAAGCCGGATTGCCTTCACACACCATTGCGATGGAAACGGAATGGAAACGGTTTCTGGGGCTGTTGCTCCGGAAATAGAGAGCTGGTTGGTGCACAAGTTCTTGCTAGGAGAACCAGACTGAGAATGGATCACAGACCATTCCTAGGGAGACAGAGTACTGTTGGATTCACAGGCAGTCGCCAGCTGACCATAGCGCAGCTGGTGTAAAGGATATCATGAGAAGAACAGATTGTGAAGCGGGCCACTGGTTGTTTCCAGGGGAACGCAATGGGAAAGGGGTCAGGCTGTTGCTGGGAGAATTGACTGTGTCAGAGTTCAAATTCTATGCTAGGATTGCTTCACAGTCTGTTCTGAGTGGATTCCAGCAGGATTGGATTCAAAAGCCATTGATCGGCGAACTGAGTATGGATGTGTTGACAGGCAGTTGTTAGATGAACAGAGTGGAGTTAGATTTACAGGCCTTGATAGATAAATAGAGTGGGGATGGTGTCACAGGCTGACGAAAGGAGAACACAGTAGGAATGGGCTCACAGCCTTTTTCAGGCAGGGATGCTTTGGGAGGCTTTCTCAGTATGATGGAAGGACAACAGTGTCCGAACGGTTTCACATGCTGTTCCTGGGAACAAAATGATTGGGGAGGGTGTCACCGGCCCATTTGCTATGCGAATAGAGGGCAATGGGTTCAGAGTCCGTTGATACAGGAAATGATTGGGAATAGATTCAAAGGCTGTTGCTCGGAGAATACAGTGGGGATTGGTTCAGGGGCGGTTGCTTGGAGGTCAGAGGGGGAATGGTTTTACTGGCCATTGCTAGGAGAACACACAGGGCTTGAGTTCAAAACCAATTGCTAGGACATCCTTTTAACGATGTCTTCACAGGCCGTTAAGAGGGGATAACAGCGGGATTGGCTTTACCGGCCAGTGCTACACAACTGGCTGGGGTGTTATCACTGTCTGTTGCTCGGAAAGCAGAGTAAGGATGTGGTCTGAAACTGTTGGGAGAGGAATAGAGTGGAGATGGATTCCCAGACCGTTTGTGTATGAGCAGAGTGGGGATGGGTTCACAGGCTGTTGCTAGGAGATTTTGATGGGAATGGGATTGCAGACCGTTACCAGTGAAACAGCGTCGGGATGAGGTCACAGACAGAGTTAACAATCATCTGCCACCACTCTCGTTCTTCTGCCAACAAACGAATTTTTTATCCAATAAGCTAGCTCTCCGTGGATCCCATGAGATTTAATCTTAGTCAACAGCTGATATGCTATTATTTGTCAAAGGCTTTGCTAAAGTCCATATAAACAATATCTGCCTCACAGCCTTCATCTACATGCCATGTCACCTCTTCTCAAAACTGAATCAATTGCGTGAGACACGGTTTACCATGCACAAAGCCATGCTGACTATCCGAAATGAGTCCATCTATTTCCAAATCTCTGTGAATACAGTGTCTCAGAATCCCCGGCACAACTCACTCACTGTGGATGCTCGGTCGACCAATCTGTAATTACCAGGTACTTTCCCGAAAAGCTTCTAAAATAATGACACAAGCATTAGCCGCCCTCCAAGCTTCAGACACACTGCTTTGGCTGTCAATGATGCAAACATTTCCTTCAGGAGACATGCAATTTTCTCTCTCGCTTTCCGTCATCAGGTCCCAGGAATTTACTTGCCTTTAAGACGGCCAGCCGTTTGAGCTGGATGAGCTGGAGATGATAGGCAGAAACAAATATTATATGAGCTGGAGATTACACATAAAGAGAGAATTATAGCTTTCGAGTGCTTCTTGAGAGGCGAGAGAGGAAATTGTGGACTCCCAGAGGAGATATTTGCATCAGCTGCAGCTAGGTGTGAAGTGACTAGAGTTTGGACGGTGGCTAATGTTGAGCTATTATTTTAAAAAGGCGACAGGGAAATACCTGGGAAATGCAGACCGGTGAGCTTTACGTCCGTGGGAAGCAAGGTTTTAGAGGGGCATCAGAGAGGGGTTGCATGCAAGGCTTCTGCAGTCCGAGATAGGGAGTATTTCAGAGGTAGCACGTTTACTATGATTGGTCTGTTTAATAAGACTGAATCAGTTTGAACATCAAGGGAGTGTTATCGGGGCTTGTGGTGGTCACAGAAGATGGCATGGTATACAGTCAGGAGAAAGCAACAGCGATAAGGCACGTTCTAGTAACAAACTGAGGTTTCAGATGAACAGAGGTTTGTAGGGGTTGTACAAAATAACAGATAGGGAGGGTAACAGTTGCTGAAGAAGTTAACAGGAATAGTGCGCTGTGGAGATTGTAGCAGACTACAGAGATAAGGTGTTAGAATTGGAGGAGATTGCAGAGACAGGGAAGGTTGTCCTATATTTATCATTCCTCAATTTAAAGGTATGTTTCCTCGTGAGAAACATCATCATCCGAGGGGATAGCCATTTCCCTGTCCACCTGTCAAACCCTCAGATTATCTTATAGGTCTCAACTAGGTCACCTCTCAGCCTTCATCTCTCGAACGAAAGCAACCTCAAGTCCATCAAACTTTCTTCAAAGGACATTCCCTCCATACCAGGCAACATCCTTGTAAATCTCCTCTTAACCGTTTCCAAAGCTTCCACATCCTTACTATAACGTGCTGATCAGAAATGAATGCAATACTCCATTTAGGCCACGCCAGAGTTTTGTATAGCTGCAGCATGACCTCATTGCTCCCAAAGTCAATCCCCCAACCAATAAAACGAACACACCATATGCCATCTCAACAACCCAACCAACTGGGTCTCTAATTTCAGGAATCTCTGTACACGGAAACCTACATCTCTCTGCTCATCTGCACTATCAAGAATCTTACCATGAGCCCCGTACTCTTTATTCCTGTTGAGCCATTCAATGTGAATCAATCACACTTTGACGCATTAAAACTTAATTTTCCACCTCTGACAATGGACAATAGGTGCAGGATTAGGCCATTCAGCCCTTCGAGCCTGCGCCACCATTCAATATGATCATGGCTGATCATCCTCAATCAGTATCCTGTTCCTGCCTTATCTCCATAACCCTTGATTCCACTATCCTTGAGAGCTCTATCCAACTCTTTCTTAAATGAATCTAGAGACTGGGCCTCCACTGCCCTCTGGGGTAGAGCATTCCAAACTGCCACCACTCTCTGGGTGAAGACGTTTCACCTCATCTCTGTCCTAAATGGTCTACCGCGTATTTTTAAGCTGTGTCTTCTGGTTCGGCACTCACCCATCAGCGGAAACATGTTTCCTGCCTCCAGCGTGTCCAATCCTTTAATAATCTTATATGTCTCAATCAGATCCCCTCTCAGTCTTCTAAACTCAAGTGTATACAAGCCCAGTCGCTCGAGTCTCTCAGTGTAAGGTAGTCCTGCCATTCCAGGAATTGACCTCGTGAACCTACGCTGCACTCCCTCAATAGCCAGAATGTCTTTCCTCAAATTTGGAGACCAGAACTGCACACAGTACTCCAGGGGCGTTCTGACCAGGGCCCTGTACAGCTGCAGAAGAACATCTTTGCTTCTATACTCAATCCGTCATTTATGAAGGCCAGCATACTATTAGCCTTCTTCACTACCTGCTGTACCTGCATGCTTACCTTCATTGACTGGTGTACAAGAACTGCCAGATCTCTTTGTACTGCCCCTTTACCTAAATTGATTCCATTGAGGTAGTAATCTGCCTTCCTGTTCTTGCCACCAAAGTGGATAACCATACATTTATCCACATTAAACTGCATCTGCCATGCATCAGATCACTCACCTAACCTGTCCAGTTCACCCTGTAATCTCCTAACATCCTCCTCACATTTCACCCTGCCACCCAGCTTCGTATCATCAGCAAATTTGCTAATGTTATCACTAATACCATCTTCTATAAGATTAACATATATTGTAAAATGCTGCGTTCCCACCATTGATCCCTGCGGTACCCCACTGGTCACTGCCTGCATTTCCGAAATGGAGCTGAGACCAGCTCTGCAGCTTAGCTGTGTCCCTGCCTAACCTCCAAAATCCTTCAGCACTATGGACAATTCCACTGACCTCAGTGTCATCCGCAACTTAACTAATACATCTTTCTACGCCCTCATCTAGGTCATTTATAAAAATGACAAAGGCATGCACAACATTGGCACGGTGTGGAAGAGATTCATACACAATTCAGACATTTATACTTCAGATAGGGTGGCCTTCATCCCCACGCCATCGTGAGAGAGCTGCTTCACCTCTGGAGCCTCACTGTGGCAAAATGTGGCTATTGTTAAACAACAGCCCTGGCCGATGCTGCCTTACATCTGTACTCTGTCCTCGGCTCACTGTGAGTGATCTGACAGCACTGCAGGGTTTATTGACGGCTGCAGACCTCACTCACCATTCTCTCTCTGGATGGTAGATCAACTTCAATGAAGTGTTGGACAAGACAGGATTGGAGAATTCTGCTGCGTCAGGAACTCCCTGAGTCGCTGCAAGGGACAGAAAACACACACTTTGGCGTGAGAGAATTATAGAGATGTATGGTACAGAAACATATCCTTCAGTTCAACTAGTCCATGCCGACCAAATATTCCAACACAATCTAATCCTACCTGCCAGCACCAGACCCGTATCCCTTCAAACCCTTCTTATTCATATACACCTTTGAAGTGTTGCAATCCTACTAGCCTGCAACATTTCCTCTGGCAGCTCATTCCATTCACCTACTGCGTGAACGAAATTGCCCCTTCGGTCTGTTTTATGTCACAACCAAACCTAAGCCCACTAATTCAGTTCTTACCCACCTCAGGGAAGAGACTTTGTCTATTTATCCTATCCACGCCGTTCATGATTTTTAAAAAGATCTATCAGGTCACTCTTCTGCCTCCGACGCTCAAGGGAAAACTGCCCCATCCTATTCAATTTCTCTCTATTGCTCGAAACCTCCAACCCTGGCAACATCCTTGTAAATCTTTTCTGACCCCTTCCAAGTTTCACAACATCCTTCGAATAGGAAGGAGAACACATTTGCATGCAATATTCCAACAGTTGCCGAACCAATATCTTGTTTACAGCCGCAACATGAGCTCCCAACTCTTTTACACAATATTCTGTCCAATAAAGAAAAGCATGCCAAACTCCTTCTTCAGTATCTTATCGACTGCGACTGCACTTTGAAGGACCTATGAAACTGCATTCCAAGGTCTCTTTGTTCAGCAACACTTTCCAAGACCTTACTATTAAGTATAGGAATGTATAATTACACCCTCACAATGAAAATTACTAATACAGAATGGTACCGAGTCCCACTGACATCTGGAAGATCCTAATCCCCTTCCCTCACCTGTGCTGCCTCATCTCCTTGCTCTCCTTTGTGATGAGGAGAATTCTGCTGAGTCAGAAACTCCAGGAATAGCAGCAAGGTACAGAAGGACACAACATTTAGAAACTCACATTAAGAATTTGTACAGAATCGTACCGAGTCCCACTGAGATCTGGAAGATCCTAATCTCCATCCTCACCTGTGCCAGCTCATCTCCCTGCTCTCATCTGATGTGGAGAAATCTTTTGAAACACAAACTACCAGAGTTACGGCAACAGGAAGAGATGTAGGCAGGGACAACATCTGAACAAAACAATCAGAAATAACACGAACTGTGCTGCTGTAGTTCATGTGTAAAGGACAGGAAGATACCAGGCTCAGACACGCAGTCATGTGGTGAGAAGCGGTTCCAGTTCACGGGGCACTGGCAGTAGTACACAGGGAAGAATGAGCTCAGCCATTAGGATGGGCTCCACATGAACTGTGATGGGATTCCGTCAGTTTTATAATCATGGTTATGGACAAGGGTTTCAACTGAAACAGAGGCAGGCTAAAGGTGCAGGCAGATTCCCAGGCCCAAATGGTTCAATGGTTAGCACTGTCACCACTCAGCACTGTGGAGCTGAGTTTAATTCCAGCCTGGGCCAGCTCTCTGTCTGGAGTTTTTACATTCTCTCAGTGACTGTGTGGGTTTCTGCCAGGTGCTCAGGTCCAAAGTCGTGCAAATTAGGTGGATTGGCCATGTGAACCTCCACTACAGTGTCCAGGGATGTTCAGGTTATGTGAATTGAACATGGTTGAGTTACGGGGATAGGATGGGTGAAAGAGTCGGAATATTCTCCTTGTGCAATGGCGGGAGTCTTCAAAAAGAGAAAGTTTGAAGCATCACGACTGTATGGTAATGTGGCTAAAGACAGCAGAAAGGACAAGTTTTAACTACAATTGCATATCAGCAAATAAGTTAAGGACATTACATAATTAAATTAAGAAAGGTAGTTTTTTTGAATGTGCAAAGCATTTGCAATAAAATGAGTTAGTGACACAGAGAGGGATCAGGGAGACAGGGCAACAGGGAGACAGGAAACAGAGAGACAAAGACGCTGGTAAGAAAGGATATGCACTTCAAAACCTTGGCATGGAATCAGAATTAATTGTAGGGAGGGTGAGGAAGGAGCAGTTTATAATCGACCTAACAGCTTTTTCATGTGAGGGCAGTAATCGGGAAAAATAAACAGAAAATTCCAGAGGAACGCAAGAGGTCTGACCCTATCTTTGAGCCTATAACTGTTGAAATTTACAAACTTGGGGGTCTCTAGGGAATCACATGAGCCACACAGCTCTTGCAGATAGACTTGTATGATGTTGTTGTGAGTGTTTCTTAGAAGAGCATATTGTGCAACTGACTAGGGTTACGAAGTATCATAGAATCACTAGACTGACAACACCTTTATGGTTAGAATCCCTGCTGTGTGGAAACAGGCCCACAACCTACCTCCGAAAAGCAACTACCCCAGGCCCATTCCCCTATCTAATAACTTTGCATTTACCCCTGACTAATGCACCTAATGTGTACATCCTAGAACACGATGGGCAATTCACCTGACCAGCACATGTTTGGACTGTGGGACGAAAGCGATGTCGACACAGAAGGAATGTGCAAACTTCACACAGACTCTGGTACTGTGCGGCTGTAGTGCTAACCACTGACCAACCACACCGGCCGAAGATGCACCGATGTTAGAACCTTAGTTGTGTAATGAAACTTTGTGAATGAGTATTGTTAGAGGGAAAATAATCCTTTAGAAAACAGTTATACCAAGGAATTTAAAGGTTACATGAAGTGTGACTGTGACCATTCCAAACACAAGCGATGATCCAAAATTGAAACAAAGTCACTTACACTTCCATGAGGAGAGAACTGACCAAGGTTGGGTAAATACACTGAAATGTCTGTGTATAAAGGAACAGTGAAAAACGTTTCCAGGAATCACTCAAAATGGTCAATGAAAGGACAATTCATTGAACACCAAGGTCAGTCCCTCCGTCCCTGGAATCATCCTGGGAAACCTTCAGCGCCCTCCCACGAGAGCAAGAACATCTTTCCTCAGAGAAGGAAACCAAAAGTGCAGACAACATTCTTGATATGACCTCACCAAGGCCCTAACGCATCCCTGCTACTGTAGTCGAAACCTCTCGCAATGAAGGCCAACATACCTTCTGCTTTCTTTACCGCCTGCGGCATCTGCAATGGCTGGTGCACAAGGGCGCCCAGGTCCCACTGCACACTGCCCTCTCCCAATTTACAGCCATTCCGGTCGTAATCTGCGTTCCTGTTTTTGCATCCGAATCGAAGTACCTCACATTTCTCCAAAATGCACTGCATCGGTCATTGATTTGTCGACTCACTTAGCCTGTCCACAACATGCTGAAGGGTGTCTGCATCTTCAACACAGTTCACCCTCCCAACCAACTGGATATCATCTGTAAACTTTGAGATGTTACGTTTTGTTCTCTCATCCAAATCGTTAATCTATATTATGAGCAGCTAGGATTCGAGTGCTGATCACCCTTGCACCTCAACAGTTATTGAATTCCAATTTGAAAATGACCTATTAATTCCTGCTCTTTATTTCCCATCTTCCAAGCAGATGTCTATTCAAGCACTTCCACAAATCCATGTGCTTTAATTTCTTATGCCGGGCTTTATCAAACACTTTCTGAAAGTCTAAATACACCACATCGACTGGCTCTCACTTCCCAAACTCTACTAGGTACATCATCTTAGATTTTAGGAGTAATTTATCCCCCCGTGAAAAGTCCTTCCAAATTAAGGCATAACATAAACTGGGAAATAATGAGGGTTTGTGAGAAGGGCACAACGGTAACTATGGGTGATGGGGACATTGTAATTGGTTTAATTAATTAACTTGGCAAAGGGTAGCCTCGATGAAACGCTCGTTAAGCGTAAAAGGAATGTTTTCGGAAAGCAACATGTTATGGAATCATTCAGAGAACAGGTTCTTTTAGATTTCATATCATGTAATGATTCTTAAGTGTTCTTGCATTCACAGATCCTCTTGGAAGGAGTGACACAATCTGCTAGAATTTGAATTTCGGTTGAAAGAGTGAAGAAAGAGTCACATACAAGAGGTACAGCTTTGGGCAATGTAATTATACAGACGCGCAGAAAGGGTGGGCTCTGAGTGGCTTTGGCAAAAAAAAATTAAAGAGAAGGACAGTTACAGAACTGCAGCGACTGAATTGGGAGATGCAAAATACAGCACAATTAAGGTAAACTCCCTAAGAGGAAGAGCAATTATTAAAATGAGAAAAAAACATGCATGGATTAACAAGGAAAACAAAGATAACAAAAGGGTAAAGACGAGGGCATATCATACTCAAAACGTTAGAAACATTCTGGAGAATTTTGGAGAACTTTATCAGTAAGCAAAGGGTCACAAAAATCAAATCAGTAAACCTAAATGAAAAACAAATAAGCCCAAACTTTACATACTGATACCAACCGCTTCTATAATGTCACAGAAACGAAGAAAGCACTGAAGGTAAATGTTGGACCTTCCGAGAACAAAATGGTGGGTAATGAGGTGGAACTGAGAAAGGCCAGCAGCAGCAAACCAACACTTTGATTCTGTTTTCACAGTGGAAACAAATAGTTTTGTCTGAAAAAATCTGCAGTAACTACAGAGTAACGTGGTGAATTTGCAATAACCAGGGAGAAAGTATTCAATAAACCGCTGGGTGTAAATCTCAGTAAGTCTCCAGGACGTGATGGCTTGAAGTTTGGGTAAATGAAGAAAGCGCCAGGGGAAATGGTGATTACATTCGTTATGATTTCCCAAACTTCCCTGAACTGTGGACCGTTATCAATAGATTGGAAAGAGAATGATATGACACGCTTATTCATAGTGGAGATAGGCAAAAAGTGGGACCTATAGAACAAGTAGTTTGACGTCTGTTGTGGGGAAGGTGATACAGTTATCATAAAGAAGAAGATAAGCAAACACTTGGATAAACAAAGTGTCGTGAAGGGCAAGTCGTGCTTGTCAAAATTGCTGAGGTTCTTTAAGGATGCAACCTGCAAATGGATAATGGACACCCAGTTGACGCAATATTCCGAGATATCCAGAAGGCATTTGACAAAGTGTGGTGTGAAAGGCTGATCGAGAAAGTTAGCTCACAGGGGTTAAAAGGTGGAGTATTGGCTCGGATAAAGTATTGACTGGCTGCCAGAAAGCAGAGAGTCTAATTAAATGAGGCCTTCTCTGCTTGGCAAACTGTAACTTTTGGCGTGCTGTGCTGTTCTGTTGTCGAACCGCAACTATTTACAATCTATATGAAATGACCAGCAAAGTAATTCCTGGCACTTCGTGCAAAAATGCGATACTATTAAAAGTAAAGAAGTGTTGATATACTTTTCTAAAGGTTTGGTAAGACAACACCTGGAATATTGTTTCCAGTTTTGGTCTCCACACTTGAGCTTAAAAATGTGTTGCTGGAAAGGCGCAGCAGGTCAGGCAGCATCAAAGAAGAAGGAGAATCGACGTTTCGGGCATAAACCGTTCTTCAGGAATCAGCATTCCTCATTCCTGAAGAAGGGCTTATGCCCAAAACGTTGATTCTCCTTCTCCTTTGATGCTGCCTGACCTGCTGCGCTTTTCCAGCAACACATTTTTAAGCTCTGATCCCCATCATCTGCAGTTCTCACTGTCTCCATACTTGAGGAAGGATGTATTAACACTGGATGCCAGTCAGAGGAGGCTCTTTAAAGTACTAGCGTTTTTCCTCGCTGCAGTTCAGAAGAATGAGAGCGGGTCTGATTAAGGCACACGAAACCCTAAAGGGCATTTATAAGCTGGGGTGGTTGATCACATGTTCCCCCTTGTGGAACAGTGTCAAACAAGAGGTCATCGAGAGAGAGAGACAGAGAGGAGGCAGACTCAAAACTGAGATGAGGAGACACTACTTCTCTCATAAGTGAATCTGTGGATCTCACTGCCACAGAGTTCACTGGAGGCAGAATCAATCGACGGATTCGAGAAATAAATAGATATTCTTCCGATGAAAGGTGTGACAAAGTGTTCTGAGTAGCAGGCAGAATACTAGAGTTGAGACCAGGATAAGATGAGTCATGATCATGTTAACTGACAGAGAGGGTTCTGAGGAATGAATTGCCGACTCCCTCTTCGAAATGTTCAGTTCATGAGTTCCCATTACAGATAGGCCATTGTCGAGTTATTAACTATATACACACAGCATCGTTTCATTGTCTATCATCTTCCAATTGATTAGGTTAGCACGGACCTAAATAATTTAGTTTAACAGTTGTTACGGACCAGGCTCGACCCCAAAGCACATTTTTAAGCACGTAGTCCAGACCGTAATTTTACTATTTCTTTTCGTTAAGTGTATAGTGGATATTCCAGAATTGAATTAGCTGGTCCTACTGTCAAGTTTTAAACAAACAGTACTTATTTACAAAATTACGGAATGCAACAGAAAAAAAAAACAGAAAATAGTACACAAGGTAAATTATCCTATCTAAAAACCCGACACACTATCCTGATGAAATGATGCTGTACTGAAAACACTTACAGCGGTCCCAATAAATACATCCCTTAGCACAAAGAGTAAAAATGAAACAAACCAAGGCTTACATGCTTGAAGTGAGAGAGAGAGAGAGAGTACCTGGCCTCACTTGTCCGGCCTCACTTTCTTCACACACAACACAGCTGAACTGAATCAAAAATATTAATCTAAAGGAAGGGTAGCTACACACCTAGAAGGTAACTCCCCTTTGATTGTGCCCCAGGTTTTTTTTAAGATATGAAAAACTTAGGCCGGAGGCATTATCTGTTCGAGTTAAACAAAAAGCATTCCACTAAACGTTTCGAACCCAGTCGACTTGGAGGCTGGCAAATTACCCGCTCTCTAGATAAAATAAAAACAAGGGCGTAGTAAAATTGTAAGAAAAAATACATTGTGACACAGTGCAGCGAGTAATCTGCAGTCGTTTTGGTACTGCTGAGAAGTTGCAATGCTTCAGTCGTGAATATAAGTTAAGGTAGAAATTTGATATTTCTGAAAGAGGTAAATACCCCGAAGAGCTCCGAAGAGCTCCGAAGATTTTCTGGTGCTGCATTGGCTTTCAATATACGTTGTCAAAATTAATTTATTAACCACTTTAGAACTGATTCAGTTTTGCCTTAGTTTCTTACTTCCTCTACCCATTTTGGCATTCACTTTTTTACACCGTTCCAAGCCTCAAAACCCTCTTCTGAGATTGAATGGTATGTTTTATGTATCTGACCTATCAACTGTCTTTGCATCAGGCAATGCCTTCATTCTTTGCACGAGACTTGCGTTCCAAATAGCAGAGAGAGTACCTCCATAACAATTTTTTCTCAAATTTCAAAGAGTTACCAGTAGGTCCTTCATATTCAGGGAATCAACATGCAGGTTAAGATTTTAACACTTTATGCACCCCCCCCCCCCCCCCGCCCTGCGCAACGTAGAGGCTCAGAAGTAAAGGGTTTGAAGCCTGAAGATGGGAGCATGTGCTCACAGGACAAAGGGCACGATCAGCCATAGTAATCCAGAATCCGGAGTAATGTACAATAAAGATACCCCTCACAGGTGAAAGTTTGTTGATGAAGGTTTTACTTATCCCGAAGTTGTTATAAAAGTGCACATCGAGTGCAACTATTTTCCTAATTGATCGACCAGTTGGACCTAGTTCGTCAATGAGCGTAGACCAGATGTCTGCACTTGCCAAGATTTTTTTTTATAACTGGTAGTCGTGGCTAAACATTCATGAGCCATCGACGTATAACTTTAAAAATGAGAACAGTAACTCGCAGATAAACATTGCTCAATACAGTTGCAGACAGGATAGGAGTGTTGATGTGATGGGGGGGAAGGATAGACTGAGAAACTAATTATTTTTTCCCTGTTTACAGGAATTAATGGCAAGATCGTTTTTTTGCTTATACCATGGTTTCTCGAGATTCATTCTACAGTTTTTTTTCAATCGTTGGCAGAAGGCACAGGATGGATGGTTAAAATTGGGAAAGGTCTTTTTTTATGTAAAAGCGTTATTGATACACATCAAGGGGAAAGGAATAACTAAAGAGAGAATGAGTCTCCTCAAGGACCAAGGTAGTTATATACGTGTGGAAATGCAGGAGATGGGCGAGGTCCTCAATGAATACTTCATCTCTGTGCTTAGCGTACAGAAAAGCTTGGGAACATGGGATTTGGGGAAGTTATTGTCCATATGGTGGTGACCGTCTATATCATGGTAGAGGAGATGTTCGATGTATTAGAATTTTTGAAGGTGGATTAATCTCATTTTCCTACCCAGATAAAATCAATAATACTACTAGAGGTCAGAAAAGAAATTAATGGAGGCCTCGCTGATATTTCTGCACCACTGTTAGCCGCGGGTGTGGTCCTGGAAGACTGGAGCATGACGAATGTTGTCCCATTACTCAGGAAGGGCTGCGAAGAAAAGTTAGGAACGATACATAATTAATGTTTACGTTTCTGGTGCGTAAGTTAAATGAAAAAATTCTGAGAGAAAAGTTTATTCATTCATTTGCAAAGGCATGGTTTGATTAGGAAAATCAGAATGGCTTCTTGCGTGGGCGAACATGTCTGACAAGTTTGTTAGAGTTCTTCGGTGAATTGACCAGCAGGGTTGACGAAGACAGGGCATTGAACATGTTCGGTATTGGTTTCAAAAAGGCCTTTGATAAGGTTCCAAATGGTAGGCTGATTTGGAAGGTTAGATGACGTGGAATACAGGGAGTGCTGGCAAATTGGTTACACAATTTGTTTGATGGTAGGAAGCACGGGGTAATAGTGCAAGGATGCTTGTCGGACTGGAGGTCTGTGTCTCAAGAAGTCCCTGAGGGGATGGTGATTGGCTCATTATTGTTTGTTATCAATATTAATGATTTGGATTAGAATTTAGAACGCATGATTGTTAAGATTAGAAGAGACCGTATTGTGGACAATGAGAAGTTTTATCAGAAATTTCAGCTAGACATTCATTATCTGGGAAAGGGAGCAGCGCGTTGGCCAATGGAGCTAACTATAGATCACTGTGAGGTCTTGCAACACTAGCAATTCTCCAATCCTCCAGTGTACCACCCGTGCTCAAGGATGTTGCAATGGTATCTGTTCAGGCCCCAGCTTTTTCCACTCTTTCTTCCCTCAGTAACGTGGAATAGATCACATCTGGACACCTGAATGCATTTTAAAACCCAGCACTTCCGCCCTCCTGATGCCGACCTGACCAACAGTAATCAAGCACCTACCCCAAACGGCAACATCTGTCATGTCCTTCTCGGCAGTGAGTTCCAATGCAAAGCACTCATTAAGAATCTCACCGATATTCTCTGACTCCACACTTAACTTGCGTCCTTTGTCCTTGAGAAGGCCAACCCTTCTCTAATTCCACTCTTGCTCCTTACATATGAATAAAATGCCTTACGATTTTGCCTAAACCTGTGTGCTAAAGATATTTCATGACCCCTTTTAGCCCTCTGAATTCCTCTTTTCAGATTGGTCCAAAATTCCAGATGTTCTTCCAAAGTTTCATCTGTCTACAGTCGCCAATACCTTATGAATCCTTCCTTATTCGTTTTAGCCAGTCTCATGATTTCACCTCTCATCCATAGTTCCCTCATCTTTGCAATTTTTATCCCTCGTTTTGACAGCAACATGCTTCCTCTGCAGTCTAATCAACCTCTCTTTGAAAATGTTCCTCACATCAAATGTGGATTTACCTTAAAACAGCTGCTCCCAATCTATGTTCCCCAATTCCTGCCGAATTTTGATATAGTTGGCCTTCCCACAGTTTTGCACTCTTCCTTTAGGACCACTGTCATCTTTTTCCATGAGTATTCAAAAACTCACGGAATTGTGATTATTATTCCCAAAATAATCTCCTACTGAACCTTCAACAATCTCGTTAGTCTTATTCGGCAAAACCAGTTCCAGTGTGACTTCTTCCCGAGTCGGACTATTTGCGTACTGCTTTAGAAACTCTCCTCGATGCTCCTTTCAAATTCTGCTCCATTTACAATTCTGACACTAAGAGGATGCCAGCCATTGTTGGGAACATTAAAATCTCCTATCACCACCAGCTTGTCATCCCTAAGTCTTTCCATAACCTGTTTACAAATTTGTTCCTCGAACTGACGCTCACCATTGGGAGGTCTGTCGTACAGACCCAACATTGTGACAGCACCCTTCCTATTTCTGAGCTCTGCCCATTGCTTCACTTCTCGAGTCATCCATTGTGTCCTACTTCAGCACAGCTGTGATATTCTCTCTGACCAGTAGTGCAAATCCTCTTCGATTTTATCACCCTCTCTATCCAGCCTGAGCACTGAAATGCTAGGATGCTTAGTTGCTAATGATATCCTTCCTTAACCAAGTCTCAGTAATAGACAATAGACAATAGGTGAGGGGTAGGTCATTCGGTCCTTCGAGCCAGAATCACTATTCATTACGATCATGATTGATCATCCCCAATCAGTTTCCTAATCCTGTGTTATCTTCATAACTCTTGATTCCAATATGTTTAATAGCTCTATCCATCTCTTCCTTGAAAGTATGCAGATACTTGGCCTCCGCTGCCTTCTGGGACAGAGCATTGCATATATCCACCATGCTCTGGGTGAAGATGTTTCTCCTCAACTCAGTTCTTAATGCCTGCACCTTATTTTTAATCTGTATCCTCTGCTTCTGGACTCACCCATCAGTGGAAACGCTTCCTGCCTCCAGAGTGCTTAATCCTTTAATAATCTTATATGTCCCAATCAGATCCACTCTCATCCTTCTAAACTCAAGTGCATACAAGCCTCGTCGCTCCAATCTTTCAACATTTGATAGTCCTGCCATTCCATGAAGTGACATTGTGAACCTATGCTGCACTCCCTCAATAGCTAGAATGTCCTTCTTCAAATTTTGAGACCAAAACTGCACACAATACTCCAGGTGCGGTCTCACCAGGGCCTCGTACAGCTGCAGAACGTCCCCTTTGCTCCTATACTCAATTCCTCTTGTTTTGTAGGCCGGCATGCCATTAGCCTTCTTCATTGCCTACTGAACCTGCATGCTTGCTTTCATTGACTGATGTACAAGAACATATTTGTACTTCCCCTATACCTAATTTAATTTCATTTAAATAGTAAACTGCCTTCCTGTGCTTGCCACCAAAGTGGATAATCATACATTTATCCACATTAAACTGCATCTACCATGCATCTGACCACTCACCTAGCCTGTCCAAATCACCCTATATTCTCATAATATCTTCCTTACGTTTCACCCTGCCACCCAGATTTGTGCTTTCAGCCAATGTGCTAATATTACTTGTAATACCATCATCAATGCCATGAATGTATATTCTAAACAGCTGCAGTCCCAGAACCGAGCCTTGTGGTATACGACTGGTTATGAAAGGGACCAGTTCATCACTACTCTTTGCTTCCTGTCGACCAGAAAATATTCAATCGAAATCAGTATTTTGCCCCAATACCATGTGCCCTAATTTTGCTCACTGATCTCTGATATGGGACTTTATCAAAGGCTTTCTGAAAGTCCAGGTACACTATGTCCACTGTCTCTCACTTGTCCATCTCCATAGTTACATCTTTAAAACAATCCAGATGATTAGTCAAGAAACATTTCCCCTTTGAAAATCCATGCTGACTCTAACCTACCATGTTACTGCTATCCATATGAGTCGTAATTTCATCTTTTATAATTGACTCCAGCATATTTCACACTACTGACGTCAGGCTAACTGGTCTATAATTCCCTGTTTTCTATCTGCCTCCTTTCTTGAAAAGTGGGACAACATTAGCCATGTTCCAATCCGCAGGAACTGATCCTGAAACTACAGAACATTGGAAAATGATTGTCAATGCGTGCATGATTTGTAGAGCCGCCTCCTGAAGTACCCTGGGATGCAGATGATCAGGTCCTGATGATATATCAGCCCTCTGACATAACAGTCCATCCAGCGTTGCCTAATAATTTCCCTTCAGTTCATCCATTACCCGAGGTCCTTTAGCCACTATTACATCTGGGAGATTGCTTTTGTCTTACCCAACGACGGCAGATCCAAAGTACCTATTCAACTCTTCTGTAATAACAATAACATCATACTCCCAGGTACTAATTCCGGCCCATGTTCTTCAAACTTATCTATGACGCTTCTGGCATTATAATAGATGCACCTCACACAATCAGTCACTTTGCGTTCAGCGTAGACCAATCCAGTTTTTAATAGTTCCAACAACCCCAGGATCCATCCCATAGTCCCAAAAATATAAACCCCTCCCTCCTGCACCATATCTCAAGCTATGCATTCATCCAGCTGATATTTTTCATTTCTACTCTGACGAGCGTGTTGCACTATTAGCAACCTTGAGATTACTCTCTCTGCGGTCCTAATATCCAACTTGGCTCCTACCTCCCGAAAGTCTGCTTGCAGGGCCATATCCCTTTTTTCACCTATATCATTGTTGCCTATATTCACCACGACAACTTATTTTTCTCCACCCTCTTCAGAATGTTCTGCAGTCGATCTGAGACGTCCCTGATCCGTGCACCTGGGAGGCAACACGTAATTCAGCAGTCTCGTTTTCGAACACAGGACTACCTATTTATTCCCCCTTACAGTTGAGTCCCCTATCACTATCACACTTCCACTCTTTTTTTTTAACTCGTCTGCGCAGGTACTTTGAACCTGGCTAATGCTGCTTTTCCGTTGTGAGATGTGTCGCCCACCAGTATCCAAAACGCTTTATCTGTTTTGGAGGGAGATGAGCACAGGGTACACCTGAACTGCCTTCCTCCTCTTTCTCTGTTGTTTCGTCACACAGTCACTATCTCCCTTAGCTGAGTAATCCTCAGATTACTACCTCTGAGCTCTTCCCTTTTAACTTGGCTTCAAGCTCTCTAAATTGCTTGTAGGAATTCAATCCATTTTTAACCTATATCATAGGTGCTTATATACCATTCGGGAGCCTCGTTTTCGACTACAAAACCGTCTATCTACTCCTCAAAAAAATATTGTTTCTCTCACGTTTCCAGAGGGCAAATTGACTGTTCGCACTCAGCACGTCGCCCTCACCGTTCCGGTCACTGCTGCAAATTAGGGCCACTGACGCTCGAGGTAAGTCCCTATTTACTGGGAAGACTTGCCATCCCGGCAGCCCTTGGTACTCTCTGTGTTCCACTTCTCCCGAAAAATGCAAGTTCCTGACGGTCGAGGTAAGACACTTTTATCTGGGAAAATGTGCCTTCCTGTCAGCCCCCTGGTCCTCTTTCACGCTCTCTCTCTCTCTCACTTTCTCTCTCTCTCTCCTCCCAAAAAATGGTGACCTCTCCAGGCTACGTTGTAATCATCTAAAGCCACGCCTGACCCTTTCCTCCTCAACCTTAAGTAACCTTCCTCTTCCTCTGGACGAGATGTTCCACATCCCTTGTTAACCAAAGTTCTTTCAACCTCACATCCCTTTCTTTCCCCACTCGGATAGACGCCCCTGTCCTTCATATTCAGCCGGTGCTTCCAAAACAAACTCCTCGTTTTTGTTATGCATTTGCCTGAGAACATTGGTTTCCAGTCTAGGTGCCCCAGTTCTTTATTAATAGCATTGTAATTCCCGCTCTCCAATTAAATACTTGCTGATCCCGTCTGCTCCTTTCTCTCTCCATGAGAAGAGTATAGGTCATGCAGTTGTGATCACTATCACCAAAGTGCTCTACCACCGACAGATCCGACACCTGGCCTGGTTCGTTGGCAAACAGCAAATCCAATATAGCCCGACCTCTACTCCAGCCTACCTACACATAGCACCAGGAACCCTTCCTGCAAATACCTGAAAAGATTTCAATCAAGGCTATTTGAACTGAGTTGGTTCCAATCATTATGAGGGACGTTAAAATCACCAATTAGAAAAAACGATGTTACTTCTACACTGTTCCAATATCTGCCTCGTAATCTGCTCCTCCCTCCCTCTATTAGCATTTGGTATCCTATAGAAAACTTGCAATTAAGTGACTGCTTCTTTCCCGTTTCTGACATCCACCCATACTGAGTCTACAGACAAACCCTTCTCGAAGATCTCCCTTTCTGCAGCATTGCTAATATCAATGTTTAACATTGCTACCCCTCAATTTCTTTTATATTCCCCCCTATTTATTTTGAAACATCTAAACCCTGGAACATGCAATAACATTTCCTGTCTCTGTGATATCCAAGTCTCCGTAATGAACACAACATCATAGTTCCAAGCACGGATTCATGCTCTGAGTTCGTCACTCATGTTCCTCATATTTTTGTGTTAAAATAGACACAGTTCAACACATCACACTGACTGCACCTTTCCCCGCTAAGGGCCTCTCCCTCGTTGCAGCCTCTCTGCGCGCTGCGTCTGGGTGTTCATTGCATACTCCATCAAATGATCCGGAGCTCAGTTTCCCACCACTCCGCCCAACCGACAATCCAGATTAAACTCTCCAGAAGAACTCCAGTAAACATTGTGTCCAGGATGTTGATGCCGGTCCAGTACACTTACAACCCATCTTTGTTGGAAAGGTTAATTTTCCTCAGAAAGTATCCCAATGATTTGCATACCTGAAGCCCTAACTCCGACACCAGCGCGGCCACCATGCTTTCATCTGCTCTCACTCTCCATTCCTAGCCTCACTAGCAAGTGGCATTGGTCCCAATCCTGAGATTACAAACTCTGTTTGGACTGCCTTCCAGCTTCCAACCGAATTCCCTATTTTCGTTTTTTTTGTTTTTCCTCCCTTTTCTTACATATGTCATTGGGTCACGATGTGACCACGATCTGGCTGCTCTACCTCCCACTTTAGAACCCTGTAGATGCGATCAGAGACATCCTTGACCCTGGCAGCAGGAAGGCAAAACCATTCAGGAGTCTCACTCAGACCACAGTATTTCCTGTTTACTCATCTCAAGTTTGAAGGCCCTATACTATTGCTCTCCGATTCTTCGCTCTTCCCTTCTTAGTCACACAGCCAGGCTCAGTGTCATATACCTGGCCGCCGTGGCTTTACCCTTGTGGGAAGATCACGCCGCCGATAGTATACCAACGGTATTCTTATTATTGAGGTTAAGGCCACCAGGGGCTTCATGCAATATTTGCTGTTTTATTTCGCTGTGTTGAGGGTTACTGAACCAATTTTTACCTGTAACATAGGTGTGACGAACTCCCTATAACTCCTCAGCATCACCCCCTCAGCCTCCCAAATTATCCGATGTTCAACCAGCTCCAAATCTAGTTTCCTAATGCGGTCTCTGACGAGCTGGAGTCCGGTGCATTTCCCGCTGACGAAGTCAACAGGCGCACCAATGTTGTCCTGTACCTCCCACTTCCCAAAGGAGGAGCACGTAACTGCGCTAACCTCCATCTCCTCTGCTGTCATTTACCTGGAGAGATTGAATAAATGTAAATTAAAATATATCTAAACAAAAAAAAGCGTTAAATAACAATCGTCCTCGCAGGGTCTTCTTTTTATTGGGTAGAGGAGGACTGTTGATGAACTGAAACAAACTTGTGACCGAAAGAAGGGGACAATGTGATGCGTTGAAGGAGCATCCAACGGGAAACTCAGGGATTTTGTTATGTAGGGATAATGTTTGTGTTCTATGAAGCCGTCAAACAGTCTATGCTTCATTTCTGCAAGATAGAAGGCACTAAAGTATGAGCAAGAATACCATACTGAGCTCAGCACTGGTAAAGCGGCGCTTCACGTGCAAGGTGTGTTTGGGTCCACACATACTGAGGTTGCAGGGAAAGGTGTCATGACGCCGTGGGAGGTATTGTCGGGAGTGAATGAGGAATTGGCCAGGATGCCACAGAGGGAATGGTACTTTTGGAAGGGTGACAAGAGAGAAGGAAATGTGTGTCATGTGGTGGCATTTCCCTGCAGATGCAGGAAGTGGTGGCGAATGGTCTTTAAATAATATGCAAGGTAAACTCAACAGATTGGCCCGTTTTGCTCGAGAAGGGATCTTTTTTTTTAATAGTCTCTGTCGAGAATTCTCCCAATTGCTTTTTTTTTTCAAATCGAGCTGTCCATAGTATTTGAAAACAGCCTTCATTCATTTATTATGAAATTATAGCTTCTCTAGTAATTTGCCGTGTCTGGTTGTGGAAGCTTGATACGAGCAATTTACTTGCTGCATCTCCAAAATGAGTGCACTCGCATAAACAAAATGTAGGCAGTTCAATAACTCTAATGTATTCTGAGACTTTGCAAGGACTTAAGAACATAATAATCAGGAGCAAGAGTTGACCGTCCGTACCTTCAAGCCTGCCACGCCATTGAATAAGTACATGGCTGATCTTTCCGTGGACTATGAACAACTTAAGATGTCCCCTCATTATTGTTAATTCCAATGAGTAAAATCCAAATCTACGCAGTGTCTCCTCATAAGCCAACACCCTCAACTTCGGAAAAGAGCGAGTAAACCTCCTCTGCATCCCATCCAATTCCAGTACATCCTTTCTCAAGTAATCACCAGCACCTTGTACAGCTGCGATATTATCTCTCTGCTTTTAAACTCAATCCCTTTAACAATGAAGGGCAAAATTCCATTGGCCTTCCTAATGGGTTGTTTATTTCGAATTCAGTCGCAGGTCAGGTGAATTGGCCATGCTAAATTGCCCACAGTGCTACGTGCATTAGTAAAAGGGAAATGGGTCTGGGTGGGTTACTCTTTGGAGGGTCGGCGTGGACTGGTCGGCCCAAAGGGACTATTTCCACACTGTCGAGAATTTAATATACTCTAAACTCTTCATTTTGTTCAGGGGTGTGTCGGTTAGATATGTTAGTGGTGGGAAATATACAATAATTGGGAAGCAAAACGGGTCGGGGTGGAATACTCTTCAAAATGTTGGTGTGGACTTGTTGGGGTGAATGTCTTCTTTCCACACTGCAAGAATTCTATGATCACATACCACCACATTAAAACTTGGACTTGCGCTACTTCGTGATTGTGTTTGGCGTTCTGCCAAAGAACTCAGGTGCCATTTCTCCTCGGTGGTTATTCCCAATTTACTGCCCCGACCATGGATTGCTACCAATTCTTATACTCCATGGTCGTTGCGCTCTTTTGGGAAAGTCTTCACCATCACCAATGAATCAATGAGGCTCGATCAACCTGGTTAATTGGACTAAAAAAAAATCGGCTTTTTGATGGCACACTGGTCCTTTTGTGCCCATTACTGTAGGTGCTGGGTGCACGTAGTTTCCTTCACATAAGAGTGTGCTGCGCCCCTATGTCTGTTACAAGCATTGATGTACATTCGGCCTGACAATGACATTCCATTGATTCCATTCGAACCCAGATTTTGGTGTGTATGCTAAATCTGCAACTCTCGGGTAGATTGCAAACTGTCTGTTGGTAGCTGCAGCTTAACTGGATTATGCAGCATGTATAATAGCAGAGTTGGTTTGGTCAAGGCTCGCCTTAGTTGCCTAGCATGATTTAGTAATTGCCCGTTTATCACCAAATCAATAATAGAGTTTATAATTCTGAGCAGCCGGTCCAACCACCGTTCCTCCTTTTGATCCTGAACACAAGCATGATAGATTACAAAAATAAAGGTGTTGACTACAGGACCAACCATCTTCAATCAAAGCACAATGGCAACTAAACTGATGCGGATATCACATGAGAAAATGGCACCTAACTAACAAACTTCCTGCTGGTAGGTGCAACTGGTCTGGATTCTGCAGCATGTTTAATAGAGTAGTCACTTTGGTCAAGGCTCGCCTTAGTTGCCCCACATATTTTAGTCCAAGTCCATTTTTCACCAAATTCATCAAAAACTCTAGATATTGGACTGCTCGTCCGGCCACACCTGGAAGTGCGAATGGGAAATAGAGAGGAAGAAGCATTACTATGAATTACGTTGTGCCGATGTGCTCTGGGAAATTTTGACTGGACAATTTGGAAGTTGCTTTGCTCTGCATCTTATTTGTGTTCTATATGAATCGAGTTGTGTTGTAGTTGTTATTTCAGAGTATAAGGAGTTCTCCGCATATATACATACACTCCCCGATACACAAATCCACATTTAAAAATCATTCAAACTTTCAACAGAGTAGATGGCGAATACTTCTATTCGAGTGCCAGCAGTCATATTTAGAAAATCACTGATAGAAGGCAGGACAGTGTGTCCTTGGAGAGTGAAGATGCGATATCCACGAATGCTTTGAGGGACAGTTGGGCACTGTGGGAGGTGGAGTGCTTTCCTTCCTCTTCCTATTCTATTTTGTTTGATCCGTACTGTCACCTTCACAGTTACTTTTAGAGAAGCAGTTCCCCTACGAGGATCTGCCGAAAACTGGCTCCCTGGCAACATGGCTCCACAGCAGTAGTACGGGTGTATTTTGAAAAATGCATAACTTGAAGATCAGAATCATGTCAGAGGAGTTACTCGGATCTGGCTGATCACAGCCAGTGTGCAGTGGGAAAAAAAATAAAACGCCTGGAGATGAGGGAAAAATAACTTGTACAGAAAGGGTGAAACGGTGTGGACATTGAATCCATTAATAACTTGAAAAGGGATACAGCAGTATTTGGGTGAATTAAAATAAAGTGCTTCATAAACATATGTAATTGAGCGAGTTTAACACGATATAACGCCAGCTTGCACTTTTGTTCCTTAAAATCGTTGCTGATCTAATTATTATCTCAAACCCACAGTTCTACCAACGCTAGCAAACGTTTATCATGTAGTTTCAATGTGGAATGAAGTGGTTTGATTTTTTTCCGGAGCACATTCGGCAAAATTACCGTTCGATCGTGTAAAACTGTGTACTCGAATTAAAGCACAACTGCTTGAGATAAAACCAATGAAAGTCGTCCTGCTCACATATCCGTTCCAAAATTTGATAAGATCATGGATGGACTGGCTGTGCTGGCAACTCCACTTCCCGCCTTCCCTGATGCCCTTTCACTCTATGACTGAGGGGCTGAAGTCACTCTGTTAAAAAGCATTGAGCGCAAGAACCTTGTGTTTATGTTACAGTAATTTTAACTGTTGTATCACTGTCATAACTTATGCCGTTATCTAAATCTTGCATGGCCATGTCATATTTATTGTCGCAAAACAACCCCTTTTCTATTCAGTGCCGAAACATCGGCTATTTTATTTTTAATTTTTTGTCATGTGTAATCAAGCAAAGACATAAGCAACACAGTGAATATTGTGTCTCGTTCCCATGCAAGGCCTCATCTGAACCGACAATCTACCTGGGTTAAAGAGAAAGCTTCGGTCCAAAGTAGATTTAAAAAGTGAAATATTACTTGATAGAATATGACAAAAATAAACAAACTTGGAATACTTCACATCAAAGATTTTCATAGATTAGATGAGGATATCAGATGAACAAATTAAACGTTCAACAGACTTTGATGAGTCCTCTGGTTATCTCATTCTGCTGTCTGTTGTGGATGCCATTGCCACAGATACTATCAACTCCTGTTGAAACTGCCACCAGTCGGATCACCCCCTGTGTCTCAGCAACATGCCCGAGCAGGACCCATTTGCACGCGTAACGGAGACACCACCATGAACTGGAGAGAGACCAGCCCGATGTACCACCGGGAGACCAGGCGTGGAACCACTAAGACCAGTCACGGGTCGAGACCGGAACTCACCACGAGCCGCCGGGAGACCAGGCCAGGTTCAACCATGAACCGCCGAGAGACCAGTCAACATAGCACTAAGACAACAGGCTGGGAGTCGCATGGATACCAGGCCGGGGCCCGCCATGAGCTGGAGAGAGGCCAGATTGACATGCGTGAGGGAGCAACTGGAGACAAAAGAGAAGGGAACAAGAAGAGCAGAGTATCTCCGGTTGGAGTGTACTGCTCCGCTACAATAACACGAGATTATCAACTTTTTCATACAGAATCAGTGGCCTGCTCCTGTCACTTTTCAGCTCAAATTATAGGTTTCACAGCAGATGAATACATTTCAGGGCAAAGACAGCAAAATGTCCCAATTTATGGAAATGTCTTCTTGTTGATTTCTATTTGGGATTGTACTATGCACGAGCGAATATTACATCAATGGTAATGTAATGTTGATAACAACACATGGTGTTTGACAAATACGTATGAAATGAAATCTAGACCCTTTCTCCCATTTTGCAGAGATATGAAGACACCAGGAAGTGCAAACTAAATTTTTACTAGAACTATGATCTTTCTTTCGTGTTTTGCATAAGCAACAGTCGTAGTGTGCATGTATTAATTTATACAAATATAACAACAATATCATCTTATTGTTTGTCACTGATATGACGATGTTTTCACTTTCACAAAGGATATTTTGACATATTGCTTTCAAGAGAGGTTGTCATTGCAGAGGCGCTGACACTTCTACGTTGTCAAAGGCAGTGGAGTACCCAATTCTCCCTGTTGAGGATTTTTTTCTCCTTTGGTTTGCTTGTGACACTGAGGAGCTTTTGCTTTTGCTGGAGCAGGCACTGTTGCCGTCAAGAAAGATTTCAAGCTACAGCAGGTAGTTCCCGAATGACTTTTCTCTCTGAAATGTCTCCTGCCTGTAAGAACCTGCGTTTGAGTTTACACTTTGCCAAGGAGTGTTTTTTTTATTGAATGATTGAGGAACGAGATTTGTTCAGTTAAGTTTCCATTAGGTAAGTTATTTTAAACTCCGCTTTCTTATATGTGTGTTTCAACTGGACTATTTAAATAAATTCCCTTTTGCTCAAAGGCGAACGTTTTGTACAGCTGCATCACACGTGGAATATGCATTTATATCAGCCTTTAAAATAATAAGAATTTAAGATCACGGTTTCCTGCTCAAAATGTTTTTGGCAAGTTTTGTCGTGGATCACAACGGATTGGGGGCTCTTTTCGTGATTAATTCAATAATTCCAATTTGGGTTAGGGTTGTGGGACTTAAAGCCAACGAATGGTGTCTTTTAATGCCTTTAGTTTCGGGTTTAAATTTTATTGGTTTAAAAATCACTCGGTGTAATAAACCATTGTTCACTCACTTGGGGTTTACTGGTGGTGGAAGAAGTGACTTTGGATGTTTTGAAAAAAAGAGCAAGTCAAACCTGCTGGAAATGGCAGACAAGCTGGAGTTGGAGGTGTCTTCATCTGTGAGGAACAACGAGCTAATTACAGCAACAGCTTGGCAGTTAAATTTGATGGAAATAATATCAGAATATTTAGAAATAGCTAGAATTCAATTGCAGATGACGCAGCTTAAACATGGAAAGAAAATCAAAGAGTTTGAATGACGTTGAAAAGCAGAGGCAGGAGAAGAATGATGAGTTTTCCAGGAAAAATAGAAGGAAATGCATAGTATCGCTTTCGTGAAACAAAAAAAAGTGAAGTAGAGAAAGGCCCGCGGAGAAGAACTAGAGAAAGAGAGCAAAGAAAGGAAGAAAAACAGAAGAAGGGGAAAATGAGAGAGGAGAAAGCGACAGAGGGAGGTTTAAAATCAGAAAAATGCACTTTCATTGGAATGTCGACCTAAAAGAAAGGAGGTGAATGTAAAAGATAGGCTTAGTGAAGAAGGTAGTAAAGGTGGCCAAACACATCGCAATCAAATTTCTGGTAGCAATCTGTTTCAAAATGCCAAACATGGTACAAATGTAAGAGATGGGACGTAGAATACTTTTTCGTCTCATTACAGAAGGTGGCTAAATAACTGAAGTGACCAGAGACCACATGGATTCTGTTGATCCAAACAAAGCTGTCAGGTCGCGCTAGTGAGGTGTTTGCATCACGGTCCGTGGAGGTATCTGGGGACGTGAGGACGTGAAGAAACCCATCTTAAGTGCATAGGACCATGTGTCAGAGGCCCACAGACAATGTTTAAATAGTCTAACCAGTGACCCTGGTCAAACTTACATTGTGTTTGAAAGGTTCAAACGCAGTAATTTTGAAAAGTGGATCAGGGCATTAAAAATAGGTCAATCATATGACGTGCTTAGAAGATAATTTTCAGTGGTTAGACCATAAGTCATAGGAGTGGAAGTAAGGCCATTCGGCCCATCGAGTCCATTCTGCCACTATCATGGCTGATGGACATTTCAACTCCACTTACCCGCATTCTCCCTGTAGCCCTTAATTCCTTGTGACATCAAGAATTTATCAATCTCTGCCTTGAAGACATTTAGCATCTCGGCCTCCCACTGCATTCCGCGTCAATGAATTCCACAGGCCCACCACTCTCTGGCTGAAGAAATGTCTCCGCATTTCTGTTCTGAATTTATCCCCTTTAATTCTAAGGCAGTGTCCACGGGTCCTATTTTCCTCGCCTAATGGAAATAATTTCATCACGTCCACCCTTTCCAAGCCATGTATTATCTTGTAAGTTTCTATTCGATCTCTCCTTGATCTTCTAAACTCCAATGAATACAATCCCAGGATCCTCAGCCGTTCCTCATATGTTAGACCTACTATTCCAGGGATCATCCGTGTGAATCTCCGCTGGACACACTCCAGTGCCAGTATATCCTTCCTGAGGTGTGGGGACCAAAACTGGACACAGTACTCCAAATGGGGCCTAACCAGAGTTTTATAAAGTCTCAGTAGCACAACAGTGCTTTTATATTCCAACCCTCTTGAGATAAATGACAACATTGCATTCGCTTTTTTAATCACGGACTCAACCTGCATGTTTACCATTAGAGAATCCTTGACTAGCACTCCCAGATCCCTTTGTACTTTGGCTTTATGAATTTTCTCACCGTTTAGAAAGTAGTCCATGCTTGTATTTTTTTTTCCAAAGTGCAAGACCTCGCATTTGCTCACATTGAATTCCATCAGCCATTTCCACTCTCCCAAACTGTCTAGATCCTTCTGCAGCCTCCCCACTCCCTCAGTACTACCTGCCTGTCCACCTAACTTCGTACCTTCGGCAAACTTCGCTAGAATGTCCCTAGTCCCTTCATTCAGTTCATTAATATATAACGTGAACAGCTGTGGCCCCAACACTGAACCCTGTGGGTCACCGCTTGTCACCGGATGCCATTCCAAAAAAGAACCCTTTATCCCAACTCTCTGCCTTCTGTCAGACAGCCAATCCTCAATCCATACTAGTAGCTCACCTCGAACACCATGGGTCCTCACCTTGCTCAGCAGCCTCCCGTGTGGCACCTTATCAAAGGCCTTTTGAAAGTCTAGATAGACCACATCCACTGGTTTTCCCTGGTCTAACCTACTTGTCACCTCTTCAAAGAATTCCAACAGGTTTGTCAGGCACGACCTCGCCTTACTAAATCCATGTTGACTTGTTCTAATCCGACCCTGCTCTTCCAAGAATTTAGAAGCCTCATCCTTAATGATGGATTCTAGAATTTTACCAACAACTGAGGTTAGGCTAATTGGCCTATAATTTTCTATCTTTTGTCTTGTTCCTTTTTAAACAAGGGGGTGACAACAGCGATCTTCCAATCATCTGGGACTTTCCCTGACTCCAGTGACTTTTGAAAGATCTCAACCAACGCCTCTGCTATTTCCTCAGCCACCTCCCTCAGAACTCTTGGATGTAGCCCATTGGGACCAGGACTGTTATCAATTTTAAGACCTTTTAGCTTTTCTAGCACTTTCTCTTTTGTAATGGCAACCATACTCAACTCAGACCCCTGACTCCCTTTAATTGTTGGGATATTATTTATGTCTTCCACTGTGAAGATTGATGCAAAGTACTTATTAAGTTCTCTTGGCCAATTTATAGGATCTCTCTTTTTCTTTAATACATTTCCTGACTTCCTTTGATAGGCATGGCTGTCTAATCCTTCTCAAGATAATCTTTCTTTTCTTGGGGACGTACGTCTGTACAGTGTCTCAATTATACCCACAAACCCCTGTCATTTTTGTTCTACTGTCTTCCCCGCTAGGGTTTGCTTCCAGTCTATTTTCGTCAGTTCCTCACTCATGCCGTCATAATTACCTTTATTTAACTGTAACACCATTACACCCGATTTTGTCTTCTCTCTTTCAAACTGCAGACTGAACTCTACCATATTATGTTTGCTGCTTCCTAACTGTTCCCTTACTTTAAGATTTTTTATAAAGTCTGGTTCATTACATAGCACTAGGTCCAGAATAGCCTGCTCCCTTGTGGGCTCCATGACAAGCTGTTCCAAAAAGCCATCCTGTAAGCATTCCATGAATTCTCTTTCTTTGGATCCACTGGCAACATTATTTATCCAGTCCACCTTCATATTCAAGTCCCCCATGATTTCCGGGACCTTGCCTTTCTGACATGCCTTCTCTATTTCCCGGTACATGTTGCGCCCCTGGTCCTGACCACTGTTAGGAGGTCTGTACATAACTAACATTATGGATTTTTTTGCCTTTGTCGTTCCTCAATTCCACTCACACAGACTCCACATCATCCGACGCTATGTCATTCAGTGCCATAGATTTAATTTTGTTCTTAACTAACAAGGCCACCCCGTCCGCTCTGCCCACCTCCTTGTTTTTTCGATAAGTTGAAAATCCTTGGATGTTAATTGCCAGCCCTGACCCCCCTGCAACATGACTATGTAATGCCTACCACATCATAATTATTCAGGATAATCTGTGCCATTAGTTCATCTGCTTTGTTACGAATGCTACGCGCATTCAGGTAAAGTGCCTTAATGCTAACTTTCTTATCATTAGAGATATTGGAAGTCGTAAGATGTCCTAAATTATCCTTCTTTTTGTTGCATTCCTAATCTGCCTCAAGTTTAAATCCGCCTGGACACATGCTATCCTGCTGCTTATCTTTCCATTTAACTCCATACTCCCTGTCGCTTTCACTTTCCCTTCCTACCAACTCAGAAGTTTAATGTCCTACTGACCACCCTATTTATCCTCTTCGCTAGAAGATTGGTACCTGATCGGTACAGGTGGAGACCGTCCCAACGGTACAGATCCCCCCGGTTCCAAAACTGATGCCAATCCCTCTTTCCCACACCAATCCCTTAGCCACGTGTTTACTTCCCTAATTTTCTTATCCCTGTGCCAAATGGCACGTGGCTCGGGCAGTAATCTGGAGATTATGACCCTTGAGGACCTGTAGTTCAATTTCCTTCCTAGTGCTTGATAATCCCCAAACAGGTCCTCCACCCTAGCTTTGCCTATGTTGTTAGTCCCAGCGTGGACCACAACAACTGGATCCTTCCCCTCCTGCTCCAATATCCTTTCAAGCCGGTCGGAGATGTGCCACACCCTTGCACCGGGCAGGCAACACACCATGCGAGACTCCCGATTCAGCTTGCATAGGATACTATCTATCCCACTAATTATAGAATCCTATAAAACAACTACTTGTCTTTTTGCTCCCCACTCTTGAATGGCCTTCTGTACCATGGTGCCGTGGTCAGCTGGCTCATCCCGTCCACAGCCCTTTTCCTCATCCGTATAGGGAGCACGAATCTCATAACTGTTGGACAAGGTCAAGGGCTGAGGCTCTTGCACTCCTGAATTCAGGTTCCCCCTACATGCCTCACTCACAGTCACACTCTGATGTCCGTGATCACTAACTGAATGTGAATTACTTAACCTCCCAGGTGTGACTGCCTCCTGAAACAAAGCGTCCACGTAACTCTCCCCCTCCCAGATGTGCCGCAGTGTTTGAAGCTCAGATTCCAGATCATCAACTCTGATTCGGACTTCTTCCAGCAACCAACACTTGCTGCAGGTGTGGTCACTGCCGTTCACAATGGGATCAGCCAGCTCCCACATCATACAGCTCCAGCACATCACCTGCCCAGCCATCTCTGCTTAGTTAATTACTTTATTACTTTCTATAAATTTGAGTTAAAATACTTTCTGAAACCTCTCTGCTGCATTCTTTTTCTAAAAAAACAATTAATAGATAAATCAAAAAAGTAAATTTTTAACCAGTCACTGATAAAGAAATAGAGAATATTTCCCTTAACAAACCAGAGTCCTTATTAACAAGGTTAGAGGAGGAGGACGGGTGGGAGACACGACAGTTGTAGAGTCTCGGCATAAGCCGCCTTCCTGATTTATATTCTCACTGCTTTCCTTCCCGGCTGCCCCTCTGGTCGTCGTCACTTCCCCCTGCTGCTCCCGCTCCTTCTGTGAAGAAAAAAAAAACACCGCTGCCCGCTCCCGGTAGGTGATTTTAAAACAAACTGTCTTACCGTAGCTGCAGTCTTCCGGGTTCGTTTAACCTCAGCTGCTGCTCGCACTCAAAATCTGAGATTTTGAGATTCTTGAGATAGTGAGAACCAGGTGGAAGCAGAGAGACTTAAAATGATTAGCAACTGGAATGACTGATGAATATGAGATGGTTCATACACCAAAGTTTGGCTTCCAACATGAATTTCAATCACAGAGGGATAGAAGTTTGGGATACCACAAATCCTCACATCGTAAGGGGAAAGTAGATCCTGGTGAAAATAATTGCTTACTACAGGGATCTAAAGGAAAGCCATGCAGGGTAGAGAGAAGTTGAAAAGCTCCAGAGTTTTTACTGCAATAAATTGGACAATATAAAGTCACTTTTTTGGTGGGCGAGAGGAAGCTCTGCGAAGACAGATTAGGAAAAGAGTACAGTTCGGGAATTTTGTTAAAATGATAAAGGAAAGCACATTTGAGATAGAAAAGCAGCAGCAGAATGTACAACCTTATGGGAAGTTGGTTACTGAGGAAATGTCAGATCTTCGTAAAAAAACACGTAGTTACAGTTTAAAGAGATGCGGGAACATGTCAATCCTTGACATGTAACTCAAGGGTCTGAAGTGTTTGCTGAGGATGCGTACCTTAAAAAATAGTGGGCATCAGTATCTGTTCACAATAATGGACGCCTCGAGTAGATTTGCAGAGGCCGTTCTATCCTGCATTACCTCAGCTGAAAGCATTGTAAAGGGGTTGTTCCAATTTTTCACCAGATATACATGACCCACAGAGCTACCATTAGGTAAAGACTGAAAATGTACAACAAAATTATTCAAGGAAGTTATGAAATCCTTCGCATCAGAACAATTCAAATCCAGTGCACGCCATCCAGAATAGCAGGGAATGCAGGAAAAGTGGCATCAGACATTAAAGAACATGTGGTGGGCTTATACTCAAAATTATCCAGGTGATTAGGTTAAGGGAATTCGGCTTGTGCTTTTATGTCATTAGAGGTGCACCAAATGAATTGATTAAATTCACTCTGTTTGAATTAGTTTTTGGGCACGATGTCAGATTACAGCAAAAGTTGATTCAGGAGAAGTTGATGAATCGCGATTCAGAGACCAAGTGTTCGGAATATAGGTTATTTTTTAAAATGACAGTTAAATGGCTGACGAGACAGCATTTAATAATATCGCAGCACACCATGAAAGCTGGAGCAAATAAGAAATCAAAAGCTCACAATATTGCTGACGATAGCAAAGTCTTTGTGTTACTCCCAGTGACGGTGCAACTGCGAAAGCCAGGTTAAGTGCACCTCGTCAGATCAGAAACCGGTGAGTAAGATGAACTATAGCAGAAGGATTCTCGACAGAAATAAGTCCCACCAACTGTATCAGGTGAATATGATCAAAAGGGCTTGGTATGAAATCAAAAGGACTTCGTGTTACTGGTTACAACACACAGTGAAGAATCAAGTTTAAAGCATTCTGAATTGCACATTCATCAAACTAAATTGGAAAATGAGGAATTTTATGAATAAAAAAATAACAACGGATTAAGCAGTGAGTTACCACCAAGTGGAAAACCAAAAGGACCTGAAAGAATTATCGCTTTTGTATGGGGAGATATATATAAATAAGCTGGGAAGTACTAATCTTAATATGCATGACGTAGTTATTGGAAATGTTGTTTAAATAAAACAGCATCCTTGTAAAATTCACCTTCTAAGCTTGCAAGAGAAGAGAATGAATGCATGCTCTAAGATGGCATGATGCAAGTGAGTTGCTGTACCTGGAGCTCACCGTTAGGAATCGTGTCAAAAATAGACAGTACAAAGAGGGAATGTGTAATCTCTCGCAAAGTCAATGTAATATCAAAGTCTGAATAATATTCGTTTGGAAAATGCACTGACGAGCTGATATGAGCAACGGATATTTCCAAGGTGGACTTACTCACAGGATACTGGAAGGGACATTTAACAGGAAGATTAACTTTCATTTCGTCTTGCACAACACTCAATAGACTATATCAATTTAAATTCATGACAGCTGGAATGAAATACGTGCCAGCCACAGTTCAACTACTCAGCAATAAACTCATTTCAGATTTATACAATTGTGTGTTATGCATTGATGATCTGGTGATTATCTTTTGTCACGTACAGAAGGAATATTTGCAGCATTTATTTGAAGTTTTCGATCAACATCGCGAGGCAGGCTTGGTGATAAATCAGGGAGGAGAAATTGAGGTCTGCAGATGCTGGAGATCAGAGCTGGAAATGTGTTGCTGGAAAAGCGCAGCAGGTCAGGCAGCATCCAGGGAACAGGAGAATCGACGTTTCGGGCATAAGCCCTTCTTCAGGAATGAGGAAAGTTTGTCCAGCAGGCTAGGATAAAAGGTAGGGAGGAGGGACTTGGGGGAGGGGCGTCGGAAATGTGATAGGTGGAAAGAGGTCAAGGTGAGGGTGATAGGTCAGACTGGGGTGGGGGCGGAGAGGTCGGGAAGAAGATCTCAGGTTAGGAAGGCTGTGCTGAATTTGATGGATTTGACTGAGACAGGGTGGGGGGAGGGGAAATGAGGAAACTGGTGAAATCCGAGTTCATCCCTTGTGGTTGGAGGGTTCCTAGCCGGAAGATGAGGCGTTCTTCCTCCAACCGTCGTTTTGTTGTGGTCTGACGATGCAGGAGTCCAAAGACCTGCATATCCTTGGTGGAGTGGGAGGGGGAATTTAAATGTTGAGCTACAGGGTGGTTGGGTTGGTTGGTCCGGGTGTCCCAGAGGTGTTCTCTGAAACGCTCCGCAAGTAGCCGGCCTGTCTCCCCAATATAGAGGAGGCCACATCGGGTGCAGAGGATGCAATAGATGATATGTGTGGAGGTGCAGGTGAATCTGTGGCGGATAAGGAAGTTTCCTTTGGGGCCTTGGAGGGAGGTGAGGGGGGAGGTGTGGGCGCAAGTCTTGCACCTCCTGCGGTTGCGGGGGAAGGTGCCGGGAGTGGAGGTTGGGTTGGTGGGGGCTGTGGATCTGACGAGGGAGTCACGGAGGGAGTGGTCTTTACGGAATGCTGATAGGAGATGGGAGGGAAATATATCCTTGGTGGTGCGGTCCGTTTGGAGGTAGCAGAAAGGACGCCAATGATGCGCTGGACATGGAGATTGGTGGGGTGGTAGGTGAGGACCAGTGGGGTTCCGTCCTGGTGACGGTTGGAGGGGCGGGGTTCAAGGGCGGAGGAGCGGGAAGTGGAAGAGATGCGGTGGAGGGCATCGTCGACCACGTCGGGGGGGAAATTGCGGTCCTTGAAGAAGGATGCCATCTGGGTTGTGCGTTTTTGGAACTGGTCCTCCTGGGAACAGATGCGGCGGAGTCGAAGGAATTGGGAGAATGGGATGGCGTTTTTACAGGGGGCAGGATGGGAGGAGGTGTAGTGCAGGTAGCTGTGGGAGTCGGTCGGTTTGTAGTAGATGTCCGTGTTGATTCGGTCGCCTGAGATAGCAATAGAAAGGTCGAGGAAGGGGAGGGAGGAATCTGAGACTGTCCAGGTGAATTTGAGGTCGGGGTGGAAGGTGTTGTTGAAGTGGATGAACTGTTCAACTTCCTCGTGGGAGCACGAGGCGGCGCCGATACAGTCATCGATGTAGCGGAGGAAAAGGTGGGGGGTGGGGCCAGTGTAGTTGCGGAAGATGGATTGTTCCACATATCCTACGCAGAGGCAGGCATAGCTGGGGCCCATGCGGGTGCCCATGTCTACTCCTTTCGTTTGGAGGAAGTGGGAGGATTGGAAAGAGAAGTTGTTCAGGGTGAGGACCAGTTCAGTCAGTCGAAGGAGGGTGTCAGTGGAAGGGTACTGGTCGGTACGGCGGGAAAGAAAGAAGCGGAGGGCTTTGAGTCCTTCGTGATGGGGGATGGAGGTGGACAGGTACTGGATGTCAATGATGAAAATAAGGCGTTGGGGACCGGGGAAGGGAAAATCATGGAGCAGGTGGAGGGCATGGGTGGTGTCCTGAACGTAGGTGGGGAGTTCTTGGACTAAGGGGGACAGGACGGTGTCAAGGTACGCAGAAATGAGCTCGGTGGGGCAGGAGCAGGCTGACACAATGGGTCGGCCGGGGCAGTCAGGTTTGTGGATTTTGTGCAGGAGGTAGAAGCGGGAGGTGCGGGGTTGTGGGACGATGAGGTTGGAGGCGGTGGATGGGAGATCCCCCGAGTTGATGAGGTTATGGACGGTCTGTGAGATGATGGTTTGGTGGTGGGGGGTGGGGTCATGGTCAAGGGGGCATTAGGAGGAGGTATCTGCGAGCTGGCGTTTGGCCTCAGCGGTGTAAAGGTCGGTGCGCCAAACTACTACCGTGCCTCCCTTGTCTGCTGGTTTGATAGTGAGGTTGAGGTTGCAACGGAGTGAGTGGAGGGCTGCGCGTTCTGAGGGTGAGAGGTTGGAGTGGGTGAGTGGGGTGGGGGAGTTCAGGTGGCGGTTAATATCGCGGCGGCAGTTGGCTATGAAGAGGTCGAGGGCCGGTAGGAGGCCAGCACGGGGTGTCCAGGTGGATGGGGTGTGTTGGAGGCGGGAGAAGGGGTCGTCAGAGGGAGTCTTGGTTAAAGAAGTGGGCACGGAGGCGAAGGCGGCAGAAGAATTGTTCGATGTCACGCTGCGTGTTGAATTCATTAATCCGGGAGCGTAGGGGAATGAAGGTGAGGCCTCTGCTGAGGACTGATCTTTCATCCTCAGAGATAGGTAGGTCTGGAGGGATAGTGAAAACACGGCAGGGCTGGGAGCTAGGACCTGGTGTGGGGCTGGAGGTGGGTGTGGGGGCGGGGTTCCTGCAACTCGACCTACCCCAGCTCAGGACAACACTCTCACAGACCTGCAAAGGACCTGTACTGTTCTTCATCCACAGAAGGATCCATAAACTAAACAAACAGTTCTTCCTGGCCCTATCGTAAATCAAAGACAGTAAGTACCAAAAACTTTCATGTACTTACCCCCACACTCCGGATTCCTCAACTGTTCCAGAATCTTCCATCGGCCTCCGAAATCAGTCTGGCGCCATTACACACGCGGCCGCTACATCGCCCGCGGCATTAGCTGACGCCGCAGCCGACGATGACGGCACCTCCGCCCCCACCAACCTCGCAGCCTCCGCGATCGCCGCCCAGACAACCGCCTCCGCGATCGCCGCCCAGACAACCGCCTCCGCGATCGCCATGAAGACAATCGCCGGCAGATTCGCGACCTCTGCGGCTGTGGGGAATAACTCTGTCTCTGCGGTCGCCGCAGCCACTTTCGCCCCCACTGACGTCAGTAACCTACACGCCAAGAACACCGCATGTGTCTCCGCCCCCACGCCGATCTCCACGCCTATCCCCGCCCCCCCGGCGAGTTCCGTCACCTCGCCCAACCCCGCCCCCACGCCGATCCCCGTCCCCGCCCCCAGACCTAACCCCGCCCCCACACCCACCTCCAGCCCCACACCAGGTCCTAGCTCCCAGTCCTGCCGTGTTTTCACTATCCCTCCAGACCTACCCCTCTCTTTGGATGAAAGATCAGTCCTCAGCAGAGGCCTCACCTTCATCTGCAGACCTCACTTTCGCCTCACCTTCATTCCCCTACGCTCCCGGATTAATGAATTCAACACGCGGCGTGACATCGAACAATTCTTCCGCTGCCTTCACCTCCGTGCCCACTTCTTTAACCAAGACTCCCGCCCACCCTCTGACGACCCCTTCTCCCGCCTCCAACACACCCCATCCACCTGGACACCTCGTGCTGGCCTCCTACCTGCCCTCGACCTCTTCATAGCCAACTGTCGCCGCGATATTAACCGCCACCTGAACTCCCCCACCCCACTCACCCACTCCAACCTCTCACCATCGGTATGCGCAGCCCTCCACTCACTCCGTTGCAACCTCAACCTCACTATCAAACCAGCAGACAAGGGAGGCGCGGTAGTAGTTTGGCGCACCGACCTCTACACCGCTGAGGCCAAATGCCAGCTCGCAGATACCTCCTCCTACTGCCCCCTTGACCATGACCCCACCCCCCACCACCAAACCATCATCTCCCAGACCGTCCATAACCTCATCACCTCGGGTGATCTCCCATCCACCGCCTCCAACCTCATAGTCCCAGAACCCCGCACCTCCCGCTTCTTCCTCCTGCCCAAAACCCACAAACCTGACTGCCCCGGCCGACCCATTGTCTCCGCCTGCTCCTGCCCCACCGAACTCATCTCTGCGTACCTTGACACCGTCCTGTCCCCCTTAGTCCAAGAACTCCCCACCTACGTTCGGGACACCACCCATGCCCTCCACCTGCTCCATGATTTTCGCTTCCCCGGTCCCCAACGCCATATTTTCACCCTGGACATCCAGTCCCTGTACACCTCCATCCCCCATCACGAAGGACTCAAAGTCCTCCGCTTCTTTCTTTCCCGCCGTACCGACCAGTACCCTTCCACTGACACCCTCCTTCGACTGACTGAACTGGTCCTCACCCTGAACAACTTCTCTTTCCAATCCTCCCACTTCCTCCAAACGAAAGGAGTAGCCATGGGCACCCGCATGGGCCCCAGCTATGCCTGCCTCTTCGTAGGATATGTGGAACAATCCATCTTCCGCAACTACACTGGCCCCACCCCCCACCTTTTCCTCCGCTACATCGATGACTGTATCAGCGCCGCCTCGTGCTCCCACGCGGAAGTTGAACAGTTCATCCACTTCAACAACACCTTCCACCCCGACCTCAAATTCACCTGGACAGTCTCAGATTCCTCCCTCCCCTTCCTCGACCTTTCTATTGCTATCTCAGGCGACCGAATCAACACGGACATCTACTACAAACCGAACGACTCCCACAGCTACCTGCACTACACCTCCTCCCATCCTGCCCCCTGTAAAAACGCCATCCCTTTCTCCCAATTCCTTCGACTCCGCCGCATCTGCTCCCAAGAGGACCAGTTCCAAAAACGCACAACCCAGAGGACCTCCTTCTTCAAGGACCGCAATTTCCCCCCCGACGTGATCGACGATGCCCTCCACCGCATCTCTTCCAGTTCCCGCTCCTCCGCCCTTGAACCCCGCCCCTCCAACCGTCACCAGGACAGA
Source organism: Chiloscyllium plagiosum (assembly GCF_037043375.1). Classification (NCBI taxonomy): domain Eukaryota; kingdom Metazoa; phylum Chordata; class Chondrichthyes; order Orectolobiformes; family Hemiscylliidae; genus Chiloscyllium; species Chiloscyllium plagiosum. Next base: position 23,916,332 of record NW_028270179.1, read on the forward strand.
ACCCCACTGGTCCTCACCTACCACCCCACCAATCTCCATGTACAGCGCATCATCCGCCGTCATTTCCGCTACCTCCAAACGGACCCCACCACCAAGGATGTATTTCCCTCCCCTCCCCTATCAGCATTCCGTAAAGACCACTCCCTCCGTGACTCCCTCGTCAGATCCACACCCCCCACCAACCCAACCTCCACTCCCGGCACCTTCCCCTGCAACCGCAGGAGATGCAAGACTTGCGCCCACATCTCCCCCCTCACCTCCCTCCAAGGCCCCAAAGGAAACTTCCATATCCGCCACAGGTTCACCTGCACCTCCACACATATCATCTATTGCATCCTCTGCACCCGATGTGGCCTCCTCTATATTGGGGTGACAGGCCGGCTACTTGCGGAGCGTTTCAGAGAACACCTCTGGGACACCCGGACCAACCAACCCAACCACCCTGTAGCTCAACATTTCAATCCCCCCTCCCACTCCACCAAGGATATGCAGGTCTTTGGACTCCTCCATCGTCAGACCACAACAAAACGACGGTTGGAGGAAGAACGCCTCATCTTCCGGCTAGGAACCCTCCAACCACAAGGGATGAACTCGGATTTCACCAGTTTCCTCATTTCCCCTCCCCCCACCCTGTCTCAGTCAAATCCATCAAATTCAGCACCGCCTTCCTAACCTGAGATCTTCTTCCCGACCTCTCCGCCCCCACCCCAGTCTGACCTATCACCCTCACCTTGACCTCTTTCCACCTATCACATTTCCGACGCCCCTCTCCCAAGTCCCTCCTCCCTACCTTTTATCTTAGCCTGCTGGACAAACTTTCCTCATTCCTGAAGAAGGGCTTATGCCCGAAACGTCGATTCTCCTGTTCCCTGGATGCTGCCTGACCTGCTGCGCTTTTCCAGCAACACATTTCCAGTTGGTGATAAATCAGGCCAAGAATAAAGAATGGGGCCAAAGTCCCATTTCTGGCTTACGTATACAGATACAGATCGATGGCCCCATAAAATGTGAAAACAAAGGCGACTGGGGAAATTTCCCATACGATCGATGAAGGGAGAAAAACTACGAATCTTGGGAGAGGGTGTGTTTTACGGGAAATTAGACACGAATTTTAGCAGTGTGGTTGCTCCATTCACTGAATTACTGAAAAAATGCACAGTGTTTCAGTAGACAGCAAACTGTCAAAAATCATTTGACAGCGTGAAAGCGGTTGTACCCACTGCTCTAGTATTAGCCACACCGAATTACACAAAGCCTTTGAAAGTAGTTAATGATGCGAGGATCTGCATGCTGATGCTGTGCTCTTGCCGAACACCGACGAGAAGGTAAAAAGAACTTTCGATATTTCTCCAGGAAATTGAACATTCATTAGTAGAAATATTCGGAAATTGAGAATGACACCTTGAGCTTGGTATTGGCTTCACTGCAGTTCAATATTTATTTTGCGAGCAATGTGTCTTAAACAATCATACATACTGATCATAACCCATAAATGTTTTTGGAAAAAATTAAGGGCAAGAAATTCATACTGTTTAAATTGAGCTTATTAATTTAGCATTTGAATTTCAAGATTGTATATGTGGTAGGACGAGAAAGCATAATTGCCGACACATTGTCAAGATTTTGATGAAAAAAATGAAGGTGTTCAGTGGAAGGGGTAAACAAAAAAGAAATAGAACCTAGAAGTACAGGTTTTCATGGTTATATTCAATGTAGTGTATATGTATTTTAGTGTACTAACAGAGTAAGACTAAGATGATTATAATGAAGCTGTCTTTGTGTAATGATGGTTCTTTTATAAAGGAGTCTGTTACTTTAAAATGCTATTTTTCCCTTTGTTTCTCAAGAGAGGTGGCAATAGCAGATGTCCTGAAAGGCCTACTTTGATAATGCAAGGGTGTGGCCAATTCTCCCAAATTAGGTTTTATTGTACTTAGTTTTGGTTGGAAAAGTTAGAAGCTGGTGCCGTAGTGAAATGTTCCAAGCTTCAGCGGATGTTTACTGACTGACATGCCTATCTAAAATCTCTCCTGTCTGAAAGAATCTGCGTTTGAATTTAATGTTTGCCAAGGGCTCTGCTAATGGAATGTTACAGGAATTAGACAGCTCCTTACTTAATTTGGTCCATTCGGTCAGTCAAGTTTCGAATAGTAAGGCTAATTTAGTTTTCTGTTGCTCGTGTTTCAATTGTAGCTTTTATTAATTTTTGTTTTCCTTTAAGCCAAGTGATTTGACCAGCTGCACCACACTTGCAATGTCCACTTCAAATCTTCCTTAAACATAAGGGGTTAGGATCCAGAATACCTTCTTAAGTTATTTTGCTGGCATCTGGCCTGGCCGATAATATTGATTTTTGTTAGAGACTATCGATATCTTCCCATTCAGAGTTTACACATACATCATACAATCCATTTTATAAGGAAAAGCTCTTATGCTGAGCCTTTGAGTCTGGCAAATCGTCTCTTCCATAAGTGGCTGCCATCAATATATAACACGGGGATAAAGGTCGATTTGTCTGTCATTGGCATGAATTAACAGTTTGGGGATCGTGCTGATACACATTTCAGAATTGCTGAGCTACAGATTCATGTAATTGTGTGTTGATTCACTGAACTGTTAAAGTAACATCTGATTATTGAGCCGGGATCACTGTTTATGACATTTTATAATAAGCTTGGAGAAGTATTTAATCAAATCTTTCAATTGACCTCTGAATTTTGTCTGCGTGACTTCATAAATACACGTATTTGTGCATGAACTTAACAGTTGTAACATGTACCCGCTTTCCTGAAGAATAAATTTGGGGTCGTTGGGATTGGAACCTATTGAGTAGCTGTCACCTGAAATTTGCACAAGTAGAAAATATACAATGTATGTTAGCCACAACAAAAGGAAACTGCCGGAGATGGCAAAGAGTAAGATGATGGATTTTCTCCTGCTCTCCACTTCTGTGTCACGTTTATTAATTTCATTGCTGTGGGATCTGAGTCTCCTGCGTGCTCTACTAGCAACTATAATGTGTCTGACAGTCAGTCCATTAAACAGCAAAATAAGGAGGAACGGGAGACATGGCGTTTGAATGCGGTCAAAGGTGTCAAACAATCTCCATGCAACCGATGTGTCAGTATTCGCTTTTATGTTGCAGTACCAGCCTTTGCCATTAAAGATATATAAAGGCTCGTATAAGAAGTAAAATGGAACGATTATCAAACAATAAATCAAACAGATTATTCCTATGGCTGCAGAGGATACTTTTTCTGAGCAGTACTTCTTTTTCTGCTCCTGGTGACAAATGGATAGGAACCGATCAAAGGTGAAAGCGACAGTCAACCAAACAGAACAGTTTCGGGAAGCATAAGTCAGAAGAATTAGCGGACGACATCCCAGTGTGGTATTCAGTAAACGAGCTGGAAAATAAATTGCCAGAAGCCGACTAAAAATCACTGCAACGATAATAATAACCAAGTCTACTCCTGCCATAGTCACAAGGTATCGAGTGATGCATCCTGAAAGACCACATCTTCCTCGGGACAGTATCACTGTGGTCACCAGGTTGGCTGTAAGGGTGAGAATGTGAGAGAAAGTGACTGAGTGAGAAGAGAGAGAGGGAGACACAAGCAGGCATAAGAAACAACCAATATCAGTTTGACGAAGGGATAGCATGAGATTTGTATCAGTTACATTGGATTCAATTAAGAAAATTAGTCTTTTTACCCAACAACAACAACGCCTGCCACAAATAATAATTAACCCCATACTATAAAATATTTGAGAAACTTTACACTTTTGATGATATAGACATGTAAGGAATTTAACCGCATTTCAAAACCAAATAGGTGGAGTAATTATGCGCAAATTGTTACAGAAGCATTCTGAGCAATATCTGAATATGGTTAACGATGACAATAACAATACAACCAAGAAACAGTCCTCTTCTGCTGATACATCAACGATCTATTCTCCAAGTTAAAGCCAGAACTGGCGCCATTCACTTATCATTGCAGGAAGATCAATATCGTTAATGGATCATCGGGTTCTGAATCAGACAGCATTGAACTGCAGGGCGAGTTTTAAGTAACACATTCTCGTGCTTCTCAACTGCCAGGCATTTGACTTCTCAAAAGAGATAACAATGAACATGTTTCTATGACACATTTGATGGACCCCAATCCTGCACATACTGTGCAATACAGTAAGTATTTAATTCAATGGTTACTGGATGTTAGCAGTTCCGACAACAAACTTGACTGCATCTCAGGAAAAACATGTTGCTAATTTTACTGTCACCATTTCAAGGAATATTAACTATCTCTGGTAGTAATAGACCTTAGCTGGTCTGTAACATCTACAAGATGCACTGCAGAAATCAACAAAGTACCGTGCGACAGTACCGTCTAAACCCATCACCACTGTCTGAAAGAAAGTCAAGGACACCAGATCATTGTGAATAGCAGCACCTGCAAGCTTCTCATTACCCTGACATGGAAACATAATGTCGCTCCTTTAGTGTTGCTGTGTCACTATCCTGCAACTACTTCCCGCACTACATTTCGGTGTACTTGCTTAAGATGAACTGCAGTGGTTCAAAACGACAACTTAACCAACACCTTCTAAAGGGAATCTAGGGTTGGATAATACATGTTGAACCATCTAACTGTTCCCATGTTCCAGGAAAGTATCGAAAAAATGTTCAGAAATAAAAAATCTTCATGAAGGAATCAAGTAAGTTACAGAAAGTAGATGTACATGCGAACACTTCTGCAAACAACATCTTTGGGAACCATGTTGTGACTGCAAATAAAAACCGTCGAAAACAGAATGAAAGTCATTGATGGTCTTTGTTTTCTATTTCGGGGAGTCACCTAACTTCAGAGTTGAAAATACAAAAATGTATAGTCTTATTAAAATGCTGTACTGATTAAACAAGAATTTTATCGACTACCTCAGAATATAATAAATTCACAACTATTCTGCGAACACTATGCCAAGTATACTCATAATTTACCTGGAACTCCGAAAGCTGCAAGGCCAGAGTAATAAATTAAAAATATTGGCGACTTTGCAGGAGCATGCATTTTCAATTAGAATAATGAATTGCTCCCTTCTGGCGTTTGAAGTGAGAATTGTGATGCACCTATTTATATCTTATCAACACCACTAGAGACACAATTATTTCGGATCAACTTTTGTACCTGGTTCAGTCCTTATAAAAATAACACAAATAAATGCAGCCACTTTCACGTTAAGAACAAAGAAGGCAATAGACCGTGCTTAAAAAGAAGACAAAAAAGCTCAGTAAGTGAGATAAATTAGTTTCAGTGATTAAACACGTAACAAAACGAAATCATGTGGATATCAAAGGATTTACACATTTCAAACTGTTACAAAGCATAGTGAATACTAGCCCAAGACAAATTTCAAGAAGACATGTAGTTTGATAAGCAATATATTAAACCCTGAAATTTGTTGTTGTGGTGGTTTTGAAAGAAATACGAATGAAACTCTGGGGCATCCTAAACTGGGCGGGCAGACAGACAGAAGTCATTGTCCACTTTGGGAAGACTGACATAGGTGGGACGACCTGCAATAACAATTCAGAGAGTTAGATCTAAAATGCAGGAACTCTCCAGTAATAATCTCTGGATTACGTCCCGTGCTACGTACAATGCAGCGTATGTCCAGACACATTGTACATTAAAAACAATGGTAAATTAACCGGTATGTGTCTTTTGAAGTTGGCTAGCTTAAGATATACGGATCATTGCGATGTCTGCCAGAGAACATGAGTCCTACATTCATGTAGCCATGGAGAATTCCATCCCTAAAAACCTTCTTCCTACTCATGTAGCCATCCAGGTGCCTTTGTAATGTTGTAATCCTACCAGCTTACTCCAGTTCCTCTGGCAGCTCTTCCCATACTCACACCAGCCGTTTAGTGACTTTGGTCACTTCGAAACGATTCCTTCTCACCGCAAAACTATGCTCTCTAGTTCTGGACTCCAATAACCCATGGAAAGGAACTCCTCTGTTCATCCTATCCGTGCTTCTAATAATTTGATAAACCTCTATAAAGTCACCCTTCAGCCACTGACGCTCCAAGGAAAACAGCCTCGGCCTATTCAGTCTCTCACTGCAGTGCAACAACTCCAGCCCTGCCAGCACCCTGCTAGATCTTTTCTGAACCCTTCCAATTTTCACAACATCCTTTGCACAGGAGGGAGATCCGAATTGCACACAATATTTAAAAAGTGGCCTAACCAATGTCCTGAACAGCCGCAACAGGACGTGCCAACTCCTTTCCTTAATGCAATGAACATTAAAGGAAAACATACTAAACGCCTTCTTCACCATCCTATCTACCGCAGACTCCACTTTCAAGAACCTGCACTCCCTAGCCTCTATGTTCAAGTAACAATCCAGGACCTTGCTGTTACATGTATACGTCCTGCGCTAATTTGCCTTTCCAAAATGCAGAATCTCACATTTTTAGAAATTAAACTGCACTTTCAAATGAAGGACTGCTTGCTTCTAAAATGGATGGGCATGAAAATCCTGTCGGGGATGTTTGACAGTGGCATTCGGGGGTGTTTAAATTAGTGTGGTAGGGACATATGGGCTGGAACCAGAGTAGCACGTTAGTAATGAGAGACACTGCACTACTGGTGAAGGAGCATATCACAGCTGTGTTGAGGGAGGACGTCATCAATTTATTTTGCAGCGAGGCAAGATGAGCAAAGTTTCCGTGGGCGATCATTGCGGGAATAGTGGCCATAAGGTATTGGATTCTTATGGAGAAGGTCAAGAGTGGACCTCGGATGAAGGTGTTATATTAGGGGCAAGGCTAGCTGAAATCGAATTAAGCAATAATCAGAGATTGTGGATTGAGAGCAGCTGTTTGTGAGCAAATGCACATCTGACTTTTGGGAGTCATTCACAGAACAATTGCTTCGTTCAGGATACGCATGTCCCTGTGAAAAAGAAGGACAAGAATGATAGGAATTTGGAACCTTGGATAGCAATTTATCAGATTGGTAAAAAAAGGAAGGATTGCGAATGTTTATATATATATATATATATATATATATATATATATAGGAAAGACTAAGTCCGCACAACAAAAAAGAATGAGGTCATGTGCAGAACTGCAGTAACCGGGTGAGATCCTTAATGAACTCTTTGGAGCAGTGATCTACAAAGAAAAGGACACGACGAATAATGAGGTACAGAACACGTTTGTGTAACAAATGTTTTCTTCCTTTGTTTCAGAAGGGAAACAAAGATAATTTGCGTAATTATTCTGTCATTGGTGAGGCAAATGTCAGCGCCGTGGGAGCTGTTGGAGAAGAGACTAAGTGACCAGTAACATTCACACTTGGAGGCAAATTGACTTCTTAGTGATAGCCAGCATGAGTTACTGCCGAAAACATCATCTCTCACCGACTTGATTTTGTTTCCTAGAGGTGGAGACAAGAGTGTGTGATGAGGGAAGGGCACCGGATCGTTTCCACATGGACATTTATAAGTCAATTTGATATTATACCTATGGGAGGTTGGAACAAAATGGAGATTCTCGTCGGTTCTGGTGTGTGCTGGATAGATGAACTGACTTGGATCTAGAAAACAGAGAGTTGTGATGGTAACATAGTTTTCAGAACAGAGATAGGTTACTCGAGGTATTGTGCTGATATCAGTTCTATGATCTTTGTTCTTTCTGATCCGTATAAACGATTTGAAAGTAAATGCAGGTGAGAGGTCTGATTAGTAAGTTTGCGGATGACATAAACATTGTCTTAGGTGAAGATAACTGTCAGAATTGTCAAAGGATATACTGGCAGATAGACAGATTGCAGAATTAGGTCGAGAAATCGAGCTTAATCCGGAAATTGTAATTTGATGCATTTTGTAAGATCAAGTTCAGCTCGTTAATTCTTGAATAAATGGCAGAACTCTTAGCCACATTGACATGGAGAGGGATTTGGGTGCAATGGTCTCCAGATCGCGTACAGTGCTAAATCGCACAAATAAGATGGTCATGAAGGCATACAGCAAGCTTGCTTTCATTGGCCTGGACACCAAATATAGGGCAAATGTTGCAACTTCTGTGGTTGCAGGGTAAAGTGCCATGTCGCTACAGGAGGTGATGTTGAAAGTGAATGAGGGCTGGGCCAGGGTGGCCTGGATGGAATGGTATCTGCGGAATACTGGCAAGCGAGAATTATGTATGTGACTGGTTTTTACATCACCCAGAGGAGGCAGAAATTGTGGTCACTAATCCTGAAATAAAAGAACAAGTCATACTCAGTATATCGGTCAGTATTTTAAAGAGGAAATTAGATGCATTTGTTTTGAACAGCGACTGGACGAGAATCTTCCCAAATAGTATTTATTTTTTTTAAAAAAATCGAGTCCTCTTTAGTACTTGACGACTGTTTCCATTCGTTAACTGAAACGATCATTTGCCTATTAATTGGTCATATCTGATTATGGAAGTTTGCTATGTGTTTGGTCTCATCAAAGTACCCTGAGGATTTTCTGTTTTGACAACATTGGACTGAGTTGTTTGAACTCCAGTAACTACAGTCATCTGATTTAATTTTATTTATTCCGACTTCCCAACCCCTTCCCCAACCCAAAAACTTCTGCGAGCAAATTTGGAAAAAGTGGACTGCTGCCGTCGGTTAGATTCATGATGTGGAAATGATACGTCTTAACTGAGGTAGAATGTAGTGTGATACAAATGATTATGTGTTTTGCTCTGAGATCTGCAGAGACTTTTGTCTTCACAGTTTAATATGTTGAAGGAAAGTTTCCAGTGCATGCAAAGCAATACACGGCTTCAATAGACAATAGACAATAGGTGCAGGAGTAGGCCATTCAGCCTTTCGAGCCTGCAACACCATTCAATATGATCATGGCTGCTCATCCTTAATCTGAATCCTATTCCTGCCTTATCTCCATAACCCTTGACTCCACTATCCTTGAAAGCTCTATCCAACCGTTTCTTAAATGAATCCAGAGCCTGGACCTCCACTGTCCTCTGGGGCAGAGCATTCCACACAGCCACCACTCTCTGGGCGATGAAGTTTCTCCTCATCTCTGTCCTAAATGGCCTACCCCGTATTTTTAAGCTGTGTCCTCTGGTTCAGCACTCACCCATCAGCGGAAACATGTTTCCTGCCTCCAGAGTGTCCAATCCTTTAATGATCTTATATGTCTCAATCAGATCCCCTCTCAGTTTTTTAAACTCAAGGGTATACAAGCTCAGTCGCTCTAATCTTTCAGCGTAAGGTAGTCCCGCCATTCCAGGAATTGACCTCGTGAACCTACGCTGCACTCCCTCAATAGTCAGAATGTCTTTCCTCAAATTTGGAGACCAGAACTGCACACAATACTCCTGGTGTGGTCTCATCAGTGTTCTGTACATCTGCAGAAAAACTTATTTGCTTCTTCACTCAATCCCTCTTGTTATGAATGCCAGCATGCTATTAGCCTTCTTCACTACCTGCTGTACCTGCATGTTTACTTTAATTGACTGGTGTACCAGAATACCCAGATCCCTTTGTACTGACCCTTTACCTAATTGATTCCATTTAGGTAGTAATCTGCCTTCCTGTCATGAAAACTAGAAAGATTTATCTGGTGGTCAAATTCTGCCAATGAAAAACTGTCACATATGGGCACTCATATGCATGACATTGAAGGATTAGTTTGAAAAAATACATATTTTTACTTTTTTTTTAGTTGTGTCAAATTCGGTAGCATAACTAGTTTCATGTTACAAAGCTGATTTGTACAATATGAACCTTTTCTCCCATATTTCAGAGATATGAAGCCCCCAAGAACGTCAGGACAGAATCTTAACTGGGGGCACCTCTTTTCTTCGCTATGTTTAGTATAAGGGACAATCTTTGTGTGCATGTGTACATTTGTGCACAATTTCAAAACAAAAAAAACTTAATGATTTTAACAGAAGCCATAGATATCTTCCCATCTAGATTTTACACATGCATCATTCAAATCCATTTCAAAAGCAAATCTTCTTATTGTGAGTTTTTTTGCTGCTGCTAGAAGAGGTGAAACCTTGAGAAACAATCTCTCTCACAGGTGGCTGCCATGAACAGATAAAGCAGAGTTGTGTGTTGCTTTTTCTGTCCATGATAATGCACGTCAGAATTTCTGAGCTGCAGAATCATATTGCTGTGCGTGCTTTGCTGAAATGCTGAATTTCAGTTATTTCAAGTTATTTCAGAAATCCAGTTATTCAACTCGGCTCACTGTTTTTGACATTTCCTTCTAAGCTTGAAGAAGTAATTGAAAGCATCTTTCAACTCACCTCTGAATTGTGTTTTTTGACATTGCATAAATACACGTAGTCGTGCATGAACTTACGAGTTGCAGTATGAACCAGTTTTCCTGCAAATGAAAGAATTGGGTTATTGGGATTGAAACTCATCGAAAAGCTGCCACCTGACATTTGCACAAGTATAAAATGTACTTGCACGTCAGCCACGACTGGTCGAAACTGGCTGTAGCGATGAATATTCTCCTGATCTTCCATTTTGTGTCACCTGAACTAATTTTCTTGCTGTGGGCTGGAAGTCCAATGTGCTCTAATGTGTCTGACAGTCACTACAATAAGGAGCTAAATAAGGAGGAATGGTAGATATGGAGGTTGAAAGTGGTCAAAAATGTCAACTAGTTTGCATGCAACCGATGTCTTTGTACAGTTTGGAAATTTGCTCCCTGAGATGTTTCGTCACCATTCTCAGTAATATGTGTTAGGTTACTCACAGTGTGGAAACAGGCCCTTCGGCCCAACAAGTCCACACCAACCCGCCGAAGCGCAACCCACCCAGACCCATTCCCATATATTTACTACGGGCAATTTTGCATGACCAATTCACCGAACCTGCACATTTTTGGATTGTAGGAGGAAACCAACGCAGACACGGGGAGAGTGTACTATCTCCATACAGAGAGGCGCCAATTGAACCCGCGTCTCTGGCGCTGTGAGACAGCAGTGCTTCCCACTGTGCCACCGTGCCGCCATTCCATAAGCTGGACACTGCTGAGATTGTTCTCTCCCGCTTTCTAGTTGTGTGTCTTACTTTGTTGTGGTAAGTGATATCATTTCCGGTACTGTGTCTGAGAATTTGGCAGATGGGGCGCAAAACTATATGCTTATTAAATGATTTCCGGTTTGAATGCCGGGCCTTGAGGAATTTCTCCATGTGTCTTTATTTAATCTGTCCAAGGATGGATGTATTGCCCCAGTCAAGCCAATGTACCTCTTCGTCTCTGTGTGTGGATACTTGTGACAGTTGGTCCTGTTTTTGTTGAATCGTTGGCGCACATGTATCCTGGTGGGTACTGTCCTGTCAGTTTGTCCACTGTAATGTTTGTTGTAGACTTTGCAGGACATTTAATGGATAACGTTCGTTCTGCTGGTTGTGGGTATGTGGTCCTTTAAATTCATCAGTAACTGTTTCAGTGCGATGGTAGCTTTGTGGGCGAGCATGATGCCTCGGGTCTGGAGTATTCTGGCCATCATCTCTGAAAAGTCTTTGATGTATGGTAAGGTAGTTAGTTTTGTCTGGGCGTGTTGAGTCAGCCAGTTTAAGTCTGTTGTGCAGGAATCGAAGGACTGCACTTATAGGATATCTGTTGTTCCTGAATACATTGCATAGGTATTTGTCCTCGCCTTGTTGGAATTCCTGGGTGCTGCAGTGTCTTGTGGCTGATTTAAATGACATCCCTTCGTCGCTGATTGAATAGTTGCTACTGAAGTTGAGTATCTGTTCAATCTCTTTGATGTTGCATGACTAGCTGACGCTATTAAGAATATGAAATTGTCCACACACGAAATAAAGAGGAATGTCGATCAAACAGCACTATATACAGACTATTTTTATAATTACAGGCGTTACTCTTTGTGTGCAGTATTTCCTTACCTGCTCCTGGCAATAAATAGTTAGTGAGTGATCAAAAGAGAAAATGATAGTCAAGCAGGCAAATCAGTGTCGGGAACATAGACAAGAACAATCATTAGAAGACATTCATTTCAACACCTCCTTCAACTCTCCCAAAGACATGACGACCTTGGGCTTCCTCCACCATCATAATAAGACCTCACGCAAAGTGGAAAGAGAACACCTAATCTACGACCTCAGGAGCTTACAAATTTATGATCTCACCATTCACATCGCCCGCTTAGAAATCTCCCGATCTCCCACCTCATCCCAGTTACAGCCTCGACCCCTGACATAACATGTCCATCCCACCTCTCATTCTCTACTCCAAGTGATGCGCTTCTCCATTAAGACCTTTGTATTGCCTGACAAACATTTCACTTGTACTAAACCTGCAAAACGAATTGAGACATGAATCAAAGTGGACTGAGAACAAAGTTTCAAAGAGGTGGTTTATATCATTCTTTTTCTAGATAGGCAATTAATGGTCTATTGGTTAGGAACGCTCACACGACAAGAATGAGGTCAAGCCATTGAGAATTTGTGAGATTCTGGAAACATCAAACAGAAGAAAATGCAGTACTGAGATGCAACATTTCACCAAATTACTGAAAGAACGTCTGAAGCTGCAAATCATAAACAACAACAGATATTGCTTGAAAACTCACCACGTCTAGCAGCATAGGTGGACATAAATCAGGGTTGATGCTTTGGATCCAGTGAATCTCCAAAGAACTGATGAAAGCGAGGAAAATGATTTATGTATAGAAGGTAGAGAAACGGGAGGGGGTCATGAGTACACAATTGGTGGAGCTAACGAGACTAGAGAGAAAGCAAACCTGTTGAACAGACAAATAAATGGATGACAATAACCTCCTGAAAATGCACAGCTTCTAATGGGGATTACTCGTGTCTAAAAATGGGTTGTGCATTCTGGTAACTATATTAAAACAAGGCCTGGTGTGTGATGGCGGAGGAAACGTGGGTAGTTTGTCCATGCCCTAAAGTTGTTGAACTCTACATGGAGCATTGCAGTCTGCAGACTGACCGAGGAGGAAATTAGGTGCTATTCTTCCAACTTTTGCTGAACTTCACTGAAGCATTTCAGTAAGCATGCAACAGAAATGTTGGCAAACGAAGAATGTGACGTTTTGAAGGGGCAGGTAATGGAAAACACAGAGATTTTGCTCCGTGGACAAAACTTTTGTGGTCAACGAAGCAGAATATTTCTGCAAGATAGAGCACACAACATTGAGCAGCAAATACAGAAGACTATACTCATATACTGAGTGAAGTGCAGATAAACCCATGCTTCTTCTGGAAGGTATGTTCGGGCCCATAGATACTGAGGAGGGTGCAAGTAATCGGGAAAGCATTACATCCCCTGTGGTTGCAGGCGAAGATGTCACAACATGGTGGAGGGTGGTATTGGGAGTGAATGAGAAGTAGACCAGGGTTTGCTAGAGGGAATGTTTCTTGTGGAAGGCTGACAAGAGAGAACGAAGTATATGTCTGGTGGTGGCATCCCGCTGGAGGTGGCAGAAGTGTTTGGTAATAATCCTGAAATAAAATGAAAATCATACTCACCACATTGGTTTGTATTTTACGACAGTGGGCCAGATGCATTTCTTTGTTGATCTTTGGCTGAACGAGAATGCTGCGAATTATCATTTTTTACAAAAAGAACTTGAATTCTCTCCAGTACTTTAGGACAGTATTCATTCTCCAACCGACATAATATTTTATGTGATAGTTTGTAACAACTGGTAGTGGAAGCTTGCTTTATGTACTTTACCTGCTGTGTCTTTAACATTAGTGCAGTTGTATAGAACGCAACAAAAGGCGCGTATTTTGGACCAGGCCAGAGCCCGTCGAAGCACTTCAAGAAAATAGCCCCGACCTTAACCTTCCTAGTTGTAGTAAGCAGACGTTAAGTGAATATTGCAAGAGTATGCAGCTGACCAATCCACTCAGTTTTACACCAAACGGAAGTCATTTGCAAGTTTTCAGAATGAAACACGAACAAAAGAGTACAGAATATAGAAGTAAGCTATTCGAGAACCCAACAGGTTATCCGACTTAATGATGCTTTCCCAAATACTTGCAAAGATCTCCGTAAACATCCAATAGCAAAAAAAGGAAAAATCAAAACACGTCTTGCAGGAGAGATGTCAAAGACAGGGAACATCAGCATGGTCCTGTTTCTTTGCGTCCAGCAGCTTCACAACGTACTGCTTGGCAAAACGAAATCAAACCACAGAAAGGTTTATCTGGTAGAACTGGCCACTCCCCTTTCATTGTACAAGTGCTTTGTTTGGAACTTGAAAGCTTTTCAAGTAGATCATCTCCAGACATTTCGGAACGTGTGTCTTTACGACCGGCTGAAAAAAATACAAGGGCAACATAAACATGTTAAAGGAGTAGCATTGTCACACATTTTGCACCGTTCACCGTGGGTGGCACGGTGGCACAGTGCTTAGCACTGCTGCCTCACAGCGCCAGAGACCTGGGTTCAATTCCCGACTCAGGTGACTGACTGTGTGGAGTTTGCACATTCTCCCCGTGTCTGCGTGGGTTTTTTCCAGGTGCTCCGGTTTCCTCCCACAGTCCAAAAATGTGCAGGTTAAGTGAATTGCCCACGCTAAATTGCCCGTAGTGTTAGGTATAGGGGAATGGGTCTGGGTGGGTGTGCTTCGGCGGGTCGGTGTGGACTTGTTGGGCCGAAGGGCCTGTTTCCACACTGTAAGTAATCTAATCCAATCTTAGAAGCATTATTAGAAACGCAAGAGTTTGAAAACATTCATATTATAAAATGTAAACATGGGTGCATTTAAAAGTCTGAGATTTCTTTTACTTCAGTCCATTAAAAACTCAATCAAATTGCCATTCAGTGGAATATTCACGTCGTTTGAGATGCTTCATTGATACTGTCCACCGCACATGCAAAATCGAATTTTGAACTTAGCAACATTTGGAACATCTCTTGCGAGTAATGCTCCAGAAGTGTCTTCTTATTTAGAACTTCCATCAATATTCTTTAAATAATCCTTGTTTCCAATGGAACTCAGTCTGTATTTTTCCGCTGTTGTTGCTTCTTAACTTTCCGTGAAACCAATGAGGTATCATCAGTATGAATCCAGAAATAGAAGTCCGAGATTAGACATTTGAATGAAATAAATAAAACAAACATCTACCTGTAAACAACGCAGCATTGATAGAGATACCTAAGCAAATATATCAACTGGTTACTCTCACACGTCTTGTTCTCAATTTTTGAAGTCATACGGAAAGAATAAAAGTTGCTCTCTGCATTTAGAGCTAATAAACGTTGAGATTAATCGCAACAATAGTGCCATAACAAATGTTTATTTGATATTTCCTGCATATCAATCTTACCTCTCACTCTTTGCGATTTGACACCTGAGTCTTCCCTCTCTCCAACGAGAGACGGAATTACTCGATAATTACTCGAGTAATTGCAATTACCCGATAACCTGATCTTAACTTGTAATAGCATATTGACGTTAGACGAATACAGAGATAAGACTGGATATTGTCACTATCTGGATAGGTAATTCGAGAGCTGAATTAGACATGAGCGTTTATTTGACCTTCTTCTATATTGCAGCATTCTATGAAGTTTTTCATTGTGTTATTGTTTATTCTGAACAAACGCTGGCATTTTTCGGTGGGACAGTGTGGATATAATTATACATTGTGTATAAACAAATTTTATATTTGAAATAGGAAAGTTTTGTTTTTGGACACATTATAGGGATTTGTTTTATCAGTACGACCCCATGAGCTGTGTCAACCCTGAATGTTCTAATGGGAAGAAAGAAGAGAAAACTTTCCTTTGAAATTACTTTGTGCCGATAGGCTCTGGGAGTTTTTGATTATATGGTTAAAAAGTATTTTGCTCTGTAGTTTATTTGTGTTGAGCATCAAATATTTTCCTGTTGTTGCTGTTTGAGAGAATAATGAGTTCGGAACATGAATACCGAGACTCGCAATGAACCATATCCAAATTTTAAAAGCCATTCGAAATTCCAATTAGATGGCGATAAATTATATCGAATGGCAGCAATCATACTTTCTCAATTATCGATAAATGCCGGGAGGGGGAGTCCTTGTACAAGGAGAATGCAATGTCCTCACTGCAATGAGAAGAGTGAACAGCGAGATGTGGAGTGCTTTATTTCTCCCTCCAATTCTATTTTGATTTGATCTCTACACTCACCTTCACTTTTTCTTTTACCTCGGCATTTCTGATGGTGAACTCTGCTTTTGAACTGTTCCCTGGTCACAACCCTATATAGCTGACACCAGTGCACTAGATTACTCTCAGTTCAGAGGAGTGACTCCCACTTGTCTCCAGCCAATGTACTGTGGAACAATAAATAAATAAAAGCCGGTAGAACAAATAACTTGTTGAGAAACAGGGAAAAGATGTGTGCATTGAATCCATTAATAAATTAGAAAGAGGGAGACCACTTGTTAGGATAAAATAAGATAAAATGATTCACAAACAAATGGCTATGAGGGAGTTGGAAGCAACGTAACTCTAGCTTGCACTGTCTTTCGGTAAAATCATTGCTGATTCATTATAATGTCAAACCCACAATTCCAGACACCCCAACAACATTTCAATCCATTGTTTGTGAATAGGTGGCAATTTTGAATGAAAGATTGTTGATTTTCCCAATATCTAACTCCGGCACATTTGGGAAAATTACCTTTTTTTTATTTGTAAAACTACTCAGAATAAAATGCAACTGGATGAGTTGAAAAAAAAAAGATGTAAGTTGTCTGGCCCACTGCACCAATTCCCGAATTTGATAAGATCTGGGATGATTTGGCTGTAGTGACAACTCCACTATCCTGCCTGTCCTGATGCCCTTTGATTCCATGACCGAAATTCTGATGACGCTTTTTTTGAATGAACAAATTTTGAATCAGTACTACCGTGGGCTGTGAGTATTGCCCTCACTTTAAGTGCAATTTCACTGACAAAACTTAAATAAGTCTTCGAATCTTGAAAGAGCATGTCATACTTACAGTTGCAAACGATTCATGTTCTAATTCGTGCTGAACATTTCATCTTTTTAGATATTGATATCACTTGTAATCAAGCATAGAATTACAGGGTAACCGTGAAAATTATCTCATGTTGTAACAATGACGCCATTTTCGTTACCAATTACCATGAATCAAAAAAGGAAACTCAGGTAAAAAAGTAGTAAGAGAAACAATAATTAAACAGCTAAGTATTACTTCATAGAACATAAGAAAGGTGAAGGAATCGACAATAGTTTAAATTAAAAAATCCTAGTTTCAACGAGAATGATAAAGGAATAAGTTGAACGTTCAACAGTCTTTGATGACTCCTGCGCTTATCTCGATCAGCTGTCTGTCCTCAACACCAACCCGACACATAACCGTCACTGCTACTGAAACTGCAGAAAAGATACTGCCATAAACCGCTTAGAGATCAGCTGATATTCTGCCGAGAGACCAGGCTGAGAGTAACCATGAGCCACTGAAAACCACCCAGCTATGAGCCGCCCAAACTCCAGGCTGAGAGACGCCATGAACCGCTGATAATAGGCTGGGAACGCTATGAGCCGCCGAGACAACAGGCTGGAACTTCCGTGAGCCCCTAAAACCACAGGTTAAGACCGCCATGAGCTGCTGAGAGAGAAAGCTGGGACCCCCTTAAGCCGCTGGGAGACGAAGCCGGGACCACCATGAGCTGATGAGCGACGAGGCTAGGACCACTATGAACCACTGACAGAGCAGGCAGGGACCGCCATGGCCTGCTGAGATACCAGGCTGCTAAGGCAGGCTGAGAGCCGCCCAGAGACCCAAAGGGAAAAAATGGGGAGAAACAAAAGAAGGGAACAGAAAAGAGCAGAGGAGCTCCCGTTGGAGTATCCTACTCCGCCGCTCTTGTACTCTCGATTATCAACTTTTTTCTAGCAAGTGCAACCACTTTGGCTGTCACGTTGTGTAGCTAGAAGCAACGATTCCTACTTTAATGGAAGGACGATCATTCATTACATCTAAATATGTTTCGATAAGAGGCATTTGGATGGGTATATGAATAGGAAGGTTTTGGAGTGATATGGGCCGGGTGCTGTCAGGTGGGACTAGATTGGGTTGGGATATCTGGTCGGCAAGGACAGATTGGACCGAAGGGGTTGTTTCCATGCTGTACATCTCTATGACTCTATGACACTACCCTGTGGATTTTCTGTTTTCATAAACTTGGACTGTGTTGTTTGACCACCAGCAGCTACAGTCAGCTGTTTTATATTATTACTTTGGACTTCCCAAACCCTTCCTCAATTCAAAACCTCCAAAATTGAAGAAATGGACTGCTGCAATCGATTGGAGTCCACGAAGTGCAAATATCACAGCCTCATTGAGTTAGAAGGTAAGGTAATACAAATAGTTCTGTACTTTGCCATCGTATCTGTCGGAAGAGTTTTTGAAAAAATACGATGGTGAGAGAAAGCTTTCAGTGTATTCGAGACAACACCTCACTTCATGTCAAGAAACCTACGAGGGTTTCTCCTCCTGCTGAACAAATGTTGCCAAACAAGTATTTGAAATGTGTCTAAGCTCCTGATGACATTAATGGATTGGGAAATGTTGCACATTTTTACTCTTTTTGTTGGCTGCGTAAATTCCAAAACATAATTAATTTTCGGTGACACAGCTGACTAATGGTTATTAAAGGGAAAGTCAAATATCCTTAGACACCGGGTTTTCGTCCAACCGGATTATTTGAAATTGCAAGCTTTCAGAGCTCCCACTCCTTCCTCAGACATTTAGCTCCCAAAGCTTAGGGTTTTAAATAAACCAGTTGGACTATAACCCTGTGTCATGTGATATTTGGCTTGGTCCACCAAAGTCCACCACCAGCATCTCCACATATTAAGGGGAAAATGAGAAAATGTCTCGGGAACTGGAAATGTTAATTTGTTTATTATTATTAGCGAATGTTCTATCAATGGATCTTTAATATCGACCTTAGCATGACACTTGGCAGATATGTGCGCACGACGTATATGTCGATCATTTTCTCTCGTATTTCACACATATTAAGCCTCAATAAAGTAAAGATAGAATCTTAAAGTTATTTTCTTTTTCTGACGTTTTATGTGTGCGCATGTGTATTTATGTAATTGCTTGTGCTTTCCATAACGCGGTGTCACGTGGTTTTTGACTTTGTTCACTAGACTCTACCACGGGCACCTCCATATAATAAGGGGAAAATGAGAAAATGTCTCAATGCCTGGAATTTATTTTTTATTATTAGCGAATATTGCATTAATTGGAATTTTAATGTCGACCTTAACACATGTTGCTTGACAGATGCGTGCATACGAGTTATAATGCGAACAGTTTCTCTTTAGTTTCTTTGACATGAAGCCCCAAGAATATCAAGACAGAACAGTAAGCTTTTGTTTTATTTCTGACGTTTTTTTAAAGAAGCAATCTTGGTGAGCAAATGTGCATTTACGCAATTTAGCAAAAAAACCACCTACTGTTGGTCACTAGTTATGACAGAGACAAAAGAGTATCCTCTCATTCAGAATTTAAACAGGCGTCAATCAATTCCGTTTCAAAAGGAAATCTCCTTGTCGTGATGTTTTGGGCCAGGGAGCAGAGACTAAATGTTGAGAAACAATTTCTTCACAATTGGCTGCCACGTAGATTTAACGCAGTAGGTTGATTTGTCTGTAATTGGTATAAATTAACAAGCCTGGGCATCGTGATGATACACATGTCATAGTTGCTGCGCTACAGATTTATGGTGCTGTCTGTGGGTTCATTGAAGTGTTACAGTCACATCAAGTTATTCAGCTGCAATCACTGTTTATTACATTTTGTAATAACCTTAAATAAGTATGTGAAAGCATCTTTCAATTGACCTCTGAATTTCGTCTGTGCCACTGCATAAATACACGTATTTGTGCATGAACTTAAGAGTTGTAGCATATATGCGCTTTCCTGCAGAATAAATTTTGTGTCATTGAGATTGGAACCGATCGAATAGCTGCCACCTGAAATTTGCACACGTAGAAAATGTAAAATGTACAACATCCATAAAAGGAGGAAACTGCCTGAAATGGCAAATAATAAAACGATTGACTTTCTCCTGCTCTCCATTTCTGTGTCATGTTTACTCATTTCATTGCTGGTGGATCGGAGTCTCCTGCGGGCTCTCATGGCAACTATAATGTGTCTGACAGTTACTGCATTAAACAGCAAAATAAGGAGAAAAGGGAGGCATGGTGTTTGAATGCGGTCAAACGTTTCAAACAATCTCCTTGCAACTGAAGTGTAATAGACATCTTTTATGGTGCAGCACCAGCCTATTTTATCAATTACATATAAGGGCTCATGTCTGAAACAAAATGGAATGTTTATCAAACAGCACAGCAAACACACTATTCCTATAACTAAAGATGCTACTTTTTCTGTGCAGTATCTCGTTTTCAGCTTCTGGTAGCAAATGGTTACGAACCGATCAAAGGTGAAAGCAACAGTCAACCAGACAGAGCAGTTTCGGGAACAGTAGATGAGAAGAATTATCAGACGGCATCCTGTTGTGGTATTCAGTAAACTAGCTGGAAAATAAATTTCCAAAAGCCGACTTAAAATCACTGCAACGACAATAACAAGGAGATCCATTGCTGCCATAGATACAAGGTATCGGGTGATGCATCCTGAAAGGCCACATCTTCCTCGGGAAAGTAACACTATCGTCACCAAATTGGCTGTAAGAGACAAAGTGCCAAAGAAAATGAGTGTGAGCGGGACAGTCATACAATCAGAGACAGCGTCATACAGGCAGACAGAGGAAATAGAAAAAATGACACTGTTAATTCGGCGAAGCGATATAACAAAATTTGGTCTCTTTATGCTGGATTTAAACATGAAAATACGTCTTTTATTCATGCAATTTTAAAGGTTTCTTGCCAAGAATGTCTGTCACAAATAATAATTGAGCCCAGGATGCGAACTATTTCAGGGACTTTATGTTTTGAAACTTTCTATGAGATACAAACCTAAGGAATTGAACTCCATTTCAGATCCAAGTAGACAGAGTAACGATGCTACAATGGTTACAGAAAACAGTTTGAGTCATATCTGATCATAGTAAACAATAACAACAGACTTAGAAACAAGAAACTCACCTCTTCGGCTCAGAGGTAAACGTTCTTTCCACCAACTTAACGCCAGAATTGGGACATTATGAATGCCCAAAGTTCAATGTCATCTACAGCTCATCAGATTCTAAAACACATAGATTTGCTTTAGGACTGGTATGTGGCAAATGCTCGTGCCACAAAAGTGCCACGGAATTGCCAGCTGAAAAGAAACAATATTGTGCATGCTTGAGGAGCTGATTCGATAAATTCCAATACTTGCACATTTTCTGCAAGGCAGACATGTGCAATGCAACGTTGACTTGATGTTTTGAGTAGGAGAAAATGAGGACTGCAGATGCTGGAGATCAGAGCTGAAAAATGTGTTACTGGAAATGTGCAGCAAGTCAGGCAGCATCCAAGGAGCAGGAGAATTGACGTTTCGGGCATGATTCCTGAAGAAGGGTTTGTGCCCGAAACGTCGATTCTCCTGCTGCTTGGATGCTGCCTGACCTGCTGCGCTTCTCCAGCAACGCATTTTTCAGCTTAGATGTATAGAGTAATAGAATATAGAGCATGTCTGTAAGTAGAGCATACGCACTGCAGAAATTCACAAGGACTGCTGTGAGAGAATCCTCTAAATCCTGACCACTACCCGAAAGAATAGCAAAGACAGCATATCACTGGGAAAAATGGCACCTGTAAGGTCCACTGCAAGCTAATCTTCACCCAGACTTGGAAACATATTACCTGTCCTTCAGGGCTGCCATGTCAATATTCTGTAACTCCTTCCCTCATAAGATTTTGGTGTGTATCATAAAATGAACTGCACTGATTTAAACTTTCAACTTAATACATGAAGGCAATCGGGGGGCTAGGTAATGCATACTGACATATATCTCACAAAAATTTACAAAACAAAGTCTAGAGATAAAAAGTGCTCATAAAGGAATCGAGTGAAATACAAAAAGAGATATGAGTGCGAATAGAACTGTACTAAATATCTGAGGGAACCAGATTGGGATTGTAAGCAGATCCTTCGAAACGAGAATGAATACCATTGATTGCCATGAGCTACTTTCTTTTTGAATGCATGAACAACAAAAAGATGTAAACTTATTACAATGTTCCAATGATTAATTTACAAGTTTATCAAACAACTGAGAATTTCTTTTTGCGAACACAGGTTTAAACATTAATATGTCAAATATTCTGTATTCTCGTAACTTACCTGGTACTCCGAAAGCTGCAAGGGCAGAGTAATACATTAAAAATATTAGCGATTTTGCAGGAGCATGCATTTTCAATCAGAATACTGAATTGCTTTCTTCTGGCTTCTGAAATAAGGAAAACGGTGTACCTATTTCTATCTGATGTTCGCCACTGGAGACACAATTATTTCTGATCATCATTTGTACTTTGTACAACCCTTACTGGAGGGAAACCCATTCATGCAGCTATCTTCCCGCAATAGCAACTAATGGAACAGATCGTGCTTGAGTGAAAAAAGAAGCTGAGTATGTGAGATAGAGTGGTTAAAGTGTTTAAACGCGTTACAGAAGGAATTTATGGGATGTCAATATCTTTAAACCTTTGAAACTGTTAATACCATAGCAAATGTCAACACAAGGCAAATTCCAGAATAAATCCTACTTTGACAGATTATTTACCTTTATTTATAACATTGAAATTCGTTGCTGTGGTGGTGCAAATGGGACTTCGGTGCATCGTAAAATGGGAGAGCAAAGAGATCGTGGTCATTGCCTACATTGGCGCAAATGACATAAGTAGGAAGACATGTAAAGACAATCTAGGGAGTCAGGTAGGAAACTAAAGCTCTGGGTGGTAATCTCAGGATTACTCTTCTTGCCATTTGGTTTGAACTAGGCCAGTCCCTTCAGAGCATTTCAAGAAGGAAGCCTAAGCCCTAACATATCTAGTTGTTTTATGCAGGCGTGTTGTGGATATTCCCGGAATGATGCAGCTGGCCAAAACCCCTCAGTTAGAAACTAAACAGAATGTATTTACAGAGGAAGAAATAAAACACAGACAAAAGAGAGCAGAATATAGAATAACTTAAACTACCAGGCTACAGAATATCCCAACCTGATGATGCTGTTCGAAACATCTGCACAAGTACCCATTCACACCCCCTTGGCTAAAAGGTAAAATCAGACACAGGTTCATTCAGGACAGAGAGATGGCGGAGAGATTTTGCATGGAACCTTCTTCCAATGTATCTGTTCCTTTTGATCTCCCAGGCTAAGAAGACAAACAGCTCTGAACAGCCGGACAGTTAAAAACAAAACAAAATAGAGAAATCTGAGATTGAGAACTGGCCACTCCCTTTACATTATGCAACTGCTTTTTAAACTTAAAAGTTTCTTAACTTATATACGCTCAGACATGTCGGATACCATGACTTTATGATCCCTCTGAAAAAAAAGGACAATATAAACTTTTTTAAAAGAGCAGCACCCTCACACACCTGGGACTGAGGCCTGGAACGGAGAGGTCGTATATTGAGCACATGATTGATGAACTGGTGCGTGATTGGGAGGGATTTAACTTCATATTTGTAAATCACTAGGATGTCTTTCAGAGATGGTGGGATGTGTACAACAAAGATGACTTTCACCGAAACTAGATGGGCATCAAAATACTGGCAGAGAGGTTTCATACTGTCACTCGGTAGGTTTAAACTGGTCTGGTGGGAACGGTCAGGCAGGAAGCTAAGGTTCAGGTCAGTACGTATAGAGACTGGAGAAGAGCTTGAGGCAAGGCTAATATACCTAATTTGACGAGCAGTCAGAGGAAGTTTGCGAATCTCAGTTCAATTGAAGGCTTATAATATATTTGCTTTGATGCAACACGTCTCCCAGACAAACTGGATGAACTAAGAGTCTCGCCTCATACATGCAAATACAATGGCGTTGCTATCACAAAGATATTTTTGAAAGAGGGAAGGCACTCACAACTTCTGTTTTATCGATATTTTAGATGAAACAAAGGAGGAATCAGAAGTGGGAAGACAGTTGCGTTACTGGTGAAGGAGCATACCACTACTGAGTTAAGGGAGACCACCATGAATGATCTTGAGCGGGGCTTCATGGTTAGAAATCAGCAGTTGAAATAATTCAACCACAATTTTGGGATTGTACAGCAGACCGCCAGGCTGACAGCAGGAAACAAAGGAAGACATATGCAGTCAGATTGTGGAAATAAGCGAAAATAACACTGTTGTTGTCATGGATGGTTTTAACTTTCTCCGTATTGATGGGGCTCCCTTCCAGCTGGGGTTTAGGCGGGGAGCTGCTTTTAGCTGCGCCAGTTGCATTTACTTCAAATGAAATCTTATATGCAGCATAGCCCATCGGAAGTGGAGGCGAGACTGGAACTGGTATTGGGGAATGTTTTCCTACTGACCGAATAGAAGGGGGCACAAAAATAGAAGCAGTACAATGAGGCTGGCCATGTAACTAATGTTTCTGTGAAGGATCATATTCAGATTGAAAACGTAGAGTTTAAAATAACGTAGCTCTTTGAAAGCTAATCGAACTTGATGCAGCAACTTGATCATACAATCCCGGCAGTGTGCAAATAGTTTCTTTGGCCCAGGAAGCCCATGCTGCCACTCTGAAGAGAATCCCAACCAGACATATTCCCCTAATACTGTACATTTACCGCTGACTAATGTACCTAGCCTATTCATCCCTGAACACCATGGGGAATTGATCGTGGTCAATTCACCGAGTCTTCACAACTTTGGGTTGTGTGAGGAAACCGGAGCACACCGGAAAAAACGGGGAGATTATGCAAAGTCAACACAGACACTTGCCCAAGGCAAGAGTCGAACCTGGGTCAATGGTTCTGTGAGGCAGCAGTGCTAAACACTGAGCCACCATACCGCCCCATAACGAACAAACTGTTGAAATGTCTGTAACATACCATAAACACACCCCTTGAGAAACTGCAAATTCAGACACAGTTTCTTACAGACAACAGGAAACATCTTCCAAACAGATTTTAGACAGAATGCCAGCCAGCAAACATCTCACTTGGAATAGCTGCAATAGCTTCTGCTGCTGCCACCAGCAGCTTTTCTGCTGGAAATAAACTAATCTCGAATATACCCGAACTGGGAGAACTGGCTACTCCCCTGCCATTGTTAAACTAGCCTCTTTCTGAAATATTACTGCGCCTCTGCTTTTACAAACTCTTTTAAAATAAAACGACACGACAAAATAATATTTTAAATGTGACACCAAAAACGAATCGTCAATATACATAAATGGCTTCATTTGTAAAAACATCAGTCTTACTCTGCTGGTACGTGACGTACGTGTAATTACATTGAGTATAACCATGCAAACATTTACGACTATATTCTATTTCAGAGTGTTTACTCCTGCCATCAAACACATTTGATTTTTATTCACACAACGTTCCACAACGTACCAGCAATAACGTTTTGTCGTCTTGTAACATGCACGATGTTTAGATTGAATGGCTGCTACCATAATCTCAACCTAAACACTCTGGGTTTTTGTCCCTAAAGTTTTGAGAAAACTTGACCAGATCATAATCCGTATATATGACTGTGTCAGACACGTTATCGTCATTATTAACATTGAAATGTTGCAAGGCCAACACCAAGCTCAAAGCCTCCTCGTCAAGTTTCGAAAATGTCTGCAGATGAGTGTTCATTTTCATGGAGAAATGTCAGATCGGCCTTTCTATCTTCTCGTCATCTTCTTGTAAGGGTACAGCACCAACACCCACATGACTCACAACGATAACCACCTTGAATGCCTTTGCATAATTAGATTTGGCTCATACTGGAGCAGTGAGTCACACAGTTTTCAGACTGTCAAATGGCTTCTGACATTCTACCATCCACTGAAACTTCTTGCATGTTTTTGGCAAGGCAATGAGTGCAGCAGCCGCACCGCTAAAGTTCAGTACAAATTTCTGATAAACACACTCAATCCCAGGAATCGTACAACATCTGTCTTCGTTACTGGCATCGCAACCTTCCTAATTACTTTGATCAAATTGTCATGCCTGGTAACAAGGCCCCAGAAACGTGTCTTGGGTATTGGCGAATTCACTCTTTGCCTGTTTCTCGCAATGCCTAACTCCCAAATTCAAATGGACACCTCTGTTGAATACTGCAAATGGTCCTTCCAGTTTTGCCTGAAAGTAACCAGTTCCTTGATGTATACCACGCAATTGGTTAATCCAAAAATTATTTTATTGGTTTGTCTTTGAAATGTGGCTGCTCACTCTTCATGACAAATTGATGCAGTACATTCTGTGTTACAAAAGTCACATTTGTCTTTGCTCTTTCTGATAGTGGTACCTACCAGCATCCTCTTAGAAATATGAGTTGCTTGTCCCACTTGTTCAATAAAGTAAACCAAATGTGGAATCGAATATGAATCATCCTTTGTAACTGCATTGACTTGGCATACAAGATTTACATAACATTCATGCGGTCTGGGTTTGGCACCACTGCCATGTGTGAGCTCCAATCAATGCAACTCACTTCGATGATGTTGTCTTGGAGCATGTCTTCATTTTTTTTTTAAATTGTGCCAACTTCATGGGGTTACGTCCACTACAAACTTGTTGTTTAATTGGAACAGTATTTCCTCTATCTAGATCATGCAAAATTCGATTAGCACTTCCCAGCATATTCCCACATTTTCCCACAAGAGATAGCAATAACTCTTCCATGCCATTTCGATTTCCCTCTGGAAAGTAACTCAATGATATTTCACAATTTTTGCCAAATTCCTTATTGTTCAATTAAATTTGAAGACTGTCTAATTCCGAATTCTCTGAACTTGAGTTTCAACTGTGTCTTGCTAGCAGTAACACAATCTCCTTTTGCTTTTCTTCTCAGTCAAAATAATTTTTGACCGCATTCACGTGACATCCTCTGAGATTTATTTCTGCCACGAGTCCTTAACAAGTCGCTCACGTCACTCAATTTCATTTCGACTTGATAAGATCCACTAAACCTCGCTTCTGAATGTTCACATATCACTGGAAATAACAATAAAACGTTAACTCCGCGAGCAAAAATGTGGGTTTTTGATTTTTTTTCTGCTTCGTGTTCTTGTTTTGTCCCATCCATTCAATCAAACGTAGCATCTGAAAATTCTACGACAAGTTTCTCCTATGTGTTAATTGATTCCTCCTCGCATTTCAAATGATGGCTTTTTGAATTTGTGATTGGAAAAATCCCCAAGATCTCCTTCTTATAATAACTCAATCGCCTATTTTTTTTTTTCCACTGGCTTTTCCACCAATGTTGGCAGCACTCCTACCTGTGAACTTCCTTATCGTCAGCAAGGACAAATTATATTCCTTGGAACTGAGAGTTCTTCCAATGTTCCTACATCAACTACTTGACTTTTCACTGAAAACTATAACCTCACTATGCATAACTGACCACTTACCGTCTCACTATGGATTCCATGCACCAGCACTTTTTCTGGCAATAGTCCTTCAGATTTGTATATCTCGTCACCTGTCAAAATCAAAGATGGATTTGATTCAAAATGTCAGAATACCGGATCATCTTTACCTGCTCTCCTGGCCTACACATGTAAATCTTACCTTCGCAGGTAAATTGTTTAATAGACAATAGGTGCAGGAGTAGGCCATTCTGCCCCTAGAGCCTGCACCACCATTCAACATGATCATGTCTGATCATCCTTAATCAGTATCCTCTTCCTGCCTTATCTCCATAATCATTGATTCCACAATCCTTGAGAGCTCTATCCAACTCTTTCTTAAATGAATCCAGAGACTGGGCCTCCACTGCCCTCTGGGGCAGAGTATTCCACACAGCCACCACTCTCTGGGTGAAGACGTTTCTCCTCATCTCTGTCCTAAATGGTCTACCCTGTATTTTTAAGCTGTGTCCTCTGGTTTGGCACTCACCAATCAGCGGAATCATGTTTCCTGCCTCCAGAGTGTCCAATCCTTTAATAATCTTATATGTCTCAATCAGATCCCCTCTCAGTCTTCTAAACTCAAGGGTATACAAGCCCAGTCGCTCCAGTCTTTCAGTGTAAGGTAATCCCGCCATTCCAGGAATTGACCTCGTGAACCTACACTGCACTCCCTCAATAGCCAGAATGTCTCTCCTCAAATTTGGAGACCAGAACTGCACACAGTACTCCAGGTGGGGTCTCACCAGCGTCCTGTACTGCTGAAGAAGAGCCTCTTTGCTTCTATACTCAATCCCTCTTGTTATGAATGCCAGCATGCTATTAGCCTTCTTCATTACCTGCTGTACTTGCATGCTTACCTTCATTGACTGGTGTACAAGAACACCCAGATCTCTCTGTACTGCCCCTTTACCTAAATTGATTCCATTTAGGTAGTAATCTGCCTTCTTGTTCTTGCCACCAAAGTGGATAACCATACATTTATCCACATTAAACTGCATCTGCCGTGCATCTGACCATAATTTGGTAATGCAGTCAGAAAAGGGGGCACTTCAAAGTATATGCAGACTGGAGGAATCTAACCAGCATTAATCATGAAGAAGACTACTTCTTGCAATTTAGACGAGATATTTTTGGAAAAGTTAATTGAAAATCTACATTGAAAATGTAACAAAATTGTCCTTTTCCGTAATTGTTCAAGTGCCTCCCATATTTTCCTGGCACTTTCTTCTTGTTACTTTTGTCTGTCTTATTTATACATGATGTATTCATCAAATTGTCTTCCAAAAGTATCATTCATCTGGTCTCCGCCATGGCTCACAATCTACTCAGCAGTCTCAGGAAGACTTCGCCAGTGATAAAATATCGTGTAGAGAAGAAAATGCCGAACAGAAAAAATCATTTTACCTATCATTGTCTGGAGTGACGACAGGATGCGCTCCCTTTGTTGGTTTCCATTTTTAAAATGTATAGTATTGTCAACATCGCCATTTGTAAGTTTTGAATTGAATTTACTCGAAAGTGTTCGCCATTGTGGGAAAAAGGAGAAAAAATATTGAGAATTGTGGTAATGAATGCTGTTCCTTGCTGTTTTTTTGAATGACATCTAAAATTGTTGTGAATTCTATTTCACTTATTTGTCTAATTTAAGTCAAGCATTATGCACTGAGAAAATAATTATCATTAACCTTGATACAGCGTAAAATCTGGGATACAGTCACGTTAATGTTTTAGCACTCCACATAATGTATGAATGTGATCATTTTTATCTTTAAGACTAGGTGCATAAATCAGCATAAGGGTGTGGAATTTAGCGATGGCTGTCAAATTTGTTTGTGATCAATTGAGAAAATGGACTAACAGATTTGACTGCCATGATATGGAGGAGCCGGTGTTGGACTGGGCTGGACAAAGTTAAAAATCACACAACACCATTTTATAGTCCAACAGGTTTACTTGGGAACACTAGCTTTTGGACGCATGCTCCTTCATCAAGCAGCTGTGAATCAGGGCCATAAGACACAGAATTTACAGCAAAAGATTGCTGTGTCATGCAGTTGCAATAATATACTGATCAAATATTTTGGGTGGCATGGTGGCACAGTGGTTAGCACTGCTGCCTCACAGCACCAGAGACCCGGGTTCAATTCCCGCTCAGGCGACTGACTGTGTGGAGTTTGCACAATCTCCCCGTGTCTGCGGGGGTTTCCACCGGGTGCTCCGGTTTCCTCCCACAGTCCAAAGATGTGCAGGTCAGGTGAATTGGCCATGCTAAATTGTCCGTAGTGTTCGGTATAGGGGTAAATGTAGGGGAATGGGTGGGTTGCGCTTCGGCGGGTCGGTGTGGAGTTGTTGGGCCGAAGGGCCTGTTTCCACACTGTACTGTAACGTAATCTAATCTAAATTAGATTATATTACATTACAGTGTAATTACTGGTAAGTCTTTCATCTTTTTGAATGGGTTTCATATTTCGGTTTATTTATACGTAAATCCCAGAAATTATTTTAATTCACTTCATGAGATGACTTAATGTTTTATAATAAGAAATGGTGACATCTCAGTTCAGAAAATGGTTTAAAGATATGATATTGAGTTTATCTGTGTCCCAATCCTTAGCCAAATAGGTTCTCTTACCAAATTAGAAATTATAAAATAATTTGTTAATTATTTTGAGGGTGCACAGAAATGGTTTGCATTTAAAAACAATAAACACAGTCTGCATTAGACGTACATACCTTGAAAAAAGTAAAACTCAATCGAAAATGTGAATCAATGACGCCTATCAAATTCATTTTAAGATTGTATTACAACAAAAGAAGTGAATTGCGAGGATGGCAGAAACAATTTCTTAGAGTGGAGAGTAATTTCAAGGGCATCAAATGGATGACCATGTATCAGATAAAGGAAAAGAAAATATGAAAACAAATCAGTGAGACATATCAAGACAGACTGTCAGAGATTGTGCAAGGATAAGTTAAAAAGATAAATGTAATTAATCCAGATGTTTCGGGGCGGCACAGTGGCTCCGTCGTCAGCATTGCTGCCTCACAGCATCAGGGACACGTCTTCATTGCTAGCCTTGGGGAACTGTCTATGTGGAGTGTGCACAATGGCAATGTGTCTGCGCGGGCTTTCTCCTGGTGCTCTCGGTTCATCCCACATTGCAAAATCTTGCAGGTTAAGCGGATTGGCCATTCTCCATTGCCCATTGTGTCCAAGGATGTGCAGGTAGGTGGAGTAGACTTGGGAATTGCAGGGACCGTGTAGAATCGATGGGCGGAATTCCCTGCTTCCATCATGGAGGGATTCTGTGAAATCTGACTCCAGCAACATTCTCCATTGAATATAAAGAAATACCGTGTCGAATTACAGGCCAATCCAAGCAATTTCTTTGCCTGGCATTAATTACGCAAGCTGATTTTTTAGAAAAAAACATACACGGAACGTAAATGAAAAATGACGATGAGTATTTAAAATTTCACATAAATTACCACATGGCTAAATAAGTCTTTTAAAAGAGGAAATCTCACCACGTTATCAACTCTGGAACATAAGTGACTCCAGTTCCAAATGATGCATTTCTCCATTAAGCGCCTTTCAAATTAGCTGACAGATATTTCACTTACACTAAAACTGCAAAAGGAAGTACGACGTGCATTGTAATGGGCTGAGAAAACAGTTTCAAAGCGTTGACTTGTATCTTTTTTATATGTGCATAGGCACTTAATTGTGTCTTTGTAAGCAACACTCACTCTTAAAGATGACTTCAAAACCGTACAGAATTTGGGAGATTAAAAAAAAATGAAACAAAACAAAATGTAGAAATAAGATGTAATGTGTAAAAATAGTCTGAAAGACCTGCCGATGTTGGAAATGAGAAGTATCAGCAAAAATTGCTGTAAGGACTGAGGAGGTCTATCAGAACCTGTTGAGAGAAATCAGAGTTAATGTATTGGATTCAGTGACCCTTCTAATTACCTGATAGTTGTGTTGCTATCTCGGAACAGCGCATGGTCAATTTATGAGAGATTGTGTCTTTCCTGAGATGAGAGACTGCAACGGCACATGTGTCTGTTATTAGATGACATTTGAGAGTGTGTTGAGAATTGATATTATGCAAGAATCAGCTTGGAGTTGAGTTTTGATGTGAAGGCACCGGATTTGAAATTTAACCAATTATTTTAATGTATGCTCAGGACACCAAAAACGTATTGCATTTGATTTTTATAATATTGATAAAATTGTATCATTCAGAAGGTATGAACTTTTAGGCTTCAACTAGGAAAGGCACGTTGAAAATTAGTCATAGACAACGAATATCGATTTGCAAAGCAGTTGTCGTCTGAAAGGTGATCTCTCAGAAGGCACCCGCTTTCAGATGTAACAAGATCGTTATAGAAAGACTACAGCAATAAAGATTCAAAAGAAGCCCCGAGGAGGAGGCAGAACGATTTGTATGACGGAAGGAAACAGCAGATGCTGACGACTGCTGAGAGACTTGGTGGACTTTGAGACTCCAAGATAATTTAATGTCTATTAACTGTGTAATGCAAGTAGGATTTTAACACAGTTGGGATCCGATTGCGGTAAGTTGGCAAAAAGGGGCCTCTGGTTTCTCAATGGATTCAATTCAGTGTCCACTGTTAGAATTAGGAAATTAAATCGAAATTTCTTTTCATAAAGAGTGGAACTCAGGGACTTTCTTTAACTCACTCACATTAAGCAGATTACGATGCAAGGCGAGCTTTTCTAGGTGTTTTCGATGAGCAGAGCGCATCGGATCTCACGTCGTTACAGCAGCTAGGGAAATAGTTTTCAGTAGAAGACAGGGTAGGGGAACAGGTTTAGAAGAAACAATAGGTGGCAAGATAGAGATAGAGAGTGTGCAAAACTGTTGGGCAGAAAAGAAAGTGGATAACGATCACGCTGCAAGAAAATGTTTAACAGCTAATGGTTTTTTTTTTATTAAAATCGGTGTATGCATAATTGTAGACTTCGTGATAACAAGGCCTGGTGTGTCCAGGAGGAGGAAAACGTGAAGAATTTGTTCAACCACTAAAATTGTGGAATTCTTCATTGAGCCCAGAAAGTTGCATTGTTCCAAAGCAGGAAATGAGGTTGTCTTCTTCCACCTTAGGCTGAACTTCGATGAAGAACGGCAGTAAGCTTATAACAGAGAAGTTGATCAGTCAACAATGTGCTGCATTGAATTGCTAGGCAACAGAAATATCGCGCAGAATATTTGTCATCTCGGAAGCAGCCGCCCACGCTATTCTTTATTTCTGCAATGTAGAGCACACCACATTGTGAGTAGCAAATACAGAATACTGTACTGAGTGAAGTGCAGGTAATGACCGGATCGGGGAACAGGGTTAGTAGAAACAATAAGTGGGTAGATAGAGATAGTGCTTCACCTGGAAAATGTGCTTGGGCCAACACATACTGAGGAGGGGGAGGTCAACAGGCAGGCATTACACTTTCTGTGGTTATAAGGGACAGTGTCGTGACGCTGTGACAGTTGTGCTCGGAGTGGCTCTTGTGGAAGGCTGACAAGAGAGAAGGAAACATGTCTCTGGTGGTGGCATCCACCTGGATGTAGCAGAAGTCGTGGCTTATAAGGCTGAAATAAAATGCAAGTATTAATCAACTGTAAGTATTAGTAGAGGCAGACAGAACACTTCTGGTCTGAAATATACAAGATTAATTCATTACGTGAATTTGTGACCGAAAAGTTTAGTCGTAATTTCTATGCCGATCAGAAAATGTTCAATCACATGAACTCATCTGTGGCTTCAGCAAAGTGAGGCAGATTTTGTTTTGGTCTGTTTTTTTCTGCAAAGCAACGATACATTTTTCACACTCCAGAAACAAAATATGCCAATGATGTTTCATGCTCGCCGCCAATACACGGCGAACTGACAGATATACCTTAGCCTCTGTAAATGCAAGGTGTTGCATTTTATAAGTGAGACCGGGACCTGTCTTACATGACCCCGAGGAGTTCTGATGACGCCGACAGACCTAAGTGTGTAGTTTCAGAATTCTTCGAAAGTGGCGTCTGAGGTAGACACGACCGTGGTCAAGGAGTTTGGAAAGCTTGCGTTTATAAGTCAGAACCTTGAGTAAAGGAAATGACATGTCATGTTACGATGTGCAAAACATCGCTGAGGCCACTTTTTGAGTACTGCACACAGTTCTCATCTCTCTGCTGTAGGAATACTGTTGGGAAACTAGAAAAGGTACAGCCAAATGTTTACAATGATTTTCCAAGGACTGGAGTGTTTTTGATATAGAGAGCGGCTGGATATGGGAGTACCTTTAATTCTGGATCTTCAGAGGCTGAGTGTTGAGATTATACCGGTTTGTAAAATCAGTAAATGCATTGCTAAGTTTGTTAGCATTCTGGAACTGAAGACAACCGAGACCATAACCTAATTACGCATTTTAAATCTACGTGTAAGACGTTGTGTTATGGATGGAACTCGACAGGTCAAACGATCAGGTATGAAACAAAACATTTTATTCCTTCACTGTAAGTAAAATGCAGAAAAAAAACAAAAATAAAATAAAACTGTCTTAAGGGTAAGCTGAAAAATGTGTTGCTGGAAAAGCGCAGCAGGTCAGGCAGCATCCAAGGAGCAGGAGAATCGACGTTTCGGGCATAGGCCCTTCTTCAGGAATGAGGAGGGTGTGCCAAGCAGGCTAAGATAAAAGGTAGGGGGGAGGGACTTGAGGGAGGGGCGTTGGGAATGCGGTAGGTGGAAGGAGGTTTCAGGTGAGGGTGATAGGCCGGAGAGGATTTGGAGGTGGAGAGGTGGGGAAGATGATTTCAGGTCCAGAAGGCGGTGCTGAGGCCGAGGTTTGGGACTGAGATAAGGTGGGGGTACGGGAAATGAGGAAGCTGGAGAAATCTGCGTTCATCCGTTGTGGTTGGATCGTTCCTAGGTG
Source organism: Chiloscyllium plagiosum (assembly GCF_037043375.1). Classification (NCBI taxonomy): domain Eukaryota; kingdom Metazoa; phylum Chordata; class Chondrichthyes; order Orectolobiformes; family Hemiscylliidae; genus Chiloscyllium; species Chiloscyllium plagiosum. The sequence goes on from NW_028270179.1 coordinate 23,950,875, forward strand.
GAAGATGAGGCCCTCTTCCTCCAGGCGTCGTGTTGTCATGGTCTGGCGATGGAGGAGGCCAAGGACTTGCGTGTCCTTGGTGGAGGGGGAGGGGGAGTTGAAGTTTTGAGCCACGGGGTGGTTGGGTTGGTTGGTCCGGGTGTCCCAGAGGTGTTCTCTGAAATGTTCGGCAAGTAGGCGGCCTGTCTTCCCAATGTAGAGGAGGCCACGTTGGGTGCAGCGGATGCAGTAACTGATGTGTGTGGAGGTGCAGGTGAATTTGTGACGGATATTTAAGGATCCCTTGGGGCTTGATGGGAAGTATGGGCGCAAGTTTTGCATTTCTTGTGTTTGCAGGGGAAGGTGCTGGGAGTGGAGGTTGGGTTGTTGGGGGTGTGGACCTAACGAGGGATTAGATTAGATTAGATTACATTACTGTGTGGAAACAGGCCCTTCGGCCCAACAAGTCCACACCGACCCGCCGAAGCACAAACCACCCATACCTCTACCTATTACCCCTTACCTAATTCTACTGCCAATTTAGCGTGGCCAATTCACCTAACCTGCACATCTTTGGACTGTGGGAGGAAACTGGAGCACCCAGAGGAAACCCACACAGACACGGGGAGAACTTGCAAAATCCACACAGTCAGTCGCCTGAGGCGGGAATTGAACCTGGGTCTCTGGCGCTGTGAGGCAGCAGTGTTAACCACTGTGCCACCGTGCCGCCCAAGGAGCAGGAGAGTCGACGTTTCGGGCATAGGCCCTTCTTCAGGAATGAGGAGGGTGTGCCAAGCAGGCTAAGATAAAAGATAGGGAGGAGGGACTTGGGGGAGGGGCGTTGGGAATGTGGCAGGTGGAAGAAGGTTTCAGGGAGTCGTGGATGGAGTAGTATTTCCAGAACGCTGAAAGGCGAAGGGATGGAAATATATCCTTGGTGGTGGGGTCTGTTTGGAGGTGGTGGAAATGACGAAGGATGATACAATGTATCTGGAGGTTGGTGGGGTGCTAGGTGAGGAACAGTGGGGTTCTGTCCTGGTGGCGATTGGAGGGGCGGGGTTCAAGGTCGGAGGAGCGGGAAGTGGTGGAGATGGGGTGGAGAAAATCGTCATCCACGTCTGAGGGAAAATTGCGGTCTTCCGCCCCACCCCTTCTCCGGCCTATCACCTTCACCTTAACCTCCTTCCACTTATCACATTCCCAATGCCCCTCCCATAATTCCCTCCTCCATACCTTTTATCTTAGCCTTCTTGGCACACTGTCCTCATTCTTGAAGAAGGGCTCATGCCCAAAACGTCGATTCTCCTGCTCCTTGGATGTTGCCTGACCTGCTGCGATTTTCCAGCAACACGTTTTTCAGCTCTGATCTCCAGCATCTGCAGTCCTCACTTTCTCCCTGTCTTAAATGTAACTCTATCGAAATACTGAACAAAATAATATATTGATGATACTGATCACAGCTCCCTGCCTTTACTGTAGTTATTGAGAGGGATACGAGCATACGGTATTGAAAAGTATTTAATTAGGGATAGTGAATTACAAAGCTATTCGGCTGAAACTGTGGAACAGGGAGTACTTGCTGCGAGTGACAGATATGTTTCTCCTACTGATGTAAATTAGAGATGGTCGGGCAAAGGAACATAAGATGACGAGAGATGTGCAACATTTGGTCAGAGGAAGAAAGAAGGTTCCTTAATGTCGAGGAAGCAATAATTAAACAGGGTTCTAGAGGTTTACAACTTATCAAGGATGCAACTAATAAAATAGATTTACGGGTTCTAGAAAAAGGAATGAAAAAGCCTTGGGGGGTCGGTTAACGAAAATATCAATGCATTCTACACTTATGGAGGAACAAGAGGATGGCCAGACTGAGAGGAGGGCCGATCAGGGATAGCGGATGGATGTCGTATCTGTTGTCAGAGGAGGTAGGAGAAGTCCGTAATGAAGACCTTGCTTCAGTATTCATTCGTGAGACAGGCATTGTCGCTTGTGAGGACAATGTGAAACAGCCTGATGCATTCGAAATCATTGCTATTAAGAAGCAGACTTTGCAGGAAATTTTGAAACACATAAGCTCCCCGGACCAAGTGCGATGTATCCAGTTTACGACAAGAAGTCAGGGAAGAGGTTGATGCACTTTGCTGATGTCCCTTCTGCCCTCTGTCCACTGGATTAGAACCAGTTGATTGGAGGGTGGCAAATATTATCTACTTGTTCAAGAAACAGATTAGGAATACTCCTGCGAATTACAGACCATTCAGGCTTACATAGATGATAGGCAAATTATTATACGTAATTCTGAGATACAAGATTTATGACTATTTGGAAAAGCATAGTTTGATTAGAGATAGCCAGCATGGCTTTGTGAGAGGTAGGTCATGCCCCATGAGTCTTGTTGCATTTTTTGAAGATTGAGAAAACACATTGATGAAGGTAAATTAGTGGATGTGGTGAGAAAGGAGTTATCAAGGCGTTTGAAATGTTCCCCATGGTAAACTCATTCAGCTAGTAATGAGGCATTGGATACAGGGAAACGTGACTGTCTAGATAGGGAATTGGCTTGCCGATAGAAGGCAGACTTTGGAATCCAATGGAAAGTGTTCAGACTGGAGCTTGGTGATCCAGCGGGATTATAGTGGAAATTACAGGAGGAGTGATTTAACTGGAGTTCCACGGGGATCTGTTCTGAGATCTCTGCTCTTTGTAATATTTACAAATGAAGTGGAAACGTGTGTTAATAATTTGACCGATGACACGGAGGCGGGTGGAATCGTGGATAATGTCCAGGTCTGTTGTACATTGTAAATGGGACATTGGCAGGATGCAGAGATGGGCTGAGATAGAGGCAGGTGGAATTCAACCTGGAAAAATGTGAAGTGATTCATTTTGGAAGGTAGAATTTGAATGCAGGTTTCAGGGTTAAAGACAAGATTCTTGTCAATGCGAAGGAACAGTAAGATTTTGGTGTCCACATGCATCGATCCTTCAAAGTTGCCACCCAATTTAATAGGGCTGTGAAGAAGGCAGATGTTGTGCCGGCTTTCGTGTAATCGTGTAAATAAATTCTATTTCGTTTAAAACTAAGTGGATTCACCAGCTAAATCACTCCTGTAATTTCCACCATAAACCCGCTTAAACCAGCTAGCAAAATTCGTGACCCGGCTACTTTGTTGAAATATTTTGAGGGTCGTGCTGTGGTCCACAACAGGGCACATAGTTGACTACAGTTTAAGCTGGGCAAATCATGATTCATGCAACTAGGCTAATGCAGTAAAAAAGGAGACTTCATGTGACATGTTCACTGGAGAAATCTAATTTGCACTAATGGTGTTGAAGACTAGTTCTTGGAATGTGTACGAGATATTTTTGGAGAAGGAGATTGAAGATCCAAATCAAACATGTGACAAACTTTCCTATTCCGAAATTGTTCAAGAGCCTCCCAAAGTTTCCTGTCTTTTTCTTCTTCTTTCTACCTGTCTGACATCCGCATGTTTTGTCATTCGAATTGTCCTCTAACAACCTAGTTCATCTGAACACCACCTTGGCTGAGCAGACTGAAGAAGAGGCCATCAGTGAGAACATATTGTGTAGAGAAAAGCAAAAATGAGCAAAAACCATCATTTACTGGTGGTCTTGAACTGATGTGACAACAAGAGGTGTTCCATTTGTTGGTTTCCTTCATTGAAGTTTTCTTCTAATATTTTCAGCAATCTCATTTCTAAGTCGTGCAATCAATTTACTCGATATTATTCACAGTTGTGGAAAAAAAGCAGAAATATTCTTGAGATTTTTCTTGTCTTATTAAATGACAACTGACGTTGTTGTATAAATTTCATATTCTTTTTGTCTATTTCAGATCAAACATCATGCAAAGAAAAGTAGTAATTAACCTTGGTACGGAAGAAAATCTGGGATCTAGTGAACTTAGTGCGTTAGCATTCCACATTGTGTATTACTGTGATCAGGGAAAGGCTGGGTGCATAAACCTGAGTAAGGGTGTGGCATTTCGTCACGGCTGTCAAAACCGATTATTGTACATTAAGAAAATGTACGAACAAATTTGACTCTGAACAGGAAATGTCGTGTATTTAAAGTGACTTAACATGTTTTGTAGCACACAAAGATACCTTGAAGGAAAGAAAATAATTCGTTCTGTGCTCATATTCTGCTTTCCATCACTTTATCAGATCCATGCTCAATAAAAGTAAATGTTGTATCTTTCCAATCTAGTTCTTTTCTGACGTTACCTGTGTTCACAATCTTTGCAACTGGGGCATGGCTTTTTAACGAACATCTGGCATGAGTCGAACGCCTACTCATTTATGAACCAGTGAATTTGCAAGTTACCAGCTTGCAGATATGGTTATCAATTTTAAATAATCACCAATTCATCCACTTTCTCTGTGAACACGTCCTTCAAGAACTCGGGATTTGCGTAATCTGGTGGTTCGTGTACACTAACGTTTAGCCTGTGGCTTTCAAGAATGTGTTTCTTTTGTTGATACGTTATTTTGATTCCTTACTTTCCCATTTTTTGTAGCATTGTATTACGGGAAATAATCAGTATCGTTCTGCTCAAATGGACAACCATGTTTCATGTTAGTTGGGATGTTTTTCAGCAATGCTAGACTCAGATAAAAAGTTATCTACTTGGCTCAGAACTATCATGTGTGAGTGACCGAAAATATTAACAGTTGATACAACTTCTAGTACCTCGTTGTTCCAGTGTGATCGATTTCATGTTTTTCTCATATGTGAAGCGAATCAGTCAGAAACTCCAAAGATCGTTAAGAATACTCCTGTGACAGCAAGTTGTGTTCCTCTTCGTTGGCTGATACGACCAAAATTCGTTAATCTGTTCAATCCCTAACCTTCGATAGAGCCATTATAAATCCGCCGTTTTGAAGAAGCAGAAGGTATTTCTCAACAGCAGAGTTGACTCCTACTTTTGAAATGTTCAAAGCCTTACCAAATTTCCTTGTCATTCTTTTGTTGCTATTTCGATATTCTACACACCAGAATAATGTTTGAGTCAGAAGATTCAACAATAGATGTACATTTTTTTATCTACTCCATAGCTACAAACGTAATCATCAGACTCAAGAAGACCTACCAGTGAAAACACGTTGTGCAGAAAATAAACATGCAAAACTCGAACAGAACCGATAATTTTAATTTTTGACTGGCATGATGGCAGCGTGTGCTCCATTTGCTGATTCTCCAGTTGAAGCTTGTTATATTACTAACTTACTCATTCCTAAGCGTTGCATTGAATTTATTCCACAATATTCACTATTATGGCGAAAAGGAAGGCAAATCTCCGTGTTGTCTTCAGCTGTGAGAAAAAGGGATGGGAATTACAGAAATGATTCTGCATTTAAAATTGCAGGAAATGTCTTGTGAATCTTCGTAAATTGTTAGAATTTAATTGGAGGTGAAGCAGTTTGAACACGAAAGGAAACTGAAACAGTTTGAATTGCAATGAAAAGCAATCGGAACGGATCGTCTGAGCAGACCAAAAATGGAGCGAAAGAATCGCTTCACCAGAACAAAAGAGAAGGAAAGGAAAGCCCGAGCAGAAGAAGGGGAGAAAGAGATACAGAGAGAAAGAGAGAGTTGTATGGGACAAAGAGACAGAGTTTGAATTTCAGAAATTGTCACTGAGACAGGAAAGTCAGCTTAAAAGGATGGAAGTGAAGACAGAACATAGGCTTAGTAAGGAAGATAGTGAGGAGGAGAGCAAACACAACGCAGCCAAAGGTCTATTGGGGAACTGTTTAAAAATATCCAGCGATCTCATAACTTTAATGAGAAGAATGTCTGCCTTGCAATGCATCTCCTCCACGTCCCACGCTTCCGCCCTTGAACCCCGCCCTTCAAACGGAAAGCACGACAGAACACCACTGGTCCTCTCCTTCCACCCCACCTAATTTCGGATGCAACGCACTATCCCCCGTCATTTCCTCCACATACAAACAGATCCCAACACCACAGATATATTTTCCTCGCCGACCCTATCTGGATTCAATAACACCATCCCTCCGCGACTCCCTTGTCACTTCGAAGCCCCCAAACCAATGTCCCCTCCCATCATCTTCCCATGCAATCGAAAGAAGTGCAAGAACTGTTCCCACATATCCCTCTTCACTTCCGTCCGATGTCCAAAAGGATCTTTCCACATCCGACAGAAATTTACCTGTAGTTCCAACAATGCCATCCACTGCATCCGTTGCACCCGATTTGGCCTCTGCTACACTGGGCGGGGGCAGGACACCAACGTGCAGATAGATTCAGAGAACATCTCTGTGACAACTGCACCAAAGAACTTGAACAAATTTATCCCACTACACACCACCTGCTCCAACAAGAACATGCAACGTCTGGGCATCATCCACCACCAAGCCCTGGCCTCCTGACACCTGGAGAAAGAGTGCCTCGTCTTGCATCTTGGGATCCTTCCACCACATTGGATCAATGTCGATTTAAAAAGCTTCCCCATTACACCTCCTCTTCAAATTATACAAGTCCCAGCCTCCCAACTCGGCACCACCAACTTGAATGGTCCTGCATGTCAATCCTCCTTCTCATATATCTGCTCCAGCCTCCTTTCAGAATTATCACTTTCACTCGACCCTCATTTACATATTGTATTCCCAGTTACGTTCCCCGAACCAACCTCCTCCCATTTTTCTCTTAAACTCCTTGGCGCTCAAGCCTCATCACAAAAGGATTGTGCCCGAAACGTCGACTCTCCTGCACCTCAATTGCTCCCTGACCATCTGTGTTTTTCCAACACCACCCTCTCCGACTCTTGTCTCCAGCATCTGCAGTCCTGATGTTCTTCGAAAAGGATGTGGAAGCCTTCTTCATCTGGTTTGAGAAGGTGGCAAATTGACTGAAGTGGCCAGAGACCATATGGGTTTTATTGATCCAAACAAAACTGCGAGGAAGAGCTAGTGAGGTGTATAAAGCAATATCCGAGGAGGTGTCCGATAACTATGAGGGCGGGAGGAAAGGCATCTTAAATGTAATAAGAGATTCTGCCAGATCTGTCCAGATAAGTTTTCAGGAATCGAACGAAGGACCCTCGTTAAAAATACATTGAATTTGAAAGGATCAAACCAATTTTGATGGGTGGACAATGGTATTAAAATACATCATACATAAATAGGCGACGGGAATTTTCAGTGATGTTAGTTTGGAAAAAAACACTGGGGGGACGGATGTAGAAAACCAGGATAAGACTGTGAATTTTATTTAAGTGATAAAGAAAGGCGCAGTGGAGACAAAATATCTGCATTAGAATGGACAACCAGGTCGGGGGCTGGGGCAGGAGGAAGCGCTAGAATGTCGTAAATCATTTGTTTGCAGAGGTGAGGTTTACTCGCAGAAGCCAGGAGCAGCAGGTGAAGAAGTCTCAGTATTAACAGATGCGGAACTTGTCAAACATTGACGATGAGAGATGCGGAGATATGCAACTCCGAAGGACTATTGCCGAAAAGTGAAAGTACGTGGAGGTCATATCGAGAGAATAAGTGTTCGTTAAGTAGTATGACGATGCAGCTCCTTTAACAATATCGACTTTAGCTTACATCTGTTTTTGTTTCATCTCATTTATTTGATCAACTATGGTATTTGGTAATTCTACCTCAACGTCTTTATCTGTGTTCTTTGAATTCTCCTCTTGTTTTAAGTGATGACTTTGTGACATTGTTATCACTCAGTCAGGAAACATCCTAGTATATTTGTTTCATTACCTCAGTTGTCTGATTTTGCACTGCATATTCAACGGCAAGAATTACCAAATACCATAGTTGATCAAATAAATGAGATGAAACAAAAACAGATGTAAGCTAAAGTCGATATTGTTAAAGGAGCTGCATCGTCATACTACTTAACGAACACTTATTCTCTCGATATGACCTCCACGTACTTGCACTTTTCGGCAATAGTCCTTCCATTGCAAAGGGGCCGTGAACATGTAGGTTTCGATGTATCTAATTTGGATGGTTTTTATGACCAGTTTAATTAAAGCCAACAGATACTGTCTCAGGCAAATGCTTTCAAGTTAAAAAAAAACTTGCACAATGAAAGGGGAGTGGTCAGTTCCGAAAGCAGATCTTGGAGTTTGGTTTGTTTTGGATTCAGAAAGCAAACAGTATTTTTTTCAGCTTGCTTGTCAAACAAACAGCTCCATGCTGATATTTTCTCTCAATCACTTATCTCTCCTGTAAAAACCTGTGTTGAATTTTACCGCTATTTGGCCAAGGGGGTATTTATGGGAATGTTGCAAGTATTTGGAATAGCATCGTTATGTCGCAATAGAGTCAATGAAGCTTTTACAAAGTGCTATGATTCCAAATTTGGCTTTTTTTGTGCATGTCTAAATAAATACGGTTTGGTGTAAAAGTGAGTGGTTGAGCCAGTTGCATCACACCTGGAATATCCACTGCACACCTGATTAAAACAACTAGAAATGTTTGAGTCTGGCTTCCTTCAGGAAATGTTTTGAGAGGCTTTTTCTCGTCATGACAGAAAAGAAAGGGTAGAGTGTCCAGTGGAACGTGGAGAACTGTTGGTGGGAAAATCTTTCCATACCAGAAATACAACTTGTTCTTGCGAATAATATAGCTGGGTAACCGGGAGAAGTGACGTCTGCTGCCGTTGAATATGCAGTGCAAAATCAGACAACTGAGGTAATGAAACAAATATACTAGGATGTTTCCTGACTGAGTGATAACAATGTCACAAAGTCATCACTTCAAACAAGAGGAGAATTCAAAGAACACAGATAAAGACGTTGAGGTAGAATTACCAAATACCATAGTTGATCAAATAAATGAGATGAAACAAAAACAGATGCAAGCTAAAGTCGATATTACCAGCTCAGATAAATTAACAGTTACTACAAAAAAGACAAAAAACTGAAACAATTATATCAACAAGAGTACAAGGAAGATGCATGTGAGTGTATGCCTGAATGTTAATGCCTTAAAAATTAAAGCTTGATGAGCAAATAGAAAACATAACATACTGAGGCATTTGAGAAATGGTAGGTATTAATGAAGTTGGATTAACAGTTGCTTATGGAACGGAGGTGTTGTGGGAGGTTAGTTTAGATGCAATAAAATCTCAAGCTAAAGTACAAACACATTTCTACTGGTCTGGACATCATTAGGATTTGGGTGAAATTTGGCAGACATGTCATATATGTAAGGTAATTGGAAAACTAATAAAAGTAGCACCTTCAAAAATCATTCATGTATTACAGGAACGTTTTACAAAGCTTTACATTAATGGCACAGAACCACTACCTAAAACAAAAGTGAGAATCATTATTTGTAAACAATAATGGATGTGCTCATAGATTTCCAGAGGCCATTCCATACGCAAGGTCACAGCTAATATGATTGTAGAAGAGTTGTCAATATATTTTTCGAGATATGGACTACACACAGGGACACAATGAGATCACGTGTCAGATTTTGCATCAACATTATTCAAGAAAGTTACAGAACATAGAACATAGAACATAGAAGAGTACAGCGCAGTACAGGCCCTTTGGCCCTCGATGTTGCGCCGATCCAAGCCCACTTAACCTACACTAGCCCACTATCCTCCATATGCCCATAAAGAGGGAGAGTCCACCACTGCTACTGGCAGGGCATTCCATGAACTCACGACTCGCTGAGTAAAGAACCTACCCCTAACATCTGTCCTATACCTACCCCCCCCCCCCTTAATTTAAAGCTATGCCCCCTCGTAATAGCTGACTCCATACGTGGAAAAAGGTTCTCATGGTCAACCCTATCTAAATCCCTAATCATCTTGTACACCTCTATCAAGTCACCCATAAACCTTCTTTTCTCCAATGAAAACAACCCCAAGTGCCTCAGCCTTTCCTCATACGATCTTCCTACCATACCAGGCAACATCCTGGTAAACCTCCTCTGCACCCGTTCCAGTGCTTCCACATCCTTCCTATAGTATGGCGACCAAAACTGCACACAATACTCCAGAGTCTTATACAACTGCAACATGATCTCAGGACTCCGGAACTAAATTCCTCTACCAATAAAAGCCAGTACGCCATATGCCTTCTTCACCGCACTATTTACCTGGGTGGCAACTTTCAAAGATCTGTGTACATGGACACCAAGATCCCTCTGCTCATCCACACTACTAAGTATCCGACCATTAGCCCAGTACCCCATCTTTTTGTTACTCTTACCAAAGTGAATCACCTCACAATTAGCTACATTGAACTCCATTTGCCACCTTTCTGCCCAGTTCTGCAGCTTATCTATATCCTTCTGTAACCTGCCACATCCGTCCTCACTGTCAACAACTCCTCCGACTTTCGTATCATCCACAAACTTGCTCACCCAACCTTCTAGCCCCTTCTCCACGTCATTTATAAAAATGACAAACAGCAATGGTTCCAAAAGAGATCCTTGCGGAACACCGCTCGTAACGGCACTCCAAGATGAACCTTTGCCATCAACTACTACCCTTTGTCTTCTTCCAGCCAGCTAATGCCTAATCCAAACCTCCAACTCACCCTCTATGCCATACCACCGTATTTTTTGAAGTAGCCTACCATGGGAACCTTATCAAACGCCTTACTAAATTACATATACACCACATCTACCGCTTGACCCTCGTCCACCTCCTTAGTCACCTTCTCAAGGAATTCAATAAGGTTTGTGAGGCACGACCTGCCCTTCACAAAACCATGCTGACTATCCTTGATCACATTATTCCTATCCAGATGTTCATAAATCCTCTCCCTTACAATTCTCTCTAAGACTTTGCCCACAACAGAAGTGAGACTCACCGGCCAATAGTTACTAGGGTTATCCTTACTCCCCTTCTTGAACCAGGGAACCACATTTGCTAGCCTCTAGTCTTCAGGCACTACTCCTGTAGACAACGAGGATATAAAAATCAAGTCCAATGGCTCAGTAATCTCCTCCCTTGCTTCCCAGAGAAACCTAGGATAAATGCCATCAGGCCCAGGGGACTTACATATTTTCACCCTTTCCAGAATTTCCAACACCTCTTCCCTACATACCTCAAAGCCATTCATTCTACTTAATTGTGACACAGTATTCACATCGGCAACAATGTCCTGTTCCTGAGTGAATACTGACGAAAAGTATTCATTCAGTGTCTCCCCAATCTCTTCAGCCTCCACACGCAACTTCCCACTACTATCCTTGACTGGACCTATTCCTACCCTAGTCATTGTTTTATTTCTGGCATACCTATAGAAAGCCTTAGGGTTTTCCCTAATCCTACCAATTAAGGACCTTTCATGTCCCCTCCTTGCTGCTCTTAGCTCTCTCTTCAGGTCCTTCCTGGCTACCTTATAACTCTCAATCGCCCCAATTGAACCTTCACGCCTCATCTTTACATCGGCCACTCTCTTCAATTTAACAAGGGATTCCAATTCCTTATTAAATCACGGCTCCCTCACACGACCCTCTCCTCCCTGCCTGACAGGTACATACTTATCAAGGATACTCAATAGTTGCTCCTTGAACAAGCTCCACATATCAATTACGCCCATGCCTTGAAGCCTACTTTTCCAAGCCACGCACCCTAAGTCATGCCTCACCGCATCATAATTTCCCTGCCCCCAGATATAACTCTTGCCCTGCAGTGCACACTTATCCCTCTCCATCACTGGAGTAAAAGTCACCGAATTGTGGTCACTGTCCCCAAAGTGCTCACCTACCTCTAATTCTAACACCTGGCCTGGTTCGTTACCCAGAACCAAATCCAGTATGGCCTCACCTCTTGTTATGGGCAGTTTAGGAATAAAACAATTGTAATCTACTGCCGACCATCCCGCATCAGGGGGGAGGCTAAAAAGAAGACCTCAGACGTTCAAGGACATGTTAATGTTTCTCATTATGGCTGGCCAGATATTTGGGATGAAGGGATTCAGTTTGTACGTTTTTTGCCATTGGCATGCACCAAATGAATCAAACGAATTTACTGAATTTGAATTACTGATTGGGCCTGACGTGATAGGAGCATGAAATAAATTATGGAGAAATTGATGAGTCAGAATTCAGAGACATATATTTGGATTATGAGTCAAATTTTAGAGAAAGGTCAAATAATGCGCGGGAGTTGACGAACAGCATTTCGAAACGTTACAGTTTGTGATGAAAAAAGGAATTTGCAAAAGATCAAAAGTCACAGTTTTGCTATCAGAAATCATGATTTCTTACTTCCAGTGTCCGTCAACCTTTAAACGTAAGGTTTTGTGAACATTATTAAGTACAACGACGAGTAAGAGGTGTGAACTATTTGATAAGGCCTGCACACAGACTGAAATCTCTCGGAATGTGCGACGGCAATATGCTCAAAACACATTTTAAGAGTGAAGGAGAACAAAAGCAGAATGTGTTACTGGCCGCAACATAGACTGAAGAACCAAGTTCAGAGTATTCTCAATTGGTCATACTTCAAATTGAATTCGTCAATGAGGAATTCGTCAAAAAATGGGATAAGTTATTAAGTTACCTCCGTGAGGATTCTCAAATGACTCTCAAAAGATTTGTTGATATCACATGAGGGATATGTGGAAATTCATTGGGAAGTGCTAATGTAATTCTGCATCGTGTCGATATAGAACATGCTGCTCCGATTAAGCAACATCCTTCTGGACTTAACATTTGTAACGTTAGCTCAGGTTCAGAAGAGATTAAACGCACGCTCAAAGACAACATAATCGAAGTGAGTCTCAGTGACTAGAGTTCACCCATAGTAATGGTGCTAACACCAGACGGTACCCCACAGTTATCCGTTGACAATCACACAGTCAGCACAGTTACGAATTCTGATTCATATCCGACTCCACGTTTGTATGACTGTATTGTGAAGATGGGAAAAGCGATGTTTGTCGCTCGGTTAGACTTGCTCAGACGATTCTGGCAGAAACATTTATTTGAAAGAGTGAAGACTGTTTCAGCTTTCGTGACAATGAATGGACTATATCAATTTAAACTCATGCCACTTGGTGTGAAAAATGCCCCGGCCACATTTGATAGGTTAGCTAATCAAGTCTTTCCTGGATTACACAATTGTGTAGTGTACATTGATGACCCGGTGGCGTTTAATCACACAAGGAAGAAAAATGTCAAGTAATTATCGAAATAGATTGAACGACTGCAGAAGGCAAGATTGGTGATAAACCTGAGGTAAGTGTGAAACAGTTCAAGACACGTTCCTGGGCCATATTATCAGACATGGATATGTGGCCCTATTGAATGTGAAAACTAATATCATTGGGATATTTTCCATACGTCCACGACAAGAGCAGTATTATGATTCTTGTGATTAAGTGGGTTTTGTTGGAAATTCATGCCGAAGTTTAATAGGATGGCTTCTCCGCTCACTGAAGAACTGAAGAAATGTGTGAAGATTCACTGGACAGCAAACTGCAAGACAGCCGAAAAGCTGTGTTAGCCACTGACGCTAGACTCACCACATTTAATTACGCAAAATTATTCAAGGTAGTTATGAATGTGAGTGAGGTGGCTTCCAGTGTTACTACTCTTACAAGAAGACAAAGAGAAGGCAGAAAGAGCTGTTGGACATTTCTCAAGGAAATTGGATATTCATTTATGAATGTCATAAATGTCTCCTCGACACTGAGGAGACAGGACGCCAAGTTGTGAAACGTTTTAAATACTATCTCGATCACACACGCGCCCAACAACCACACTGCACTGTGGCCGACCACTTCAACTCCCCCTCCCAATCGGCAGAGGACATGCAAGTCCTGCACCTCGTCCACCACCAAATCCAAGCCACCAGAGGCTGAAGTTAGGAGCCCCTCATCTTACACTTGGACCCTACAACCACAAAACATCAATGTCGATTTCACCAGTATCCTCATCTACCCCCATCTTACCTTAGATGCAACCTTCCAACTCAACAACGCTCTCGTGAAGTGTCCGACCTATCATTCTTCATTCCCACAAATCCACTCCACCTTCCACACTAACCTGTCAACATCAGCATCACCTTCATCTACCAATCGCCTTCCAAATACCTTCTCCCCCGTCCCAACACCCTTCTCTTGATCTCTCAGCCTGAAACCCTTCTCCATTACTGATAAACCATTTATGCCGAAAACGTCGTGTCTCCATATCCTCCAATGCTGCTCGACCTGCTTTGCTTTGCAAGCGCCACACATCCTCACAGTAATGGGTCTGAGATGATCATATGTACTGATCATAATACATGAAAAGTTTTGGAGAAATGTAAGCGCAAAAATCCAATATATTTCAAAGGAGCTTATTATTGCAGCTGTTCAGTTTGAAAATTATACTTGTGACAGGACGAATAAGAGTAATTATCGACCCAGTGGCAAGAGTAAACGCACTGAAATGGAATGTAGTAATGAACGTTTGCATGGTTACAGTCAATGTAATGTGTATGTATTTTTGTGTGCTAACAGCCTAAGACTATGCGGTTTAAAATGAAGCTGTCTTTACATATTAAAGTTCGTTATTCTTTAATGCAGAAGGTGTGGTGATGCTGTCACTGTTGAAAGATTGCTTTGTTCTTTGACATTTTCTTTTAAAAAGCAGTTGTAAAGGCAGTGGTGCAAGGACCCGAGGAAGCGCCCGGATTAACGACAACAAGGGAGTGGCCATTTCTCCTAGGTTAAGTTTCTTTTTCCATTATGGTTTATCTGTGGCTGCCACAAAATGCTGGATTACAGGAATTCTACAAGCTTCAGCAAATTATTCCTGCTTGACTTCCTCTGAAATCTCTGTGTATGATTTTCATTTCTTTTGCCTGTAAGAATCTGCGTTTAAATTAAACTTCTTGACAAGGAGTGTGATTATTGGATGTAACTGGATTGGAGCAGTTACTGAGTGAATGTGTTGTGTCCGGTCAGTTACGTTTTCAAAATTTAACTTACTGTAAATTCCATTCTCTTTTGCTTGTGTTTCATCCGTACTGTTGAATGGAAGTCTGATTTGGCATCACACCTGGAATATCTACTTCACATCTGCAACTCAATTAAGGAAACGCTAGTGTCTGAGCTCCCTTCTTAAAAAAAATTGTCAGGAGGTCTAGCCTGGCCCATAACAGATGCCTCTTCCCTACATACATTTCGTTCAGTGAAAAAGGATTTGAAGTACTATGATGGTGTAAGTGTTAATCCACTGCGTTTTATTTAGTGCATATTAACTGCATTATACCGATATTGGGATCAGATACTGCTGATACTTCAAGGAACAGAATAATTCCAGTCAGTAATCATTTGACACACATTATAACCATGTATAGCTTCGCATTTTTGCTGATGAATTCAGTTACTGAAATAGCATGAACAATCAAAGCGATTTTTTGCCAGCAGTATCAGCGACTTAAACTGTCCTGCTACAAAAGTAATTGGCTTATATATTGGCGCTACAGAGTCCAACTTCTCTTCTCTGATCTCCAGCAGTCTAAGTTTTCACCGTTTATCACCTTGAAAATTAATTGTTGCTGAAGCTCCTCTGTGACATCTGGTTTGACTGTTTTTCCTTGTGATCCCAAGACCAATCAAAGCCTCTCAACATTGCGGAATCACCACTATCTCAACACGTCTTTGGTCATCCTTTGGCAACTGTGGCACAACCTTCTGGTGTCACAACCTAATGTATCATACAAATCATTATTAATTTTGTCAGTGCCTGGGAGAGTTTGCATGGTGCTACCGACACCATGAAAATATTTCAAGAAAGTAGCCTCCATATTATCATTTTTTCTTATTTAAATGAAAATGCCATGTTCTGTGTTCAAATGCAACTCAATTGGCCAAACTAGTCAACCTTAACAAAGCAAAATTTCTTTATACACTATAGATAAAGTAAAACAAAATAAAGACGAATTTAGATTAACTCAATTCTATTGAAAAACGTAATAGAATGATAGATACATTAACTTTTACTTATTAACATGCCAGTATAATCCCATCCCGTTAACACGCTACTTGACAAGAAGACGAATTCAGAAAAATAGATTTGCAAACCAGCAGTGGACAAAACCACAGATTCTACCTGTAACTGAGCGAGGGAAAAAAATATATATTTTGCTTCTTCAAACCTCCAACCACTTCTGTCGTGTTGCGACTTCAAAAATAATTCTTCAAACTAAACTTAAAAGTTAAAAAGGAAGCTGGAAATTCTGGTCTCTGAAAGCTGGCCACAATCATCCTGGCTGCTTGTATTGTTCCAAATTTAAAGAAACACACACAAGGCGTCCCAAGGTGTATGCATTATTCTTTTGTAGTCAGCTCGCCCTGTCTGGCTTAAAACTCTATTAAAAACAAAACAATATAACCAGTTAAAACCACAAGAGTGGCAGAATGATTGGTAAAATGTTCCTCTCTCAGGAAGATCTCAGCGTCAGACAAAGTTGTATGGTCAAATTGACAGACAAACCTAAGTGTCTACCAGAAGAGCACAGGCTTATCTCTGTGTTTTGAATGGTAGATCGTTCCTTATAATAAGGAAAAATGTTTGTCAGTTCTCTCTTGTCATGTAAAACTGATCTTGAAGAGGTTGGCAGCGAAATGACCAAACCAATAACAGTAATACAACAGTTTACAGCGTGATGGATGTTTCATCCCCAGCAGGATATAACCTATATTTTTTGTTAGATTCAGGAGTCACTGTTCATTACGCTTATGCAACACATTTGCACTGGTATCCATATTTCCTTGATGAACTGTTATTTCTCCTTCGTACGTGATATTCTCAATTAGATTTTGATTTCTCTATTTTCTTTCTTTCGATGACCTTAACATTTTCTTAATTGCAACGTCTAACTTATAGCGCCAACGCCATTGGCTTGTCATACATTTCCTTGACAATTTTATTTCAAAAACACCAATGATATTTTATTGTGAACAGATAGTTTCCAACTCTGAATGTTTTAATAAAGCTATAAATCGGGTTTAATAGTCACAGTGTCCAACAGGACGGATCCATGTCCTTTGACCCAAACTCCTCCATGTTGACAGTTTGTCCATGAAAGTTTACACTATTTCCCTGAATTTGGCCTGTAGCTTTTCTTAAAAAAAGTCTAACCATATCTGTGTCTAAAAACCTTTTAAATGTTGTTAATTTCCCCACCTCAACAACTTCCAATCATTCCATATACATGCCACCATCTGTGTAAAGAGGTTGAACCTCAGGTTCCCTTGCATTCTTAAACTTCGGACTCAAATTGATGTCCCCTCGTCCTTGATTCCACAATCCCGGGTAAAGGACTAAGAGTGTTCACACGATCGACTCCTCTCATGATCTTCTGCATTCCTCTAAGATCCTACTCTACCCACCACCCTTCAAGCTCCTATGCTCTGCAGAATACATCCTAGCTTGTGTGCAACCTTTCCCAACAACTCAGACCCTTGAGTCCTGGTATTCTCCTTGTAATGTTATTTTGCACCGTTTCCAGTTCAACACATCCTTCATAGAGCAAGTTGGGGAGAGATAGCCCAATAGTATTATCTCTGGGCGATTATTGCAGGAACACAGGATGAATTATTGTGAGGAGAGCTCGAAGCCCACCACGGCAGATGGTAGCATTTGAATTCAATTAAAAAAAACCCTGGAATACAGAGCCGGCTGATGATAATGAAACCAATGTCACTTGGCGGAAAACTGCATCTGGCTTATTAATGTCCTGTCGGGAAGGAAATCGGATCTCTTGGTCTGGCCTAAATGCGACTCCAGAGTCATAGTTATGTGTTTGACTCTCAGCTGCCCTCTGAAATGGTCGAGCAAGCCACTGGGTTGTATCAATGTCTAGAAAGCCACAAAAATGAAATAAAACTGGATGGTCGACCTGGCATCGATCTTGGAACTATAAAAGACAACGGCAGAAACACATATACTCCTGTCGACAATGCAAACACCACTTACTCACATCTGGGGTCTCGTGCCGAAATTGGAAGAACTGTCTCACGGACTAGTCGAGCAACAGCTTGACATAGTCATCCTTACGGAATAATAACTTAGAGATAACACCCCCAGACCACAACCATTACCATCCTTCGATATGTCCTGGCTTATGGCAGGACAGACCCAGAAGGGGTGGCGGCGTAGTGACATTAAGTCTGTAGGGAATTGCCCTGGGAGTCCGTGACGTCGACTGTGAAGCCCAGGAAGTCTCATCGCCTCAGGTTAATCATGTGCAAGGCAACCTCTTACTGAGTAATACGTCTTCCTCCTTCGGCTGATGAATCAGTACTCCCCCATGTGGAACAACATTTGGAGAAAGCACTTGGTGTGGCAAATGTGTAAAATGCAATCTTGGGTGGGGGAATTTCAATGTCCCCTACTAAGAGTAGCTTTGCAGCAGCATTATCCTTTGATCTGTTCGGTTCCTTAATGATATAACTGCGAGACTGTGTCTGCGGCAGGAAGTGAAGGAACCAACACGACGGAATAATGTAATTGATCTCATCCTTACTGATCTGTCGGCTGCAGAAGCATCTGGTCCATGACGGTATCGGTCAAAGCCGTGCCATTGTGGAGACGAGGTCACGCCTTCACATTAAGAATAACCTCCATCGCGTTGTGGGGCACGATCAATGGACTAAAAAAGGACAGACATTGAAACAATCTAGCAGCTCAAGACTCAGTATGAGGCGCTGTGGGCCTTCAACAGCAGCAGCACTGCACTCCGGCACAATCTGAAATCTCATGGCCTGCCATATCCCCTACTCAAACATTGCCATGAAGTCAGGTTCAATAGAGTGTGCAGGAGGGCATGTCAGGAGACAATCAGGCAAATCCTAAAAATGAGGTGTCAATCTCATGAAGCTACCAAACAGACAAATGGCGTAAGCTGCAAGTGTAGACAGATCTAAGCCATCCCATAACCAAGTGATCAGATCTAAATTCTGCAGTACTTCTACATCCTGTTATGAATGGTGATCGAAGATTAGTCAGCTCACTGCAGGATGAGGCTCCATAAACGTTACAATCATCAATGATAGATGGGTCCAGCACATCAGTGCAAAAGGCAAGGCTGATGCATTCGCAAAAATCTTCCTTTCATGCTCAGTGTCTTCCGTTTCCTCACTAACGCTCTCTTCTTACAGATAACCTCTTCATAATTATCATTAGGTTATGAGAAAATACGGTCCTTCCAGAGGAACACAAATTATGGTTTAAAGGGCCGGATTATAGGCTGTGTGAAGGAACAGAGTAATCCTGAGGTACGAATCCATAGATCCCTCAAAGTTACCACACAGGTTTGATAGATTTCTTAAGAAGACGTACAGTGTGGTGGCTTTGATTAGCAGATGGATGAGTGTAAGAGACATGAGGTTTGTGGCAGCTCTATCGAGCCTTAGTAACACCACACTTGCAATGTTGCGTTCATTTCTGATCGTCTCATTACAGGAGTTTTACCAAGTTGCTACTTAGATGGGACAGCATTTCTTATGAAGAAAGTTTGAGAGAGCCAGGGATTCTGTTAATTAAGAGAATAAAAATGAGGTGTGACTTAATAGAGGTGGACAAAATGTTGAGAGGTATACAGAAAGTGGATAGCCAGAGACTTTTTCCCATATATCTGTCAGGAAGGGGCATAATTTTAAGGTATTTGGAGGGATGTTTAGGGGAGACTCAGAGATAGGTTCTTCACACAGAGATTGTTGGATGCGTGGAATGCATTGCCGACAGTGGTAGTCGCGTGAGATACATTAGAGAATGTTAAACGAATTTTGACTAGGCACATGGCAGATATAGGGTGTAGGTTTGCTCGCTGAGCTGTCGGTTTGATATCCAGACGTTTCATTACCTGGCGAGGTAACATCATCAGTGCGAACTCCAAGTGAAGCGAAGCTGTTGTCTCCTGCTTTCTATTTATATCTTTCTCCTGGACGTGGTTTCTGGGGTTTGTGGTGATGTCATTTCCTGTTCGTTTTATGAGGGGTTGATAGATGGCATCTAGATCTATGTGCTTGTTTATGGCGTTGTGGTTGGAGTGCCAAGCCTCTAGGAGTTCTGTGGCATGTCTTTGCTTAGCCTGTCCCAGGGTAGATGTGTTGTCCCAGTCGAAATGGTGTTTTTTTTTTCATCCGTGTGTAGGGCTATGAGGGGTGGGGGGGTGGAGTTCTTGACTTTTTGTGGCTAGCTGGTGTTCATGTATCCTGTTGGCTAACTTTCTTCCTGTTTGTCCTATGTAGTGTTTGTGGCAGTCCTTGCATGGAATTTTATAAATGACGTTGGTTTTGTCCATGGGTTGTACTGGGTCTTTTAAGTTTGTTAGTTTTTGTTTGAGAATGTTGGTGGATTTGTGTGCTACTAGGATTCCGAGAGGTCTCAGTAGTTAGTTAAATTAACTCAGTTTGAATTTAGAGTAGGATAAAATTCTATCATAACATTGAGGGCCGCAGGGCCTGTACTGTGCTATATTGTTCTTTGATCTACGCTCTTTCAACGAAATGTCCCGTGGTAGGCTGGTCCAGATCAAGTCACATGCAATCGTCTGTGAGTTTACAAGTTGGATGCAATATTGGAGTTGTCATTGAAGACAGAATGCAATTGTTGAAGTTTCATTTCTTTGAATAGAAAGTTATGACGATTTGTTTTCCAGCAAGGATCTGGGCGAGGACATATTTTGTCTGTTGTGTGTGTGTGTGTTGTTATGTGTATTTGTGTATGTATATGTACATGTGTGCAAGTGTGCCCCGTATATGCATATAATATGCATACACATATGTGTAAATGGTTTGACTGAAAGTGTAGGTGGTCTGATAAGTACGTTTGCTGACATCATGAGAATGGATGAAGTTATAATAGTGACGAAGGTTGTGAAATGATGCAGTATGATATAGATCAATTGAAAATTTGAGAGGAGAAATGACAGATGTATTTAACTCCAGACAAATGTGAAGTGACGCATCTTCGAAGTCAAGCGGCAGAGAACCAAATGGAACGACCCTTATTATTATTGATATGCAGAGGGATCTTGTGGTGGAAGGTCCTGCAAGTGCAACACAAAACGACTAAGTTGGTAAATAAAGGATATGACATGCTTGCGCTCATTTGTCCGTGTTTTGAGTATAAAAGTTGGCGAATTGCATTTCGGCTATGAAAATCTTATTTGTGCCGTACGAGAACATTGTGAGCAACGACAAAAGCGACAATGACGTGAACAATCAGTTTCTCCAAGGCCCCACCCATAGTCGATCGGGGACCTGATTCCATGGAATGGACCCGACGCCCTAACAATGATATGGAGACCCAACGTTGAGGCCTGACCACACCGACAACAAGACTCCAAGAGAGACCAAAGCCAAAACCAATGCCGGGGATCACATCAGGTACACGCATTTCCCTTCTGGAACAGCAAACCATCCACTCCGACTCACAGGCTTAACAAGAACCAGCCATTTATCCATGAAAAGTTGGAGAAGCGCTGTCCAACAGGTGAGACTGAAGATCCCCTCCCCCGCTGGAACGACATAAATCAAGACTCGTCTCGCCAAGAGAAATAGCTCACTCCTCCTTCACCTCAACTTGGTTTACAACCTAAGGTTTTCTCAAAGCACCAGATTCACTGCATGGTGTGCGTGGACACGGCAAAGGTCGCTCTGATCCACAGGTCTTGGTACTTAAACATGACGAACTTTACTCGTGACTGTTCCCTGGACCGAGACTGTTTAATAGTGAAGTGCAATCTGCACTACATGCTAACTCTGGTGGCTAACTCTCTGACCTAGCTGTAGTTTACATCCCAACGCATACATATCTGAAGAGCGCACGTGCTGAAGTATATACTGCTACAAACAGCCTCGAGGGGTAATACACTCTTGTTGAAGACAGCCAGTTAGTTTAAAAAGCCCAACATAATGAGTGTTATACCAAACTACCAAAAACAGGTTTTCTGTCGCCGAGAGGACGTTTTTATTGAGAACTTCGGTGATCTCCGGTACTTCTACACACACACGTCTACATTCGTCCTTGAGTCTTCCTTTTAACGTAGAACATACAATACACAACATTACGTTGCCGTACAAGTCCTTCAGACCTCGATGTTGCGCCGACCTGAGAAACCGATCTGAAGCCCATTTAACCTACACTATTCCATATGTCTATCCATTAACCATATGAATACCCTTCACGTTGTCGAGTCTACTACTCTTGCTGACAGGCTGTTCCACGCCCCTACTTCCCTCAAAGTGTTGAAAATGCTCTCGCTCCGTCCGATATCTACCACTCCTCACTTAAATATTTTGTCCCCTCGTGCTCACCATCAATATTCTAGGAGAATTAAGCTCACTGTCCACCCTACCTGAGCCTCCGAGTTTCTTATATGCCTCAAATAATCCACCTCTCAATCTTCTTCTCTCTGACAGAAACTGCCTGAAGTCTTTTCGCCTTTCCTCGTAAGAACTGCCCGCCATACCAGGTAACATCCCAGTAAATCCCCTCTGAACCCTTTCCAAAGTTTCATATCCTTCATGTAATGTGGAGGCTAGAATTGTCCGCAATATTACAAACGTGGCCACAACAGAGTTTTGTACAGGTGTAGCATGACCTAATGGTTCCGAAATTCGATCTCTCCACTCATAAAAGCAACACATCGTATGTCGTCTTACCAACCAGATCAATCTGGGTGGTAACTTCCAGGGTTCTACGTTAATGAACACTGAGAGCTCTCTGTTCATCTACACTACCAAAAATCTTACTTTTAGCACAGTACTCCTTATTCCTGTTGCTCCTTCTAAAGGGAATCACCTCATAATTTTACGCATGACGTTACATTTCATACCTCTCAGCCCAATTCTGTAGTTTCTCCGTGTCCATATTTGAACTGCAACATCCTCCAACACTATCCACAACTCTACCGACCTTAGTATCATCCGCAAATTTACTAATCCATCCTTCTTCTCCTTCAACAAGGTCATTTAAAAAATGGCAAACAGCGGTGACCCAAAACAGAACCTTGCGGTACACCACGTGGAACTGAACTCGAGGATGAGCATTTCCCATCAACCATCTCATTCTGTCTGCTTTCAGCTCGCCAATTTCTGGTGCAAACCGCTAAATCACCCTCAATCCCATGCTTCCGCATTTTGTGCAATAGCCTACTGTGGCGAACCTCATCAAAGGTCTTACCAAATCCATATACACCACATCAACAGCTTTACACTCATCCATCTCTTTTTTCGCCTCTCAAAGAACTCAATAAGGTTTGTAAGTCACGACATACCCTTAAAAAAACCGTATTAACTATCCGTAATCAAGTTATTCATTTCTTGATAATTATAAATCTTATCTCTTATTACCTTTTTCCAACACTTACAACTGAAGTAAGGCTCAATGGTCTATAATTACTGATGTTGCCTCCGCTCTCGTTTCTGAACAAGGGGACAACACTTGCTATCCTAGAGTCTCCTGGCACCATTCCTGTAGAAAATGACGAAATAAAAATCAAACACTAATCTTCTCACTGGCTTCCCAGAGAATCGTAGGATAAAACCCATCCGGACCAGGGGGGTTATCTATTTTCACATGCTCCAGAATCGCTATCACCGTCGTCATTGTGAAGCTCAACCCATCTATTCTCGTATCCTGTAAATCAGTAGTCTCCTCGACAATATTTTTTTTCCAGTGTGGATTCCTTCAATTCATTTAGTGGCTCCCGTGTCTCCTCTGACTCCACTCACAACTTCCCACTGCTATCCTTGATTGGCCCTCATCTTACTATTGTCATTCCTTTATGCCTGGTATGCCAATAGAACTCCATTGGGTTGTCCTTGATCTTATCTACCAATGAGTTCTCATGTCCCGTTTGTCTCTTGTTAGCTCCGTCTTTAGGTCTTTCCTGGCTAAATTACAACTTCCAATCGCCAGAACTGAGCCTTTACATCTCATCCCAACATAGTTAAAAATCACACAACACCAGGTTATAGTCCAACAGGTTGTACACCCCAGTCCAACATCGGCATCTCCAAATCATCCTAACACAAGCCTTCTTCTTACTCTTGAAAAGAACTTCAACTTCTTCAGTAAATCACAGCTTCCTCGCTCGACTACGCCCTTCCTACCTGACAGGCACATACTTGTGAAGGACACCTGGAGTCTGTTCGTTGAATAAGCTCCAAATTTCAAATTTACCCATTCCTGCAGTTTCCTTCTCCATACTATGCATCCTAAATCTTGCCTGATTGCATCATATTTGCTTTTTCCCCAGCTAAACATGTGACTTGTGGTATGTACCAATCCCTTTCCATCGCTAAACTAAACATAACAGAATTGTAGTCACTGTCACCAAGATGCTCAGCTGCCTCCAAATCTAATACCTGTCCATCTTCATTACCCAGCATCAAATCAAATGCGGTCTCGCTCCTTCTTGGCCTGAATACATACTGTGTCAGGAAGCCCTTCTGCATACATTACAACAAGTGACCCATCTAAAGTAAATGGAGTATAATATTGCTAGTCAGTATTTCGACAGCTGAAGTTCAACATAACAACTGTCATGTCACTCTCGCTCAAGTCGAGAAACATCTTTGCTATTCTTTCGTCTGTACCTCGGAACTATTCTTTCTCAACATTTTATTAACACTTGAATTTACTTAAAATGCCGGCTTAGATTCACCTTAATTTTCACAGCCAAGGCTATCAGGTGTCCCTTTTAGTCCTACTGATTTCCTTCTTCAGTAAACTCCATTATTCCCTGTATAAATCCATGGATGTTTTTTTATCCCAGCTGCCATTACCTAAGCTGTGCCACCTTCTGTATTTCTGGTCATAAACCTCAATAACATTTGCCATTCAGGTTTCCCTATTCCTGCAACTTTGCCATTCACCCTCACATAAACATATCGAAGATCAGCTCTAAGTATCTCACTTTTAAATGCTTCCCACTTGCCAGAGAATCGTTTGCCCAGAAATAAATTCCTTTAATCAAATATTGCAAGCTCCTGCCTAATTCCAACAAAATTAGCCTTGATACAATTGAGAACTTGAACCTGTGAAACAATTTTGCCTCTCTTCATCGATATTTCAAAATTTATAAAACTGTAGTCACTGATCCGAAAGTGCTCCCCACACTGTCACTTCAATCACCTGTCGTGTCCCTTTCCCTCAAGAATAGATCTACGTTTGCCACTTCCTGAGTAGGATCCTCTACACACTGCTTGAGGAACACTGCTGAACGAATTACACCCAATCTCAACCCTTAACGCTCCGGCAGTCCTGAACGTACTAAACAAATTCCACCCCATCTGAGCCCTTAACGCTCGGTTGGTCCCATTCTCTGTGACGAAAATTAAAATCCCGTACTACGAAAACCAAGTTGCTCCTGCAAGTTTCCCTAAGCTCTCTGCATGTTTATTTTTCGAATTCCCGTTGACTATTTGGTGCCCACTCGTACAATCCCTATGAGGATTTAAAATTTGAATTTAGGTTATTATTAGAAGCAACAAGTAAACGTAGATTTTTTTACTAATCACAAAATGGCTTTTAAATTTAAAAGAATATAACAAAATGGCTGAGAATAGTGATTGAACTCTGTGAACCTGCACTGCTGATTTGCAGAATTAAGCTGAAATCAAAAGATAAGAGGACAATAGAGTTTTCACCAAATGAATACTGACACATTAATTGACCTTGAACAGCTATAATGGCATGATGATTGACGTAAATAAGAACCCTTTCCCAGGAAATATCATTGGTTTAATGTGCTGCAAATCATGTCACCTTATTATATGTGATTGGTCTTTCTTGCAATTAAGGCTGTACTATCTCTTATCAAATGCATATAAATGATGTGTAATTTTCGAATGTAATTGTGGAACTTCACCATGGAACACAGAAGCTTTAGTCTCTGTGTTGCTGGATAGAATTGCGTCAAGGTACCTTAATTCAATAAACGAATGACACGTGCTTTTGTACAGACCGCATTCCATTGATTCCTTTGACCGATCTCGAACCAAGAGGCCCCTCTTGAGGGGTCATAGACCTTCACCTATACCGTCAGCATAACATGCTTATTGCTTAGCTCCACCCACAAAGACTTACTGGATAAACCTTCAGTTATTTCATCTCCGATTACTGCTGTGATCGTCGCCTTAATCAAAAATGAAATGTCCATTTCACTACTACCACCACCTCGATAACACCTCAACCTACTGTACCTTTGCACAACAATCTGCTACTCATGCCCCTGCCTTTGCCATGTTTGTGTAACGGTGATGATATCCCAGTCCCACGTAACGATTCACGCCCAGAGTTAATCAGCCTTATCTAGCACTCATCTTTCATTAAAATAGATGAAATTTAATCGACCATTCCTTGCTCCCTTTCGCGTTGCAGCCTGATATGTATCTTAAATTTACTAACTCTGATTACTTTATCTCCTTTGGGCCTCGTACTTGTCTCCCTGCTGTTGAAGATTCCACCCCTCCCCTGGCCAATCTAGCTGAAACTGTCCCTTGCGGAATTAGGAAACCTGTCCGCCAAAATGCGTGACGATGCTATCACTCTAACAATGTCATATTGTCCTTGGTTCTTATTTTAGACAGTGGTCATGAAGGCAGAGGTGTCAAAGCCTCGAGGAAGAGCCTAGTTTAAAAAAAAACAAATGGCACGCTAGTAGCCAGTTCTCCCAGTTCAGAATTTTGTTTTCTAGGTTACGAGCAAATCTGGCCACCAAAATATTCGACGCCCTCCTTCTCTAGACAGTCCGTCGTCAAAAGCCCCAGCTTAGTCGAATAACCACATCAATTCACTGCTTCTTCAACTTAAGTAATGTAACCGAGATGCGTGTGTTATTTCTGTATATTTTACTTCAGAAACTTGTCGATCTCATGGAAGAAAGGCACAGCGTGCAAAACATAAAATCTATCTGATCAACAACTGCAATAATTCCTTTTTTTTTGCTTTAACTTTGATTACTTCATTATATCAAACGCTAATTACTTCCCTGGAGAATGACATGTGATATATAAAGTATAATTCTGAATAAATTGCAAAATCCTTTCAGAGCTTCTGTCCGAAATGCATGCACTATTGACAGATCTTGTGTTTGCCATCTATTACCCAGTTATTGCTGCCATCGGGGTTCCAGGTAAGACACTGTCTAGCGTTAGTAGTTCTTTCATTCAGTTCTTAGCTCCATCAGTTTTATTTTCAATTCAAAGGTAACGCTTCTCCATGTTGGATCTTTTCTTTATCATATTTGATGCTTTATTTTCCATTCATCGTTGCTACGTCTGAACATTAAACAATATGATGTTCTGTTTTGACAATGTTGTGCAACATTTTTGTTGCATTATTGGACAATCCACATAACACAAATGTAGCAATATGTCACACCAAACATAATTTCTCCCCGAAGTAGATCCGTTGTTCACGTCTGACAAAATAAATTGGTATTTCTAAAATTAAAATGTACTTATGCATCAGTTAACAATCGAAACTTTGTAAATAATATCCATTCCGCCATTTACTCTTCGCGTGCTGCAGTGTAAAGTGACAACGAGCACCCGAGCTACAAATCATCTCACAAACTTAGAACCACAACAATAAGCTCTTTTGTGGCCTTGGACATGATTCGATAAGTGTAGTTGTCCATAATCACCATTGTATAAATCCAGTTGTGTTGTGTTAAGATGCTGGTTATACATGATCAACAGAAGTGTGTTATGGTCAAAGAAATAACTATTTTGGTGTGGAAATATCATATGTGTGAATATGTATTCTGTTGAGTAATCTCGCTGAAGTTTTATTGTGCTCTGGTTGAATTGTCAAATTGTGATGATAGTATTTTTTAGGACTACAGTGCGATTGATCTTCACAGTGGGAAACAATGCCAACAATTGATTCAAAATCGATTGGCTTTCGCCAATGAATAATTCCAGCAAAATAAAATGAACGAATTTCCCAAAGTGAATTGTCTCAGTCACTGAGCTATTGACACAAGAAGTGTTGCTACAGTTGAAAATGACTGAACAGTTCAATGTTTCTCCCAATTCACAGGACACGGTTACACTTCAGTGTTAGCAGTTTCTGATGTGCCTAAGTAAATGACAATTGATTGTTTGATTTCCTCTGTCACTACCACAGGGCAAGTCTTTTCACATCATCACCATTCTCCTCATATTAGATGAAACATCAGAACTGGTGGAATCTCTAATGTGTAATTCATAATGTTTAATTACGAATATCCATTGCAGAAAATAGCTCACATTTAACACCAATGACCTACATCAGCAATGAGCAAGATCTGCACTTCGTTTTATGGTAGTAGTGGGGAGGTAACATGGAAAGATCGAGAGATTATTCTGCTAGTATGATCTCATCACCTGAGAGTTGCATTGGTGCAGATCGAAACGGATTATCCGATACTAATATTAGCTGAAGAGGTTGGAGTCGTGCACAGGCAAAGAAATGCTTGCAGTCTTTGCAACTTTTTTACAGAATGAATGTTATGAATAATAATTATTTATGCAGCATTCCCAAAGTCAAACGCTGTTGCCAAAAAATCGAAAGATCTCACCTCAGTTTAGCTCATAAAACAAGGTTGACGTTGAGCATTTTCTTTTGCACCTCCTTGGGTCCACCAAGAACATCTGTTTATCAACACGCACTACTTGATGTTCCTTTTTTATGCTTGTTCCCCTCAGTGCTTATTCAGGTGACTGAAGAGCAGACGTTTTGGCATCATATTTGGTCATTTGCAAAGTATAGCGGGTTCTTTATGAATATCGACAATCAACTTTAAATGAGTGAACACTTTGAGTTAATTCTAGAAATGTCACATTGCATCATAAGAGCGTTAAAATCTTTGCTGAATACATTTTTTTCTGCACAACTTTGATGTTTCAGCATTGATCTACAAACGTACTTTTTAGAAATTTTCTCTTGTTACTGCTGTGTTATTTTTTTCTGGTGGATTTAGTTTTCCTGTGTTGGAGTGGAGATTCAGTCGAGTTTTTTGTTCATTGCGTCTGTTAGGTTTCAATTGAATATTTTTCAATGTACTCGTACTGATACGTTATAAACTTAACCTTGATCACTGTGCTGCAATCTGGCAATACTTTTCCACTGGATAAAGCAAAGCTTTCAATATTCTTTGACAGTTACAAGCATTGAGTTCACGATGTATCATAGAAAATACAGCCGATTCAGTAACGATTTTACTCTTTCCTTCCATCCATATGTTCCTCCCCCTCTATTCCAGCTAATGTAGCAGTGGTAATGGTTCTGTATCGAAGAAGATGTGGTCTCTCCGAATGTGTTACTTATTATCTGCTATCCATGGCGGTGACAGATATCCTCGTCATGATCAATGCTGTAATATTAAACAGGATTGCTTCTGTCTACTTCCCATTCAGTTACTTGTCTGTAACGCCAGTGTGCGCTGTGCGAACTGTCTTAATTTTTATCGCAATTGATAGCTCTGTCTGGTTAACTGTTGCGTTCACCTTTGATCGTTTTGTGGCTATCTCCTGTCAGAAGTTAAAAACAAAATACTGTACAGTAAACGTGACAGCGCGGGTAACAGGAATCGTGTCTGTATTGGCCATTCTGAAAAATATCTTCAAATATTTTCAATTTGAACCACAGTACATAATTAATGGGGTACCGTGGTTCTGTGTCATAAAAGCAATATACTATACATCACCAGCCTGGACTGCATATGACTGGATACGATCCATTTTAAATCCTTTTCTCCCATTTATTCTCATTTTACTACTTAATGTATTGATGGTGAGGCACATTCTGATAGCCAATAGGGCACGTAGAAGATTCTGCACTCAGAAAAATGTACTGAATCAGATTGACCCAGAGATAGAGAAACGGAGGAAGTCCATTATTTTACTATTTGCCATCTCGGGCAATTTCATACTGTTAAATTTGCTTTACTTTGTGACGATCCTGAATGTCCAAATTGCGCATGCTACTTATTTGACAGGTTCCAATGTCAGTGATTCTACGTTTATTCTCCAAGAGACCGGATTTATGCTTCTGCTATTAAGTTCCTGTATGAACCCGTTTATTTATGCTGGGACACAAAGTAAATTCAGGCAGGAGTTAAAGACTGGTTTAAAATATCCGCTGAAAATATTGGGTGAAACATTTAAAATATAAACGTGGCAAAACGTAACAGAAATTGTAAATTACGTTCCAGAATATATATTTCTTGTGAATATCATAAAAAAGGCCCACTTGAAAGACACACTATGTTTTAAGTCCTTGCAGGACATGACATTTTATACGAGTGTGTAAAAACAAAAATACACATATTTACATCCGTACACACACACACACACACACACACACACACACACACACACACACACACACACACACACACACACACACACACACACACACACACACACACACACACACACACACACACACACACACACACACACACACACACACACACACTAATGGGTGACGAATTTTCCCCATAAAACCGTAACCTTCATTTGGTCACTCATCCGATTGCTGAATAACAATTTCCAATAAAGCTTAGTGTACAAAGATATGGAAATGAGAGCAAAAAGACAATGTTTTCTGCACATTGGCCATCCACCTTTAGACCTAGATATAAAGAAGCCAGCACATCAACCAAACTTGGACAGGTTTAACACTGTTTTTAAGAGACTGAGACATAACGTGTAGTTCGGACTGGAATTGTTAAAAAAGGAAATGATACAAGCCAGGGTACAGTGGAGTCCTCTCGCCAGCGACATGTTTAATATTTCTAAGCTGACAAGGGAAAAGTAAACACAAATACGCAAGAGAAGGTTTAAACTTTGTTCTAGTTTGTCAGCGGATATCACTTAAAATATATGTATAAACGTTTCTTTCAAATAAATTACTTCTCAACTGAGTGACTAAATGGTTTTCTATAAGAAAACTGCCTTTCAATTTCCAAGTATTGAGATATGTGAGTTTAAGAGATTCTGTACATTATCTTCCTTAGTTCAGGATGACCACAATCTGTCGCTTTTCCGTTCCAAATTCTCCACCTCCATTCAGTCCAGACGTTTTTGTGTAAAACTAAACAGGGTGATGCAATACCCACTCCAACAGGAATTCGTACGCCCGTTGTGTTTACCTGTGACGATTCTATCTCTTTAATAAGGTTATATTGTCCGTTTACTGGAAGCAAGATTGGAAGATCAAGGTTTCAATCTGGTTGCTGGGTGCCACTTGAGTAAACAGCTTGGGAGGCTTTATTTAAATGCAAAGTCCACAAGTGTGATGCTGGAAAAGCACAGCAGATCAGGCAGCATACGACGAGCAGGACAGATGACGTTTTGAGCATAAAGTTAAAAACCACACAACACCAGGTTATAATTCAACAGGTTTATTTGGAAACACCAGCAGTCGGAGCGCTGCTCCTTGTTTGAGGAGAAAGTGAGGTCTGCAGATGCTGGAGATCAGAGCTGAAAATGTGTTGCTGCAACAGCGCAGCAGGTCAGGCAGCATCCAGGGAACAGGAGAATCGACGTTTCGGGCATAAGCCCTTCTTCAGGAATGAGGAAAGTGTGTCCAGCAGGCTAAGATAAAAGGTAGGGAGGAGGGACTTGGGGGAGGGGCGTTGGAAATGCGATAGTTGGAAAGAGGTCAAGGTGAGGGTGATAGGTCAGACTGGGGTGTGGGCGAAGAGGTCAGGAAGAAGATTGCAAGTTAGGAAGGCGGTGCTGAGTTCGATGGATTTGACTGAGACAAGGTAGGGGGAGGGGAAATGAGGAAACTGGTGAAATCCGAGTTCATCCCTTGTAGTTGGAGGGTTCCTAGGTGGAAGATGAGGCGCTCTTTCTCCAACCGTCGTGTTGTTGTGGTCTGGCGATGGAGGAGTCCAAAGACCTGCATATCCTTGGTGGAGTGGGAGGGGGAGTTGAAGTGTTGAGCCACAGGGTGGTTGGGTTGGTTGGTCCGGGTGTCCCGGAGGTGTTCTCTGAAACAATCTGCAAGTAGGCGGCCTGTTTCCCCAATATAGAGGAGGCCACATCAGGTGCAGAGGATGCAATAGATGATGTGTGTGGAGGTGCAGGTGAATTTCTGGCGGATATGAAAGTTTCCTGTGCGGCCGTGGAGGGAGGTGCAGGGGAAGGTGCCGGGAGTGGAGGTTGGGTTGTTGGGGGGTGTGGATCTGACGAGGGAGTCACAGAGGGAGTGGTCTTTACGGAATGCTGATAGGGGAGGGGAGGGAAATATATCGTTGGTGGTGGGGTTCGTTTGGAGGTGGCGGAAATGACGGCGGATGATACGCTGTACATGGAGATTGGTGGGGCGGTAAGTGAGGAGCAGTGGGGTTCTGTCCTGGTGGCGGAGGGAGGGGCGGGGCTCAAGGGCGGAGGAGCCGGAAGTGGAAGAGATGTGGAGGGCATCGTCGAAAATGTCGGGGGTGGGGGGAAAATTGCGGTCCTTGAAGAAGGAGGCCATCTGGGTTGTCCGTTTATAGAACTGATCCTCGTGGGAGCAGATGCGGCGGATACAAAGGAATTGGGAGAATGGGATGGCGTTTTTACAGGGGGCAGGGTGGGAGTGTAGTCCAGGTAGCTGTGGGAGTCGGTCGGTTTGTAGTAGATGTCCGTGTTGATTCGGTCGCCTGAGATAGCAATAGACAGGTCGAGGAAGGGGAGGGAGGAATCTGAGACTGTTCAGGTGAATTTCAGGTCGGGGTGGAAGGTGTTGGTGAAGTGGATGAACTATTCAACCTCCTCGTGCAAGCGAGAGGCGGCGCCGATACAGTCATCGATGTAGCGGAGGAAAAGGTGGGGTGTGGGGCCAGTGTAGTTGCGCAAGATGGACTGTTCCACATATCCTACGAAGAGGCAGGCATAGCTGGGGCCCATGCGGGTGCCCATGGCTACTCCTTTCATTTGGAGGAAGTGGGAGGATTGGAAAGAGAAGTTGTTCAGGGTGAGGACCAGTTCAGTCAGTCGAAGGAGGGTGTCAGTGGAAGGGTACTGGTTGGTACGGCGGGAAAGGAAGAAGCGGAGGGCTTACCAAATCAATTGGCAATGCTAAATTTCCCATGGTGTTCAGGGATGACCAGGTTAGGTGCTTAATCAGGGTTGCATGTAGGTTTTAAGCAGAATGGTTCTACGGAGCTTAGGTGCGGATTGTTGGATAGAACGGATTTTTTGTTTTCATACTGAACTTAGATAATTCTGTGAGAATTCAATGTTTGGTCTTTCAACATCAATTTCGACGTGTTAGAGATAGAAAGTCAGGAAAATAGACATCCTCAGGTGCTTTGGTAAAAAAGAGATCTAATTGAAGATAATAAAAATACGCTACTGCAAAGTAAACAAAAGCAAACCCATGAGTGAAGTAAAGTGAAGAGAAAAGGCTCAGATATGTTCACTGTAATAATGTCGCACAGTTAATGGTTTAAGAAAAGCACTGTGAACACGGATGTGGAGAAGTAGGTTAAGACAGTGAATTCTGTTGAAATGGTGAAGTAAAGCAAAGGGGAAACTGAAAAGCTGCACCAGAATGTGGCAATCTGGCCCGAGGTTGGATGAGAAGAATGTGCCAGATTTCTTTGCACGATTAATTTGCGCGTGTGATGTTAACTTGCACGTGCAAAGAGGGGTAGGGTAAGAAATTGTAGTTCTAAGAGATATGGGAGCGTGTCTTGCTTTATTGGTTCGCGATTCAAGGGATATAGCATTCAGAAGTACGACTGCCATTCTAGGTCGTTTGATAAAGGCAGTCCTTTGTATTTCAAAAGAAGCTGTTCCTTGTCTCAACGATACTCTGCCCTTGAGTTTTTTCAGACTGGTAATAACTCAGTCCGGGCTCCGGTCAAATTGGTTTGGTACGGAAATGAAAATGATTTTTAGCGGCTTTTTTGTCATCTATGTACACAGGTGAGACTTCATACCAAAGTGGTCAGGATTTAGAAGTAACCTGTAGAATGATAGGGGAGTGGTCAGATCTGTAAGTTGAGCAATTTCGTTCAATCCAGAACTGGTTGGGCGTTAAACAATAAGTTGTATGGAAACTCGCTATTCTGCACTTCTAACTTCAACCTGTAAGCATTTGATCGTTTTTGTACTGTGTTTCAAAGGGGGTTTGCTTATTGGGTCTGTTGTGACAGTTTGGACAGAATGTGTTCGGTAGGGGTTCTTTATTCTGTTCCTCCTGTGTCATTATGAATAGATGTTTTGGCCTGTTTTAAACCAGTTAGTCCACCTCGCTAACTTCATCCAGGTAATTTCCACTGTACACTTAACGAAACACATTGCAAAACGATATTCTGAACTGCCTGTTTAAGATTGTTTTGAGTGGTCTGACCTCGGCCATGACAGATTAGGGGTTCTTGACGGGATTTTTAACAGCGAGTAGTAGATGCTCGTATCTTTATTTCAGGTTTTGATTTGCTTGGTGTGGTGAAAGGGTTAAAATTGTGTCCCAATACATGTGTGAATCTAACCGAAAATGGAAGGTGTCGCTTAGTCCCGTGTGAATCTTGTTATACACCTTCCCGTGTGAATCTTCTTATCTGTATGTAACCAGAATGGAATGTGTTTTTTAGCCTTGCTCTGCTGTTCACATGAATGTTTATATCTGGAAAAGGGTATATCAGCTGGAGAAGTCTCCAGTTCGGTAGAGTCTGCTCCGGGGTTACGTTTAACCGCCGAGCGTGGGTTGTCGGCAACCGCTCTACGAGAACTGACGGCTCCCAGTTTTGGTAACATGTAGAGTGAGTATAAGCCAGACCCGTTGTAAGTACGAGACTGGTTGTGGGGACACTGCGGGGAATAAAACTATATTCTAGCAGACTCGCCTCTTGGCTGTTTGTTCTGTGTCAGACTACTTTCCTGCGAGCCTGGTCCTTGACCTTGAGAATTTTTTAAAACATTTTGGCGTAGCCGGCAGGATCAATCGCAATTGAGGAAAGATTTTGATACAGAACAATGTTTTGGAAAAAGGCTAAGAAACCAGAGGAACAAACTGTGGAGGTCCTGACCGTCCCGGGATGGCATGGGCCGTGGCATGGCGTGGCAGTTTGTTTGAGAAATGGTGGGGGGCGACCGGAGGACTGGGAGGCCGAGGGCGTAGGAACCCCAGGGTCGCTGCTGTCCACCCTTGAGAGGATCCCAGTCCTGCCGAAGAACCCATTGCCTGGGGTACAGCGGAGGATGTGGGCCTGTGCGGCGGCTTGTAGACAACAGTCAGACAAGCGCCAAAAAGCTGAAGCAGAATTAGCCCTCCTGAAACATGAGCAGGGACTCAGTTCGGGAGATGCCTCTATGTTGAGGCAGGAAATTATGAAGTTAAAAGCTGAATTGACAGCATTAACTGAACTAGCAGGACGAACTATTATGTATTTGTCTGCTAAGAAACGGAAAGAGAAAAGGAAGGTCCCTCGAACCCCGGACCCGGTACAAGTACGGGCGTTTGTAGCCCAGTTAAATAACGGGGATCGGTGGGATATCGATCATTGGGATGGGAACATTTGGGGAGATTTAGATGATCAGTACGAAGAGGACCCACCCGTACTCCAAGCTAAACCAGTGGTTAGGAGAAAGCAGGTTCAGAGCCGTCTCCCAGTGCAACGGGAGGTAATGTTAGATGAGAAAGGAAACCCTATACGGAATGAACAAGGGGAGGCAATTATGCATGAATTACCGCGGGCTCAGCCTCCCGCAGAATTCTCTGAATTAACGGAAGACTTCACTACCGATGAGGTGCTGTTTATCACCCAGAAAACCCGACGTAATCCTGGGGAGCCGTTAGAGCTATGGCTAATTCGGCTCCTCGAAGAAGGGGGGCAACAAGTGCAGGTAGACTATCAGGATGCTCCCAAGTTTGGTGGATTAGCAAAGGATGCTGCCATAGACCTGGGGTACCGCAACCAAGCCAAGGATATGGTAATAGATCGCAGTATGGGGACCCTATTTGGGATGTATGCCAGGGCAGTGGCCGAACAGTATCCCTTCCCGTCCGATTGGCCCCCCTTGGAAGGAACTTGGACAACGATTAAGGAAGGGGTTCAGAGGCTAACCCGTTTGTGTGTGCGGGATGCCCTGTTGCTGGGAGTGCTGGACGAGGTAGATAACACAAATGTTAGTAGACAGACTAGAGACCATCTAGTGAAGACTGCCCCCCCCCCCATTATAAACCACTGTTATTAACCATAATGTTGAGTGGACGGGGAGAAACCCTAGGAGATGCCCGTAGTATGATGAGGGAGATGGGTGGTTTGGGGGATTGGGGACCCACAACCCGTGCTTCTCAGGGGGGCACGGAGGGGCGTCGCCCTGAGGCTCGAGCAGGGGGAAAAGTAAACCCTAATCAAGGAAGTAACCAAGGCCCCTCACGGCGTGCTTTGTGGCAAGCTTTGATACGGGCGCAGGTCCCAGCATCGGAGATTGATCGCCTACCTACACCGGAATTAAAAGACTTATGCAGACGAAAGGGACTGAAGGTGTCCCGGGTAGAGACGGAGTCCCGACCCACTATGGAAGACCTAGTGGAATTACTAACACAAAAATGTCAGACACGGGGTCCGGTTGTTAATGAGCCTCGAAGGGGTAGAACTTCCACTTCCCAGCGGTGGGAATCCTCGGAGGACGAGGAGGAGGAGGAGGTACGGCCTCCCCTCCGAGAGTGTTATAAAGTGGATAGGCGTGGCCGGAAACCTAGTAAGAAAGGCAAGAACAAAGAAGGGCGAGGCAAACGTCTTTACCCAGTGCTGTCTGGGGAAGATGAATGGGAGGAACAATAGGAATCGGGCCAAGCCCCAAGGGTTTGCCCACGAACGAGCCAATGGTCAGCAGACGACATTCGACCTCATGTATCATTGACTATCTATTGGCGCAAATCCGTCCAAACCGTTATGGCTCTAGTGGACACAGGGGCGGAGGCCACCTT
Organism: Chiloscyllium plagiosum; assembly: GCF_037043375.1. NCBI lineage: Eukaryota > Metazoa > Chordata > Chondrichthyes > Orectolobiformes > Hemiscylliidae > Chiloscyllium > Chiloscyllium plagiosum. The sequence goes on from NW_028270179.1 coordinate 23,987,759, forward strand.
AATCTATGGGACGCCCCATAAGTTTAAAGGAACCCCAGTCACGCTGGTTGGGCTGGGAGGTAATCTGATTGAAGGAAGAACAGTACAATTGCCCCTAAAGATAGGTACAATGCCCATTAAAACTTATTCAATTATCATTACACCGGTTAGAGAATGGATCCTGGGAATGGACATTCTGGCCGGTTTAACACTTCACCTCCAACAGGGGAAGTTTGAATTTGGAATCACGAAAATGGCTTTGCGCTGTAGGACGGTGTTAGTGGGAAAGGTTAAGATGGACCCCTTCCCCATCCCGATCGCCGATCGCGTAATAAGTCTTAGACAGTATAGGATTCCCGGCGGACATAAAGAAATATCCGCCACAATTAAGGATTATTTGGAAGCGGGAGTGCTTAGGACATGCACCACGGCGTGGAATAACCCCTTATGGCCCGTACATAAAGCCGATGGGTCATGGCGGATGACGGTAGATTATCGGCAACTAAACCGTCACACTCCGGCCTTGACGGCAGCGGTCCCGGATGCCGTCACTATTATAGGACGAATCCAACATCATCCAGGGGTGTGGTACGGAGTAATTGATTTGGCTAATGCCTTCTTCACAATTCCTATTCCCGAAGATAGGCAGGAACAGTTCGCATTCACTTGGGAGGGTAGACAATTCACGTTCACACGACTGCCCCAAGGATATCTGCATAGCCCTACTATCTGCCACCGGATAGTTGCAGAACACTTGGCTGCCTTTAAAGTGCCTGACGAAGTGATGATCTCGCACTATATTGACGATATGATGATACAGGGGACAAGTCAGAAGCAGGTTCAGGAATTGCTGGACCAACTGGTTCAACATATGCGAGGATATGGGTGGGAGATCAACCCAGCCAAAATCCAGGGTCCCTCACAAACGGTAAAATTCTTAGGAATCGTGTGGAACAAGGGGGAAAGGGAAATCACTGCGAAAGCTAAAAATAAGATTCAGGTCTTTGCCGTCCCTCACACCCAGAAGGACGTGCAGCAATTTATTGGGTTATTCGGATTCTGGAGACAGCATATTCCCCATTTAGGACAAATTTTAAAACCGTTGTATCGAGTTACGAGGAAAAAGGCAGCGTTCGAATGGACGGAGGTCCATCAAACTGCATTTGAAATGGCCAAGCAAGCGATACAGAAAGCTGTATCCTTGGGAAAGATACAGTCAGGACCTGTAGAACTGCAAGTCTCAGCACAGGGGGATTATACCAATTGGAGCTTATGGCAAAAACAGGAAAGGACCCGTAAGCCACTGGGATTTTGGTCCCGAAAATTACCCCCGGCAGGGGAACGGTATACCCCCTTTGAGAAACAGTTATTAGCATGCTACTGGGGCTTGGTGGAAACCGAAGCCCTGACCATTGGACATGAAGTGATCATGAGAACAGCTATCCCTATTCTTCCGTGGGTACTTAGTGACCCCACTACCCACCGAATAGGAACTGCCCAAGAGAGCAGCATCATTAAATGGAAATGGTATGTGTCGGAGAGAGTGCGGACTGGACAGAAAGGAGTGTCAGTCCTACATGAGCAAGTGGCGGAGGCCCCTGAGGAAGGGGAAAAGCGGTTTGAGGTGATTGAATACAAGGAATCACCCGTTAAGATGGGAAAACGGTATGATGAACTGACCCCGGATGAACAAGCCACGGCTTGGTTCGTAGATGGGTCAGCCCAATGGAAAGCGGGACAGCGTAGATGGAAAGCTGCCGCCTTTAACCCAAAACAAGGCACTACCCTAGAAGAATTAGGGGAGGGAAAAAGTAGTCAGTGGGCAGAATTAAAGGCAGTGCATATGGTAGTCATGCAAGCAGGGGTCATGGGAGTTTGTTTGTTCTCTGACTCGTGGTCAGTGGTTAACGGCATGACACAATGGATGCCAACTTGGCAGGCCAATCAGTGGATGATCCAGAATAGGGAAGTGTGGGGTAAACAGTTATGGGAGGATATATGGGAGAAAGCTCAATACCTGGTCATATACATCACCCACGTAGATGCCCATACCTCTCGAAATGATGTGGAAGCTCTACATAACCGATATGTGGATGGTATCGTCCGAACCATGATGGTGCAAAGGGGCACCTCAGTGGACCTAGCTAGATGGGCACACCTTAAGGCTGGGCACTGGGGAGTGCAAGGAACCTTGCACTGGGCTCGAGACCGAGGAATAGATCTTATGGTAGATGATGTTAAGACTGCAGTAAACCAGTGTGAGCAGTGTCAACATCAGCGGCAGGGAGTGCCCCAACACATGATGGGACATATCCATCGGGGGGATGGTCCGGGACAGAGCTGGCAAATGGACTTTGTGGGTCCCTTACCCTCCTCACAAGGATGTAACCACATATGTACAGCTGTGGACACTATGTCTGGGGTTTTGGTAGCCCATCCCTGTCGTCACAACAATCAACAGGCTACCTTGCGATGTTTAGATTTGATTGAACAATTTTATGGATTGCCCATACAGGTCCAGAGTGACAATGGCTCCCATTTCACAGGAAGGGCGGTAAAGCAGTGGTGTCACGATAACCACGTGGAATGGGTTTATCATGTACCCTATCACCCACAAGCTGCGGGACTTATAGAACGAATGAATGGGCTTCTGAAGTCCTCACTACGAAAAACAGGAGGTTGCAATGACTTAACGGGTTGGAGGAAGCAACTAATTCGGGTGGTGAAACAAATTAATAACCGCCCATTAGGAAATGGGGTAACACCCTTGAATAGGATGATACAAGTATGTGATACCCCAAAGACTCAGCCTATTAAAATGTGGAAGTTCGCTGAGGAAGCTGATATTCCCGTAAGGGCCACGCCGGCTTCGGCTGGACTGGACCTACGAGCACTAACTGCCCAGACTTTGATCCAACAGAAACCTACGGTGATTAAGACCGGGTTAGGGTTGATTTGTCCCCCTGGAACCTATGGGCATATCCTCCCGCGGTCGGGACTGTCACTAAAGGGGATTGATGTGATGGCAGGCGTAATTGACGCAGACTACCAAGGGGAGTTGGGGGTGATCCTGGTCAACATCACCGCTGAACCTTACGTGATACAGAAGGGGGACAGAATAGCGCAATTGGTCATTAAGCCATGTAACCTTACAACGGTGGAAGAGATGGGAGCTCCCGTTACGGTTACTGAGCGTGGGACGGGGGGATTTGGGTCTACTGACACTAAGGGGGCCAAGGTATGGGTGCGCCAGACGACCGGCCCCCCCAGGCCGGCCGAAATCATAGCACAGGGAAAGGACAGTCTGGTCACCATTATGTACCCCGGAGACCCGACCTGGGCAAACGTCCCGGCGAACCAGTGCTACTTACGTGAGACCTAAATAATGTTGTAATTGCTATGCACCCGCAGGCTGACCCTCCGCCTTGAACATGGGGTGGTCATGGGGATTGCGACTCCTATTGGCGATGTTCGCGATCGGATGGCCACTCCAGGGCATCGGTATCACGGCCTGGACGCTGGTACCGGTCGCCCGCCATGAGGTGCGGTGGGAGGCCAGTAGCCAGCGACGGACGCAGGACGACTTTACATGTGAACCCGGTCAGCAGTGCGTTGTTCTGACTCTCACCAGCGACTGTCAATTGTACACGTGTGCACAGTGCTACATGCGCCGGGATGGGGAAAAATATGACATATCGTTCATACCGCCTAATTGCACCCTGGTGGTAAATGCCCAAGTCAAGACGTGTTTGTGGGACCGACGCACCCAGACATGCGGGACAACGGGGACTCATTGGAGCGTCACAGCTCGGGGGGAAGATCTGTGGCTGCGCAATGCCACCGATATTCGGAATCATCATCGATTCATGTGGTTAATAATGGTACTGCCCTCGACGAACGCCCCGTCTGAGGCGTTATTAAACCCCACGCGGGGCGGGCCAGCACCGAAGAGGGGTGCCACGGGGGGCGTGCGGTCGCATCGAACACAGTTGGCCCCTATTATGTCAACTTGTCAACAGATGGCCCGGGCGGTACTGCACACTGATGTTCATTGGCGGGTACAGTTGCCCCTCATACCCGAGTGTCATACCAAGAGGCGGCGACGAGCGTGGTACGACACCCTGCTGGGAGGCGCAGGAACTGTTATGGGTATCTCGAATGCCATTGACTCTGAGGTAACCCGTACTAAATTATCTAACACGGGACAGGCCACCTCACAAGGACTACATACTATTGGAAGGTGGATGCCATCCGTAATGATGACTCAAGGAGAGACAGCTGAAATAATGATACGATCTCTGCAATGGGAACTGGATGTCTGGGGCGCCACTCAGGAACTGTTTGAGAACATTACGGCTCAGTTAAATTGGACTGCCTGTCATATTCAAATGTTGCATGCTCAAATACAGAAAGAACGCTTTTTGCGTGTGGTAACATCCCCCAATGTACAGGCGTGGAGGGGACTATGGAATGTATCTGAGAAATTGTGGATGATAACCCATCCAGAGCGAACATGGTGTAATGCAACTATGTGTAACGGATACTTTGTTACCATGAATGTAACCCACACTGTTACGGTCTGTCGATATTATGTATTACCAGTGATTACATCTTCTGGATATTATTTTCTGAAGACAAGGGGACAGTGGTTTAGCCCAGATACCAATATTACCTATGATCTGTCCGCTTGTGAACAGACTGATCAGGGGAAAACTTGCCTACTGATGGACAGGTATCGGGACCCTTGCTTGACTAAGGGAACGGCCCTGTGCGAATGGACTGTTGAGACTCCAAGGGACATGATGTGGCAGATTGGGCCACACACGCTCTGTGTGGCTACCAATAATCCACATCCTATGCTTCCCTCAGCACCGTTCTCGGGATGCCTCTCAAATGTCTATCAGTGGCACTGGCAGAATCACACCTATTTGTTGACCACTTATAGCAGTGCTCGCCACTTTACCAAGGTGCAGTGGAAAGTGCTGAGGAATCCCTGGAACATTTCCCTGGATCGGTTTAAGCGGGCATTGGACCGATCCGAGGAGCTTAAGCAGATATTACGAAAGCATCAAACCAATGTCACCAAGGTTACGGTGTCTACCTTTATACATGGACAGGAGGTAGTACATGCTGCCCGTGTAGTGGACGTGGAGTCAGCTCATCATTGGTGGGACATATTGAGTGGTATGTCCTCCACTGCGGGGACATTCCTGTTCCCACCCTTGTCGATCCTGGTAGCGGTCCTGGTGATTTTAACATGCTGTAATGTCCTGACTTGCTTGTATATTTGGCGTGTACGTAGGCGCTTGTTAGAAAAAATACATATGGGCATAATGTAACATAATGTATCCACATTGGGTCAAGCAGTGGAATGTGGTGTAAAATTATGTCCCAATACATGTGTGAATCATTATGCAACACATGTATTGGGCCAAGCAGTGGAATGTGGTGAAAGGGTTAAAATTGTGTCCCAATACATGTGTGAATCTAACCGAAAATGGAAGGTGTCGCTTAGTCCCGTGTGAATCTTGTTATACACCTTCCCGTGTGAATCTTCTTATCTGTATGTAACCAGAATGGAATGTGTTTTTTTAGCCTTGCTCTGCTGTTCACATGAATGTTTATATCTGGAAAAGGGTATATCAGCTGGAGAAGTCTCCAGTTCGGTAGAGTCTGCTCCGGGGTTACGTTTAACCGCCGAGCGTGGGTTGTCGGCAACCGCTCTACGAGAACTGACGGCTCCCAGTTTTGGTAACATGTAGAGTGAGTATAAGCCAGACCCGTTGTAAGTACGAGACTGGTTGTGGGGACACTGCGGGGAATAAAACTATATTCTAGCAGACTCGCCTCTTGGCTGTTTGTTCTGTGTCAGACTACTTTCCTGCGAGCCTGGTCCTTGACCTTGAGAATTTTTTAAAACACTTGGGGAGCCAAAGCTTGGGATAGTTCTGTTTGATTCCACCGTCAAAAACTTTCTGGATGTGGATGCGATGACTGTGGAAGTTTTACAAAACGTGAATAAGAGCAAGCTGTCGGAAGTAACACCAGTAAAATACTGGTGTTATTTCCAGTTTCAGGTGATCCTTTAAAAAGAATGTTATGTCGAGCGTATCAAATAGAGAAGAAATTGAGTGAAATGAACTACTTGATAAGTACTCCAGACAGGAAGAAATCTGTGTCGTGCGAATATGCTTAAAAGGTATTTTGATCTGGAAGGTAAGCAAGTGAAGAAGGTGTTAATGATCACATTACAGAAGGAGAAAAATGTTCAGAGAATTCTGAATTGCACAGTCCTCAAAACAAATTGAACAATGATCAAGTTGTCAAAGATTGGGATAAATTATTGGGTTACTGTCCACAAAAAATCTAAATGACCTGAAAGTGTTATTGCTATCATATGGAAAGATATGCAGAAATGAACTGGGAAGTAGAAACCTAATTAGGCATAATGTATGTATAGAAAATGATGCTACGATTAAGCAATATCCTTTGTGGAATAATCCTTGAAAGTTGGCAGATTTCCAGAAGGAAGTGCATCCTCCAAGATGGCAAAAGTGAAGTGAGTTACAGTGACTGGAGCTCACTCGTGGTCATGGTGCTAAAGCCAATGGTACCCAATGGTTATGTGTGGACTACCACAAATTCAACTCTAATAGAAAGACTGATGCATATCCAATTCCACGGTTGGAGGACTGTGTCGAAGAAGTGGGACAAGCAACAGATATTTCTAAGTTAGACTTGTTCAAAAGCTACTGGCAAGTACCTCTGTCAGAGACAAAAAAGGTAATTTCGGCCTTGGTAACGTGAAATGGACAATATCAGGTCAAAGTCATGCTATTTGGTCGGTAAAAGGCTCCAGCCACGTTTTAGCGATTGACTAATAAGATCATTGCTGGGTTGCCCAATTGTATTGTGTATATTGATTACCTGGTGGTTTTTAGTCACTCATGGAAGGAACATTAAAAGCATTTATCGGACTTGTGAATTTGCTAAAGCCCAAGTCACCTTCCTGGGCCATGTTATTGGACATGGAGAAATAGTCACACAAGATGAAAAAACGAAAGTAGTTGGGAAATTTCCCACACAGTCAACAAAAAAGCAGAACTACGCAAAGTTTGAACAGAGCGGGTGAGTTGACTTTACATCATTTTAAACTAGAACAGCACGTGATGAAATAGGAAACAGAAAGAAATCAAAAATATCCATTTTGATAGAGGAGATAAAGTGAGAGTGCAATTTCCAGTGATCGGTGAATCCTTAACAACAATATTTAATCGAACCGACCAAATCGAAAGAAGATTGGGTGAGCTGAGCTATTTTATAAGATCGCAAGAAAGACAGAAATGTTGCTGTGGACATCATTTGGGTATGCTCAAACAGTATTTTCGATTGGGAATGGGGATATATTACTGGACATAACACAGCGTGAAAAATCAGGTTCAGCACATTCTGAATTGGACATGCAACAATTTAAGTTGGGCAATGAGGAAGTTCTCAAAGCAATTGGAATAAATTATGGAGTTCTCTTCCAGAAGAAATGATCTTAAAGAGTTATTACAATAACATGGTTAGTAATGTGGGAATATTCTGGCAAATAGTACCGAATGTCACGTGATATAGGAAATGCTCCAATTAAGCAATATCCTTATCAACGTAACCTTCTAAAGTTTGTAAAGGGTCAAAACGAGAGTGCATGTATGCTCAAAGACAACACAATAGCAGTGATTTGCAGCGACTGGACGTCACCCATGTTAATAATGCCGGAGCCAGGTTATACCCAACGATTATGTGTGAACGATCGCAGTTACAAATTCTGATTTGTATCTGATTTCACGTTTGGAAGACTGCATTGATAAGGTGGGACAAGCAATTCATATTTCTACATTTGGCATACTCAAAGGTTAATGACAGGCATCATTATTTCAAAGAGCAAAGAACATTTTGGCTTTTGTAACACCGAATGGACTATGGCAATTAAACTCATGCTATTCGGTATTCGGTATGAACAATCTCCAAACGCATTTCCAATTCTAACCATTAATGTCATTTCTGGATTAGCCAAATGAGTGGTGTATATTGGCGATCTGGTGATATTTAGTCACACTTGGAATGAACATTTGCAGCATCTATCAAAATTGTTCGACCAACGTCAGGAGGCAGTCTTGGTGAAGGGCCAATTCTCGAAAAGATGATGCAGAGGAGCTTATGCTCGAAACGTCGACTCTCCTGCTCTTCTAATGCTGTCTGTCCGGTTGTGTTTTTCCAGCACCACATTATTTAACTCTGTTCTCCAGCATCACTTTCTTCCAGACCTAGTTATCTACCTGCCTGAGAGTGAGTTTGAAACAGTCCAAATCACACTCCTGTGATGTGTCATTGATCATTGATGATTGATCGATGTCTCCACGCGATATGAAGACAAAGATTACTGGAATGTTTCTGATACCATCGACGGAGAGGGAAGGACGATGATTACTTGATTAACTGGGTTTTATTGCAAGTTCGGACTGCATTATAGCAGTGCAGTTGCTCCACTGACTAACTTATTGAACAAGTTCAGGATATTTCAAGAGTCAATGGACTCTTTAAAAGTTGTATTCAAGCTGGGCACAGTGTAAAGCACAACTAATTACTGAATGTTTCCCTCGGTGACGATGGATGCATGTGTTGTCTGTACCAGTGCTGTACTCTTTCAAGAAGGCGTCGATAAATACCTAGTGAGGTTTTCGTCCTGAAATTTGGGTTCTCAGCAACAAAAACGGTCCACAGTTCAGCCAGAAATGTTGTGTTTAGTGCTGGCTTGACAACATTTAATAAATAATAATGTCAGCAATATGTCTGAGCATCTCTCCTTAAAACGTCTCGATCAATTTAAGGGCCGAAGTTCCAGACTGTTTCGATGGAGATATTTTTGCAGCCATACAAATCCAGGAAGATAAAGCATAATTACCGATGCGTTGTCACATCTCTGGTGATGAAAGATGAAGCTGTTCAGTGGAAAGTGTAATGGGGCAGAAATATACTGTAGGAAAGAATGTTTGAAGCTTGAAATCTGTGTAACGTACACTTTTTGTTGTGTACTGGCAGAGTTGGTCTAAGGGTTTCAAAAATGAAGTCTCCTTTTTTATTCAGTGGGAACGTGTGACGGTGCTGTCAATTTAAGGAGTTCTCTTGTCCTGGCTTTTTTTTAAAGAGACATTGCAATGTAGACGTTCAGATCCGGTTACTGAAGAACAATTGAACAAAATACTGTTGAGGTGTTGGAGTTTTATTAATACGGCCTGAATGAGTCAGAGCAGGTCTCACAGATCAAGGTTTCTTAGTGGCCTCAGAAGCTATTGGGGTCTCAGAAGAGATTCAGCTGAGTGAATGTCTCCTGTCTTCTACTCACCAAACAACAGTTATGTCAGGTGACCATTCCCCTGCTGAAGGTATGGAAAGGAACTCGCCCATTCAAAGACTTTGCTGATACACAAACGAGATTAGCCAGATCGAAAATGATCATTATATCTAGGACGGAAAGATGGCCTCGAAGGTCCATTACTTGGGTTGTATATTGGGTTCATGTTCGAGTAGAAGGCATGCTATGTTAGACAGTGTATTAATCAAGGGCAAACGATTAATTAGTATTGAATTGTGAGAGAAGGAATGTTCGGCTCAAGAATAATACCTCAAATCAGAGCACCCTGATTAATTGTTAAGGGTTACTTGGACATGTCAATGCACAATTCACACAACGTGGGAAAATACATGACAATCCATCTGGTGTAAAATAATTTTGTTTTGGCTGCGATGTAACTGCATAACATCTTGATGGTCTGCCAAAAACATTTTAAAGTAGTGAGCTTGGAGACACCGAAAACTGAAAAGTACTGAAATGAAAATTCAGCCCATAACCACAAATTTAGAATAATATCAATATCAAGGGCTGAGCCCCGCCAATGGGACTGTTCACTATCTAATCAGACGGGGTTCGTGGACAGGTTCTGTGGAAAATAAAACAGAGCTCTGTCTGCCAGCCGTCTGTCTAGAGTACTCAATGTGTTAAAGGTACTGTAACTCTCTTGTTGGATACATACATTACGTTAGATGATACATTCACATCTTATTTCGCATATATATGAAGCGGACTCAGTAAATGTATTTTCCTTTCAGAAATATGTCTGTGTCTTCGTGTATTCAATTTGATCAGACCTTAAAGAACACGTGAATCGCTTCCAGCTTGACAATAAAAAGACGGGATGGGTATGAAAAGCAATAACATGATTAAATTATGGAGATGCTCTTTGCCTGGCATTTGAGAGGCACGAATATTATTGGCTAGCTATCAGGCTCAGGCTGCTCATTAGCCAGATCTTGTTGCATTTGAAATTCGACTGTTTCAGTATCTCAGAAGTTGTGAATACGCTGAACATTGTGCAATCATGGCTGAACTCACCACTTCTGACATTATGATAGAGGGAAAATCGTTGATGAAGGAGCTGAAGATTATTGGATCCAGGGCATTACCCTGATGAAATGCTGCAGCGATGGTCTGGAGCTAAATGCATTGACATCCAACAATGACAGTCATCTTCCTATGGGCCGGTATATCACTAACTAGCGGAGGGTTTGCCCCCTGTGCACATTCATCACAGTTTTTTTTTTTATCCATGGAAGAGCTTGATGCCAGACCCCATCGAATGCTGTGTTGGTGTCAAGTTCTGTCACTCTCCCGTTACCTGTGGAATTCAGCTTCTTTGTGCATGTTTGAAATTAGGTCAGCAGCTCAATAGTTCTGGCGGGATGCACGGTGGGCATCTTTACACAGCTTATGTCTGAGCAGATTCCGCTTGATAACACTGCTGATGACAACTTTCATCACTTTACCAATGATTGAGAGAGGGCTTAAGGGGTGGTAGCCGACCAGAATGTATTTGTTCTGATTTTGTTTCTACACAGGAGAATGTATCTGTGCAATGTTCGACATTATTTGATAGATGCCTGCGCTGTAAAGAGCAGCAGTTTTCTGGAGACAGTTCTGTTCTATTGCGGGAATGTTGCAAACGCCCATCACTTCTGAATTGTTTAGTGCCACCAAACATCTCCTAATGTCACTAGGTTAGAAAGTATTACGAATGCTTTAGACATATATTTTGCATTGTTTCATTGTGTTCTTCCATCATTGGGAACAGAAATAGTTGTGGAGTCCGCTTCTCTGGTGAGTTATTTAATTCTCCACCACTATAATCAACTGGATGTATCAGGGATTCAGATCTCAAATGCGATCCGTTGATTGTGAGATCGGTTAGCTATGTCTATCAGTTGCTGCTTATGCTGTTTGGGAAATCATTTTGTCGAAGTAAATTTGCAATCACATTTGGCAATGCATCTATTTTGCACTCTCAGTACTGATCGTTTTGGCACACATTTTCCAACCTGTAAAAGATCTAACTTTGCAGGCTCTCTACATTTTGTTTTCCCGCCAATCTATACCAATGTCAATATGTTACATGTCACACCCAAGTCTCTTTGTTTTCAGCACTGTCCTTCGAAGCGGTATATCATAAAATATCGTCTGGAAAACTAACTTCAACAAAACTAATCGTTCTCCTTTTCGCACAAAAAGTTACTAACCACTAATTAAAAGACACATGATTTTCCTTTGGCAAACCATGTCGACTACGAATTATTAATTTTAACTGAAATATCCAATTGGAACATCTTAAATATGTTTCCTCAAAAAGAAGCTAGTTTAACTGGCACGAGTGTTTTTTTTACTTCTGTGTCCACTGTGTTCTATTTGCCATTTCGCCATCTAAACCGACCTCCCTTGAATGTATTGAGTTTTAAAAATTAAATCTAATTAATCAAATACTCTCCACTTCCTGAGGGGCCAGTACAGAAGCTCATCAGAACTCGGGTTTTTGCCAGACTGAAGCTTCAATGGTGCAGTCGTTACCCTGGCTGCGACCATAGTTGTTTGGTCCCTCTACTGTAGAGTATGGGCTATTGTTGAAGTAATTGAGATAGTGAAATCAGGGATTCATCTGCTTTAGTAAATCAATAAATTTTATTTGTTGTCTGAATGGAATGCTAATGCTTCAACAGGGTTTACAGACCATTATCTTCCTGCCCAAACTCCTGATGGCACTTTTGGCCTTCTGAACTTCAATCTACGATTCTTATGAATATTTCCAAAGATAATGATAACATTACACATCGAATAATTTATACGTACGATTACAGTCAGTGCAGTCTTATGGAAGTTCAAATTCTTCAACCCTCGATTTTGTGCCAGCGTTTTATCACATTCAAACATCAAATTAACCGGCAGAACCTTTATTGTATTATTTTCCATGTGCCTATCCGAGAAACAGTTGAATGTACGTACGGTACCTGACTCTACTTCCAATTCTGGCAATGAATTTGACGCATCCACCAATCTCTGTGTAAAGAAACTACCTCTGACATCTCCCCTCATCCTTCCTCTAATTTCCATTACAGCATGGTCCACGTGATAGACATTGCCACCGTGGGAAAATGTATCTGGGTATACATTTTATCTCTGCCTCTCAAAATCTTGCACTCCTCTTTCAAGTTTCCTCGCATCCTTCCTTACTGCAATGAGAAAAGTTCTCTCTCCCTTCACCTTTTTTCTCATAACATGCCCTGCTGTCCAGGCAGCATCGTGGTAAATCTCCTCTGCACCCTCTCTAGAGGTTCCACATATTCCCCATTATGACACAACCAGAACTGGAAACGATATTCCAAGTGTGTTCTAATGAGAGCTCTATAGAACTGCAGCATAACCTCGTGGCTCACAAACTCAATTCGTTTATGAATGAAAGCCAACATTACTTGTGCCTTCTTAACTACCCTATCAACTTGGGTGACATCTTTGAGGACTCTATGGACATGGACTCCGAGATTGCTCGGTTCCTCCACACTGCCAAGGATCCTGTTTTAAATGTTGTAATCTGCATTCGAATTCGTCCTTCCAAATGAATGACTTCACACGTTTCCGGTTTGAATTCCATCTGGTCTGCATCCCAAAATCATCGAATCCCTACAGTGCAGATCAGACCATTTGGCCCAACAAGTCGACACCGTCCCTCTGAAGAGTAACCCGCAGACTCATTTCACTACATTTAACCTCTGACTAATGCTCACAAGTTACACATCCTTGAACACTGGAGCATTTAGCACGGCGAATTAACTTCAACTGCAAACCTTTGCATTGTGGGAGGAAACAGGAGCACCCGCCGGAAACCCACGCAGACACGGGGAGAATGTGAAAACTCCACACAGACAATCTCCAAGGCTGGAATCGAACTCAGTTCTAATCCCTGAACCACCTTGCTGCCCTGGTGGTAGTCGTCATCCTCTCAAAGTTCCCATTGCAACCAGTAACAGCCCTCCACACTATCTATAACTCCACCAACCTTCGTGTCATTAACAATCTTACTCATCCACACTTCCAATTGCTCATCCAAATCATTTATAAAAATTAAAGAGAGTAAAGGTCCCATAATCTATCCCTGTGGAAGACCACCAGTCACCAAGCTCCAGACTGAATACTTTCGACCTAGGAGCTCATGCTGTCCTCTATTGGCCAAACAATTCATTATCCAGACTGCCAGATTTCCCCATACCTCATGCCTCCTGACTTTATGATTGAGTCGACAAATGCATTGCTGGAACCCTTGTACACCACATCGACTGCTCTACCTTCAGGAACATATTTTTTCACATCCACAAACAATTCAATAAGGTTTCGGAGGCATGACCTGTCACTCACAAGTCCGTGTGGACTATGGTTTTCTAAGTAATCATAAGTCCTGTCTCTCAGAATCCTCTCCAATAATTTGCCCACAACTGACATAAGACTGACGGATCGTTATTTCCCAGGATTATCCCTATTCCTTTATTTGAACAAAGGAATAATATTCGTTACCCTTCAATCAGTAGATAGTGCAGACGCAAAGGTCGTCTTCAAAGGTGCAACAATTTCTTTCCTCACTTCCTGACATAACTTCGGATATATCTGCTCTGTTAACTGGGGTGACAATTTTTCAAAATGTTCATCACATCCTCCGTCCTAACACGAACCTGTTCTGGTATATCCGTCCGTGTCACGGTATCCTCATAAAAGACAAGATCACTCTCAGGACTCAACACCGAAGCAAAATATTCAGTCCGGACGTCCCCTACCTGCTCCGACTACAGGCACAAGTTTTCTCCACCATCCTTGATCAGCCATACCATCATTCCGGCCATCCTCTTTTTCCTCACAGAAGCGTAGAATACTTTAACGTTTTCCTTAATCCTTCCTGTCAAAACTTTTTCTTGTAATGCCACCCATCCCCAGCTGTCTTCATTCCATTCTTCAGTTCCTTTCCGGCCAAATTATAACCCTCTAAGGGTCTGTCTAATCCTTGACTCCTCAAGCTAAAATATGCTTCCATTTCACTCTTGACAATATGTTCCACGTGCCTGATCACCCAGAGTTCTTTCAACCTACCATCCCGTCCTTCCTTAAGTGGGTCAAAACTGCCCAGCACTATGAGCAACTGCTTCCTAAACAACCTTTATACTTCTGTCCTGCATTGACGAGTGAACATCTCTTCCCACTTTTAGCGTCCCAGTTTCTTTAAAATAGCATTGTGATTCCCTACCCTCAGTTAAATAATTTCCCATACAACCTGCTCTTAACGCTCGCCAGGAATACAGGAAACGTCATGGAATTCCAGTCACTATCAGCGAAATGCTCACCCGCCGAGAAATCTGACACCTGGTTGGTTCATTGCCAAGCACCGAATCCGGTATCTCGCCTCCACTCTAGTCAGCCAATCCACGTATTCCATCCGCATCCTGTTGTTATTGGCCTCGATGGAGACGCAAGGTTTATCACTTTTCTACTTTTTTTGCGGTAGATTTTGCACTGAGGTACTTTTCTGCCGAAGATAGTGCCGTGCACGGTGACTAGATTAGATTACTTACAGTGTGGAAATAGGCCCTTCGGCTCAACAAGTCCACACCGCCCCGCCGAAGCTCAACCCACTCATACCCCTACATGTACCCCTTACCTAACACTATGGGCAATTCACCTGACCTGCACATGTTTGGACTGTGGGAGCAAACCGGAGCACCCGGAGGGAACCCACGGGGAGAACGTGCAAACTCCACACAGTCAGTCGCCTGAGGCGGGAATTGAACCCAGGTCTCTGGCGCTGTGAGACAGCAGTGCTAACCACTTTGCCACTGTGCCACCGTGCCGCCCAGACGTTGCACACATTTCGCTGTCCTCCCATATCACTGCGCTTGGCTACACGCGATAATAAAACCTAAACCTAAACCTAATTATTTTTGATTCAGACAAAAAGTCCTGACGAATTTGGGAGAGAAAATCATGAAATAATAAAATCAGGAGATGAAGGAACATTCGAGATATCCTCCAACCATTGGACAATAAGCACTTTTTCATATTCCAGTCATAATGTCAAAGTTTCTTGGAGGTTTAAAGCACAGAAACAGACCCTTCGGTCACCTTGTCCATGCCGACCAGATATCATAACCTAATCACATCCCATGTTGCCTGCACTTGGCCCATAGCCCTCTGAACCCTTCCTATTCATTAACCCGTCCAGATGTCTTTTAAATGTTATAATTGTACCAGCTTCTACCACTTCCTCTGACAACTCATTCCATGCACACAACAACCTCTGCATGAAAAGGCTGCCCTGAGGTTTTTCTGAATTCTTCCTCTCTCCCCAAAACCAATGCCCTCTAATTCCCAACTCCCCCACCCCAGGGAAAAACCTTGTCTATTTATCCTATCCAAGCACTTCTTAACTTTTTAAATCTCTATGGATTCAGCTTTCAGCCACCAACACGCCAAGAAAAACAGCCCCTGCCTATTTAGCCTTTCCCTACAGTTCAAACCCTCCAATGTTTGCAACATCTTTGTAAATCTTTTCCACGCCATTTCAAATTTCACAAGATCTTGCCGATAGGAAAGAGAGTAAAATGGCACGCAATTTTCCAATTATTTGGATCCATAGCAACGATATTCGTAAAGGAATCTAGTTGACAGACGTAGCACATTTGAAACGTCTGTGTCTCTGGCTTGGTGGCAATTGTTGCCCATTCATAGTTTCTCGTGATAGGGTGGTGATGAACTGCCGTCTTCAGAGAACACCTGTGGGACACCCGGACCAACCAACCCAACCACCCCGTGGCTCAAAACTTCAACTCCCCCTCCCACTCCACCAAGGTACTGCAGGTCCTTGGACTCCTCCATCGCCAGACCATAGCAACACGACGGTTGGAGGAAGAGCGCCTCTTTTTCCGCCTAGGAACCCTCCAACCACAAGGGATGAAGTCAGATTTCTCCAGTTTCCTGATTTCCCCTCCCCCCTACCTTGTCTCAGCCAAATCCCTCAAACTCAGCACAGCTTTCCCAACCTGCAATTTTCTTCCTGACCTCTCCGCCCCACCCCCACTCCGGCCTGTCACCCTCACCTTGACCTCCTTCCACCTATCGCATTTCCAACGCCCCTCCCCCAAGTCCTTCCTCCCTACCTTTTATCTTAGCTTGCTGGACACACTTTCCTCATTCTTGAAGAAGGGCTCATGCCTGAAGCGTCTATTCTCCTGCTCCTTGGATGCTGCCTGACCTGCTGTGCTTTTCCAGCAACACATTTTAAGCTGCCGTCTTAAACTGCCTACTTCATGTTCTGTAAGCAGACAATTAAGGTGATACGAAAGATAAATACATCGTCCAAATAGACTGCACAGTTTGTTAACCCAGCCACAACTCTGTTGACGAGTCTTTTTAATGTGGTGCGTGCGTACTTACTTTCAAAGGGCATCAATGTAAACTGATATAGCTCAATTGTCGTTATAAACGCAGAAATTCCATTCGCCCTCTCTGATAAAGGTACCTTCCAGTAACCACGCTTTACGTCCAACTTCGTGATGTAACTGAATTGTCCGAACCTCTTGATACAGTCATTCAATCTAGTCCGATTTTGTAGCGGCATTGATCTTCTGATAATCCACGCAGAATCAGTGAGTCCCGTGATCTTTGGAAACAGAGACGATCGATACATTCCACTGGCTGTGGCTGTGGTTCAATGACTTCCTCGTCGAACATGACACACTCCTCCATCTGGCCCTCTCTGGCTTTGAAAGGATTAAGCCAATAGCGATGTTGATTTATTGGAGAAGTATTCCCTACATCTACTTCGTGTACAATATCATAGGTCTTCCTCATCTGATTGTTACATATGTCCTAATACTGCAATGACAAATCTTTTGAATGTACTCTATCCTCCTAAGACAGGTAGTTCTTCTTCATTTATAAAATCCATTCTGAGCCACATCATCTGGACTTGATTCCTCACTTTGTGGTGCAGTACTGAACACTTGTTTTTTTTTTATTTCCAGTTGTTTCTCTCTGGCATAACTTTTTTTTCAGCATGTTCACATGATATACCGGCTACCTTTGTTTTCTATCTGACATCTTTATTGGATAGTTTATCTTATTGAACTTCTTCTCATTTTGATATTGACAACTTAACCTGGCTTTGAAGCGATTTCCTATCACAGGTAACAGTACTAGCAAGGTATCTGCTCAGGAAATCATCCGAGTGTCAGAGACCTTATCTACCACCTGTTTCATTCTATACTGTGCCCTCTTTAGGTGCTGTTCAGCTAACTCACCTATTCTATTCAATCTCTCGCTTACCTTGGAAACATAATGGAAGTGTGAAGTCTCCGACGTTGGTTCATTTCAAACGACCTCTCACTTCATGACCGAATATTAACTCAAAGGGAGTGAACTGAGTAGATTCGTTTGGGTACCTCTAATGTCAAAGAATACGAATGGGATACCTTTATCCCAATCATGTGGGTTATCCTGACAGTATGCTGTCAACATGTTCTTCAATGTATAATGCCACCTTTCTCAAGCCCCTTGGGAGTCAGGATGATACGCAGTAGACTGAAAGTGATGTATACTTAAGCTATTATTAACCTCCTTAATTGACCTGGCAGAAATTTTGTCATTGGTCCAACTGAATCTCTCTGGGTGGCCGATATCCTGTGAAGAAAGCCACTCACTCCTCTACTATTCTTTTGGAATTGTTAGTCCGTAATAGAATTGCCGCCGGAAATCTGGTCGATTTCCACTTTTGGCTCCGGGTAATGGACCAACACAATCAATTATAATCCACATGAAATGTTCTTCAAATTCGGAAATGACAACAAAGTTGCTGCATTTTTATAGCCTGTGACTTCACGACCATTTGGCATGCATGACACGTTCGGCAAAAATAATCCCCATCCTTGTGCATTCCAGGCCAATTGAAAATGTTCTGGACCTTATTCTGCGTCTTTCGTGCCCCAACGTAACCTCGTATTTGCAGACAGAGCATGTATCTCCGTGCTGCACGCTAAAAGCGACACGACCTGGTGGCCTTCAGCCCATTTCTCCTCTGCACAAACCTACCATGGACTCCACTTCCGCCTTAGGATTCTATCTTTCAGATAATAACATTCTGGAATATTCTCTGCCTCTTTTCCAGAGTACGCACCCACATGATTTTTTTGTTTATTGTCTTGTCTTGCTGTTTCAAATCTCTTAGTCTTTCAGGAGCAAACACTTCTGTCTGTCCCTCTGCCTGTTCAAGGTTTCCCTACACTATTACGTCAAACAGGATCTTCGCTAACTGAACTTCAACTCCTTCGTCTTACTCTTTACTTTTTGCATCGTGCTCTAACTGATAATACTGGGCTCTGCTTACCACAAAGGAGGGGAAATACCAGAGTATTTCCGTTTTAACTCATCAGTTTCTTGGTCTTCCTTAGGCTTCTCCAGAACATTGAGTATCACTCCCAGTTTGGACACTGCAAAAACATTCCCAAGAACAAACTGAATTCCTAGAGCTAGTAGTCTTTCAATCACTCGCACTGCAAATTTCCCAGTCTTGAGTTGTCAATACAACCTTATCTTACAGAGCAGAACACCAAATTTCTTTCCATATATCCCACAAATTACCACACTCCCAGGCAGCAGGCGAGAAAGGGTGCATATTCTCTCATCCCTGACGATCAGCGACTGGTTAGATCCTGTGTCACTCAAAATTATTACTTCTAAACATGCTCCCCCTGTTCTTTCTGAGTAATCTTTACCCAGATTTGAATTCTTTGGAGAGATCAGGTACTAACTTCCTACCTAGGCTGTGCACTACACTCTCCTACACCTCCTCAGCTCTTATTGCGTTTTCCTTTATTACCATCATTAATGCCACTGGCTTAGCTTCTGTTCCAACATCATTTCCCACAGCACCTTTTTTCAACGACCAGCACTGTGACTGTAAATGACCACCTTTCTGGCAGTGAAAACACCTGTTCACAGTACTCTTCTGAAACCACCAGCAAATTTTCTGTGTCTCACTTAATTGCAGTGAAAACACCTGAGGCCTTTCAACTCCTTTTCATCCGCTTGGGCTTCTGTTTTGTATAGCGTTGTAAAATCTTGTAAGTGCTCTTTACTCATGGCTTCGTCGTGTAGGATCTCACCTTCTCCCAACTTCTATCCTTCACAGGACGAAATTCTGGCCGGAAGCTTATCTTATGTAAAGGCATGTGCTTAGCTGCTAATTTTGTTGCCCTTTTCACTTCCTGAAATTTATGTCACGACAAGTGAATTCTTACTATCACTGGAAGTGAGTTTTTAAGCTCGTTCAGCAGAATACTCTCTCTGGGTGCCTCAAACGACTTATCTATTTTCGAAGCACGTACTCATCTATCAAAATGATTATGTTTAATTCTTTTGGACTCAACGTAAGTCTGAGCTGATTCTGTCTTTGTGTTTACAAGCCGCTGTCCAGATGCTTCTAAAAACAAATCATAAGCACTTGAAATAGCCTGCTTAACCTCTTCATAATATCTTGACATTTCGTGTAGCATGCAGCAAATACCTCACTGGCTCTGCCCACCAGTTCAGACTGAATGAGTAATACCCATAAATCCTCGCACCATTCCATCTGAATTGTCAATATTTCAAGTGAAATGAAAAAAAGGCTCGGCATCTTTCTCACCAAAATGTAGCAGAGTTTTGTCATATATATATATCGCTAACTTCTCTTTTAATCTCCATCCAGTAAGCTTTGTTGACTAACACGCAACTTGTCAAGTTCAATTTCTGTCTTTTTGTCCCTCCCTTTCTTCTCTCTCTCTTCGCTGAGCTGAGAACCTTCTCTCTCTTCGTATTTCTCTCTTCTCGATTTCTCTTCCTCTTTCTCTCTCCTTTTCTTCTCTCTCTCATTCTCTTTCTTTCACCCTTTCTTTCCTCTCTCTTTCGCTTTGTTTTTCCTCTCTCTCTCTTTGCTTATCTTCTAACTCCACTTTTCTCAATTGTAATTTCAACCTTTCTATATTTACTGCTCTGTCTGTTTCTCTGACACACTTAAGTGTTTGAAAAACTCCCATACAATTTCAGCTTAACTTTTGTCATTGGTTTAACCAACGATAAATTATTTCTTAATTTTAAAAGTATGGCGTTTTTCTTTCCTACTAAATTTTCTTGTCAAATTTGAAAATCGTCTTCAAATCCCAGAAACGCTTTATCAATTCTAAGAGCCATTTCTATAAATTCTAATTTAATCAACCACAAGGCACCCAAATTAAACGGATTTTCTCATCTATGAATTATTTAAATTATAGTGCACTAATGTACAAATGTTTAAATCTTCTGGGATGTTTGCACCCCCAAAATATGTTCAGATCTGTCTAAACCAGTTTAAATGCCGTATGAGCCCCCAAATTGTTACGATATGATTTAATTTCTCCTCATTAATTTGAAACAGCGACACAGTGAAGATTTTTTCCATGCAGTAACCAGTGAAACTTCGAGAGGTCGAGAAATATTTAAAGTAAAGGTTAACAACTTTATTTCGTAAAATATATCAGATAATAATTCACCTACAACTCTTTAGAACTCCTTCCTATGATCTATCTTTCATTTTCCTCTTCTACAAAACTACTCCGATAAAATACCTGTTGAAAATTTACAAAGCAAACCCTCTTATCTCAAAACAAAGCAGACTTCAGTTCTGCTGTGTACTCCTGTCTTCTTTTCTTCTTCTTGTGGCTTCTGTTTTACAGGGTGATGATGGATAAAGGTACCTCTCAGAGAGCTATTCACTGGACACTCTCTTTACCTGCTGGTGGCATGGCAGTTATCCTCTCAACTGTTCAACTTTCCCTGGACTTATACTCAGAAAGCCACTGGTTGCGTCATTGAATTTAAAGATTGTCAAAGGACTAAATTCAAATTAGTTTGGAGTTTGGTATTTTTGGGTATAACATAAACTGATTGGACTAATTCAAATCTGCTTCTTTGTCTCCATCCAACCAGCTACCCAGTCTAACCGAATGTCTGGAACACATGTTACATTGTACATTATTCAGAACGCTTTGTGCTGCCACTGCTTGTTTCAACTCTCTTAAAGGTACAGTACACCCAAATGTGCATAACATAGTTTACTTTTTGGGCTTGCTCGTTATAAGGTAAATCAGTTTGCTCGTAATTCACTTTGAAAACGTGTGCGCAAAAGGCTTTTGTCAATAGGATAGTATCACACTTGATCACTTTGTTGCCCTATCCTGACGTTATCAAAGACTTGTGAATGTTGGCTGTTGAAAATCCCTGCTCTTCTTTCCCTTTTTCGATTTCCTGCCATGAATTTAACCTAATCTCATGCAGTGATTTATGCCCAAATATATTTTCTCATAATTCCCTAAAGTGAAGGCACATCCTGATTTCTGCCAGCTGACCATTTCTTTGCTTTTGGCTTGTGTGCACAATGTTCTCGGTCCTGAGGAAGTGTCACGGGGCCAGAAACATTAGCTCTGAATTGTCTTCATTGATGCTCCCAAGCCTACTGATCTATTCCTTCTGTTTGGTTTTTTATTCACAATATGCTGCATTACTATCAAAATGACTAATAATTTTCGTGTCTTCTGTCAAATGCCCAATCCTGCATCATACATTTGAGAATAATACTTCTATGTCCCAAATGCACAGTGTATGATCAAATTTTCTGTACTTTAGAACCCTACTGTCGGATGACTTACATTGACAAAACAACACTTCCCTTTGGGATGCTTCCCCTTTAACAAGGTGATGTTGTCCTTTTTTTCTTTTAGAGGGGCCGTGCAAGGCACAGGTTACGAAAGTTATGCGTTTCGACAGTTTTTATGACGAGTTGGATAATAGCTAACAGCTACTGCCTCAGAAAAAAAAGGCTTTCAAGTTTAAACAAAGACCTGTAAACTTAAAGAGAAGTGGTCCATTCTCCCAGCCCAGCCTTACTCTGGTTGGATTGCGTTTTTGGCAGTTTGACTATTCACCAAAAGCAGTCAGGAAATCGGAAACAGTTTGAACCAACAGAAGCAAGTCCATGCTGACTATGCCCCACGCCCGAAACGATTTCTCTCCTGTCAGACCCTATGTTTTATATTAACTTTTGTGCCAAAGGCTGTTTATGGGTTTTGTGGTAAGTATTGGGGGGCAACATCATTAAGTTGGCATAATGTGTTGGGTTTTAAATGAATTGCTATTCTGTATTGTGTTATCTTTTGTTTGTGTTTTATTTGGTAATCTTGTTAATAAATTCTGTTTTGTTTCAAGCTGCACCCCTCCTTAACTATCAGCGACACATCTCCTTAAAATAACTAGCAACGGTGGGTTCTGGGATACACCCTTAAAAAGCTTTGATAGAATCTGGCCTCGCCCATTAGACCTTACTGGGTCTATCTTCCATTAATCCACAATTTGTTACAGCATGATTTTTTTTTCTCTTCAACTCTTTGAATGTTACACACATCATGGAATCTTTATATCCCCATTCTTTAATTCCATAAAATATTGTTTTCCTGACCAAGTACAGTGATTCTAATTTTAACACAGCGATGATTACTTACTCTTTATCAAGTCTGTTTTTACACATCTCGGATAGCCCAGAATTCTTTACTCGTGACTCATATTCTCAATAATTATAGCGATTGTGTTCAGGTAGAAATAAATATCTTCTGAGAACATTATGATCGAGACTCAACAATCCACAATTTGGGCATGATTTCAAA
Source organism: Chiloscyllium plagiosum (assembly GCF_037043375.1). Classification (NCBI taxonomy): domain Eukaryota; kingdom Metazoa; phylum Chordata; class Chondrichthyes; order Orectolobiformes; family Hemiscylliidae; genus Chiloscyllium; species Chiloscyllium plagiosum. The sequence goes on from NW_028270179.1 coordinate 24,010,874, forward strand.
GTTAGAATGTTGCTGAAATAGTCATATATTGAATGCTACCTGAATGATTCTATTATTGCCATTCATCAAATTCTGTTCTCCTGAAGGAATTTTGCAAATATATTTTCAGATTATTGTGCTCATTTCTCTTCATGTTAATTTATTGATCCCTTTTTTTGTTTGCGATCTATTCGATATAGGATTGCAAAAATTTCACTTAATACTTGAAACTATTAACAGGAAACATCATTTTATGAGCTCTTTGAAGATTACTAATTGCCTGATCAGACATTACAAATTAAAATCGATAAAATCTTATTTTATCAGATGAGGACATTTAGGAAAGCACCAGAGCAATTGAATGATACTAAGATATTTGGATGTGTGCATTGTAAGGAGGATGGTCAGAGCCTGCACAGTGACGTGGACAAACTGGCTGAATGGGAAAATAATTGGCAAATGTACCATAATGTTGATAAATGTCAGGTTATGCACTTTGGATATTGGAAGGCAGAATATTATCAGAATGGTAACTGTTTAGGGAAGGGCGATGAGCAACGAGACCTGAGTATCATGGTGGAATGGTCGCTAAAGGTTAGTATGGAGGTAAGAAGGCAGTCATGAAACCTCATGGAATTCTGGCCTTATTGCAAGACTGAAAATGTGTTGCTGGAAAAGCGCAGCAGGTCAGGCAGCATCCAATGAGCTATTGAGGGCGTCCACCAATGGTTCACCAGACTGATTCTGAAGATGGCAAGATTGACATGTGAAAAAAGTCAAACTGTGCGCCGCTAGAAATACGTACAACAGATCAGACAACGTCTGATGAGTGGGAGATTCGACGTTTCATAAGCCCTTCTTCAGGAATGTTTCGGAGGGAGTGGCTGAGACATAAATGGAGGCGTGGCGTGCGGCTGGGTGGACGTTTGGTTGCATGGCGGTCGATGGATGCAGGTGGGAAGTGATTCGAAACGTTGGTGGTAAGAATGATCTTGATGGCTGAGAAGGAGGATGGGCAGTTTGCTGAGGTTAAAAAGGCTTTGCTGACTTGGAAGGTTCGATCTGGGATGAAGTGGAGGGAAAGGGAAATGAGGAAACTGGTGAAATCGACATTGCTTCCGTGTGTTTGCTGGGCCCAGGGAAAAAGTTGATTTGTTGTTCTTTCAGTTGGCGGGTGGCTTTCATTTGTCAGTGAAAGAAGGTGAGGAAAGCTTGTTTGGATTGAGCTTGTATTCAATGGAACTTAAAAGGATGGCGGGCCGTGGCCACAGGAACATTTGACTTGCTCATGGGGCGAGACACGCTCGATAACGGGAGAATGTTCCTGATGCTGGCGAAGTGCAGAACGAGGCGTCAGAGCCTAATAAGGAGTATTCTAGACAGGTTTGAGATAAAGAAGAATTTCTTCATTCACAGAGTTGTGAACCGATGGAATTCTCTGACACAAGATTCTTTTTCATGCCAGTTCATCAGATATATTCAAGGGGATATAGGGAGAGGGTTGGAATGAGTGAGTGAGTCTTGTTGAATGGTGGCGCGTGCTCGAAAGGCCGACGACTCTATTCCTCCAGTCACTGTCTGTGTTTCTATGTTTCTAATATTGTGAATATGGTACTACAATATTAAGGACAGTAGTACCCTTCATTTTTGTGTGAGCAATAGCTGTATTCATCCCCAAAATGATCTGTTAACAACGTTTCGACAATACTAGTTTCATCGTGCATGTGGCAGATTTTATTTCCTCACCCGCTCTGCTGGAATTGAATCATTGTATCTCATTCATGTTCAGAAAATTAAGCAAACGAGGCTGCTTAAATCTGACATCCTGACCAACCCAAACTTTATGAACCTACCTGTTTTACAGAAAAAAAAGAATAAGAATATCAATGCGAATTTTCCTTTGATATCTGGTTTGTCATGCACGTAAACATAACCCGTCAGTCTGTACTTGGTAAACAAGTGTAACAAATGCTAATTGTAAATAAACTAATTATCTCCTTGGTGGATTGGTTCGTGCATAAATAAGCTAGTCGTCTATTAGCTATGATATCCACCAGTTAGCGCCTTCCTGTTCATACAGAATTCACAGAAAAAATGGAAAAACCTGCAATAATGCTGGTAAAAGAGATTTACTACCCGATTATTGCAACCATCGGTATAACTGGTAAGTTCTAATTGTCTGTTTCTTGACAATTGCGATGATGTGGAGGTATTGGTGTTGGACTGGGATGGACAAACTCAGAAGTCAAACTGCACCAGGTTATTTTCAGGTGACTTCACCTGTCTAAATCTCAGTGCTCCTCAAAGCTTGTGATTTCAAATAAACCGGTTGGACTCTAAAATGTTGTCTTGTGACCTATGAATTAGTAATTGATATTGATTATTTTATTTTCCCTACTACAATGCAGAAAAGTCATGTTCTCCTCAGAATAAGCGTTCTAGACCCGCTTGTCAAGTGCGAAAACATTCTATTCGATCATGTTCCATCGACCTTAATATAATACAATTACTCCTGTTGCAATATTTTTTATTGAAATTACTGCACAAATGTTTTAGTCGATTTCTGTATTACCCTTTGCAGTTCAGACAGCGGTGATAATGGTATTTAAGATACCTATGGCATTTATAAAATAGTAACGGGATATATAAAATGTATCACTTCCCATGCAATATCCCAATAATAAGGTCCATCGTGTAGCTTTTTTTTCATACTGATACTCAGGACATGCAATCAATCATTCACGGCAAGTGCTTTCTTAATAAATGGCAATGAGTTGTTAAAACGTGTCGAATCTGTTCTCTTCTCCTTGCAGCAAATGTGATGACACTTATAATTCTGCCTCGAAGGTACTGTGGTGTTACAAAGTGTACGTTGGTCTACATGATAGCCATGGCGTCAGCAGATTTAATGGTTATTTTCATCGACGTAACCTTATATCGCATTTTCAGTTTTCATTTTCCATTTTCATTCTTGGCACGTACTCCAGTGTGCAAGACGATTTTATACACGATGATTTCCAGCGTTGACTTATCTGTTTGGTTCACAGTTTCCTTCACGTTTGACCGTTTTGCATTTCTCTGTGACCAGAACTTTAAACGAAGTTTCTGCACCCCAAGAAATGCTGTCGTGGTAATAACAACGTTCACTTTTGTCAGTTTTCTCAAGAATATTCCAACTTTGTTTGCATATAAAACCCAACAACTAATTAACGGAGTGCAGTGGGGATGTCAGTCAAGTGAAGAATTTTTCTTCTCACCACCAGGTATAGCTTTCGTCTGGTTTCACAGCACCTGGGTCGTTTGGTTTCCTTTTTCACTGATTCTCCTGTTTAATTGTTTGACCATACGATCTATTCTCCTGGCCAATAGAATCCGCCAAGCCCTCAGAGGTTACAGAAATAAAAAATGCAGTGATCCAGAGATTGAGAACCGCATGAAATCCATCATTTTATTGTTCTCTGTTTCAAGCTGTTTCATCTTGTTTTGGTTGACGGCTTCAGTGAGCTTTGTGTCAACTAGAATTACAAACACCACTTATTACAGAGGCGAATACAATGATCCGCGATATATCTCTGTTGAAGTGGGGACTTTGCTGAAATTTTTGATTTGTTTACAGAACCCGTTCATTTATGTAATAACGCTGAGGAAATACAGAAAAGCGCTGAAAAGTATGATAAGCTCTTTCTGTCCAATAATACTGAGGCCAATTGGGAAATAGGACTAAAAGTAAAATAAAATTGCTGACAGATAAATTACAATTTCAATGCGTTTCTTGAAACGTAGCATGCCCTGCTTTGTTGTGTTATGTAAAAATTATGCATGGACTATTTTGATCACACTTACTTTGTTTTGTAGCAGATGTTATTGTCTTTATTTGTTGAATTCTAACTTCTCCAACCTGCTTTCTCTTTCACCATGACAGCAAAAGCCACAGCAGCTGAATTTGCCATCCAGACCATCAATTCTGCTCCGCTATTCTATGAATTGATCTGACATTTCTTATCTTCACAGTTTTGTCTTGTCTCCATAACCCCAACATTGCGAGAAACCGATTGTCCAAATAAAGGAGAAAAAAACGTGCATCGGACATTTGGATGAGGGAGGAAATCAGTTACATTCTCGGTACTGGAATCCATTTAATCAATTTCATTTGCTTATCCATTTCACATTGCACGTGTTGCAATTCTGAATATTGGGAGGTACGGAACATAAGGACACAAGAACCAGGTGCAGTAATAGACAATCCAGCCCTTAGAGCCTGCTCCAACGCCCAATAAGATCATTGTTAATCTTTTCGTGGACTCAACTGCACTTACCCTCGTTTTCACATTATCCTTTAATTCCGTTATTTTTCAAAAAAGGATCCAGCTTAGCTTTAAAAGTGATTACTGAAGTGGCATCAACTCCTTCCATGGGCAAGGAGTTCCTTCGGTGAACACAGTTCTGGGCGAAGAAGTTCCTTCTCAGTTCATTTCCAAACATTTTTCCTCGAATCTTCAGGCTAAGCCGTCTTAACATAGTTTTAACCACCAGTGGAAAGTTCTTATCTATTTCTATTTTATTGATTCCCTTCATAATTTCATATTTTACTATCAGAGCCCCCGATTTCTATTCTGAATTCCAATGAATTTAATCCTTATCTACTTAGCCAGTCCTCATAAGCCAAATTCCACAATTCAAATCAACCGAGTGAACCATATCTGCACCCCTCCAGTGCCAGGCCATCCTTTCCTAAGTAAGGGGACGCACAGGCACTCCAGGTATGTATCCATGACATTTTGTTGAGTAAATGTTGAAGTAGATTTCCATAGCAGTCTCATTCCCAAACAGAGGTGGCATACGTGATGTGTGTTTATTGAATGAGATCGAGGAAACAGACATCAACCAAATCGAAATCTCGCTCTCTTTGATCTAAATATTAATTAAGACGCTGGGGCATCGGTTTCGATAGGTTAGATGGATTGTCGGTTTCAAAACAGCGTAAAGGTATCAACATGTGTTTAGTTCCCATCACCCATTTATGATTACCATGAAGCTTTCTTTTTCAACCTCTTACTTCGCCTTAGCTCTGCTGGTCATCAGATTCAATCACCGCCGGTCGCTTCTCTCTCTACTGAGAAAGCAGCCCTTAAGATCTGGTAAGATTATTGTGACGAAGCAAATAAAATTGCTGCCTGTACTAACTATCCTTATTGCTATCCGGGTTTATTTTGCGTGTGCAGCGCGTGGTTGTCCTACATTTGTCTGTGGAATACTGTAAAAGTGATCCAAATGTTGCAAATGCTTTGGAAAACTTTTCTTATACGTGAAGTATTCAGAATTAAAATGGTGTAATATAATTCTTGTAATAGATTGGATAGAATACTGAACAGGGAAATATGGTATCTTACATACCGAAAAGGAGGATGAATCCTGAGTACAGGAAATGGAATGATTATGAACTGACGCACAATGCTCTAAAGATTATCTTACAATACGCATTGTACACGAATCTTACTTTCAGACACCCACTGTGAACTCCAGTGATAGGAGGCAACCTCACAGTAGAATTTAAAGACAAATAATGCATTTACTGTTGAGCTGCGGGCAAATGCTAATCGCGGAGCTGTCTGTGCAATGTGAGATTATTCAAGTGTGAAATGTTCCGAACACAAAGATGGCAATGTTTCCTCCGATGAGATATGACATAAATGTCAATGAGATATTATTAGCTGCTCCGTGACTGCTGGGAAACAGATCTCTGCATGTGAACTGAAAACCGTTAATTCACTCAGTTTCTCAATAAATTGAAGCTCTTTCGATTGTTCCACACTATATTAAAAGAGATAGGATTTCATTGTTCTTAATTCTCCATGTGTCCCTGGAAAACAAAAAAAATCTCAGACAAAAAGGAACTTTTGTCACTGTCTAACTCAAAATTAATTTTCAAAGAGATTTTTGCCGAAAGTGAAAGCTTATCCCAGACTTCATTTGCCCTACTTTATATTACATAACAGGCAGTTCTTTGTTTTAGTCCCCACTATTCTCCCATTTTGTATTAAATATGCAAATTTTGAACGTTTTCTGTCTCTGGCTTGAACTCTTAGTTCTGGACAATTTTCCAGTTTTGGCAGGGGGAGAAAGGTGTGCTAGGTTTTTAGTCGACAAAACTAACCTCCTGGGTTAAAGTGGGAAAACAAGTCACGCAGCAAATGCATCCATCAAGTAAGGAGAGCAAATTGGTTTCCGTCTCATGTTTTGTCATACTTTAAGGTTGATGCTGTGCACTCCTCTACAATTCCATTAACAAAGGTATCCCTTCAGACATTTCAAATGTTGCAAAACCTTGCGTCTCTGACTGTTGGAGCGGCCTATGTTTAACGCTGACATGAAATGGATGCACAGTACTTTTTAATTGACATAAAGTGGCGGAAAGCGAATTAGCAGCTTGATATAGCACTTTCGTAGGAAGTCTTTTGTCTCCACACAGAGCTATTGGATAACATAGTGAAAGATCCCGTGGGAGTCATAAAATTGTCTAAATGAGAATAATTTAATCAAATTTATACATCCAGGAACTTTGAACACAAAGACATTTTGATAAAGAATACTCTTAAGAAAGAAACATGTACCTGAGCATTAACCACAGTGCCCAGTTTGTTGCTCAGTAAAATGTCGAAAGGAATGATTTGTTCTGCAATGATCTGAAATTATTAGGGAATTATGCGTCAGAAATGCAAACCTATAAGCCAACATCAAGACATGAAATGGAAGGAGATAACGGTTGTCTATATATATGTGTATATATTATGTAAACTGGGACAAAACGAGCAATTGCTATCAACGCATAAACTCTAATAGAGAACCGCAACTTGGGAAGGGGTAGAGAAAAGTCATAAATCACAGTCATTATACCAGTAGCGACAGAAACAATTGCAGTTTTACATATCAGCAAACAGATTTCTATGCCTGTAAATTTGCCGAATAGATTTGTGAATTTGCCGAAAAGATCTGTGCACCAAGACATCAAAGGAAAGATGACAAAGATAAATTATAAGACAAAAGTTGGAGCGAATTCATGTACTGCTGTACAATCAGAATCCACATAACGTTGTCTTAATGACTTGGTTAAACAGTGAAACTGATTGAATTTCGCCCTCACAAATGGAACTACAATAGATATTGCCTTATTCAGTAAAGAGACTTTGTTTAGCTCAGGGGCGGAAGCGTTTGTCCAAGAAACAAAATTCTGTTTAAAAGCAACATAAAGCACGTGCAGATGCAGCGATGCTCCAATGAGATTATCGGAGGATTCGTAATGCAAATTCCCCAGTTAAGTTCCAGGGATCCCGTTTTGAGTCCTGTCATGACAGATGGTCGAATTTGAGCTCCACAAAAATCTCGGATTCTGAGTCAGCTGTTGGAAAATCGCATCCGGTTCACAGATGTCCTTCAGAACAGGAAGCAGTCAACCTTAGCGGGTATGGCCTGCAGGTGATTTCTGACCCACAGCAAGGAATTTGACTATTAACTGCCCTTTGGGTTATGAAGAATCGGCAATAAATGCTGGCCTATACAGCGATACCCTTATCCACTGAATTAACCAAACAAAACGGCAGAAGTCGTTAACTGTAGCTTCAAGACAGACAGACTGTGGGTGTTTGCCCTCTCAGGGTCACGTGAATGAGAATCTGTCCCCAGTTCATCAACCTTGCCACAGACTAAGGTCGCTTTTTGTTCGAGTTAATCTTAACAAAAATCTTTATTAACTTAGTTGCGATTACCAATCATTGAAATCTACCGAATTAAATTTAATGCGGAATATAAATTACAACACGGTGTTCAGAGGAGTCCTTAGGAGGAAGTAAACATCCAGGTTACTGGCAAATATATGAGAAGACAAAGAATTACCGAATCATGGATTCCTACCTGTCAGTCAACGCTAACCCCCTGTCCCTGCATTTAGCCCATATTATTCTAAATATTTCATGTTCATGTCATGGTCCAAATGAATTTTAAATATAGTTAATATATCTGACTCAACCACTTCTACTGGCAGCTAATTCCATGTGCATTCCACATTGAATGAATTGGAGTAAATGAGATCCCTTGTAATACCCAAAAGACAAATCATAACTGAAAAGTTCATGGGAGGACTGAGGGGTGCCCGTCGTGTTGTCCATCATTGATTGTGTGTTCACAGCATTGAATGTGTAGATTAAGGAAATATGGCTAACAATGACATCAATGCTGCATGTAAATACTTACAATGCAAAATGCATAAACCTGCTGTAATTGGCTTGGAAAAGGCAGAGTATCCTTTAGAGAGACGTTTCCCATCCTGCATTGGGAAGGAGCTGCGAATGAATGTTGATTGGGCTGCTTAGCACAGGACTCAGGACCCAGGACTCCTCTTTTATATCTTTCCCGTGAAAACGCGCCAATATGCCTACAATGCTTACCTTAGGACATAGAACAGTACAGCACAGAACAGGCCCTTCAGCCCACGATGTTGTGCCGACCATTGATCCTCATGTATGCACCCTCAAATTTCTGTGACCACATGCATGTCCAGCAGTCTCTTAAATGTCCCCAATGACCTCGCTTCCACAACTGCTGCTGGCAACGCATTCCATGCTCCGACAACTCTCTGTGAAAAGAACCCGCCTCTGACATCCCCTCTATACTTTCCTCCAACCAGCTTAAAACTATGATTCCTCGTATTAGCCATTACTGCCCTGGGAAATAGTCTCTGGCTATCAACTCTACCTATGCCTCTCAATATCTTGTATATCTCAATTAGGTCCCCTCTCCTCCTCCTTTTCTCCAATGAAAAACGTCCGAGCTCAGTCAGCCTCTCTTCATAAGATAAGCCCTCTACGTCCAGGTAGCATCCTGGTAAATCTCCTTTGAACCCTCTCCAAAGCATCCACATCTTTCCTATAATAGGGCAACCAGAACTGGATGCAGCATTTCAAGTGCAATCTAACCAAAGTTTTAAAGAGCTGCAACAAGATCTCACGACTCTTAAACTCAATCCCCTGTTAATGAAAGCCAAAATACCATATGCTTTCTTAATAACCCTGTCCACTTGGGTGGTCACTTTAAGGTATCTATGTACCTGCACACCAAGATCCCTCTGTTCCTCCACACTGCCAAGAATCCTATCCTTAATCCTGTACTCAGCTTTCAAATTCGATTTTCCAAAATGCATCACCTCGCATTTATCCAGGTTAAACTCCATCTGCCACCTCTCAGCCCAACTCTGCATCCTATGAATGTCCCGCTGCAGCCTACAACATCCCTCTATACTGTCAACGACACCTCCAACCCTTGTGTCGTCTGCAAACTTGCTGACCCATCCTTCAATCTCCTCATCGAAGTCATTAATAAAAATTACAAACAGTAGAGGACCAAGGACAGAGCCCCGTGGAACACCACTCACCACTGACTTCCAGTCAGAATATTTTCCTTCTACGACCACGCGCTGTCTTCTGTTGGCCAGCCAATTCTGTATCCAGAGAGCTAAGTTCCCCTGTATCCCATTCCTCCTGACCTTCTGAATGAGCATACAACGGGGAACGTTATCAGATGCTTGCTGAAGTCCATATACACCACATCCACAGCTCGACCCTCATCAACTTTTCTAGTCACATCCTCAAAGAACTCGATAAGGTTTGTGAGGCATGACCTTCCCCTCACAAAGCCGTGTTGGCTACATTTAATCAAGCCATGCTCTTCCAGATGGTCATAAATCCTATCCCTCAGAATCCTTTCTAACACCTTGCAGACGGCAGACGTGAGACGTACTGGTCTGTAATTGCCGGGGATTTCCCTATTTCTATTCTTGAAGAGAGGAATTACATTTGCCTCTCTCCAGTGCTCAGGTACGACTCCAGTGGAGAGCGAGGATGCAAAGATCTTCGCAAGTGGCGAAGCAATCGCATTTATCGTTACCGAAAGCAGCCGAGGACAAATCTAGTCCGGGCCTGGCGACTTTTCAATCTTAATATTTGACAAAATGTTCAGCACATCAGCTTCCTCCATCTCTATCAATTCCATCATGCACATCTGCTCTTCAAAGGTTTCATTCACTACAAAGTTCGTTTCTTTCGTAAAGACAGAAGTAAAAACTCATTTAGGTCTTCCCCTACCTCCTCAGACTCCACACACAAATTCCCTATGTTATCCCTGATCGGCCCTACACTTTATTTGACCATTCTCTTATTCCTTACATAAGTGTCAAATGCCTTTGTGTTCTCTCTAATCCATTCTGCCAAGCCTTTCTCGTGCCCCCTCCTGGCTCTTCTCAGACCAGTTTTGAGCTCCTTCCTCGCCTGCCTGTAATCCTTTCGAGCTGAGCTTGACCCTAGCTTCCTCCACCTATGTAAGCTACCTTTTTCCTTTTGATGAGAAGCTCCACCGCTCTCGTCATCCAAGGTTCCTTTATCTTACCATTTCTTGCCTGTCTCAGATGGACATATGTATTCATCACTTGCAAAAACTGTTCCTTGAACAGTCTCCACATGTCTATAGTGCCCTCACCATGGAACAATGGATCCCAATCCATGCTTCCTAACTCTAATCGCATCATAGTTTCCTCTTCCCCAATTAAAAATGTGAGGCAGTTGTGGTCACTATCGACAAAATGGTCTCCCACCACAAGATCCGATACCTGCCCCGGCTCGTTTCCGAGCACCAAGTCCAGAATGGCCTCTCCCCTCGTCGGCCTGTCAACGTACAGAGTTACGAAACCCTCCTGAATACACCTTACAGAAACAGCTCCATTCAAATCTTCTGCTCGAAGGAGGTTCCAATCAATATTGGGAAAGCTAAATATTACAACAACCCTACTTTTCCAAAATCTGCCGACCTATGCTTTCTTCCATCTCCCTGCTGCTATTGGGGGGCCTGTAGTAAACCCCTAAAGAGGTGAATGCTCCCTTGCTGTTCCTAATTTCCACTCATACTGACTCGGTAGGCAGATCTTCCTCGACAATGGAAGCTTCTGTAGCTGTGATACCCTCTCTGATTAGTAGTGCTACACCCCCTCCTATTTTCCCCCCTCCCTATTCTTTTTAAATGCTGTAAACCCTGGAACATCCAGCAACCATTCCTGCCCCTGAGAAACCCATGTCTGTATTATGGCTACAAGATCAGGAGGAGCAAGCAACTGCCCTAGCATCCATACCAGGCTTATCTGAACACCCACTCAGTACTAAAATAGAAAACTTAGTTCAAGTTGCTATAAAATTAATAACAAACTTATATTCAATAAAGGAAGTTTAGAATGAACCTTACCTTATTAATTAGGTTAGAGGAGGAGGGGGGGTGGGAGACACTAGCCGCCTTGCTGATATATATGGTCACTGCTTTCCTTCCTGGCTGCCCCTTTGGTCCTCGACACTTCCTCCGCTGCTCCAGCTCCTTCTGTGTAAGAGAAAACACCGCTGCCCGCTACCGGTAAATAATTTTTAAAAACTGTCTTACCTCCGCTGCTGCTGGCACTCAAAATGGCCGTTGGCGAAGTTGAACGATAATCTCCACCGTGAACACTTCAACCTGGTTCAGTCCCGTTGAAATGAGTCGCCAATTTGAAAAGTAAACGTCAAACTAACTGTAGGATTGAAAACGCACTCATTGTGTTTTCTCTCAGAAATAGATAGTAGAGTGGAATGAGAAAGTGTGAGGCTCCTCTGGGGTGAACTATTTAACTACTGGACTCTCTAGCCAATGAGAATGATTCAAAGAAAACTTCTGCTTTGTTGCATACCTGAGGGACGTGGTGTCCAGATGGAAAAATCTTAGAGTTTCATGAAGAATCCGAAATTCGGGGGTGGGGGGTGGGTGCTGCGTTGAAATACAGGCTTCAGGATATTTAAAGGAATGCCTGAAAAAGATGCACTCATTAACCACGTTGCCGTCCAAGTTGTGTGTGTGTGTGTGTGTGTGTCACTCGCCAACCACCCTTGCAAGAGCGCACGAGTATGGTTTCGGACTTGATGTGAGAGGCGGATTGTGAAAATTCATGTAGAGGTGGCAGGAATAATACATTTTCTTTCATTTATATTTCAGTTTGCTTTCTTTGGTGAAATTCGTCTCTCATCTCCTGTCTCAAATCTGCTTTCTTGTATATTTTTGACATCGTCTCGGTTTCCCTGCATTGACCCTCTCTCACACATCCCCTTGCTGTTATTTCTTATTTTCTGTGTCTGACAGACATTGTCCCTTTTTCCCTGAATCCGTCTGGCAGCCTCTTTCTCTTTTTCCAAAAAATGATCTCAATCTGTCCTTTCAGAGAGGAACAGAGTTGGGTTTTGGGGGAGCAGAGACAGAGAAATACCATTGAGCGAGACATAGTGAACAGTAGATTGAAAGAGAAGAGAGAGGAGACTGCGAGAGAGATTCGAAGAAGCGAAGATCGTTCGAGAGAAAACTGACTGTGGTGCAGACAACGAACATCAGAGCAGAAGGGCAAGGGCCTGATAGACGACGTTTTTGAGTGAGATTCACAGTAAATTTGAGTTTATAACGTTTCAGCAATTAACTGTTTCTGAAAACAATGAGATGAAAAGAAGGCAGAAAATCGTAGAAAGTAAAATACATGGGATGATTTGAAATATAATGGGCGATGATGTGAATCATGATGTGAATCATGTGTAAAAATGTGAATTTGGAGAAAAAGTAGAAGGATGTGGACATGAGCGTCGGAAATATGTGAGAACGCACTGGACTCGTTGCAGCAGACTTTTCAATCTTTTTCGTACTTTGCCCACATCGTGCCCACAACTCCAAACCTGTTGGAAAAAAAAACACAGACCGTCTGAACTATGTGATTGTTTTTACTGAATGTACAAATGAGTAAAAAGGTTCTCTCTGGTTTGTGTTTTTGTCCGAAGATTCCACAAGGACAAATAATGTTTACTGTGTGTGTGTGTGTGTGCGTGCGTGTGTTTGTGTGTGAATGTGTGTGCGCTGTCTTGAGAGAGCAGACGAAACGATTTTGGGAGAAAGAAATTGAGAGAGTTGTGAGCAATTGTATAAAGTTATCAGTCAGAAGGGGACCACGGAAAGTTTCAAATATGGATATGTATTCGCCACATTGAAGGGACTCAAGGTCAAGAAATTATATTTGGATAACAAGTGAAAGTTCACTGTAAAGTTGAAAGGCCAGAATTGCAATGAAACCACCGATACGCCCAGACCTGCTGAGATTTTGCTTACTTAGACTTTGCCCCCGGATTCTATAATCTTAAACCAGTGGAAAGAGCTTATCTTTATCAAATCTGGCTTTTACTGCTAATGCCGTGAAGATGTCGATTAGACAACTCCAACACTAAAAAAGGCTTCTCTTCTTCTATTAACGCCTGAAGAGCTGATATTATCTTTGTAACCTGTATCGAACTCTTTCCAGTACGAAAATATTTTTCCGGAGTTGAGGTGCTCAAATCTGTTCACAATACTACAGGTGATGCCTGATTGCCGAGTAACATACGTATCGTTATACACCAGCCGTTTTGATAGGAAGGTAGGAATTCCATTAGCACTCTTGAATGTTTCCATGATTTGGAGATGCCGGTGTTGGACTGGGGTGTACAACGTTAAAAATCACACAACACCACGTTATAGACAAACAAGTTTATTTGGAAGCACTTAGCTTTCGGAGGGCTGCTCCTTCATCACACGGTTGTGGAGAATAAGATTGTAAGACACACAATCTATGGCAAAAGTTTATAGTGTGTTGTAACTGAAATTATATATTGAAAAGCTGCCTGGATTGTTTATTAAGTGTCTCACTTTTTAGAATGGCCATGTTCGTTTCAGTTATTTCACATATAAATGGCAAAGATTTTTTTCAAGTTACATTCTCAAGAAAACTCTACTGCACCTCACTCTACTGCAAACCCACAGATAACCTCATGATGCAACTCTTCTTCAGCTTCCACCCGAAATATATTGAAAGAAAAATCCCCTATTGACAAGCTCTTTAAGGACATAGGGTCTGTTCAGAAAGGCGGAACTTAACCGGCACTTGGAAGTACTCAGGTGGGGTGGGGGTGGTGAGATGCCCTCATCAAAACGGGGAACGATGCTCAACTCATCTATCATCAGTTACGAAGTGCCACAGCGAGGAACAGTAATGTCCTCCACAGGAGACAGACACGAGCTGCAACAGACAGGTTTACATTCGTTTTCCAATATATTCCAAGAGCCCAAAAACTATGCATTCGGCTTCGCAGCTTGCAACATATGATCAATGAGGCTGAGTATCTCGCCAAGACCTTCCCCATACATGCACTTCTTCCCTTTAAACAACTACCAAATCTCAAACAGATCATTGGTCGCAGCAAACTGTCCGGCTTTCCTGACAATACCAAACAACTTTGTCACGGTAGACGCTGCAAGACGTCTCAGAATGTTGACAAGGATACCAGCATTACGTTTGAAGACATCGCCCACCATGCAGGTACACATGCAATTATGCAAACGTTGTCTGTCTCATACGCCGCAGATAAGGATGGTCTGAGGCATGGTACATTGGCGAGACCAAGCAAAGTCAACTGCAACGGATAAATGGACATGACACAATAATTAGCAGATAGGAGTGTTCCCGCCTAGTCGGGGAACACTTCAGCGGTCCGGGACATTCGACCTCGGACCTTCAGGTCACCGTCCTCCAAGGTGGCAACAACGAAAAGTGGGCAAGCAGAGGATGATAACCAAGTTCAGTACCCATAAGGATGCATCAAACGGGAACTTGGGTTCATGTCACACTATAGGTGACCCCATTGCACTATAAAAACACACAAACAGGCGGATACACAAAAAACACACACAGGTACACGCACACAAACACACGCACACCTTCCTCGAGAAACACAGAGGCAGGCAGACCTTCTCTCATACGCTCACACATGCACCACCAAACACACCCTCTTACAGACTTAGACCCCTTCACACTCACATGCACACATTCTCTCACAGACACTCATAATCCCCGGCAAACACACACCCACATGCACACATACACATACAGTTTTGTGGGTGAATTTGTACTTACAGAAGTACAGTTTACTTTGTTCAAAACTGCATGAATCCAGGTAAGATTCTGTAAATTCGTGTGTGCACATATATTGCGATTTACATATCAAAGAACTGAAACCAACGTGGTCAATCTAAAAGACGTAACAAGCAATCTTGTCATTTTCAATATATAATTGCACTTCCATCACACTGTAAACCTTTGCGTACGTTTTGTGTCTTACAATATTGCTCTCCACAACCAGTTGATGAAGGAGCAGCGCTCAGAAAGCTAGTGCTTCCAAATAAACCAGTTGGACTATGACCTGATGTTGTGTGATTTTAAACTTGTATTATTTTCGGCAACTACACGTGAAATTTCAAAGAACTATCTGCGGGAACCCTCGAATCTCGTTTCTCATCCACCGTGTTTAACTTTATAACATCGAAAAGCACAACAATGTGCATCTTCCTTCAGTTGGATTTGGAATAACCCACACTTGCTTTGCGCATTCACCTGTTAATTTGTAAAAATAAAATGCACAGTCGCGAGGAGAATGTAAGGCAAATCACATGTGGGCAGTTTCCTCATCCAGGAATGATTAAGTTCATAAACTCTATTTAAATATTCTCACCGATTCCTAAATCAAAAGCCTCAAACGCAAGCATGCAGCCCTGGAGACATGTATACTGGGACCCAATATATTAATAATCACAAAGACTGGCTTCATTGAGCATATTAAAGAATCTGCAATTGCACATGTGGTGGCAAGGGACATCGTAACCATTTGATTGCGATCAAAAGTCAAACCATGTCGGGAAGATTTTCTTGATAGCTTCAGATGGCCTGTGTCACAGACATCTCATGATGAAATTGCATGAAATTTCACTGCGAAATAAGGCCGATAGTATCAGAATAAGCGATGATATATCCTTGGGGAGGAAAAGTAATGACCTATCCCAAAGTTTTATTAATTATGAGACGACAATCTATCAAAGATATCAAAACATCATTTCAATCGAACTGTGACCAGCGGTTGTTGACTTACATTGATATGTAAACAATGCATTAGACGTTTTCAATGAAAACTTGTCTTAAATCTTTATGTTAATTCATAATGTGAAAAATATAAAAACAAAACCTTGCCAGAGGAGGAGCCGATGCCACAATGCTAAAGACTGTTGGTGCATTGATGAGCAAGTTCTAATCACGAATGCATGAGTTCATTTCGGAGGACTGTGAATTTAAATCAAATTCTGAACCATTTCTGACAAAGAATCGAAAACCAAAGTATTGCCACAATACGTAAATGTCTTATTAGATGCAGGATAATCGGTTTTATAACGGCACTGATTTTGAATATCAAAGAAGTTCTGATACAATCAGAGGTATGATATGTTCAATTAATAATATTCCCAACAATAATTCAATTTTTTACTCGCACAAACTTACAAAACTGAATTAACAAGCGTCCAGAGACAGTACGTTCTTGTTGGGGTGAATGACAAGACCGATAGTTGCAGGGAATGTTGGATGAATAGCGAAACTGAGATTTTGCTCAGGAAAAAGAAGAAAACATATGTCAGGTTCATCCAGCAGAGATTGTTTGAATGCCCAAGGGTTTACGAAGACGGTAGAAGTATACATAAGAGGGAAATCAGGAGCGCAAAATGGAACATGAGACAATTTTCATAATTAGGGTTACAGAAAATCCAAAGGGATTGTACTCATACATAAAGGAAAACAAAGGTAACTAGGAGAGAATAGGGCCCCTTAAGGATCAGCAAGGATGCATATTTGTGTAACCACAAGAGATAGGGAACATACTAAACGAGTATTTTGCCTTACGATTTTATTATGCAGAGGGATATGGAGAATTCCGAACATGGGGAATTAAGTTACAACATCCTAAAACATGCCGATATTACAGAGGTTGGGGCACAGTTCGACTTAAAATGTATAAAGGTGAATAAATCCCCGCCACCTCACCAGGTGTAGCCTGGAGTTCAGTTGGAAACTAAGGAAGAGTTTGCTGGGACCCTTGCTAGGATATTTGCATCATTGATAACCACAGGTAAGGTGCTGCAAAACTGGACCGAGGTTGACATTATGCCACCTTTTAAATGAGGTGGCAAGGAAATACCAAAAAGGGATAGACCAATCAGTGTGACGGAGGTGGTGATTAAATTATTGGAGGGAATCCTGACTGGAAGAATTTACATGTGTTTCAAAAGACAAGAACTGATGAGAGATCATCAACATGACTTTGTGCGTGGCAAATCGCGTTTCATTAATTGAGATTTTTGAAGAAGCAACAAAGAGGATTGTTGAGGGCATAGCAGTGGACATGATCTAGATGGATTTCAGGAAGGTGTTCGACAAGGTTCCTCGTGATAGTCTGTTTAACAAGTTAGATCACATAGTAAAAAGGGGGAAATAGCTATTTGGATTAAAAATTGGTAAGAAGCTAGGAGACAGAATGTGCTGGTGAAGGGATACTTTTCAAAGTAGATGCCGCTAACTAGTGAACTCACATAAGGATCGACGCTTGGCAAAATGCTTTTCATCATTTATACAAATTATTTGGATGTGAATATTGGCAGAATAATTATTACGTTTGCAAATGAAAACAAAATTGAAGGTGTCCGGAAGAAATTTACATCAGAGCAGAGAGGTTTCTTGACCAGATGTTTCAATCAGCGAAGGGATGGCCGATGGATGGCACGGTGGCTCACTGGTTACCACTGCTGCCTCATATCTCCAAGGAATCGGGCGACTGTCTGTATGGAGTTTGCACATTGTCCCCGTGTTAGGATGGGTTTTCTCCGGGTATGCCGGATTCCTTGCAAAATCCAAAGATGTGTCAGCTAGCTGAAATCGTCATACGAAGTCAGGGGTAAATTTATGGAATTGATCTGGGCGAGTTTCTCTTTGAAGTGTCGGTGTGAACTTGTTGGGCCAAATGGCCTATTTCTACAATGTTATTTTTCTATGGAGTTTAATTTGGATAAGGTAAAGTGCTGCATTTTGGAAAGGCAAATAACAGCAGGACGTGTACACTTAATTATCAGTTCTGGCGATTGTTGCTGAACAAACTGATCCTGGAATTCCTGTTTATAATTCCTTGGACTTGGAGTCACAGATAAAGAGCATATGCAATGCTTGCCTTAATTTGTCAGTGCATTGTGCATAAGAGTTGGGGGACCTGTGGCGAAAGGAAATAAATCTCTCTCTCTCCCTTCTGAGAAACAAGAAAATAAGAAAACTCTGAGAGCTACATACCCTCTCTCTTCATCTCTGTAAACTCTCTTCTTGAATTTGAAAGGGGAAAAGTTACCTTCAGAGATATTGAAAGATTGAAACCAAAAGCAATGAAAGGAAAAGTGAGAATTGTAGAGTCCACAGCCTCAAACGATCTCGAAGGGAACCGGAAGAAAACAACTTTTACATGCCTGTAGTCAATGCAGGAATTCTTGCGCACTTCATGGGCTTCCTCGTTACTTCCCTACCTGTAAGATGTATGTTGTTTGTGCATCTGCTTATGTGTCTATGGGACTGTTTTCGTTTGGAAAGGGCAAGCTTAGAGTAAGGAGTACTAAGTTAGCAAATCATATTTCTTTCTTGCTACTGGTTAAAGCTCAAATTAAGACATAACACTGCAGATGTTGGCCTTTGAAATGAACAATGAACCCGAAAGATATTTCAAATTGTTAACTATTTCTCTCTGCACAGAGGCTGATGAGCATCTCCAGAATTTTCTATATTTGCTTCATTGCTTAAGACTGTCTGTTAACACTGAACAGTGATTTTTTTTTTGAACTGATTGGAAAAACAACTGATGCGAACATGATTGTAACCTGACTTCGACAGTCAACTGAAATAGGACGTCTCGGTAGTTTAATCAAATGTTCACATTTACAAGAACACTGAAAACACGTCAAATCTGGAAAGTTCAAAATGTATTTAACGGAAAGGAAGACAGTAGTAGACTCAATAGAACACAGACAAGCTTATGAAATTAATAAACATGGATGAAATTCAATGCAGACCAGTGAAGGGAATATGATTTTCTCGATCAGAATGCAAGCTAAAGCAAAGCAATACTCAAGAATTGGAGATCTTCATGTACATATCTTTCAACATTATATAATGGTTCAGAGCACAAGATGTACAAATTGAGGCATAGATCTAAAGGTACCAAACACATGCAGCAATTAGCGCAGCTCCAACTGCACATTACTTTTCAGGAAGTATAAAGGCATTGAAGCAGATGTGGAAGAGATTGTTTAGATTGGTTTCCAGAATGGTTGTAATGAGAGAGGGTTTGAGGAATTTGGTGTAAAAACACAAAAAAACTGGGGAAAATATGAGTCGATCTGGCCATATCTGTGAAAAAAAGAAAGGCCGTCCTCGTTTTAAGTCCAATTGTACATCGCAAATGCTGCGAAACCTGATGGGTCTGTCCAGCACTGTGTTTCTGATTTACATCATAAGCATTTTGTTATATTTGGGAATTTGCATTGGTTTCCTTCCAGCAGTAAAAGCTAAACAGAGGTTTGACAGAGGAGTTTAAAATCATGACGTGTGAGGCCAAATTAAGTAAAGGGCAATTGCTTTCAGTGGCCGAAGACACAAACTTAAGGTGACTGACAGAAGAATTAGAAACGTTATCATGAAACAGTTCTGCTGAGAATAGTCATTGTAATCCAGATTATATTGTGAGAAGGTTTCAATACCAACATGCAGAAAAATTGGAACCATGACCTGAAAGGAAAATGAAATTCAGCAAAATGGAGGAAAGAATAGAATCCCGACAGTGTGGAAACAGGCCCTTCGGCCCAACAAGTCCACACTGATTCCTCACAGTATAACCCAGGCCAAAGCAATATTTACTCCTGACTAATGTACCTAACCTATACACCGTGCAACACAATGGACAATTTAGCGTAAACAATTCATATGACTTGCACATCTTGTATGGTGGGAGGAAACTGGAGCACCCAGCGAAAACCCACAAAGAGCCGGGGAAAATGTGCAAACACGACATAGACAGTTGCCCGAGGCTCGCCTGGAACCTGGGTCCGTGGCGTTGTGAGGTAGCAGTGCTAATCACGACCCAGTGTGTTGGTGGATATGGCATGACTGAGTGAATAGCCTGCTTCCAAGCTCAGTTTTTTACATAAACGCCAAACAGTTAAATAGGGCTTTATAATTACTTTGAATAACATTAATTTGAAAATAACTTACATTCTATGAGCGCATGGTTCTTGTCAGAATGTAACTTACAATAAAAAATGTGTCATCAAAACTAAAGTCATAACGCTTCCTTACTTAAGCTCAAAGATGCATCTCCAATCATCGACTTTACTTGCATCTGTCTAACCTGCAGTTTCCTTCTCATTAATATTAGCTTCTAGACATCCATTGACAAAAGTTCTAAAGAATTTGAATCGTGTAAGAGACGAAATCCTAAGATCAAAATTGATTGTTACTTTAATGATGTTTGAACTATCAAAATTGATCTCAGGGCACCCTTCCTGAAGGCATAACAGTATTTTTAATTATGCCTTTCTTGTTCTGAAATCACGAACTCTCCAAAGCATCATATCATAGAATGGTAATGAAATTTAAATATTGATGGAAATTAAGCAGTTTTTCATATCGTGTTGAAAAAAAGCAATATTTTTCAAAAGGTGTCATCTTGACAACATAGAACATAGAACATAGAACATCGAACAATACAGCACAGAACAGGCCCTTCGGCCCACGATGTTGTGCCGAACATTTGTCCTTGCTTAAGCACCCATCCATGTACCTATCCAATTGCCGCTTAAAGGTCACCAAAGATTCTGACTCTACCACTCCCACAGGCAGCGCATTCCATGCCCCCACCACTCTCTGGGTAAAGAACCCACCCCTGACATCTCCCCTATACCTTCCACCCTTCACCTTAAATTTATGTCCCCTTGTAACACTCTGTTGTACCCGGGGAAAAAGTTTCTGACTGTCTACTCTATCTATTCCTCTGATCATCTTATAAACCTCTATCAAGTCACCCCTCATCCTTCGCTGTTCCAATGAGAAAAGGCCTAGCACTCTCAACCTATCCTCGTACGACCTATTCTCCATTCCAGGCAACATCCTGGCAAATCTTCTTTTCTCCCTCTCCAAAGCTTCCACATCTTTCCTAAAGTGAGGCGACCAGAACTGCACACAGTACTCCAAATGTGGCCTAAACAAAGTCCTGTACAGCTGTAACATCACTTCACGACTCTTGAATTCAATCCCTCTGCTCATGAACGCTAATACACCATAGGTCTTCTTACAAGCTCTATCTACCTGAGTTGCAACTTTCAAAGAGCTATGAACATAGACCCCAAGATCCCTCTGCTCCTGCACCTTACTAAGAACCCCACCATTAACCAGTGCGCGTTCAGCAAGATGAAAAGAAGATCCTTCTTTGTCATAGAATTATAGAGATCAATCACACAGAGAAAAAACTATAGAGCGCACCGTGTTTGCACTGGTCAGAAGCAATTACATTTTCCAGCACATGTCCTATTGTCTTACATGTCTTAAGGTAGCAATTGCAAAACTAAATGACTCTTAAATATTATAAGCGTTTCTATCTTTCATGCCATAAAGTTAGTAACTTGCGTATCTCGACACGGGTCTGGTTTAAAAACGATTTGTTCGCAAGTCCTCTTTACTTCCGTTCAGTAAGGTGACACTGGCAGTGGATGGGTGCAGTCGAAAACATTAGATAAGTTTCCAATTGGCCAGTTTGTTTTAGCAAATTTGAATAAACTTGATCGGTCATTGGCGAAAAGGACGTTGACAAAAAGCTCGGAAGCACAGGCCAGTTTTAGGTTGTTATTTCTCAGATTGGTTTCGAAGGAAAAGTGTTGCATCCTCTGATCAGTTCAGGATCCTTTTTGTCGATTACATAAACGATTTAGAGACCGGTACTGAGGGCAAAATTTCCAGATTTTCATACTGTACTAATCTAAAGAGAATAGTCAAGTGGTAAGATAATGCTAAATGACTTCAGAGGGAAATTGGCATGTAAGCCAAAAAGGCAGATAATTGGCTGAACAACGGACATGGAGAGGAATGTGAGGTAATGCGTTTCTCACAAAGAAATAGAGAGAAAGAGCACTTTATTAATAGTGCAACGTTTAAGTAAGTACAGGAAAAGAGCGATCTTGGGGTTGAAGTGCACGTATATGTAAAGGACTCCAGTCAAGTTGGAACAGCTCTTAAGAACGCTTGTAGGATCGTTGAATTTAGAAACATACATACAGAGTAAAAAAATCAAAGAGGTAATGCCTCACCTCTGCGAAACTTTGATTCGACCACATTCATAACGCATTGTGTTCTGCCTGGATATGTTATTAACTGTAAAGTGAAAAAGTGTGGTGAGAGTGCAAAAGAAATCTAGGAGAACGACATGAGGAGTTAGACACAGGAAAATATGAAATAAGTTGTATACATTCTCCTTGAAACAGATACGATTAACTGGTGCCTTACTGTGGACTGCAAAATTATGCACATTTAGTTCAGCATAAATAAGATGCCCTACTTCCACGAGTTGTAATGTTTGTAAGTGAAGATCACGATTTCACGGTTGTCTGCAAGCGAGATAGTGAAATGAGAGAGATAAATAAAAACTACTTTCCTTAGAGAGTTATTAGAAGTTCGATTGTGTCGCTTGGAAACTCTTGAAGGTGGATCCCAAATGAAGTTTTAAAGTTAGCTGAAACAATACTTGAAATTGGATTGTTTAGAAGGCTACGGAGACCAAAATAGATCATGGAATGAGCTGGGTTGCTCTTTCTGGGCATGGCACAGAAACGATGTGTCACATGATCTCCTTCTGTCCTACAAAATTCAATGATACTTTCACAGGCCTGCAACATTGATAGAAAACATCAGTGTAACCTCTGGATCGGTGATTAGTCGATGACTACATGTCAGTTATGTTTGTTCTGAATTGCTCTCAAGCTAAAATATTCAGGGACTTTGAAAAAAAAGTCTGAGAGGACACACGGCAATAGAGCTAGCACTCGTGAAAATCCCCTCCTATGTTGTGTTGCAATTCATTGATATTGGTGTTGATAATGTGTAAAGTACATGCATGAAGCAACAGTTACGGGCTAACTGCGTTTTCGATTTGGAGTAATCGTTAAATTTACTGCAGAACATCTGTGAGACTGAGTGTGATGTGAACAGTACGATCAACGAGCTGGCCATACAACAGGTGAGAATTGAACAGGCAGAAAGATTATGGCCGCCTAATGGGCAGATGGCTCTGAAAAGGCAATAGTCCTGTGTTGCTCAAAACTAAAGAACCTTGTTCAGTGTTTCAATACCATACACGTAGGAAAGGCTGGAGACCACTCTAAGTGAGGCTTTCTCATGGGATATATTTGCCCCCTTAAATACAGCTAGGATGAGAGATCAATTCCGTCTGAGTTCCCTAGCCAAATGCTACATTTTAATATCCTTCATGTTACAATAATTACATGCAGATTGATGTCATCGTGAGTCACGTTCCATTAATCAGTGCGTCCATCCAGTAAAACACGATACATCACGGACAAATCCATGGACGTCTATAGGTGCTCCTGTCATCTCATGATATCTATTAGATATCTCCATCATCTATCTTTGGGATTTCACATTTCTTCTTTTAGTTTTATTCCTTCTCAGAAATTTACCAGCTGCACGACATTAATTACAAAAACCCGAAGAGGTGATTTATCTCATCATTCTTACAAATTATGTACTTACTTTTCAATGGAAGATTAGTCAGGGTATTATTTTATACTAGTTGTAATACAGACATTGCATTTAAATCCAATACATAGTTGCCATGACACAGCTGACAGATTGAGAACAAGACCTTATGAGTTCAACCTGAGAGATCAAACAGTGGTCTTTCTCACTTCCAACCAACCTTACTTGCCTAATGGGCTACTTACATGCTGTAATTTGATTATAAACTAGAATTTCATCTTTAAATAAATCTTTACTTTTTCTACTCTGAACACTTTTCCTAACTAATTACCTTTTATTCATAAGGAACATCTATTTGAATTTCACCGATGAATGTGGAATTCGATGATTTATCAAATTATCATGCCAGTAATGAAACAAGTTTAGATTTCAAAACCAACCACATCATCATTCTGTATTTGGTAATCTTTCTTTTCAACTATTGCCATAATATTTGCACGTAAGAACTTGTTAAATTATCTACATCTGCACTTGAGTATTAACCTTTTATCTGTCTCAGTCGTCACCTCTTTTAAAACAATCTGGCGTATGCCTTTGTTTACAGTCGTGTTTACAATATTTATGACTTTATCTTTCCAAATAACACATTGAGATTTTCTTTATTGCCTGTAAGCATTTACTCAATGAATGCAGCTAACCTTTTCGCAATAATTTGTTGCTTGCCTTTCCAGGATCAGCATACTCCTTACAAATTTTACAAAATGACAAACGTGAGACAGTGGTGAGTCTAAGCCTTACAAAAGTGCCCCTTATTAGAATGCTTGCATGTTTTGAAACGTCTACTTACAGAAAGCTGATGAACGTTTCTCACTTTTATTTCCTAGTGTAATCAATCCTTATCCAGTATATCAATATGGAGACGACAATCTGACTGTGAATATCGTTAGCAAGTACCTGTCAAACTGTTTAGGACATTTGAGTTAACTAAAATTAACCTAGCGACCATCTTGTCAACTTATTCATCGGCCGTTACAAAGGAGGCCATTCGGCCAATCGCGAACACTGAACCCCTCAAAACCTCCCTACCAGACCCAGTCCAAAACACTTGCGCTCTGACCTCACATTTAACATGGCTAACTCACCTAATCGTCAGATTTTTGAACTGTCAGAGAAAAACAGATCACCAGGCAGAAACCCTCACAGACACAGGTAGAATATGAAAACTCCACATAGTCACTAAAAACTATAATCTTATTCAGTTCCATGGCGCTGTGAGGCAGCAGTGCTGACAAATAAGCCAATATGCCACCGTGTAAAAAAAGTCCTTTACAGCAAAAACTGCACAGATGTCATTCAAACTGTTCATAAAGTTGGACAATGTACAATACAACTGTGGTTTAATGGGTGTTGACGTCCAATTTGTTAACTGAACCTGTTTACGAAATAACAGTAAGAATTTACCAACATCTAATGAGACTAAAAGACTCTCTGGAGGCTTTCGCGTCAACTTCAAAGAATATTAATTGCCACACCGGATCTTTACAAATTCTATTTATAAAGAATCATTTGCACTGTATGGTCATTTGGAGCAAGCAGGGATCTTTGAATGTGCAGACAGGGAGAGTGCGGAATCTGTCTGTAATAGGTTGGAACATTACATCATTTCACAAATTTGATACCGTATTCTGAAGTTTCGATCAAAATTTCAGAATCTGCACTGGAATATGACAACAGTGGAACACATTCCAAGAACAGTCAATTGAATCTGCCAACAGTGGACATGACTGCGATAACTAAAAGTCGGAACGTGACAGCAATGAACAGAAGCTTGCAGTATGCGCTTTACATGCTTTCCACACGCAATGACAAACTATTGATAAGATGGCACATCTATCACAGACTTCGGATTATCCAAGCAGGATATTATCCACTACTGGCTCTTCTTGGTGTCCCTGGTGAGTAACTCTATCCAACTACTTACTTTAATTAAACGGTGATATGAGTTTAATAGAAAAAAATAAAAAGAAAAAAGAAATTTGAGCTGTCCCAATCCAGTGATTTATATTCTTGTTTAAAATGTTCATCACTATTTGCAGACTCAACATTGCTCTTGAATGTATATCCAAGAGTGAACCCTCAAACCATTAGATTGTTTCTGAATACTTATCCAGATATTCCTAATCAACCACTTGTAGATATTGTTACGTTCCATTGGAAGAAGTGGGGCTGGAATGCGGTTGTCCTGCCTTAGATGGTGGGATACTAGCAATACACCATACCCATTCTATTAACAATCCCTTCCATGAACTGCCCCATAATATCATTCTAATTAAAATCTTATTCAAGTGGTGCGCTTCAGTGGAAAAATATCTGTGCAAGCCAATGCAAAAGAGCCAATGTTTACCCAAATTTTCGCCATTCTAAATCTCAATTTAAAACCTGCTTTTTGCGTCTCTTTAGTCTAATGTCAAAAAAGGGCCTGATTTCTCATCACGCAGTATTTGAATTATCTTATGCTATTTCAAATCATGTTACCAGTTTGGCAGTCGCATCGTAAAATCTGCTTGTGCCTTTTCTCTTTAATATGTTTGGAAATTGACCTGAGTATCTTTATTTTAAAGTAGGAAGCTCCTTAAAGCATTGGAACCAATGTATGGAATGAAACATATGATCTGAAAGTTTTGACTGTTCCTGGCGCATGACAATTCCTTCTCACTAATCATCATCATGCTCAACAACTTGCATGGTGTCTTAGACTGCCAATATTTCAAATTTATTAATGTCATTCCGGCAGCTAACTCGTTCAACAATCTCAGTCCTCCAATATGTCGTATCATCGTTCTGCTTTTCAACATCTCAATCATATCCTCTACTTAAACTATTTATAAACTTTCCATTTTCTTCCGAGTTCACAATGACTTTCCTCTCTGTTGCACTGACCAGTGTCGTTGAGTCCCCTCTCTCTCTCTCTCTCACAGACGTATCTTCAAAGAGACTTGTGTCTGGCAGTCTTCCCTCGCGGTCTCTCTCTCGCTCTCCCTGAGGGAGATATCTGTGCACTGACTAGTGTTTGTCAGCCTCGATATTTATCTCTCTCCCTCCGCCAAAAACATATGCATACAGAACAGTGTCTCACAGTCCGCCTCTCTTTTTCAGCGAATATCTGCACACAGGCCTGGAGCTCTCAGCCTCCTCCCTATCTCTCAGTCTGTCTGTCTGTCTGCCTATCCCTCTCTCTCTCTCTATCTCCCTCTCTCCCTACCCCCATCCTCCCCCCCCCCCCCCCCCCCACCCCCAGCCCTCTCTGTCTCTCTCTGGGAAACATGTGTGTATTGTTTGTTGTCTGTCACTCGCCTGTCTCTCATGGAGATATCTGTAAAATGATTGGTATTTCATAGTTCTCACTCTCTTGGAAATATTTCCGCATTGACTAGTTTCTCCAAGTCACCCCTCTATCGGAAATATCTGTACAGCGACTGCTGTTTTCCTCTCTTCCTTCTCTCTCTGTCTCCCCTCACACACCCCAACACTGCCCATGAAATTTCTGTGCTGTGATTGTTGTCTCACACTTCTCTCTCTTTCTCTCTCTCGGTCGAAGAAATCCGTACTCAGTCTGGTTTCCAATGGTCCCAACTCTCCAGTGCTAACTTTCTTTTGAAACGAATGTACAATCGCTTGTGTAAGCGGGTCTCAGCTGCACCTGTACTCAGGTTGATGGGAAAGTGATCAGTTTCAAGGGAAATCTCGTTTCCAAACTTCATTAAACCTTTGTTCCCTCAAGGGAAACCGTCATCTCTGGCTTGACCAGAATTTATTGTGCACAGGGCACTTTAAAAACAACAACAGTGCTGTGAGTCACGAGTCACATGTGGACCTCAGAACATTAGTGCACGCGCTGTTTATATATTATTATTTTCAACAGACAGCAATGGATGTATGGTTAGTAACTAACTCTGAATTCCAATTCTTATATTGTATAATTAAGGCAGAATTAAATGATTTTGCACGTAGAGATTCGAACCCCTTTGTTCCGTTCTTTGCTCAGTTGAATACGTCGTGAAATTATCGCATCACTCCTTTTATTTATACACATCTCTTCATATTACAGCTATTACCAGAGTCACTGCACACAATTCTAAACTCAAGCTTTCTATTTATAATTTCTACGTATGCTCAATTAACGTCTCTTGTTTTTTTTAGAAAAAGTAGAGATAGAGAATCTGAGAGATGTACAGCATTAGAACAGACCCTTTGGTCCAACTCGTCCATAATGACCAGACATCACAAGCCAATCTAGTCCCACCTGCCAGCATCCGACCAATATCTCGCCAAACCCTTCCTATTCATGTATCTATCCAGATGCCTTTTAAGTGTTACTATTGTACTGGACTCCACCACTTCCTCTGGCAGCCCATTCCACACACGCACAACCCTCTGCGTGAAAAAAAGTTGCTCCTTATGTTCTGTTTTATATCTTTTTCCCTCTCACCCAAAACCTATGCCCGCTCGTTCTAGACTCCCCTAGTCCATGAAAAGTACCTTCTTTGTTTACTCTATCCATGCCCTTCATGGTTTTATAAAACTCTATAAGGTCGCGCTTCAGGGAAAAAAAACCCGACCCTCTCCCTACAGCTCAAATCTTCCAAACCAGGCAACATGCTTGTCAATCTTCTCTGAACCCTTTCAAGTTACACACCGTACTTCCGATAGGATGGAAAACGGAATTGCACGCAATATTTAAAAAGTGGCCGAAACAATGTCCTGTACAGCCGCAACATGACCTCCCAACTCTTGTACTCAATACTCTGACCAATAAAATAGCATACCAATGACCTTCTTCACTATCCTATCCTCCTGCGAATCTACTTTCCAAGAGCTATTACCCTGTACTCCAAGTTCTCTTTGTTCATCAATACTTACGAGGACCTTATCATTGGAAAAACGTAGGCTTTATTACGATTAGTGTCCGGAAGATTGCAGGTGTATTCCAGAGGTTGCATTTCGAGAAAGATTTTGTGATTGTTTCCTGAAGCGTTTATTTTTTACAAGTGGAGTAAAATCAAACTTCAGAAAATATCACTTTTAGCGCAAGACGTTATACTATTATTCTCAAAGTAAAAGCGTCACTGGAAACGTTTGGA
Source organism: Chiloscyllium plagiosum (assembly GCF_037043375.1). Taxonomy (NCBI): domain Eukaryota; kingdom Metazoa; phylum Chordata; class Chondrichthyes; order Orectolobiformes; family Hemiscylliidae; genus Chiloscyllium; species Chiloscyllium plagiosum. The sequence continues at coordinate 24,039,734 of NW_028270179.1, forward strand.
ACTGAGATCATTGAATTTAATAGTGCTTATACGGAAGGGATTAAACAGTATGACGAGAACGCGGATACAGGGTACTGAATTGGAAGATAAACATGAGGATACTGAATGGTTGTACATGCTGAATGTCATGTTGTTGCCCTAATTTCTCCTGTTCATAAGTGTATAATATTGACAATGAAAATTATACAGCCAAATTCAACTAAAATTATTCAGTCAAGCCTACAGTTATGGAAACATAAAAGACAACTGAAATGTCCGTAGCTGTAGGTAGTAATTTAACAATATATATCAAATTTAACCTTCAGCGTTGTATTGGGAGCACAACCAAATGAGTATGATGTATATTTCTCTTCGCCAGTTTTAAAGCAGGAACATATGTGTCTCGAAGTTGCAATTCTGCGTCTTTCTCTTCAACTACTGTGCATTCTTCTCACTATTATCAGCATTTATTGATTCAGTAGATCTCAGTTTTTTTCTGAGGTAAATATCTTACAACCACAACTGCTCACACTCGACTGAAAGAGAAGGATATTTTTTCCAAAACTAATAGAAACTCCAATGATTTTGGCGTTTTCAGAAAACAAGGCATAACCATCAAACCATCCATTAAAAGGGGGAAGAGAACACATCAATAAGCTTGAGAATTCTACAGCTTCCAAAAAAATGTCAGCGTACAAAAAGAAAGCGAAGCTTTCTAAAATATATGTGTTTTTTTCCGTGGGAGAAGTTATTAATGCAAGAAATATAAGAGACATTGATCAATGTTTGTCTATCTCTGTGCACATCAGGAGAAGCATGCTTTACATTAAAAATATATGTCACAAATGGGCTCTAACGCTTCAGCAACTAAGCTAATTTAATATCAGTCGATTAACGAGGACTTTCAAGCAGAAGGAGCGAGATTGAGCAACTCCGCTTGGCCAATATAGACAGCTCGAACGTCAAATGTAGTGGTTACACTGGAGATAATTTGCAATAATCGTTTTGTTCATTTTATACTAGTAAAAGATGGGAACTAACTAATTTAGTATTGCTATTAATATAAGCAGGAAAATGGAAGCCAAACAGAGACCTTGATGTTGGTGAAAATACCTTACTTGAAATATACCGATTATTATTTCATTAAAAAACCTCACTTACGCACATAACGAATGGCTGTGTACTCAGATACAAGAAAGACAAAGTCATTCCAGTTATGGGATAATTGTTTCTCCAACATATAACGGTTTAAATGGAGTTTACCAGTATTATAATAACATCAAGTGTCTAACAAAGCTTCATAAGCTTGATTGCTGGTTGCTTGACACTCTAACTTTGATTTTTGCCGAAATGTTAAAATATTTTATGAGAAGCGGGTGCAGATTATGTGGGCCATATTTGACACAATGATGCAGTAGACAAAATAAATTGTCAAGCCTCACAAACTAAATTAAAATATGGTCACTTTAATTGAAACATTAGTAAATTACGGCTGCTTTCCGTGCTTCTGTGCTATGTATTTTATTTATGAAAAAAAATCCTGCTTTGTAAGTAGTCTTATCCATTGTCTCACCGCTTTTAACAAAAGACTTTTCGTTGCTTCTCGAATTTTCGTCCTGTTCTACTGCGAATTTCTAACCAATATCATGCAGTGCTTTTCCTTATTTTCTTTACAAATGCATCCTCTTCGAGTTTTGCAGCAAATTTTCTTCCCAATTGTCTCGCCTGTCAGTAACTAGTCTATAGTCTCCTGAATCCGTGTACTATCTTAGAAACATTGGACCATAGAATCCGGACAATGTGGGAGCAGATCATTTGGCTCAACAAGTCTACATCGACCCTTACAAGAGTATCCAAACTGGACTCATTCTTCGACCTTATCACTTTACGTTTTCCCTGACTAATGCACTTAACCTCCACACAACTGAACATTAAGGGCAATTTCGCATGGCCAATTCGACTAACCTGCAAATGTTTGACCTGTGAGAGGAAACAGAAGATCCGGAGAAAACCCACGAAGACACGGTGAGAATGTGCAAAATCCACATAGACAGTCGCCAGAGGCTGAAATCGAACCCGAACCCCTGGCGCTGTGAGGCTTATTAATAATTTTTGGATTCCTGCAGGAATGAAAATTTTATCTTATCAATTGGTTCGATTTCCTCACTCATGATCTAATTTTTAGTAATCTGCTGTTTTCTCATCCTATAATTTGCTGATTTTACCAACAATCTTCCTTGCTGGCGGGGCTTTTTTTGGGATTACTGTAATCTGTGCATATAAATAAACCTGGCATGGGGTAGCTGAAATCGTTTACTTATAATGACACATTTGACAAATGCCATCTCTGTTGATCATATTTTTTGTTATTGGATGCTTCTCGTGTTCTGTCAATCGGGGACGATGGTCATGCATTATTCCATGGTGCCAGCAGGAACACGACTCCAGCAGAATCAATATGCAAGTGCTGCAAAATTAGTGTTGAAGAACTCAGATCTGAGGGCAATGAATTCAATGGGTTTGAGCAGTCAATATTACTCTGAGAACGATAGGTTGGAATTTGGCCACAATTGGTCATAATCTGACCAAAAATAAAACTGCAGATTAGCATGATATCGGCCTGGACATGAGTGTATCTTGTGTTTCCTTGTCTATTTTGTCCTTTTATATTCAATTACAACAGAATAAGGTTCGACTTACACGGTTTTGCGGAATAATATGTTTATTATTCATGCTCCTTCAACTATGTGTCCCTTCGAAATGCCACGTGTTTTTCCTTTACTGATATGATTTCTAATATGCTATCTCACCATTAATTATCTGTGTAAAAACATACAGACTTAATGCTCCTCCTCCAAGTGCTTTGTAACAACGGAAAACATTCCGATTTTTCCCTGTCACAAACCATGCGAAATCCACCCACACCACGATGAAAATGTGCCCCTGAACAAGTGTTTCAGATCATAGATGAAGACATCGATGGTGAGCTGGCTTCCATGTGATATCTTGGTCAAAATGAATGCTGCCTTCTCCCATCTCTGTACTGCCGTGTGGCATCACAATTCATTGTGCGTAAAACTGCTGGGCAAATTGTTTGCAAAACAGTGATTTTTATTCAAATGAACTCCTGGCGATTATCTCAGTTACAATAATTGCGAAGCTGATTTTCCCACAAAACGTCTGTACTTCAGCTTTAGAACTTCGATTAAATTCAGACCACTTATCAGCTTTGTGTTCCCACATATGCACCTTTTTTTTTAACCTGGTCAAACTTTAATTTTAATATTAAGGTTTCTGTTGCTCTCACTTCTAGTTTGAAGTGTTAATAGCTCCTTTCCCTACATATTGAACATTATTACCGAAACAAATTCATTTACAGTTTCGTAACAACACCTTAAACCTATTCTGCAACATTTTTGTGGATTACTGTAATCTGTGCATATAATTAAACTTGGCATGGGGTAGCTGAAATCGTTTACTTATAATGATACATTTGAGAAATGCCATCTCTGTTGATCATATTTTTGTTATTGGATGCTTCTCGTGTTCTTTCAATCGGGGACGATGGTCAATGCATTATTCATTGGTGCCAGCAGGAGCACGTATCCGTGGACAAGCACCGCAAGATTCCTATGTTCATCAGAACAAAAGTTTATTGTCATTCGTTCTTCTGTTTCTTCCTTCTTCCAAATTGCATTACTGCATTGTTTTGGAAATGAATAGTACCCCTCAAAATATTTTTAAGATGCTAACCTGGATCCTTTCTTTTTCTTATTTTAAACACTTAATCGATCCGACACACTAACTATTACCAATTAACTGTTCCAGTAAAGTCACATGCCATAAAAAGAGGTCAATTTCGAACACCGATTCTTACAGGCAGGAGGGAGTATCTTCGAGAGAGAGACATCTCAGAAGAAAGCCTGATAAATTATTTACTGACATTTGTAACTTTCCTGGAGTAACATGTCTTTTGACTGCTACAGCTAAAACAAACCTGACAAAACCTGAGTTGAGAGAATTGGCCGCTCCCCTTCCATTGTGAAACTAGACAATTCGACACGAATGACTTTACTAACTCTCTTCAGAAAAAGGAAACAAGGGCAAACTAGCCTTTTTCAAGTAATCGCATTGTCACAGCATATTTGTCTTGGTAAATAACACTTGCTACTGCTCTGTCCATCTGAAGAAATTGTTTGTATCGTCCTCACTGTCCAATAGTAAGGTATTCTTTAGAGGTGGATAATTTATGGAGCAAGCAATGGAAGGAAAGAAGAATTTTAAATTCCGCGAAATTGTGCTTAAACAATTTGAGTATTCAGTTTGATTTAAAAATAACAAATGCGTCCTGTTTTCAAACGAAGTAGATGATTCCAACGTTTTATCTCTCCTGATCAACTTTTCTATGCAGCGAAGGAGAGTCGCATGTCTCCACATCTCATGAAGTGTTCAGTCAAAGTTGATGCAATACTGATGCACAAATTCTCTGTTCGTTCTCTCCTTCACAGTTAACATACTGACGATTGTGATACTGAATCAGAAAAAGTGTGGTCTCACCAAATGTGTCACAAGTTACATGGTTGCCATGGCAGTGATGGACTTACTTGTCATTCTCTTTGACTTGGTGTTAAGACACATTGTATTTGTCTACAGAGAGCATTTTCCTTTCATGGAGACGATTCCCATGTGTAACACACATGCTGTACTGTTATATGCAGCCACAGATGCATCTGTCTGGTTTACTGTCGCTTTCACATTTGACCGATTTGTGAGCATTTGCTTTTGGAAGTGGAAAAGTTAATACTGCACCGTGGAGAATGCACATGTGGTTCTTGGAACAATTGGATTGCTGTGCTGCTTAAAAAATGTCTGCTGGTATTTCATGTTAACAGGTTTCTATAGAATGTGGAACAACCCCTGGTTTTGTATCATGGCACAGGAAGTTCAATTGTCTCTGGTCTGGACAGGAATCGAGTTCTTGCAACATGTTCTGTCATTGGCGCTTCCATTTGTACTGATTCTGCTGCTCAATGTTCTTAGCATCAATCAGGTTTTAATGAGCAGCCACACCCGCAATAGGTTCCAAGCTCATAGAACTTGCAATTCTCAAAGGGATTCAGTGGGAGAGGGCCGAAGACAATCCGCTCTTTTCCTATTTTTCATTTCAGGAACTTTCATCCTCTTACGTGCATTGCTTATGATGTTCTGTTTGTGGAGGCGAATTTATAACTTTGGGTTTAAGACTGTATATATACCTTACTTTGTACTTGAATTGAGCTTCATGTTGCAAATCTCAGGGTGCTGTACCAATACTTGCGTTTATGCTGTAATTCAATCAAAGTTCAGAGAAGAGTTGAAAAATATCCTGAAATATCCCTTCACTTCTGTTTTTCAATTAATTGTGCGATGCAAATTACTGAATCATTGAGAGGTTAGAAGGCCTTTTTATTTCATTGAATTTCATATTCTGTGGCATTACATGGGAAGTTGCAGTCGCATTCTCCACGTGGTCAAGCGTATTCCCTTATTCACCGGGAAGTGGGCGGGATTTTGGGTTATCATTGCCATGCCGATCATGCCATAATTTGAGGCCTGTTTCCATGATGACGATAGCGTTGCCTGGGGTTTGTCTTCTGAAGTGCTGTTGATTACCGCTAGCAGAGTGAGTAATAAGATGTGCTGATCCTCTTTCTGCAAACATTACAAAAGTATGCTGGTCGAAATATTTAGAATCAGCCCACGGTTTTAGCATCAGCAATGCACTTGCCATCTTACTCATTCCCTCAATGAACAAATATTTTAAAGAGTGACGAGGTAATTTCCTCGCAGCAGAATTCCGATCATCAGACCTATCTTAGAGCCACTTAACTAATGTGGAGAGTTTAGTTGAGTTTCTGCCCTATTGTGCACCCATCATATTGGTACTGGGGAAATTCAGCGATCGAAGCTCGGTAGAACAGTGACATCATTTTTAAAATCTTTGCTTGATTCTATATCCATCCGACAATATGTGTCAACCAGCTGGAACCGACTTGGTCAATACTTTCAATCTTATTTCACTTTGTCCCTCCTTTTCACGGTGTGATAATATTGATATCACTCTTAATTTTAATTTATATGATTCTGAATTCGATATTTTTGAACTTACCTGAATAAATCATAAAATTAGTAACTAAACAGATATTCATTTTAAATTGAAACTATGATATTCGCAAATTGGTTTTGCAAATCTCCAGTGTATGTACTTTTTCACTCGGACAGAAGTGAATGTTCGATGTTTTGCTTGAGCCCTTGTTCCAAATTTCCTCTCAGTCAAATACCAACACATTGCAGATTTAACCCTATATTTCATTTGAATTAGAAGCCGGAGTTCAGGTTGTTCCATGAATATGTCGCCTTTTTTTTAGTTTAGATTGAATGTGGGAAATATGCCTTCTGGGTGCGAATCTTTGGTTGTAAGAAGAGAATTGCACGAAGTCAAAGGTGAAATCAGTACCGAAAGTGATGAGAACAGAAAGAGAGAAATATTTAAAAACTGATTTCAACAGAAAACTCCTCGTGTGTGTAAACACTGTTGAATGTAACATCGACTTGGATGGTATAACGTCTCAGGTTGAGTATGCCACATACATGGTAATTCTACATGATGCTGACAGGATCGGAAGAACTTGGATATTTTCAGAGAAAGATAATGTTTAATCTAAAATTTAACTTTTTCAATTGACTGGCTGAAAGGTTTAGTCGTAACGGAAGGAATGTCTTTTTGCAAGGTTTGTAGCACAGGTTGAGGTTAAGGGTGTAGGTTTTCTCGCTGAGCTGTAGGTTTGATATCCAGACGTTTCATTACCTGGCGAGGTAACATCATTAGTGGCGACCTCCAAGTGAAGCGAAGCTGTTGTCTCCTGCTTTCTATATATATGTTTGTCCTGGATGGCGTTCCTGGGGTTTGTGGTAATGTCATTTCCTGTTCATTTTCTGAGGGTTTGATAGATGGCATCGAGATATATGTGTTTGTTTATGGCATTGTGGTTGGAGTGCCAGGCCTCTAGGAATTCTCTAGCATGTCTTTGCTTAGCCTGTCCCAGGATAGATGTGATGTCCCAGTCGAAATTGTGTTTTTTTTCATCCGTGTGTAGGGCTACGAGGGAGAGAGGGTGGTGTCTTTTTGTGGCTCGCTGGTGTTCATGTATCCTGTTGGCTACCTTCTTCCTGTTTGTCCAACGTCGTGTTTGTGGCAGTCCTTGCATGCAATGTTGTAGATGACGTTGGTTTTGTCCATGGGTTGTACTGAGTCTTGTTTGTTTTTATTTCAGGTTGATCCAGATAAATTTCGTTTCTTGTAAAGTTCACGTGGTATATTGTGATAATTACGTTGGTATAATGAAGAATAAAATAAAATAGCATGATGCGTTTTGTGTGCAAAGCACGTAAGCAGGTTAGTTCATTCGTTAACAAAGCAGCCGAAGGTGGATTTGAGCCAGTTTTCCTTGTGAATGAATGCATTTGATGACTGGGCACATATTTGCGTTGCTTGTCTGCTTTAAAATTGATTTCGATTCTATTGTCCCTTTTACATTAGAGTAAAAATACAATAAAAATAATGAAAATACAATTTCACTATTAAAGGGTTCCGTCTTGAATGGTGTTGAAATAAGAAAAAGAAACATTAGAGCTTGAAAGGAGTCCATCAGTCCTGAGCCAGTTCATAACAATTTACGATGCCTACCAAGGCAAAACTATTGAAGAGCTGTGTTACCAGAATGATTGAAAATTGACTCCAACGGCTGCAATGACGTCCATGAAATGCTACTGTGGTGGCAAGGATGCAGCCTAATATGATTAGTCATGACCTTAATCAATTGTGTGACAAGTTGAGATGTCAAGAACACAGTGCTCTAACGAATTCATGTCCTTTTATCTTCATAAACAAAACATTAACTCTAATGTTTATGTGAGGGACTGGGGTGTTTTGTGTGGGAAGTGAGTGGATGTATGTGCGAAATCAAATTATCCAAGTTCCATTCGCCCAATTATTATTATGCAGATCAACATTATTGAATTTACGTGGGCGGCTGAGTATCACAATCTGAAGGAGAATTATTTAGAATGTTCTGTGGATGTAGGCATGCCAAGATCAGACTCTCCTGCTCCTCGGATGCTGCTTGACATGTTGCACGTTTTTACAACTTCCCCTTTCAACTCTGAATCTGCAGCGTCTCCAGACCTAATTTTCTCCCAACCTGAAATCTGGTTGCCATTATGATTTAAAAGCAATATGGTATCGGCGCTGTTTATATGGAGGACCGGTCCTTTGACTCGGCAAGAATGAATGTATCAGTGCGTTCATGTTCGTGACTTGGAAGGGGACCGACAAGTGGAAGGCTTTTACATACATTGCTCATGTTCTTTCAGCTTTTTTTTCATGATAATACTGCTGTCAAAGTATGTTTCGTTTTAATCAATTCTTGGGCTATGAACATTGCTGTATAGGTCAAATTTTGTTAAAACATTTCTGATTGCCAGAGGACAATTAAGAATCATTGGCCGTAGATATGGAGTCTTATGTAGACTGGACCAGTGCAAGATGGCGATAACCTCCCTATAGGGCATTAATGAACCTGATTGGCTTTTTGTAATCATTGACGTTGGTTGCATGACTCTTAATTCAATTCCACCAACTGCTGTGCATTTTGGTTTCGGGTCCCCAGAAAATTCTTTGGGTCTCCGAATTCGCAGTTTAGCGGGAGGACCACAAAGCCATCATTGTAGTCTTGTCCATTGCTGCAGAACACCTGACAGTTGATTCGCCCCCGGCGACCAAGCCCTCTATGAAACCTTTGATGCCTGCTTCAAGATGTTCAAAACTCATTTGCTGGCCGTTAGTCACTGGGTCTGCAGAGCCGATTTCACAAATCTGCTACCATACAGTTTCGGTCCTTCTGTCACTCTTGCACCACAATCTGTGAACCTTTTGGGATTAAGAACCTTTCAAGTATTCCCATCCCATCAGTCTATTATGCCTGCTAACATGAATTCTTGAATACTATCTCTGCCATTTGGTATGTGCATCAACAATCACTGACAATCTGTCTCTCCCTCTCTCTTTGCCAATTCGCTGAAGTCGAAGTAAATCCATTGCCACATGTTTGAGGCCATTCCCATAGATGAAATGAGTATAGCACCTTGCTTGCTAATGTGCATGATTTGTATGATCGCCACTTCACCTCCATTTGGAAGTCTAGTTTTACCAACCAAAAAGAGCTTCGAGTTGTTGCTTTCAATAGCGTTGTGCGAGAGTGCGTTTTGTGCGTTTCTTCCAGCATCACTCCCGCTAACGTTTTGTGATACTAATCAAATAAAAATCCAAAAGAACTGCGAGTGCTTTAAAAAAATCAGATTGATTTTAAAAAAAAGAAACTGCTGGAGAAATCTCAGCAGGTTAGGCAGTATCTGTGCAAAAAAGAGGTTACTTTTACGCAATGCAAATCCATTTTGATGGTTCAGTCAAACCCATGCTTCAAGGCATTTTGCTACTGTCAATTCAGCTCAAACACACCAGTGCATGAGGAATTGTCTCAAGGTAATGAGGATTTGAATGTTATTGTGATGCTTCATCAACTCAAGTGAGCAAACCAAAACCTACTTCAAATGAAAGTTCATGGTTGAAGTGATGAATGGAAGAAAGAGGAATCGGTGGGTGCTTGAGGATAAAAGGGTGTGTGGCAATGACAAGGAAGAGACACAAATAGCAACTGCAGTTATCCATGCTACCGGAATACAATAACTGTATTGTAACTGCATTTGTTGCATCAAACTGAATAACTGAAAACCGAATTCAAGTAATTGCATTTCGAAATGGTACTGTGAGTAGCGTTGAAGGGAATTGTATATGATATTTTTGTTTTTTCACCCTGCTCCTTATTAAAAGAAAACCGTATGTCATCTCTCCAGCATTAGGGTATGGCTACATCAGATAAATTTACGTTTACATCAGTCAAATACTGATAGAGGTGTGATAGTTGTACCTACTTCGTTATTATGAACGCTTTTTGCCCATCAAGGAGAATAGCTGCTTCCGAATTATGCTTTGAGCGAATACTCTTTGTGTCACACTGGTTTAGTCAATTCCAGAAAATGAAAATAAGTGAAGACACCAAGAGGAAAAAAAAAGATAAATTCAATCGCTTTAGCAGTCAGGTAACAGGAATCTACAGATCTGGTATAATCAAGACATTTTGAGACCTTAACAGACCACATCACAACAGATAAAGTCCAAACGGCGTACTGAAGTCAAATCATGCAAAGTGTTGCTTGAGGCATGATTTGTCAAAAAACTGTGAAGTTTGGCACGATGCACAGTGCTTCAAATACACTCTCATCACAAATGTTAAATTCAGGCAAATGTACGTTGCCATCCGTTCATGGTTCTTTGTGGAAAGAAATGAACGTCGAGCTCCAAGTGTTATTTAACCAAAGTATACTACAATAAGATCACATTTTGGAGGTGGCAGTATTGGACTGGTGTGAACAAAATTAAAATTCACACACCAGGTTATCGTCCAAAAGTTTTATTTGGAAGAACAAGCTTTCTGAGCGCTGCTCCTTCATCAGATGGTTGATGGAGGAGCAGCGTTTCGAAAGCCAGTGCATCCAAATAAAGCCGTTGAATTTAAGCTGGTATTGTGTGATGAAAAGATCAGTGCACAGTTACGTCCACGCAAGTGAATTAGTGGAAGACAGCAATTGTCGTGCATCAGAGTGAAATGGCGAACTCAATAATGTATTGTTCTCTTGTAATTTTTTTCAGAAGGATGATATGGAGACCACAGCTGCCTGCAGTTTTCCCACTGTCGGGAAAACAAAGTATACTGGGAAGAGCAATGATGCATCTTACTCATGTTTAGGTCTTTTGGCAAACCCCCACAATATTATGAAATGTTGGCAAACACATTTCCAGCCCATGGACAAGATGAATAGAAAACAAGATAAACAAGCTTATACATGACAAATTTAAAGATAAAAGTCCAATGGTTATCATCACATGACAGCGTAACAACTAGGAGCAGGAGGACGCCATCTTCCCTTCGAGCATGCTCTGCCATTCAATAAGATGATGGATAATCTTTACGATCTTTGACAGTGATCAGTGATATGAATTGATCAAATGGGCAGGTAAATTACGCACGTTATTTAATATAGTAAAATGCAAGGTGAGATAGTTTGCAAGAAGGAAATTTTAAGGAGAATATTGAACGAATGGCAAGACGTAGAAAGCTCAAAGTATTCCAGAAGGCAACAGGACAGGACAATAGGATATTTAAAAAGGCATATATGACGTTTATCGTTTTCAGTCATGGCTCAGATTATAAGAACAGTGATGTTTTTGTTGGAGCTGAAATTGGAGGGACAAACTTTGGTTTGGATGCAGCTAAACTCTCCAGTAGTTCTGGTCATCACTCTGCAGGGAACGGTTTACTGAACATTTAGTGGGTGCGTGGGCGCTGTATCAAAATGTTGCCAGGGAAGGAACATTTCAGTTATGACGCAAAGGTGGATAAGGTTGTGTTGGTTTCTTTCAAAAAGAAAAAGTTAAGGCAGACCTGATACAGCTGTACAACATTATACAGTGAAGAAAGACAGTGAATAGAATGCAACTTTTCCCTTATTTGAATGGTCATTGACAATCGGTATGAATTTAAATAAAGGCAGAAGTTTTAGAGTGACATGAGACACAATCCTTTTCACCTAGACAATTGTGGCGTCTCGACTATATCGAGCTATGTGGAAAGTTGAGGTGGGAATGCGCAAAGACTTCATAAAAGTAATTGGAGGAGACCTGGAATTGGGATAACTCGGAATATAGTGGGCGGAAAGTCGTACTAGAATTTGGTGGTAGTTTGAATTTAGTAGTACAGACTTGATGGGTCGCAGTCTTCTTTTGTATGGTGTGCTTCTGAGCTTCAACGGGCAGATTTCCCCTGAGATATGTACTGTAAATACCGCCACATTTTATCTGGAACAACTTAGTTCTGAAACAATGGCGAGGCATTACTTTTTCTATCGATATTGCCCTTTGGTTTTCTCTGCTTTTACTGATGTATTATGTTAAATCCTGCGCAGGTTTTTCGCTGGGGCTCCTGTAAATACAGGCACTCCGAATGAGAGTGTTAGTTTTAGAATTTATTACGAGCCAAATAAATACTTGCTGTTAACCGAAGTAAACAGTGACACACAGACTAATAAGATCCCTTGAAATGTTTGAATTTACGAATCCAAAATACCGCATGGAGACTTCACATATACACTGACAAATGAAGCTATGAAATCTCAAAACCTGACAAAATCACACGTTAAATGACGATAGCCAATTGGACACGTGCTGCAAATACTCAAATACGTCTTGTTAGTCGAGAGATATAATGACAAAACCGTCGGAGCCATCGAAAAATAAGCACTCATCCAAAGCCTCAGCACGACTGAGATGCATTCACAATGCCTGTCAAATTGGAAGCACCGTGGGAGCTCTGTAATAACCTTTTTATAGGTCAGTGTCAATGCTGCTCCAATGCCATTTCAAAGTATGAACAGGTTCATTTATACTAATTCGTTCAGTCTGCTGCCATTCTCTGCAAATAGTCATGCAATTTAAAGCACCTTTATTAAAGTATTTATTTGGCTCGTAATAAATTCTAAAACTAACACTCTCATTCGGAGTGCTGCGTCACAACACCAGAGACTGGGGTTTGATTGGACCCGTGGGCGACTCTCAGTGTAGAGTTTGCACATTCTCTATGCATCTGTGAGTATTTCCTCCAGATGCTCCAGTTTCCTTCCACTGTCCAATGTTCGACAGGTAAGTTGGCTAACTTAATGATAATGATCGGGGATGTGCAGGCTAGTTGGATTACCGTGGTTATTAGAATAAGGTATGTGGGTGGGTCTGGGTGTGGAGCTTTTCAGAGGGATGATCTGTGCTCGATGGGCCGATTGGTCTGTTTCCACACTGTCGGGATTCTATGCTTCTATCTTGAACCTTTGATAAAGCGGGAAAATTCGCTAGGCAAACTGTACTTCAGGGAGACAATTGGATCAGACACAACTGTCAGCTATCAGGGTTGGAGTTGGGAGGTATGGGATAGGGGTGGAAACTAGCCGAGCGATGATATCGCTACACATTGATGCCCATGAATGCCTTTGAAGCCCAAGATAACACGCTGCACTGTCAAATGCTGGAATATGAATTCAATTAGCATTTTAAATTCTGAGTGTAATGATGATTGTGAAACTGCTTTCGATTCCTTACAGAAAATAGAACATAGAACATGGAACACAGAAGAATACAGCGCAGTACAGGCCCTTCGGCCCTCGATGTTGCGCCGACCCAAGCCCACCTAACCTACACTAGCCCTCTATCCTCCATATGCCTATCCAATGCCCGCTTAAATGCCCATAATGAGGGAGAGTCCACCACTGCTACTGGCAGGGCATTCCATGAACACACGACTCGCTGAGTAAAGAACCTACCCCTAACATCTGTCCTATACCTACCCCCCCCCCCTTAATTTAAAGCTATGCCCCCTTGTAGTTCTGTATAATCCTTCATGGCTCTGAAATCCCCCAAATGTGACTCCAGACCTAGTCTTCCACGCTAAACCTACGTCCCCAAATCAATTAATTTCCATTCTGCTTGAAAATACTGTGATTAATGGCGCCATCCAGAAACACATATTTACAAGACCAGGCAATTCGCCTACTCTGTATAAAACTAACCAACCTGCTGCCTAAACGTGAATAATATCAACGCCTTTTATCACATTGCATGATTTAATTCGCTGTCTCTGCCATATCTTAGATATGATTGACAAGATATTTAGTAAGGCCTGCCTTCCCACTCGCATCTTCTCCAATTTGTCAAGGTTTCTTCACAAATGTCAGAGCCTCCATTGAATCTTATGACCGTATCCACTCACAAAACGTCACCATACCCTCCTAGTCAACCAATACACTGCACCAAGTTCTAATGTGTTCTTATTCTTTCCGTTGTAAAAAAATGGCCGTGTGTTTTTTTTTAATATGTGACGGGAATCCAAAGTGCATCACCTCGTACTTAACAGGTTTAAAAATCATCTGCCACTGCTTTTACCAACTGACCAAGCCCCTTTCTGCAAGCTAGATCTTTTTCTTCAGTCTGAACCAATTTAGCAATCTTCGTGTCGTCAGCAAATTTGCCTGATCTCCGTACCCCACTTGTTTCAATCTGAATGTAACAAATAATAAAGTTCCCAGTACATATCATTGTGATACACCGCTTGACCCAGCCTCCAGTCAGTGGAACAGGCTTCTGCAACGACACTTTCTTTCCTATTAGACCATTTTATGATCACCCCAGCCAAATCTCCCTCAATTCGATGTATTTAAACTTTCTCAATTATTCTCCCAATTGGCACATTTACAAAAACTTTGCTAAAGTCCATGTAGACTGCATCAACCGAAGTTCTGTCGACTAAACTCGTGATCACAATTCAAGAAAGGAATTCGAACAAATTTATTCGGCATAACCTTCCTCTGACGGAGGCACGTTGACTATCCCTAACTTATCCATGCCTGTCCAAGTGAGCATTAATTTGCTTCTTCAGAATTTTTTTCAATTGTTTCCCTACCACTGAGTGAGACTCACCAGTCTGTAATTTCATGTTTCATCTCTACACCCTCTTAACAATCGGACACACATTGGCCGTCCTCCTATTTTCTGGCCCTATCTCTGTGCCCAGAGATGTATTTGAAGTGTGTGTCAGAGTTCCAGAAATTTTCTGCTTGGCCTTCCACAGCAGCCAGGGGTGCTTGACATTAAGCTGTTTTGTACTTGTAAAGAATTGAACTTGGAATTCCGGTTCTGCTTGAGTTCGTTTCCAGCCAAAAGGCTCTGCATAATATTTGAAGAGAAAATTCCTTGTTGCCTGTTACCATCCTTTCTGGCAACATTTCTCAAGATGCGATCCGTGGGTTGTTCTGAAATATGAATCAAGTGTTCTCTATGGAAACAATGCACAAAGTTGTGATATTTCGATTTTCAATATTTCTGTTGGTTTCTTGCTGAGATGCAATCTATTGAAATGTTGTCTGTGCTCAATCTATAGACAACAGTGCAGGCAAAGTAAGTTAGCATCTTATAAGCGTTATGTGTGTTATCGTGGTGTGTATGGTCGTGCTGCTAGAAAAGTGAGATTTCTTTTCTTATTGAATTTGTTTTGGCTGTTTTGGTCATGTGATGTTCATTGGACATGCTGAAATTCATGAATCTTAGGGACATGCATAGTGCTGTTCGCACAGGATATCATGTATGGTGATAAATTGACAGTAAAGGACCGCTAGATATATTTCGAAATTCATAATTTACATTTTTGTTCAAATGCACACTATTTGTATTTTTGCCGCTCCCTGAAAATGTTTACGGTCACTCATAGGATAGAAAAATATTTCAAGCAGAACCAGAATCCCAAGAATTGCATGCAAGATTTTCCGGACTCAGATGGATCTCTGTGTTATGCATATGAGCCATTTGTGACTCACCTCTTCTTGCAAGATATCATTTGATACATATTGTTCAAACTTCACACACTTTAATTAAAATGGCGGGGGAGAAGAATTACTCCAAGGATGTCTCAACTGACGAAAACATACCTGTACCAGTGTCGCTGAAATAAAAACGGTCAATTGAGAATCATGCGTGCACAACCATTTCAGTCTCATCTAACCGAAGTATATTGAAGTACAAATTGTGAATTTTCTCTGAGTGTGTAGTGTATCCAGGTACATGCGAACTTGAACAAGCACTTTATACGGCGGATGATCTAACCAGGTTTTTTGGAGAACAGTTCGCTTCACATTGTTCCTATTGAGGTCTTTCCAAGTCGCATTGATATGAAATGTGAGCACCTTCCTTCGGTTAGATTCCACCGCAATCAATTAGATGTCCAACAGAACGTTAAGAGCAGAGTATGAAAATCAGAACCTAGAGTTCAACGCACGGACGGATTGCGGATTGCTGGAATGAGCACAGTTTGTAACGAGGAACATTCGACTTAAAAAGAAAGATGAACTGAAGCAATCTCTGGAAATGCCATAAGGGACAAAAACATAATTATCAGGGCTGAGTCACGTCAGCAGTTCATGGAAGAACAATATTTCCTCAAGCAATTGACCAAAGACGTGTGATTTACAACCATCGCAAAGCGGAAAGGAGACTGTACAAAATTACCATTTTTTCCAACTACCTGTTCAGTTTCCACTGGTTAACAAAACTCTGCTCTTTGATATCATACGTGGTTTTAATTAGTATTTTTTTCCGTCAACCAGATTCAAACATAACTGATTCATGGGTCTCGGTTTCATTTTCTTGTTTATATTAGATTTCATGAGCCTTCCATTTTCTTTATTAGTCAGCGTTGTTACAGACGCTAGGAAGTTCAAGTGTGAGGACACCACACATTCGAAACATAGATTGCGAGTTTGGCTTTGAGTTTTGACAACTTAGATTAGCAAGTTCGATTCTGAGGTTTCAGTTTTTCATTGAGTTATGATGACGTGTATCAATTCGGAGAAAGCAAGGACGATTGATATTGGAGATCAGATTGTACCCGATCTATCTGTCTATCTATCTATCTATCTATCTATCTATCTATCTATCTATCTATCTATCTATCTATCTATCTATCTATCTATCTATCTATCTATCTATCTATCTATCTATCTATCTATCTATCTATCTATCTATATATCTATCTATCTATCTATCTATCTATCTATCTATCTATCTATCTATCTATCTATCTATCTATCTATCTATCTATCTATCTATCTATCTATCTATCTATCTATCTATCTATCTATCTATCTATCTATCTATCTATCTATCTATCTATCTATCTATCTATCTATCTATCTATCTATCTATCTATCGCTCGATTTAACTATCTATCTATCGGTCGAGCTATCTATCCTTCGAGCTATCTATCCATCGAGTTATCTGTCTATCGAGATATCCATCTATCAAGGCAAACGCCAATGGAGAAACCGAGCAGATCTTGCAGAAACTATGGAATGCGATAGAAAGAGATTAAAACAGCGTGCACGTACAGGCCAATCTGACTTCCATCAGAGTCCCTTCAAAATTTAAACTCGAATCATGATCAGTGTTTCTCTTGCACTTGCGACGCTGCCAGACAATCGTGGGGTTTTCTCGCATTCCGCGAGCTCTCTTTTCACCTAAAGAGATATCAACTCCTCCTATCATAACCGACAGTTGCTCGAGTCCATCAGCAGTGAAGCGCTCTGTGACCATCAGTGACATGAGTATTAAAATCAATGGTATTGCCACCCTCCACTTACCACTGTTCAGCCACAATATGAGGCATGAACAAACAGACGATTCAGTGGTTATTCATCACACAGATACGGTGGACATTACCTCCACCTTCAACATGCTAAATGGACAGACAACTGACTGTACCCATCATTCATAGAGAAATGATGTGGGCGTGTTACAATCTTCTGTCAAGCTGTTTGTGGACGTCACGATACACGTCAATCACTATTGCTGGCCGAGGTCGGAATCAACCTTTGAATTCCGGTCTGGAATTCCTACTACACTGCATTGTTGGATCAGTGGAACAGAAGGGACTCCTTGAACATGCAGTCAGAAGCCGTAACATTATGTGTATTACCTTGAACTACTTTCTTTCTCATTCATCAGCGGGGATAAATAAGAGGGGAGTTGATAGCCATGTGTTCCGGGGAAAAAAAAGAAAATTTCCATGCAGTCGGAGAAAGGAATGCAGTGATCTTTTAATCTGTTTTACCAACTCTTCCAAATTTCAGGGCCATCTTTCGAGAACCGTGTCCATGTAAAACAAGGTCCCTCTGTTCCTGCACTGCCCTCAAAGTTTTAATACTGATCCTGCTTTGTCTCTACAAAAGGGCAATCATTATTTCAGCATGCATCATATGTCTCATTTTCCTTCCTTATTTTCTTACCTCAATCCTTGGGCATTCCAGGTACTTTCAATAGCTTTGGATAGCCCATATTTTTTTTCTCCTCAGTCGGTATGATGCTTTCCCAAGGGGCACTCCAATCATTTCCTCTGACCTTGCGTTGTTGGGCCTACCCTCGCACATACTTGGTAGAACCCCATTTGCCACTAATCAGCTCATCAATTCTATAATAGAGTCGTCGAACTGAGAGACAGTAGATTCTTAAAGGACGAATGGCCTTCAACTGCTTTCCATAATCCTATTCAGATAAGCAGAAAAAATGTCTTGCTGGCAAAGCGCAGTAGGTCAGGCAACATCAAAGGAGCAGGAGAATCGACGTTTCGGGCATAAGTCCTTCTTCAGGAATCAGGAGAAAGTGAGGACTGCAGATGCTGGAGATCAGAGCTGAAAAATGTATTGCTGGGAGAAGGGCTTATGCCTTTAATTGCTTTTATTGCTGGCCTCCCTGTACTAAACCCTGTACCAATTAAAGCCAAAACACTGTATGACCTCTTAACACTCCTATCAAACTCGGTGGCAAATTAAAGGGATCTATGCACATGGACACTGAGATCTCTCTGTACATCCACACTAAAAAGAATCTTATTGTTATCCCAGTATTCTCTATTCCTTTTAAACCTTACAAAGTGAATCACCTCACAACTTTCTGTACTAAACTCCATTTGCCAACTCTCAGTGCAAATCCGCAGCTTATCTATGTCCCTCTGTAAACTGCAATACCCTTCAGCACGAACCACAATTTTACCGACCTTAATGTCATATGCAAATTTACTAACCCATCCTTCTAAGCCCTCATACGGGTAACTTAACAATATCATGACAAACGGCAGTTGCCCCAAAACAGATACTTGCGGGACAGCACGAGTAACCGACCTCCAGGATGAATATTTTCCATCAACCACCATTCACTGTCTTCTTTCAGCTCGGCAATTTCTGATCAAAACCGCTAACTCACCCTCAGTTCCATGTCTCCGTGTTTTCTGCAGTAGCCTACTCTGTAGAACGTTATCAAACGCTTGACTGAAATCCATATGCGCCTTACCAACCACTTTACTCTCATCCACCTGTTTGGTCGCCCTCTCAAAGTACAGAATATGAAGCACAACCTACACTTCACAAAACGTTGTAGACCATCCCAACTCAAATCATTCATTTCTAGATTATTGAAAATCCTAACCTTTTCAAACACTTTACCCACATCTGAAATAAGACACACTGGCGTATAATTACTAGGGTTTTCCTTACTCGTCCTATTGAACTAGGAGGCAACATTTGCTATTCTCTAGTCTTCCAGCACAATTCCTGTAGACAATGAAAACATAAAGATCCAAGCCAAAGATTCTGCAGTCTCCTCCCGAGCTACCCAGAGAATCTGATGATAAATCCCATTCCCCCTGGGATGTATCTATTTTCACAGTTTCCAGAATTGCTAACATCTCCTCCTTACGCATCTCAATCCCGTCTAGTCTAATAGCCTGTACGTCAGTGATCTCCACGACAACGTCGTTCTTTTCCAGTGTGAACACTGCCGAAAAATATTCATTTAGCGCTTCACCATACAAAATGTCCCACTATTGTCCTTGACTGGACCGAATCTTACTTTCGTCATCAATGAAAGCCTGACATACCTGTCGAAAGCTTTGGGGTTTTCTTTGTTTATACCTTCCAACGACATTTCATGTCCTCTCCTGCTCTTCTCAGCTCTCTCGTTAGGTACTTCTGGCTAACTTATAACTAGCATGCGCCCAACTGAGTCTTCACGTCCCATGTTTATATATGCCTTCTTCATTCTCTTCACAAGATATTCCAGACACAAGTTCCCTCCAATATCCCTGATCATCCCGACACTCTCTCCGATCATTCCATTATCCCTTCCCTATTTTTACAATGCCTTTGGGATTTCCCTTAGCCTTCACGTCAAGGCTTTTTCATGCCTCCTCTGAGCTCTCCTCTATTCATTTTTTTCATTACCAGGTGCACCTTGATTGTTCAAGGCTTTGCCAGAACTTTCTTCCTCACCATTAACTAAGCTCTTCATTCGCCTTGACGAGGAGCATCTATTTTCTAGTCACCCAAGACTCCTTCAACTTCCAAGTCCTTGCCTGTCTGTGCAGGAAAATGTTATCCAACATTCGCAACATGTGTTCCGTAAAATGCTTCCACATTTCTGTTGTGCATTTCACGGAGAAGAATTGCTCCTAATTTATACTTCACAGTGTCTGTCTAATAAGAGTATAATTATATTATTTCCAATACTGTCAGCTCCTAATTCTCCACATGGTATCGTAGAGGTCAGGCAATTGTGGTCACTGTCAACTAAATGCTCGCCCAATAAGAGACCTGAGACATGGCCTGGCTCGTTGCCGAGAACCAAATCCAATATGGCGTCTCCCCACTTGTCTTAACGCCACATTGATTCAGGAATCCTTCCTGGACACTGACAGAATTGACTCCATCTCGATCATCTTCACGAAGGAATTTCCAATCGACATTAGGATGTTGAAGTTCCCATAAAAATAACTGATACGTCTGCAACTTTCCAAGATCAGCTGTCCAATCAGTACTTCCGTCTCTCTTCTGCTATTTTGGGTCTGCAGAGAACACCCATTAAAGGGACTACTCCTTTGCTGTTACTGACCTCTACCGATGCGAATTCATTATACAAAACCTCCTCAAGAAACAACTTTTCTGCAGCTCTGATGCCCACTCTAAGTAAGAATGCTACTCCTCCAGCTGTTCTACACCTCTCCTTGTTCTTTTTAAAATATCTCCTTGAACATCCAGCAACTATTCCTGCCCTGCGAAATCCGAGTCGCTGTTATGGCCACAACATAGTAGTACCAAGTATTGATCCATGCTCTAAGTTCATCACTGTTATTCCCAACACTACTTGCATTGAAACATACACACTTTGTCCTATAAATTCTGCATTCTTCCTGACAGACACTCTGCATTCTATTTCGGCTCGTTCAACAACTACCCTCTCGTCTGATACATAGCCCCGATTCCCAGTCCCACCTAAATTAGTTTAAACCCTCACGAAGCGTTACAGCAAGTCTTCTGCACAGGATATTGTTTAGTTTCAGTTGCCATTCAGTTTAAGGGCAAACCATTCTTCGTGTATCGGACTCACCTTTCCCAGAAGGCACTCTCATGATCAACGTAACTCAAGCCCTCCCTCCTGCACCAGCGCTGCAATCATGTGTTTATTTGCACTCGCTCCCTCTTCCTCACCTCACTAGCACCTGGCTCTGGTAGTTATCCTGTGATGACTATTCTACTCATCCTGCTTTTTAGCTTCCAACCCAATTCCCCAAAATCACCATTTTGATCCTCATCCCTTTTTGCAGCAATGTCTCTGGTGCCAACATGCCAAGACATCCCATTTCTTGACATCTAGGAGGCAGCCTTGAGTGACTAATTAACTGAAACTAATTGACTAAAATTTTACAATCATTCTGAAAAATGTGAACTTTTCTTTGAAATAGACGCTGAAGACATGCAGAAGACGGAGTTTTATTCTACTAGGCACAGTGACCAAAGTGACTCGAGAATCATTGGGTATGTGACTGTACTGTGAGATTAAGAGAGATACGTTCTTCCTTGTTGCTCTTGCGGAGAGCTCTTAACACAGTAGTTTTGGAATGTTTGCTTTCTGATGAAAATAATCTCGGTTTCTTCAAACACTTCATAGCTGACAACCTCCATACCCAGCAACATCTTGCTACAACTCCTCTACACACTCACCAAAGCATCCACGTCCTTTGCCAATGTGGCAACCAGAAATGTATATAGTATTTCAAATGTGGTCGAACCAAAGTTTTATATAACTTAAACATGACTCGCCAACTCTTATGCTCAATGCCCGATCCAATGAAAGACATCATGCCATATGCCATCTTAACCACTCTATAGAATTGAACACACAGATTCCTCTGTACATCAATATTCCCAGCATTTTCCGATTCAGTGTGCAATTCAGTCTTGAATTGGATCTTCCAAAATGCATGACTTTTACTTTCCCGGATTGAACTCTATCTGCCATTTGCCTGCCCAACTCTACAATCTATCCACATTCTGCTGTATTCTCTGACAGTCCCTTTCAATTTGTGTTACTCCAACAATCTTAGTGTCATCTGCAAATTGCTAATCAGACCACCGTTACCTTCCTCCAAAACATTTATGTGTATCTCAAACAACAGTGTTATCAGCACGAAACCCTGTGGCACACCATTTTCTCCATTTTGAGAAACTCCCATCCACTACTATACTTTGTCTTCTGTTGCCCAGCAAGTTCTCTGCCCAACCAGCTAGTATACTTTGGACCCCGTGCGACTTCATCATCTCCATCAGCCTACCAGGGTGAATTTATCCAATGCCTTACAAAAGTCCATGTTTATTACATGCACAGCCCTTCCCTCATCGATCAACTTTGTCACTTCCTCAAATAATTCTATTAAGTGAACTTCCCTTTTCAAAACCATGTCGCCTATCACTGGTAAGCTCATTTTCTTCCAAATGGGAATAGATCATCGGTCTCAGTATCTTCTCCACCACCTTTCCTACTGCTGACGTCAGGATCCCTGGATTATCCCTGCTATCCTTCTTACACAGCGGACAGCATTAGCAATCTTCCCGTCCTTCTGGACATTGTTCAAGGATGCTGCAATAATATCTGTTTTAATGGCCCCAGCAATTTCCTCTCTCACTTCCCTCAGTAACCTGTCATCGATACTACCCGGATCTGGGGAATTGACCACCTTAATGCCTTTGAGAATACACAGCAATTCCTCCATCCATACGGTAACTTGACGTAGGGTAATCAAACATCGATCCCTAACCTCAACATCCATCGCATCCCTCTCCTCGGTGAGTACAAATGCTAATACTCATTAAATACCTCACTCATTTCCTCTGACTTCACGCATAATTGTCCTCCTTTGTCCTTGAATGGGATAATCCTTTCTCTAGATACCCTCTTGCTTCTTGTATAGGAATAATAAATGCTTTGTGGTTTTACTCAACACTGTTTGCTAAAAATATGTCATGACCACTTTCAGCTCTCTTAATTCCACGTTTCAGGTTATTCCTACATTGCCGAAATACTTCCCAAGCTTCATGTGTCTTGTGCCACCTAGACCATATGTATGCTTCCTTTTTTCCATTTAGCTTGTCTCACAATTTAAACTGTCATCCATGTTTTTAAATGGAAAGAAATATCTCCTGAACTCTGACCAACCTCTCTTTAAAAGTCTCCCACATTTCAAATGTGGATATGCCTTCACACTGCTGAACCCAGTCAATATTCACCAGCTCCTTCTGAATTTGGTGGAGTTGGCCTCCCTCCCGCTTAGCAATCTTACTTTACAACTACTCTCGTCTTTTTCCATGACTATTCTAAAACTTGGGAATCGTGATCAGTATTCCCAAAGTAATACACGACTGAAATGTTGATCATCTAATCAGGCACATTCAATAGCACCAGATCCAGTATGTACCCTACCCGAGTTGGACAACTTACATATTGCTCTAGAAAACCCTCCTGGATACTCACTGGAAATTCTTCTCCATCTACACTTCTCACACGAAGTGAATCTTAGTCAATCTTGGGTAAGGTAATATCTCCTGTCACCATCGCCCTGTTGCGACTACATTCTACATAATCTGTTTACATATTTGTACCTCTATTCAGTCTCGGTATTGGGAGGCCTGCAGTATAACCCGAGCATTGTTACCGCACCCTTCATATTTCTGAGCTCTGCTTTTTTTGCGTTACTGTCTGAGCCTTCCATATGCTGTCTTGCAGCACAGCGTGATATACTCTTTGATTAGTAATGCAACCACTCCTCCCCTTTTAACTCCATCTCTATCCCACCTGAGCCATCTATATCTGGCGATATTTTGCTGCCAATCATGCCCTTCTCTCAACCAAGTTTCAGCTATAGGAATATCATCATACTTCCAGGTACTAATCCAAGTCCTAAGTTCATATGCCTTACTTCCAACATTTCTTGCATTGAAAACAATACACCTCAGGCTACCTTTGCGTTCCTCATCTCCTCCCTGTTTTGCATTCCACTTAGTCACTCTGACCTCATTCAGTTCCGTACAGGGTTTCGTTAGTACCTCCATACTGACCACGAATCTCCCCATTTGATTCCCATAAACAATGTCGCATTCATTTAAACTCTCCCCAACAGCATTTGCAAAACCACTCGCAAGGACATTGGTTCTAGTCCGGCCCAGGTGTAGACCGTCCAGTTTGTATTTGTCGCTCCTCCCACAGAACTGGTCCCAAGGACCCAAAATCTGAACTCCTCCCTGCTGCACTATCCCTCAAGCCACGCATTTAACCTGCCTATTCTTTCATGTCCACTCTGAATTTGAGAAAGAGTCTTTGAGAAGTTGGCGGTGAGCTAACTTCTTGTAAAAGTGCAGTCTCATCGTCGGTTGTTCTTTGTCCACAGCGTCCCATGAATGCCCAGGTTTGGAGCTGTTCACTTCGTTAGAAATAACTTTTATCAGCTTCGAGAACACCACCGAATTGCCCAAAGTGCTGCACAGCAGCTGCCAGAATAAATGTGCTCGGATCCCTAGAATGGGGCAATAGATCAGACATTTCTCGCATCTGCCGTGTTTAAAGACATAGAATGAAGGGGAGAGATACAGAGCGAGAGAGAGAGGGAGAGAGAGAGAGGGAGAGAGAGAAAAAAAAACATGAGGGAGTGCCAGAGAGAGATGGACAATGATAGTGCAGGCTTGCAACATTGACTACATTTCAACTGGAATTCTTTGCTTGCACATTACACTGGCACATTACGACCCTGGGAAAGTGAGATAGAAAATGATCTCAGCTTCCTTTCATCCCACCATTTCCTCCCTAAGATCTCGTTGCATCTCTCTCGATCAACATTTCCAATTGTCGCCAAAGTTCAGGCAATGTAGTTTCGATTTTCTAAACGGCCTCTTCCCTACTGCATTATTTTTTCTATCTATGATTCCATCTCGGTCCCTCATCCTTTCTTTTATTTACTTCGGTCCCAACCGTTCTCACAATTCTATCGGTCTTTTTCTCACTTCACTCTTTTCTCTCTTCCTTTCCCTCCTTTCTATCTGTCTCCATTTTTACCTCTCAATTTGTAGTTCCGCCTCACTCTGATTTCACCTTCTGTCTCTTCTCACTCATTCGCTGCTTTTCTGCGTCTCTTTCTACTACTGTCTCTATATGTTCTCCAGTGTTCTTTTCGCTTCTTGATCTCATTCTAATCGTTTGAGTCATTACCACTCTGCCCTCTTTCTTCCCTCACCATCTCTGGCTTGCTTCATGCTATCACTCTGCATCTCTCTCTCACCCTGACTGATTTATTTGTCCAGAGTGTTAAACAGTATTGATTCTTGGTTGTTTTGTGGAATACATGTTTCCAAATGATTCTTCCTTCTCGTTGCTCACCATTATATTTTTACTTAAGTTGCAGCAGCTCACTGTTTATCTGTGGGGACAATACATAGATCTGAATGGTTGAATATCCGACCATCACCAAATTATATCCTAAATATTGTAAAATAAAGTGTGTTGTTTTTCTAGATAATACCTGAAGAGAAGCTTCCCAGAGTCAAATATTGTGTCCGTTATCGTTGGGAAACCGCAGACTTTTTTTTTCAAGCGATGTGACTGATTCTCGGTGAATCTTGCATTTGTAAAGCTACCCAGTTAACCCGCTCTTGTTCACTAGTTTGACTGTACTACAGCCTCCATCCTTTTTGTGGTATTCACTACATTTCTGGACGCTACTGTCTAAGCTGGATGTAAACACAGCGAAGAGAAACATAGCGCAAAAGAGCTTTAAAAGCATGGGCTCCTTGCAATCAACGCAGTTCTGAAGATATGAAGATGTGGCACATTTCTCATTGCTCACGAAAAGGCTTAGTGGGTCCAACCACACGATGATGTTGAACAGAGGTGAGAAAGACAGACTGTTTCCCGCTCGTAAATCAGGCACAGATTTCAAATGACTTGAAAAGCAACATATTTGAGGTGAAAACGTTGTTTATTCCTCAATGCATAGACTTTTGTTCTAGAATTGCTGTCTGGAATTAAGGCGGAGATAGATTGTATTAAAGTTTTTGAACGAGGCATTTAATGGAGATTTGAACAGCATGGATAGGAAAGGTGCTAGCGAAATCCAAGGAGGTTGCCATTCAGTTATGAATCTCCTTCAAACAGCAAATTCAAAAAGTTTTGATCAAGCAGCCTCCTGCGGCACACCCAACATTTTTGTGAGTTTGTGGGCCATATGCCAAACATACAGGAAGGCTTTGGGCTAAAAGCAGAACGTGAGAGCAATTACCCTTCACAGCATGGTAGTATTTGTTTGAGTGTGGCTTCGAGGATCACTGAAGTCAATGGAGAACATGGGACCCAATGGTTGCAATTGCATTTGTCACAGAGCAAAGCAATAGTCACTTTGGAGCGATGTTCATTTCAGACCAGGATGTCCACAGAATGGTGCCCTCTGCACAGTTGAATTCTTATCCTTCCTCAATGACTTTGAACGCTTGATGTGTAAAATATCACACTTGCTTAAGAAAGAGTTAATCTAGCAATCTCCGAGGAGCTGGAGAATCGACGTTTCAGGGAAAAGCCCTTTTGCCTGAAACGTCGATTCTCCAGCTCCTTTGATTATGCCTGAGCTGCTGTGGTATTCCAGCACCACACTCTCGACTCTAATCTCCACAGTCTGCAGTCTTCACTTTCTCCTCATCTCGCAAAATGCTGACCTGTTCGCTTGATATAAATAATGGGAAGACTGATGGGAGCCTAGGTACAATATAAGTTCAAATATACATTGGAAGGAAAATAGGTCCATACGAGAGAGTCTATATTCCTTTGCCAACGGCAGGTCATGCCTGAAAAAACTGATTCAGGTATTCTATGACGTCACATAGTCAGTATATGAGGGAGTACTGTGAATGTTGTTTCTTTGGAGTTTCAGAAAGTATTTGTTACACTGCCACGTGACATTTTGTTTAGCAAATAACAAATGTTTTGTATTGATTGGTCATTTGCAACATGAATTAAAAATTGCGAAAAGATTGAAAACAGAGGGGATGGGAGGTGGTCGTTTCGCATATTGGAGACAATCTGAAGTTACATTCCCAGGGGATAACTTCCTGAATCCTTGTTATTTTTTCTTACTTCGAAAAATCATTTAGAGATAGCTAATGAGCGTAAAATCCCTCAATTTGGAAATGACATTGATTTGGGTCAATCATGAATTGCGAGCATGCTAAGCAACTTCAGAGTGCCGTTCAAATAATAAAATTCACGCAGGGTGCAAAATGTTTTTGAGGAGTTTTCTCTAAAAAAAAGTTCGGAATCTGACTTCAACATGCTGGAGTAGTTGCAATACTTCATCGAAAAGTATATGGCTGGAAAAGTAAGCGGGTCAGCTCGCATCCAAGGAGGAGGAGAGTCGACGTTTTGGGAATTAGTCCTTCGCAGGAATTCCTGATAAAGGCCTTATGCTCGAAACATCGAGTCTCTTGCTCCTCAGATGCTTGCTTGACTGGCTTTGCTTTTCGAGAACCACACTCTTCGTGTCTGATCTCCAGCATCATGCAGTCCTAACTTCCTGCTCGATACAGTATTGCCAAGCACCTGTATTCAGTAACTGCAGGTACTGTGTGTTCCTATAAATGAAAAAATGGCTCTGATAATTTCAGTATCCCTCCAAGGGTATCAGCTGAAGATGTGGGGAGCACGACTTTTTGCGCTTGTGCTTCCAGTGCAGGAACAGCCCACCGATCCTGAATGTGGATGAAGAGTACGCTTTCTTTATGGGGTAAGTAAATCTTTCAGTTTCCAATCTGACGAGCCACTCCGAGAAACAGGAGGAATTGACGGGCCTGAAACATCATTCAGAGATATCTCCCAGTTTGAATCCACTTGCTTCTCGCTGTTCTCAAAGACCTCTGCATCTGAACGAAACACCCTCAGTTTGGGGTTCCTTCCAAATTTGTTTTTAAAATCTCACTTTTGTACATGGGTTTCAGTTACCGCAGAATGTTTTCCATTTATCTTAAACTTTTCACGTACATTTAAGCTTTTGTTACTAAGCGTAGTTCTGGTCAGGGTGTTCCTTGGTTATGATACATCGAGAACACAGAGGTGAGTCTGTGGCTCCACCTCCCCAATCAGATCACAGAAGAATGATAGTGTACATTCCCTGCCTGCATTCTCGATAACAGACCACAGTAGACTACGGTGTACAGACCATGTCGCTACCTCCCTTAACGCATCACGTTGGGAGTACAATGTACAGACCCGATCTCTATCTCCCCTGCTCAGACCATACTGGGAGAACAGTGCATACTTCCTGTCACATTTCCCTTTTCCTGAACAGACTGGGAGCAACGTGCATAATGCCTGTCTACTTATACTCTGGATTTGCATTTCTTTCAGGGGTGACCTTTGGATGCGACCGAATTCCTGGAACCTGAAGACAGGGGGCTTGTCGGAAGATGAGTACCTAGTCCATAACAATTTTTTCAAATTTTATAAATGCTGCATTATCAGATGATGAAAGAGTGGGGAATTGTCACTGTCGACTGTGACTACACGACTCCAACAACAGCTCCCCTATTGACAGATGTCTTCCTAACATGACATTCATTGAATTGTGTTAATTACAATTACTTAATTTATCTCTAACTCGTCTCAACGTTTTATTCTGGGCTTTCAATAGCGGAGAGCTGTCTCTGTGCTCGCAATCAGGCAGACCCTGCTCCCTCAGCACTGATTCTCCAATTTTACCAAGACGACGCTTCCTTTGCACGGATCCTCATATTGCAGGAAACCCTGAGCACGAACACTCCAAGAGTGTGAAGATCCCTCAGCAGTGTCTCTTCAATAGTCTGGCACTCGTTCAAAACTGACCCTTTGATACTTCAGAGCTCTGCCAGCAACGACATTCTGAGAGGGTGGATAGGGTGTGGAGGGATTTGCTTTTGGTTGAAGTGATTACAATTTGACGAGGTAGCTGGACAGATAAGACAGGATAAATTATTTCCTGCTCGTAAATGACCAGAGAACTCAAGGATGTTGGGTCAGGCACTCAATAAAAGTGATTAGAAAATACAATGAACAGCGGCATGATGGCTTTGGGCAGCACACTGACACAGTTTCTAAATCTGCTGCCTCACAGCATCAGGGACCCTGGTCGATTCTTTACTTGGGGCTGACTGTCAATGTGGCGTTTGCACATTCTTCCCGTGTCTACGTGGGTTTCCCCCGGGTGCGCTGGTTTCCTCCCACAATCAAAAGATGTGCAATTAGTTGAATTGGCCGTGCGAAATTGCCCATAGTTTTCAGGGGTAATTAGAGGATAACAGGGCAGGGGAATGGGTTTGGATGGGTAACATTTCGGAAATTCGGGGTGGACATGTTGGGTTGAATAGCATGTTTCCACACTGTAGGGATTCTACTAAATAACAGACGTCAGAAATGAATCCGTTTCTTAAAAACGGAGTTTTCTTCTGGATTGGAGTCTCATTGACTCTCGGTTGCCTTAAAATTCTCAATTCCAAAACTCTCTAAAATGATCCCTAGCTTTGACATTCCCCTCACCTCTTGTGCTTCCCCTTATTTGTCGAAGTTTGGATCAAAGCTGTCATGAATTTCAGGCTAATTACCAAGGCGAGTGATTCTGAATTGATGACAAACTCTTACCTTCAAAGTGATACCCTTTCACCGGGAATGTATCACTTCCTGTTTACCTCTGAAGCAAGGGCCCATGACCAAGATTTCCGATCTTAGACCATAAGACCATAAGACCATAAGACATAGGAGTGGAAGTAAGGCCATTCGGCCCATCAAGTCCACTCCGCCATTCAATCATGGCTGATGCGCATTTCAGCTCCACTTACCAGCGTTCTCCCCGTAGCCCTTAATTCCTCGAGACAACAAGAATCTATCAATCTCGGCCTTGAAGACATTTAGCGTCCCGGCTTCCACTGCACTCCGTGGCAATGAATTCCACAGGCCCACCACTCTCTGGCTGAAGAAATGCCTCCGCATTTCTGTTCTGAAATGATCCCCTCTAATTCTAAGGCTGTGTCCACGGGTCCTAGTCTCCTCGTTTAACTGAAACAATTTCCTAGCATCCACCTTTTCCAAGCCATGTATTATTTTGTACGTCTCTATTAAGTCTCCCCTTAATCTTCTAAACTCCAACGAATACAATCCCAGTATCCTCAGCCGTTCCTCATATGTTAGACCTGTCATTCCAGGGATCATCCGTGTGAATCTCCGCTGGACACGTTCCAGTGCCAGTATGTCCTTCCTGAGGTGTGGGGACCAAAACTGGACACAGTACTCCAAATGGGGCCTAATCAGAGCTTTATAAAGTCTTAGTAGTACATCTCTGCTTTTATATTCCAACCCTCTTGAGATAAGAGACAACATTGCATTCGCTTTCTTAATCACGGACTCAACCTGCATGTTTACCTTTAGAGAATCCTGGACTAGCACTCCCAGATCCCTTTGTGCTTTGGCTTTATTAATTTTCTCACCATTTAGAAAGTAGTCTATGCTTTTATTCTTTTTGCCAAAGTGCAAGACCTCGCACTTGCTCACGTTAAATTCCATCAGCCATTTCCTGGACCACTCTCCCAACCTGTCAAGATCCTTCTGCAGCCTCCCCACTTCCTCAGTACTACCTGCCTGTCCACCTAACTTCGTATCATCGGCAAACTTCGCTAGAATGCCCCCGGTTCCCTCATCCAAATCGTTAATATATAATGCAAACAGCTGTGGCCCCAGCACCGAACCCTGCGGGACACCGCTCGTCACCGGCTGCCATTCTGAAAAAGAACCTTTTATCCCAACTCTCTGCCTTCTGTTAGACAGCCAATCCTCAATCCATCCCAGCAGCTCACCTCGAACACCATGGGCCCTCACCTTGCTCAGCAGCCTCCCGTGTGGCACCTTATCAAAGGCCTTTTGAAAGTCTAGATAGACCACATCCACTGGGTTTCCCTGGTCTAACCTACTTGTTACCTCTTCAAAAAATTCCAACAGGTTTGTCAGGCATGACCTCCCTTTACTAAATCCATGTTGACTTGTTCTAATCAGACTCTGCTCTTCCAAGAATTTAGAAACCTCATCCTTAATGATGGATTCTAGAATTTTACCAACAACCGAGGTTAAGCTGATTGGCCTATAATTTTCCATCTTTTGCCTTGATCCTTTCTTGAACATATTTTACAGAGAAAATTCACAGTTCAATCAACATCATTTGCAAAGGAGAGCTAATGGCTGTTATCTCCTCGAGCTTCCAGAAAGACTTTGACAATTTACCACACAGGAGGCTGTAGAGTGAGACAACAGCACATGAGGTGACAGGCAATGTACTAACATGGATAGGTTATTGGCATAAGGCAGAGAGTTGGAATGAAAGGATCCTTCTCAGCGTGGCAAACGCTGACTGGTGGGGTTCTGCAAGGGTCAATGTTGGGTACACGAGCTTTCATTGCCTACATTAGTGATCGCAATTAAGGAACTGTGGGCATTCTGGCTAAAGTTTCAGATGATGCAGAGATAGGTGGAGGGGAAGGTAGTATTGAGAATCCTGGGAGTCTGGAGAAGGATTTAGACAGGTTTGGAGTGGCAGATGGATGACATCATGGGAAATTGTGAGATCATGTACTTCGGTAGGAAGAGTGCAGGCATCAACGAATTTCTAAATGGGCCACAATTCAGAAATCTGAGTGCAAAGGAACTAGTCCAGGATTCTCCTAAGGTACGAAAACAGACGTTGCAGGTAAAGTTCGTCAGTTCTGGCAGCATTCTGAAGATGAATCAGTGTTATAATTTTGGGTCCGGTGACCCGTTCTCAAAACTGATGGTTACAGGTTAAATGTCAGGTTATATGCAGACGGTAGTGTGGAGAAATGGTGCAAGTAGTAAACGATACATGGTGATAGAACCCAAAGAGAGAGAAGAGCAGTGGGGCTAACAAAGAGTTAGCTATCGATTCGGCTAAGGGGAGTAAAAAGCAGTTAATGGAGACATTTCGTAGCTAACAAAACGTAGTTTGCAATGGCAGACTATCTGGTTGTTAGTCCTAAAATGTGGGTTGGGGTCTATGTTCAGTCCCTATCATTATTGGAATCCATATAGAATCTGGAGCACTGCAGTGCTCCCAAAAGTGGTGTTGTTCTATCAGTTTGCATTGAGCTTCACTTGAACACTGCGACAGACTGAAGGCAGAGATGCTGGCCAAGGAACAGCGAGTTGTGTTCATGAGGCAAGTAACTGGAAGCAAGGGTGATTTTTCTTGCGGGCAGATCGTACATGGTCTGCGGAGACGTCGCCCAGTTTATGCTTTGATTTTCCAATGTGGAATGAAGTAAATTAGATTGCTTGAAGTGCAGGTGAAGTGCTGTTTCATCTGGGCAGTAAACTTTCTCCCTTGGACGGAGAGAAAGGGGGAGGTAAATAGGCTGGTGATACCACCATGTGTTAAGAATGTTGGGAGTGAAGGAAGAGTGGACCAGCGTGTCCAAAAGCGAACGGTCCCTGCAGTAGATGGGGAAAGAAGGGGTATAGAACATGCATCTGGTGTTAGTATCTCACTGGAGGTAGTTAAAATGGAGTCTGATTGAGGATACTGGTTGGATGGTAGTTACTTCCATGTCCCTGTTGTCGGAGGGAAGAGAATGGATGAGGGCAGAAGTGTAGAAGATGTCTTCGATCCGGTTGAATGCCGATGTCGAACAAGTCTTCTTTTGAGGAAGAAGGTCGACATTTGGGAGGGTCACTTGTCGAAGTTGGCCTCACCGGAACATATTTGACGGAGACAGAGGAACTGAGAGAATGGAGTGGAGTCTTTGCAGAAAGAAAGGTGTTAGCATGTACAGTTCAGATAGTTTTTGGAGTCGGTGCGTATCAGTAAACAGTTACTTTCGAAATGGAAACAGAGGTAGCGAGGAAGAGAGGGGAGGGGTCAGAGGTAGACCGGATGAAATTGAAGTATGGTGGAAATTAGATCTACTCCAGTTTACCAAACTCAAAGCTCAATGTGGTCTCCTAGAGATTAGGAAAATGGAACAGAGACTAAGTGACTGTTTCACAGAACACTGACATTCTGCCCACAAAAAAGACCCTGAGCTTCCAATAGCCTACCACTTCAATTCATGACCCTGTTCCCTGACCAACATTACTGAATCAGACCTGCTGTAGTGTTCCAGAGAACATCGGCGTAAGCTGGAAGGCAAATACCTCATTTGTCTGCTCGGGACCTTGCAGCGCTCCAGTCTCAATGTCGAGTTCAATAATTTTAGGGTCTGATCTCTCCCATGTCCTTGCTCCCTCCCCCAAACAACAGACCTCGGTATTATATATGCTGCCATTCCACGCTGCATGTCACTGGCAGTCTCCTTGGCAAGATCGTTATCTACTCCTTTGTCTGTCCAAATGCTGTTCTCCCACTGTGGGCTGTGGTCCCCTCTAATTTTAACTCTTTGCTCGGGATACCACCCTATCTTATGTTTTCCAAGCTACCATCAGTTCTGTGCGTTATCACCGGACACGAAATGTTCATTCTGATGTGTCTTCACAGATGCTGCCAGACCTACTGAGCTTTTCCAGCAATGACTGTTTTTGCTTCTGGTTTACAGTGAACGCAGTTCTTGCGGTTTTTATTCAGATAATCTCGAAGGTTGAGTGGCTGGTTAGGTAGGAAAGTACAATGTTGGCATCTATTTCGAAATGACTCGAATATAAAAGCAGGGATGTCCTGCTCGTGCTTTAAAAGGCGCGAGCCCGACCACGTTCAGAATATTGTGAGCAATTTTGAGACTCATATGTAAGGAACGATGTTTTGGCCCTGATGTGTATCAAGATGAGGCTTACAAGAATAATCCCTGGAATGAAAGACTTAATATCTTTCATCACGTTTGACGACTCTGGGTTGAAACTGAATGGATGAGCATGGATGTCGATGAAATTTACAGAATGCTGAAGGCCTTGAATAGAGTAGATGGAGGGCGGATGTTCCCATTTGCGGGAGACACTAGTACCCGAGGGCACAGCCTGAGAGTAAAGAAAGACCGTTCAGATCGGATATAAGCAGAGCATGGTGAATCAATGGAATTCATAGATACAGAAGGCCGTGGAGACCACGTCGTTGTATACAGTTAAGACAGAGGCTGGCAATTTCTTGACTGTGAAGGGAATCAAAAATTATACGTACTTTGAATATGCCGAACAGATACTGTGCATGGAAACGATAAGAGAAAATGCTTGTAACGTTTTCTAAAAAAAAACAAAGCTTTTACAACGAAAATCAAACATCCCGGTTTGGGTACATTTTATTCTCGGAGAAAATTAGGACTGCAGATGCTGGAGATCATAGCTGAAAATGTGTTGCTAGAAAAGCGCAGCAGGTCAGGCAGCATCCAAGGAGCAGGATAATCGACGTTTCGGGCATGAGGGTACAATTCCTGAAGAAAGGCTCATGCCCGAAACGTCGATTCTCATGCTCCTTGGATGCTGCTTGACCTGATGCGCTTTTCCAGCAACACATTTTCAGCTCTACTCTTTTTTCTGGTTTAGTTTAGTTTTTGCTGGGGACCCCAACAAGCTGCTGGAAAAAAATGAGAGTCTCAATATTTCAGCTAATGGTTACTGGTTGATCCTCTCTGCGAACTCTCTCTCCTGTAAGAATCTGTGTTTTATTTTACTTTTCTTTGCCAAAGCATGTGTTAAACTGATTTCGCAGGATATCAGATTTGCTCTTTGTTAAGTTGTAAGGTATATCATGTTGCTCGACCTGGCAAATAGTTGTCATTCTAAACTTTGTTTTCATTTGCTTGCGTTTCATTTGGAACACTGTAAATAAATTATGTTCTGCTTATAACTGAGAGGTTTGACGAACTGCAATATTCACTGTACGCCTATTTAAAACCACTAAAAATGTTAGCTTCCGGACCACATGTTTGAAATGTTTAGTGTGGTTCTGGCCTTATCCATCACAATAGTATCGATCGTAAAATTCTATATTTTATAAAGGCCAGTACAAGATGCTGTGTTCATATTGTGATTCGATTTGACTAACAGTAGGCTGTAAATAAAACAGCCTTAATTCTTGATACACAGTAACGATGCAAAAAAAAAAATGAATGACATACATTTAACTCAATTCGAATACGAACCAAATAATACACTTTCAAATACTAATCATCAACTTTACAATTTCGATAGCAATATATTAAATACACAGTTGGCCACGTGTTGTCTCTCTCCAGTCCAGAAGAAAGAAACTATCAGCCCCTTTGAATTGTTAAGAAGACGCCTCGCTATTTAAGACATTCCTCCAGCAGAGAACGCCAGTTTTTCAGTTGAGTAGCAGCATAAACTTCCGCAATAACTGAAGCCAACTCTAAACTGAGCATGGGGGTGTAAAAAGAAACTCTGACCATCCGTTCCATTCACGCAGCTAATAATTTTGAGTCTTCTGTCAGTGTGTCAGCCATCTTTGACCTTCAAGAGAAGATCAACCAAGGTTGTCCACACTCCCTTCATACTCTTGCTCAATTTGTCTAACCTTAAAAAAGAAGAATACCAAGTGATAACTCCAGGCCGTTTAGGAACTGACGGTCTGAACCAAAAAAACTAGCACGACTGTACAAGACCTCGCGGCAATAGCAACAGGAAAGAATGGATCTCTCTTAAAATCACAGGACTGTCACAGAAACAACGATCGTCGGGGCACTTTGATCACTGTGCCCAGTAAAATAAAACTCCATCTTTCAGCATGTATCCTATGTCTGTGTCAAATAAAAGTTCCGCTTTTCCACAATGATTGTGGTATTTCTGTCTATTAGTTTGCGGTAATTACTCACTGTCGTCTACCTCCCAGGAAATTGGATGTCTCTGATCGAGTCGAGAAGAATCTGGACGGGGAGGTTGAGCTGGCAGAGGTCGTGGTGCACAATGGCACCAGTGACATAGCTCGGAAAAAAAGGATGAGGAACTAATAAGTGATTTCAGGGAGTTAGGTTTGAAGTTAAAAAGCAGGCGGAGCAGAAAGGTAATCTCATGATTACTACCAGTGTCACGTGCTATTGAGGCGAGGAACAGGGAGCAACTGCAGCTGAACAGTGGTTACAGGGCTGGTGCAGGAAGGACATCTTCAGATAGGTAGGTGATTGTAGTACCTTCTGGGTAAGTTTAGACCTGTACAACAAAGACGTGTAGCCCTTAAACTGGAGGGACACCAATACCCTGGGTAGGAGATTTACCATAGAACGTCTGGACGGTTGAAACTCGTTTGGCAGGCAGATGATAATCATAGCAACATATCAGAGGAGAGGATAGATGTTGAACGGGCAGAAATAGAATGCAGAGAGTCTGTTAGGAAGGATACGCAACTGATAGGGAAAAAAAAAAGCTGGGTAAAAGTGCGCCTGCTCCAATTCAAGGAATGTCAGGAGTAAGAGTGATGAAAATAGGGCATGGATAATTACTTGGAAATACAATATTGTGGCCATTACAGAGACATGGATTTCACGGGGGGGGGGGGGGGGGGGTGTTGATGAGTGGGGGTAGGGAATGATTGCTGGATGTTGCACGGTTTAGTTTTTTTAAATCAAGGAGAGGTGTAAAATAGCAGGGAAGTAGCATTGCTAATTGCAGATGAGAATGCTGTTGGGGGTGGTTGTCGACTGAATCAGCATGGGTGGACATCAGTAAGAAGAAAGGAGCAGTCACTTTATTATGTGTTTTCTACAGTCCCTCCCAATGGGACCAGAGGGATGAAAGAAGAGATTGGATAGCAGAAACAGGAAAGATGCAGCTGAAAAAGAGTTGTTGTTATGGGTGACTTCAACTTCCCTAATATTGCTTGGAATCTCCTTCGTGCTGATGGTCTCGATGGAACCGATTTTTGCAGGTGTGTCTGGAAGGATTCCTGACTCAACGTGTCGATATGTGGACAAGGGGTGGCCATATTGGATTTGGTTCTTGGCAACGAGCCAGCCAGGTCTCAGATCTCTCGGTGGCAGAGCATTTCGGTGAAAGTGGCCACAACTGACTCGCCTGAGTGTTCAATAACATTGTCCTTCTGAGACAGGCAAAGAATGGTAAGGTGACTCAGCTTTGGTTCGCACGTGAAGAGGAGCTTCTCGTTAAGAGGAAGGAGGAAATTTACTTAATATTGAGGAAGAAGGCACTGGCAAAGCTTAAAAAGGTTACAGGGTACCTCGCAATGAAATCAAAACTTGACAGAGGTGAGCTCGGAGAAGGCACGGGCAAGCCTTGGTGGGACAATTGCGGGAAAATGCAACTTCATTCTACACTTACGTGATGAATACCAGAAAGACCAGAGAGAGTGTCAGGCCTATCAGGTATCGTGGAGAGAAATTGTGTTGTCATAATGAAGACGAAGGCTTCTCTAGAGATAGACGTGAAGGCTTGTTACGGCACTTCAGAGTTACAAGTTAGCCATCAAGGACAAAAACAGAGAGTTAGGAAGGGCCTGGAGGGGAAATGAGGAATCTTCGGCTGGTAAAATCAAGGAAAACACTAACGATTCCAAGAGATAGGCCAGGAATAAAAGAATGGCTAGATTAACTTTGGGGCCAGTCAGAGACGCTAGTGGGAAGTTGAGCGTGGAGTGTGAGGAGATAGCAGAAGCACGAAATGAATTTTTTACGTCAGTATTTACACTGGAACATTACAATGCTGTCGAGGAGAATGCTGACATACAAGCTATCAGACAAGTTAGAATTGATGTTCATAAGGAGGAGGTGTTAGCATTTCTGGAAAGTGTGAAAATAAATAAGTCCCCTGGGCGGGATGATATTTATCCGAGGATTCTCTGGGAAGAACGGGAGAAGATTGCAGAATCTTTGACTTCGATAGTTATGTTATCATTTTCTCCACGAAGAGTGCTAGAAGACTGAAAAATAGCAGACGTGGTCCCCTATTCAAGAAGGGGAGTAGAAACAATCCTCATCGTCATCGACCAGTAAGCCTTACTTCGTTTGCATGTAAAATGCTGGACAGGATTATTTTAGATAGGATTTATAATAATGTAGAAAGGAATAACTTGTGAAGTGTAGATAGTGCCTCATAAATCTTATTGCCTTCTTTGAGAAGGTGACCAAACAATTGCCTAAGTGTAAAACGATTGATGTTGTGTATCTGGATTTCAGTAAAGCGTTGGATAAGGTGAATAGTGGTGAAGGGTATTGCAGGTTACAGAGGAACCTAGATAAAACGCAGATCTGGACTAAGCCGTGGAAAATACACTTTAATGGAGAAAGGTGTGAGGTGATTCATTTTGAAGGAGCAAGACTCGAAGGCTTGAAGGCTTGAAGGTTAGAAAAGGCTTGATATTAAGAAGGTGAATATGCTGTATATTTTGGGAAGCATATAGGTAGATTAATCCCCAGAGCCGGACCTGGTAGATCCAAGGTTAATGTGAGATTGTGGTGCCATTGGTAATGACCTTTGCATCCTCGGTCTCCATGGGAATCGTACCAGATGATTGGGGGAGGCGAATTTGTTCCTGTATTCAAGAAAGGGAAGGGGAAAATCCCTGCGAATTACACACCAATTAGTCTTACGTCGCTGTTAAGTAGGTTACTGGATAAGATTCTGTGTGATAGGGTTTATGACTACTTGGAAAAACAGAACTTGATTATAGACAGTAAAAACGGCGTGGGAGGGGCAGATGATGCCTCAGAAGCCTTATGGATTTCTTTGAGAATGTGATGAGACAAGATCATAAATGTCGAGCAGCGTATGCCTTGTATATGTATTTCAGTCGGCATTTGATAATGTTTACCACGTTAGGTTCATTTAGAAAATTAGGAGGTATGGGATAAACGGAAGCGTGGCTGTCTGGATACAGAATTGGTTGGCCAAAAGAAGGCAGCGACTGGTAGTAGATGGGAGATATTCTGCTTGGAGGTCGGTGACCAGTGGTGATCTGCAAGGATCTGTTCTTGAGTTTCTGCTCTTTGTCATTTTTATAGATGACTCGGATGAGGAAATTGAAGGTTGCGTTAGTAAGTGCCGATGTCACAAACGTTGTTGGTATGGTAGATAATGTTGAAGGCTGTTTCAGGCGAAAACGAGACATTCACAGATGTAAAGCTTGGCTGAGAAGTGGCAGATAGAGTTCAACGGAATGACCGTAAAGTGATTAATTTTGGAACGTCGAATTTGAATGCTGAATGTGGGAGAAAGACAGAATCTTTGGCATTGTGGAGGAACAGCGGGATCTTGGGGTCCACGGACACATGTTGCTGTACAAGCAGATAGGTTCATTAAAAAGGCTTATGGTGTTTTGGCTTTAATTAACAGGGGGATTGAGTTTCGGAGCAGCGAGGCTTTGCTGCAGCATTATAAAAGCCTCGTTAGACCACATTAAGAATGTTGTGTTCAGTTCTGTTCACCTCATCATCGGAAGAATGTAGGTTTTATCGAGAGTGTGCAGCGGAGATTTACTAGGTCGCTGCCTGGATTGAAGGGCTTGTCTTCTGAAGGGAAGTTGAGTGATCTGGGGCTTTTCACTATTGAGTGAAGAAGGAAGAGAGATGAATTGATAGAGGTGTGCAATGTAATGAGAGGAATACTTAGAGTGGAAAGCTCGAGACGCGTCCTGCGGATAGAAATGGCTGCCACGTGCTGTCCTATTTCGAAGGTGATGTGAACAGGGTATCGGGGAGATATCAAATGTTGGTTCTTTCGGCAATGAGTTTTTGGTGCATGGAATGGATTGCCAGCGGTGGTAGTAGAGTCAGAAACAGTAGGAATATTTAAGCGACTGCTGAACAAGCACATTGATGGAAGTAAATTGGGGGCATGTAGTTTCGTTTGATCTTAAATTAAGGCGCAACAGCGTGGGCGAAAGAGCCTGTACTGTGCTGTGCTGTTCTATGTTCTACGTCCTGTGTTCTTCACCTATCATTTCCTTCAACAAAACACAAAAGAATTTTATGTTCAGAGATCCTTTCCCTCATCATATCATTACCACGGAATGGTCCATACAGAAAAGGCCTGTGCACCCAGGAAAACTACGCAGAAGCATAATACTCTTTGTCCCATTACATCGTTTCGCTTCTGTGTGGTCAGTATCCCTCTATTCCCCGCTGCTCATATATCTGTCAATATACCTCTGGATCTTTGCGTTTGTACCTGCCTCCACATCCGTCTATGGAAAACAAAAAAAAACCTCTCAGGTGTCGTTTAAACTTACCACTTTTTTACTTCAACCTGTCCAGCTAGTAAATAATGTTGCTAACCTGTGTGTTTAAGAAAATCACTGACTATCCATTCCCTTCGCGTAACTAATAATTATGTTGTCTTCATTCAGTTTGCCATTCATCGTTCGACATTCAAGTGAAAGAAACCAACGTTGCCCAATCTTCCTTCATTACGAATATCTGCAGACCAGACAACATCCTGGTAAAATGCTTCTATACTCTTTCCAAGGCGTCTTCTAAATATCGCCAAACTAATATTGTATGCAGTTCCAACATGATTTGCAAAGTATGTACTCGATACCTGGACTGATTAACTAATAATGTCGCATACCCTCTTGTCTACATTATCAATTTGTGCTGCCAAATTCAAAGAACTGTGGACTTTCCCGCCTCGATCACTTGGCATTTAATAAGGATTCTGCTGTACAGTTTATTTACCAGTCTTCGTCTTTTTCTTCTCATTTTTTAACTTCATTTAATTTCACCCAATCCAGTAAAGTTTAGGTCAATATGCACAGGGTGTTACTTCATACATTTAGCAACACAAATGAAATTGCCAAAAAGAATTTCAGGTGACGAACAGGAAAAATGATGCCCAACGTCAAAGCGTACAATGGGGAGGAGAAAGTGAGGACTGCAGATATCGGAGCTTAGATTTAAAATGGCATACAAGTTTTCTAAAGCATGAATCCGCCTTTTAGAATCATACGACTGAGCTTGGCAGGGCAGGGCGAGGAGAACGGCGGAATCAACCATTCTTCTTACTTGTTGCTG
The DNA here is from genome assembly GCF_037043375.1 of Chiloscyllium plagiosum. Lineage (NCBI taxonomy): Eukaryota > Metazoa > Chordata > Chondrichthyes > Orectolobiformes > Hemiscylliidae > Chiloscyllium > Chiloscyllium plagiosum. The sequence goes on from NW_028270179.1 coordinate 24,080,813, forward strand.
GTCGCTCAAGTGTGGGCTTAGTTGAAGAGTGGGATTTACCGAGGAGAGTGAGCAGCTACGAAATCAGAGATCTCCTGAGTCTGGTAATTTTCAAAGGAAAGATATTGGATGAAGTTGAACCGAATTATCCTACTGTCAGATGGGGGAGATAAAGGAGCAATCGAGTGCCTCTGACTACTATGCTGCAGGAGGCGTGTCCGTTTGCAGATTCTCACAAGCTGGTTGAAACAGCAGATGTGTACGCTGAGGGGCAGATGGGAGGCAGACAGCGTGATAGATAGTATCTTCAAAGAAGTGTTCACATCTCAAGTAAAATAAGTTAGAATAATAATTCATTTGCAGGATTTGGGCGTCCCTGGCTGGCCAGCATTTATTGCCCATTCCTCCGTGCTTTATGGAGGGTGATGTGGGTTGTCGTTTTGAAACGCTGCAGTCCATAAGCTATAGGTTCACTAACAATGCAATGAGGCAACGAATTCCTGGGTGACTGTCAGAAGAGGTAGGCAGGGAATATAGGTGTCGTCCTTCTCTCAGTCAGGGAAAGCGTTTTGGACACCACCAGGCAAAGATTGCCTCCCAGGGGAAAATAGCAGCAATAGCCAGTTTTGGGTAACTACAACTGGCTCTGTAGTAAAGTAGACTGAGAAAGTATAAGCAAGCAATTGTTCCAGGTGAATGACGTGGGCACAAACAGGCATGTATGTGGGCTTGAGTGAGACTTCAGGATGATGTGCTGTTTCTCTGGTGCCAGTTTTAAAAAAATTCCCATAAATCTTTCTGAAATTTCTCAAAAGGGAGATTGAGCAACCAATGGCCATTGCACACATTTATCCAAATGAGGTGGGTAGATCATCACCATTGGGGATGACTGGCGTCCACTCTCCAGGTGAGTCCATACCTGGCTGCACAGAATTTCACAGTATTGTTACACTTGGGATCGTCACGCCAAGGAATGGCTGTGGCATTTGTGTGGCAGTGTGTTATTAAGACTGTTGTCACCTGGCTTCCACTCCCACCAGTAGTCACTAGCGAAGTGTTTAATGCCTGTTTGGATGCACTTCTTCCACTTTGTATAGTCTTGGACCGAGCGTTCTCAAGTGTCTTTGGGAATACCACACTTCACTAGTGAGGCCTTGAGAGTATGGTGGAAGCCTTTCCTCTGTTCATCTGTGGCACTGCTGTCGTTTTGAAACCAAAAGTAAATAGCAGCTTAAGGCGTCCAGTGTCGGTCAAGTGGATGAGGTGTCCAGAGCATTGTAGCTGATCAAGTGTGATCAGTGCCTGGATGCTGGCGAAAATGGCCGAGTTGAGGATACTGGTGTTCTTATGGCGTTCTTCCCAGCGTATTCACTTGATCTTAATCAGACAGCATTGGTAGTTCAGCTCCAGCACATTCTAATGTCTGTTGTAAGTAGTCTACATCTCAGAACCATATGAGACACTGGAAACAATCATAGCTCTGCGAATGATGATCTTGCTGCCGGATCTGAGGTTGGTGTTCAGCAATGATGTAACCTTGACTGGCACTGTTCAAAGCAAGAAATTGGTCGGTATTGGAGCTATTTGACGTTGCAGCCACTTTCATGTCATCGGGAACAGACGAGGGATGGTGACAATCTTCCTGGTGCAACCAACGTGGTGAGAGTTATTGCTTCCCGTTTGACATTACTGAATGCCCTTGCAAAGTTAAGTAGATATTTTCTCTGCAGATCTCTTGTGGCTGGCTGATGTTGTATTTCATGCCCGTATCCATGTCACGTCGCCAACTAGTGCCATTAGCTGCAGTTCCAGATGATGCGTGCGGGCCAGGGGACGCCTAAATGAAGGTTGACCACGTCCAATAGCTCAGGCGTTGCCGATCATGAAAGAGATCCGGCATCATCCGTGCACGAGTGCAGACTTCCATCGCGTGAGGAAACGGCTGATTGAGGACACCAACATCAGATCCGGCAGCAGGGTCATCATTTGCAGAACTCTGGCCACATTTCAGAGACTAATTAATAAGGTCACTGCCGGATTACCCAAATGTGTTGAGTACATTGATGACCTCGTAATTTTTAGTCACTCGTGGAACAAATTCTAATTCTCACTCATTGTGCCGAATTTTAGTAGTGGAGCTGCTCCACTCGCTAAATTACAAAAGAAAGGCAAGAAGTTTCAGTGGACAGCGGATGGTCAGAAGGCCTTTGACAGCCTGAAACCTGTTAACAGCTGTCATGGTATTAACCACATCTGATGAAACAAATAGATGCCAGTGATGTGGGTATGAGTGCTGTGCTGCCGCAGGAAGATGATGAGAAGTTTAGAAGGATCCACTGGGTATTTCTCCAGACAAATTTAATGCTCATCAGCAAAATATTCGATGGTTGACCAAGAGACTTTAAGCTTGCTAATGGCACTACAACAGTGTTTATAGTACTAGCAATGCACCTGAGACAATCGTACACACTGATCAAAACACATTGAAATTTGTGGAGAAATTTAAGGACAAAAATGACCGAGTGTTTAGATGCAGCTTGTTGTTACAGCCATCCAATTTCAATATTATGCATGTGGCAGGTCGATCAAAACGTGATCGCTGATCCATTTTCAAGACTCGAGTGATAATCAGAGACGTTCAGTGGTTTGAGTATCACAGACTGAATCTGAATGTATTTGTTCATGTTTGCTTTTGTATAGTCAGTGCAATGTGTATGTGTATAATAGAGTATTAACCAATTTTGAAGGGGTTTTAAAAATGAAGCCAGCTTTGTATATGTATGGTTGCTATTTTTGACCTATAATGCACAATGTCCAGTATATCTCCAGTATTAGAAACAGCTAGGAATATAATCGCTTAAAGTACACATGAACGTACACACTTATATGCATGCATAGCCACAAATTAAAATAATAATACACACAAGAGCAGTCACAAGTTCATATTTAATAATGACGTCAGCTCTTTTCTCTCCTTACAGATGCTGCCAGGCCTGCTGAGTTTTCCAGCATTTTCTCTTTTGGTTTCAGATTCCAGCATCCGCAGTAATTTGCTTTTGTCCAGACTTTGTAATCATTGACTTTGCGATAGTCCACACATAACCGTCGGATACCAACTAGCTTTTCATATCATTACTGTCGGTAAGCTCGAGTTCCTGCAAGTCATTTTGAGTTTGTTGCCTTGGGGAACGTATTCAATCGTTTTTTTCAATCTGTGACATCTTTAGAATGTTAAGTCTATTAGAATGTTTCTTATTTGGAGCAGCATTTCCTATACCTACATCATGCATAATTAAATTGCTACTTTCCTGTCTATTCCCACGTATCTCCACGTGCATTAGTGATAACTCTTTTAGATCATTTCAATTTTCCTCTGCAAGACAACTTAATACTTTATCCAATTTTTGATACCTTCCCCATTGTCCAGTTTAATTTGAGGAATGCCAAATTCCGAATCGTCTGAACTTGGTTCTGGTCTCTGCCGTATTCAGTAAACATTCTGTTTTTCCGTTCCTTGTCTTTCAAAATAACTTTAGTGCATGTTCACATGATACACAGGTTTCGTTCTGTCTGGAGTCCTTATCAAATAGTTCACCTCACCAAGTCTCCTTTCGACTTGATGACGTTCACTCATCCTTGCTTTTTTGCTGTTCGCCCAACAATGGAAGCAACACTAAAACTTTGTTTCCATTAGCAAACTTGCCAGTTTTTTATTTCTTGTCTGCTTCCTGTTTCATGATATACTGTGATAGTTGCAAATGTTGTCTAGCCGATTCCACTGCTCTAATTAACCAATCCTAAAATTGGCACGTAGTTGAAAAATGTGGTCTACCTCAAAAATTTCTCCTTAATTAACTTTAGTGGTCCTCTCAACTCATGCCAAAAACGAGTTGAATTGGATTGAGTTTGCTCTATTCATTTGGAGCATGTGTATTGGCAAAAAGGACATAATTCTTTTGCTCCAATTATCTGGATAGTGTTGAGTGCACGCCTTTAACATGTTGTTTCAACTTTGATGCCACCTTTCTCCCTGCAGTTCTGCATATTACGATTGCATCTGGATTGCTTCATTCCTAAACTGTCCATAACTTCCCTGAATAATTGTGATTGTATATCTGATTGGAATTGTGATTGTATATCTGTAGGTAGTCCGCCTGTCATGAAACATTTGAGCAATTCTTCTATCATCCTTTTAGGTCTGATATTGTGCAATGGAATGGCCTCAGGAAATCTAGTGGACACATCTTATTGGTAAGAAATACTAATTTCCTCTTTTCGTTGTACAAAGGGATTTTACACAATCCATTATAACCATTGTTAAGTGTGCCCCACAGGGTAGGACAGCGGGCTACCCTATTAAAGATGTTGACTTTATTACTATTTCCGTTTTTCCAATGTGTGATATATCTGGCAAGATCCAACTGCATTGTTATGCCGTCCAGGTCAGTAGATATTTCCATCCTACTTTAGTTTGAGTTTGGTTATCCCGAAATGACTTTCTACTGGTAATTCATGCGATAGCCACAGAACCTCCTTTCTCTAACCCACTGGTTATGCAACTTGATGAATTTCTACCCATTATCCATATGCCTGAACATGTGATGGTTTCCATTTTTTCATCCAGATATCATTTTAAAGATAGCAACATTCAGGGACACACTCAGTATCGTTTTGTGTTTTTCGTTTTTTTCATATAATTAATACAAATTTCCATCCTTCTGTTATTTTAGTCAGTTAAATTCTCTAAGCTAAAAGTATGCACTTTGTCCTACACCTGTTCATGCTTTGTCTCAACCATTTGATCGAACATGGTTTCTGGCAATTCCATTTCAACATCTTCATCAGTAGTCTTTGATTGCTCCTCGTTTTATTTTTCAATTGGTGACTTTGTGACCTTTTTACCACACAGTCAGATAATTCCCAGAATATATTTCCTGCAACAACCAGTGGTGGAAAGGGCGATGGATGAGGACTTGCCATCTGAGGTAGTTTGGGCTGAGGTTAGGAATAGGAAAGGTAAGGTCACCCTGTTAGGAGTCTTTTACAGGCCTCCTAATAGTCCTAGAATCTTTGAAGAAAGGATAGGGAAGGTGATACAGGAGATGAGTGACAGTAATAGGGTGGTTGTTATGGGGGACTTTAACTTTCCTGATATTGATTGGGAAAGCTATAGCTCAAGTTCGTTAGATGGGTCAGTGTTTGTTCAATGTGTGCAGGAGAGTTTCCTGACACAATATGTAGACAGGCCAACAAGAGGTGAGGCCATACTGGATTTGGTTCTGGGTAACGAACCAGGCCGGGTGTTAGAATTAGAGGTAGGTGAGCACTTTGGGGATAGTGACCATAATTCGGTGAGTTTTACTCTCGTGATGGAGAGGGATAAGTGTGTACTACAGGGCAAGAGTTATAGCTGGGGTCAGGGAAATTATGATGCGGTGAGGCATGACTTAGAATGTGTGGCTTGGAAAAGTAGACTCCAAGGCAAGAGTGTTAATGATATGTGGAGCTTGTTCAAGGAGCAACTATTGAGTGTCCTTGATAATTATGTACCTGTCAGGCAGGTAGGAAAGGGTCGTGCGAGGGAGCCGTGGTTTAATAAGGAATTGGAATCCCTTGTTAAATGGAAGAGGGCGGCCTATCTCAAGATGAGACGTGAAGGTTCAATTGGGCGATTGAGAGTTATAGGGTAGCCAGGAAGGACCTGAAGAGAGAGCTAAGAGCAGCAAGGAGGGGACATGAAAGGTCCTTAGTCGGTAGGATTAGGGAAAACCCTAAGGCTTTCTATAGGTATGTTAGGAATAAAAGAATGACAAGGGTAGGAATAGGTCCAGTCAAGGATAGTAGTGGGAAGTTGCGTGTGGAGGCAGAAGAGATTGGGGAGACACTGAATGAATACTTTTCTTCAGTATTTACTCAGGAACAGGGCATTGTCGTCGATGTGAATACTAAGTCACAAATAAGTAGAATGGATGGCTTTGAGGTATGTAGAGAAGAGGTGTTGGAAATCCTGGAAAAGGTGAAGATAGATAAGTCCCCTGGGCCTGATGGCATTTATCCTAGGATTCTCTGGGAAGCAAGGGAGGAGATTGCAGAGCCATTGGCCTTGATTTTTATGTCCTCTTTGTCTACAGGAGTAGTGCCAGAAGACTGGAGGATAGCAAATGTGGTTCCCTTGTTCAAAAAGGGGAGTAGGGATAACCCTAGTCACCATAGGCCGGTGAGTCTCACTTCTGTTGTGGGCAAAGTCTTAGAGAGAATTGTAAGGGATAGGATTTATGCACATCTGGATCGGAATAATGTGATCAAGGATAGTCAGCATGGTTTTGTGAAGGGCAGGTCGTGCCTCACAAACCTTATTGAATTCTTTGAAAAGGTGACGAAGGAGGTTGATGAGGGGAAAGCGGTAGATGTGGTATATATGGATTTTAGTAAGGCGTTTGATAAGGTTCCCCATGGTAGGCTACTGCAGAAAATACGGAGATATGGCATTGAGGGTGAGTTGGAGGTTTGGATTAGGAATTGGCTGGATGGAAGAAGACAGAGGGTAGTAGTTGATGGCAAAGTTTCTTCATGGAGTGCCGTCACTAGCGGTGTTCCGCAAGGATCTGTTTTGGGACCATTGCTGTTTGTCATTTTTATAAATGACCTGGAAGAGGGGTTAGAAGGTTGGGTGAGCAAGTTTGCGGATGATACGAAAGTCGGAGGAGTTGTTGACAGTGAGGAAGGATGTGGCAGGTTACAGCAGGATATAGAGAAGCTGCAGAGCTGGGCAGAAAGATGGCAAATGGAATTCAATGTAGCTAAGTGTGAGGTGATTCACTTTGGGAAGAATAACAAAAAGATGGGGTACTGGGCTAATGGTCGGATACTTGGTAGTGTGGATGAGCAGAGGGATCTTGGTGTCCATGTACACAGATCTCTGAAAGTTTCCACCCAAGTAAATAGTGCGGTGAGGAAGGCATATGGCGTACTGGCTTTTATTGGTAGAGGAATTGAGTTCCAGAGTCCTGAGGTCATGATGCAGTTGTATAAGACTCTGGTGCGGCCGCATCTGGAATATTGTGTGCAGTTTTGGTTGCCATACTATAGGAAGGATGTGGAGGCACTGGAACGGGTGCAGAGGAGGTTTACCAGGATGTTGCCTGGTATGGAAGGATGATCGTATGAGGAAAGACTGAGGCACTTGGGGCTGTTTTCATTAGAGAAAAGAAGGTTTAGGGGTGACTTGATTGAGGTGTACAGGATGATTAGGGGGTTAGATAGGGTTGACAGCGTGAACCTTTTCCCGCGTATGGAGTCGGGTATTACAAGGGGGCATAGCTTTAAATTAAGGGGGGGTAGATATAGGACTGAAGTTAGGGGTAGGTTCTTCACTCAGCGAGTCGTGAGTTCATGGAATGCCCTGCCAGTAGCAGTGGTGGACTCTCCCTCTTTATGGGCATTTAAGCGGGCATTGGATAGGTATATGGAGGATAGTGGGTTAGTATAGGTTAGGTGGGCTTGGATCGG